>NC_079397.1:6833417-7433417 GCF_029220125.1 Pseudoliparis swirei | reverse complement strand
AGGACTTGTTAGTGATTTCAACTCTGCTCCTTCTTACACGAATATATATGATATATATGATATGATATTCCTTTATTCGTCCCACAGTGGGGAAATTTCAAAAATCTTACCTAAATGGTATTTATTTATTAATTATTTATTTATTTATGGTATACATATGACCTGAATGGTGATTTTACACTTGGTGTCGAGTATAATTTTTCTTACACATAATAACCTATGTAAAATGTATTCTTAATTAAACCATGTTGGTGCTGTATCTGGGAAGACTTTTTACTTGACAGGACAACCGCAGGGATAATTTCCCTATGAATAGAGGGAGGAGTTACATCATAATGACGCGACGATGTTTTTCTGCGTGACGAAACCGGAAGTAAAAGTAAACAACGCACAGAGAGACGAAAATGATTTGTCGCGTCAGTCAGCCATTCTCATCCATCGGAGTCTGTGATGCTTTGTGATTCATAATGCATGAAGGATTTACATCACGATAAGGACGGGCTGAAAAACGGTAAGAGGAGAGGAGTCATGTGCGGCAGCCGCTAATCAAAGCTAGCGTTAGCTTGGTAGGGCAGTTTCCTGTATTATTTGAATTTGATTTTGAGATGACATTCCCTCATGAACATGGTTTAGATTCCGAGCATTTGCAGTTAGGTGTGTGTCACGAATAAAAAACCATCTTTCCGCCCCCGTACCTTCATGTATTGTAGTTGCTATTTGCCTAAGTGTGTTCGCGTCTTTCCACTTATCATTTTCAGGTTTAGCTATGTTAGCCATCAGGTCGTCAGAGGAGGATTCCACCGAGATGGAGGATATGGACATCTCTGAGCCCAACTGGTGCTGGTTCTACTTGGCTGAGTGTGGAGTGTGGCACATGTTTGAGGTAGTTCACAGCTTCACACGTCACGACACACTTTCGTACAGTCCTGAAAGTGTATAGCCCACCTGTCAGTCCTCACTATCTGTCACACTTTGGTCTCTAATTGGGTGCAACTGAGAGCCAAAAGTCAGCTGGATGTGTCAGTTAAAGGCTACTCTGTGCAATGTCATAGTGGGGCTCTTCTTTGGTTGAGACAATTCAATTCTCAAGTGGAATCTTTGGCACGAACAGATGATAGTCAGTGGCCATTACTGTATGTCCATTCACCCATTAATTACCTCTGCATATAAAGTAAAGTGTTGCTGCAATGATTTTTCAATGAATTGATCGGCCCATATTCTAGCAGGAAGTAACTAATGTTTGACTCTGACTTTAACAGTGAATCAATTATTTAAGAAACTGCAATAACTTTCTGCCGATTGACCAAATGATACATCACAAACAAACAAGCTAAAAAAACCGTGCCGCACTGCTCTCTAAAGGTGTCAAACATCAACACACCCCGATCAGTGACGTTGAAACCGGTTTTGTACTTTCACAAATAAAGCAAATACCAAACGCTGACATCACTGGCTGTGGTGTTGTGTAACATCAAGGGTTGCTGTAGCAGCAACATCAGTGAAATAAAGAATAGAAAGAGGATTTTACAAATACCAGGATGTTTTTTCATATCTGACAAGAAGCTTGGTGGGTTACCACAGGCCGGTTTTACCTGAGGCCTGTCCGATCCGATCCTTTATTATTCACCTCCTCCTCCTCAAATGATAAATCAACTCATGGTTTCATCTCTCCATGAGTCATTTACATTTCTCATTTCTCCTGTCAGGTGGATCCCAGTGCAGCCTGCTCTGTGACCAGTGCTCAGATTGAACTGTGCTACAGCAGAAACCAGCGAGGTGTCATGGAATTCTACACAGCCAAGTACACCTACAGGCTGGACTTCTCAGGTATGGTGATGAGTTAAAGAGTTAGTCAAAGTTACACGAAAGGCTTTTGTTCAAACGACACATATTAAGCCCTCAGAATGATGGCATGAAAGAAGTGAAGATTAGAAGGGAAATATTTCCAGTCAGGATTAATCCTGTTACAGAAATTGTGCATGAATGCGATTTCCTGCAGCTCTAATCTTTGTTGAATTTGTCACCAGTGATGCGACAAATAAATGTAACGACAGGGAAGCAGCGGCCAATAAAACGCTCCCTCCACTCTGCAACTGGTTTCCGGTAAGATTTGGTGCTCAAAATGATTTATTTCTTCATTGCGAGCTTTTCTTTAATGACAGTGGTGCAATTTAAATGAGTGTTATACTGCTGTAAGAATGTAATGACTAAACCCTCTAATCTCTCTTCCACTTGTTCTGTCAGGTTTATATGTGATAACCTTGCCTTGCCTGTTCCGTGTCATTGGGAGAGAATAAACATGGATGAGCCCTATCAAGTGAGTAACATAACAGTCCTGCTATTGTTAGTATGACTTTGGACTACTTCACCCTTGTGTGATTGTGTTTTTTGCAGCTTATCCAGCTCGCAAGAGACACCTATGAATTTAAGGAAGTTGCCAGACTATATGAAAGGACGATGGATCATCCAATCAAATCCATCCAGAGGGTTCAGAACCTCGACTTATGGGAATTCTTCTGCAGGTACAAACTTGTTGTGTTGTTGTCCAAAAGTACTTGTTTGTTAGCACTGAATTATGCTGCCATGCTGAGTTCATGTTAGTACTTCGTCCAGCCCCGACGAGAGAGACGGAGCTTTTCTTCCGTTCATGTAAATCAACAGAATTAAACTCAATTTAGGGGATCCTCACCGTCACTGAGACATGAAATAGATTGTGAGGCCATGTCTGATGCCACAAAGTGATGATCAGTTCTCTTTGTCATGCTGTCATTCATTGGTTCTGCCCCAAGGAAGAAAACACAGTTGCGAAAAGTCAAGCGCACGGTGGACATTGAGGAGCGAATGCTGTTTCACGGCACCGGACACAGCAACATACAAGCTATATGTACATTTAACTTTGACTGGCGCCTGACAGGGAGCCATGGCGATGTCTTTGGCAAAGGTAGATCTGTCTTGTGTTGTGATTTCACATCATGAAACACTTTGCCGCACCTTTTTATTTGCTGTCTTGAGTTCAACATTTCATTTCATGTTCCATCCCCACAGGAAGCTACTTTGCCCGGGATGCCAAATATTCCAGTAAATTCTGTCACACCACGGGGAAGCACAACACCACCCTGCAGAGACATGGACTCGCCCCACCCATATTTGCGAATGAGCCCTCCTACAAGACCATGTTCCTGTCGCGAGTGCTCGTTGGCGAATACACAGTCGGTCATCCCATGTACTGCAGACCGCCCTCCAAGGACGCCAGCTTCACCAACTTTTACGACAGTTGTGTGGATGACATGGCCAATCCAAAGATTTATGTCATTTTTGACAGCAATCAGATCTACCCAGAGTATCTGGTGGAGTTCTACTGAAGCCTCACAAGAAGACGGGGGTTTTTTTTCCCCGTTGAAGCTGGATCTCAAACATGGAAATATTTCGGGAGACAGAATCAGATGACGGGATTCAAATTGTGAAAAGAGGCGGAGGCTTAAGGGACATTTGCCTTTCCTTTCTGCCAGATCCAGTGCCTAACTGGAGCATGGGCCATCTAAAGTGCCTTTGTGGAAATTGGAAAAACAAGAAGACAATAGAGACTTTGTGTACAGCTTGTGAACTGTTCAGTATATTCTAAGACAGGCCCTTGTGAGTGGAATCTCTCCTCCACATAAAAAAGGATGAACACGTGGACTGAAGATCAGTCTGTGTGGCAATTTTGTATTAAATGCACAAATCTGTGCTTGCTTGTTCGATATCTGTGCACAATTGTTTGAAATAGGAGTGGAACTTGTAGGTTATCGGTGATGTCCTGCCATCGGCCACAGCCCCTCCCCCACATCCACAGTGCCACGCATGAGCTTATTTAAGTCATGGAGACATAATTCAAAATGACAAAACCAAAAACCGCAACACGTTCCTGCTCATTCAATCAGCACAGTGACCTGTCAAGTTAGCGGCATCCACATCTGTGTGTACTTGTTCCAACATATTATGTCGGCATTGATTTTCTTTTTCTTTTATATACGTGTACAAAAAAAACCGCTTCTACCTCTACATTTGTTTTAAACCGTGCATCAGTGCACTTTCCTCCCTTTCCATGAAAGGTTTTCTATTCGTGTCACGGTGACATAAAGTTGTGATGTCTTGTTCACTTGTGGTCCTTTAGCAATATGTTTCTGTGTAACCTTTTTGACCATTGACTTCAATCTTTAAAAGACTTGACAATGGCCGAGGTTGGATTCTGTATGCGTCTGTAAACCGAGTTCATTCCAAACCAAAACAAGATCCTCATCACTTTTGACTTAAAACCATCTGAGTGTGATGTCACCGCCTGAAAACATGTTTCTTTAAGGAATACGCAGGTTTTCTTTGCCCCTGGTGTCAAAAAAAAGAGACGAAGAATGTAGCCAGCACATGTATGGTACTGTAATGATGATTATCCACAAAATGTAATATTGCTTTGCCGTGTGCATTTGTTGAATCCATTGAATGGATGTGTGTGTTTTTGAGAAAGCAGAATAACACAATGACTCGGTGTGTCATGTTGGCCACACGGTGGCGGAACAGTGCAAGAATGCAAATGAAGCAACTCTTTGCATTTCCTCATAAATACAGGCAGGTGAGGGAAACAAAAGGATGTCTCCAGTCATAACATTCGAGATGTGTGTGTGTGTGTGTAGTGTGTAAGAAGCTATGTGTGTGTGTCTGTAATTTGCACATGTTACAAATAATAAACTTTTCAACGTAAGCTTTTGAAATTATTTCTTTTTGAACACATTTCAGTGGAGGAAATATTTTGTGCCGGTCAAAATGTCTTCCTCTTCATAGTGAGGACAGCCAGCCTACCTCAGAGGTGTGGCTATATAGTGCAGCTAATTTGTATGAGCAATGCCAAATGTCAACTTAAGAGAGAGAGACAGAAAGACCAGCTTGACCTAAATAAACGTATTTTTTTAGTTTGAGTTGGTATACTGAAGGACGATGCAGTGGAGCCCATGGACACATCAGAGAACCCGTTGTCTTGGAGGTACCTGGCACAGGCTTGAGGCACATCTTTTTTCTTAATCTTAAAAACAAAAGTCCATCGTGATTAGATCATCAAATCTATCTGTCAACTTCAACACATCCATATGGAGCAGAACTAAATGTTTGGTACCCTCTGCAGGATGACCCTGATGACCCCCTGAGGAGTGAGGATATTGAAACACATTTCAGAAGAAACAAAACAGCGTTGACATGGATTTTCATCCCATCGTCCCGTCAAGATTGATTTCTCAGGTGGCCGATGTGATGACATTGATTGTTATCTGGATCGTGGCCAATGCCTACTCATAATTCAATGACTACTCGTGATTCATAATTTCTGTCATATGAATTGAATGTGTTATAACTCTGTAACGCTGTTCATTCTGTTCACATGACATCTATTGCTTCCGTCCATCCGGAGAGAGGGGTCCTCGTCTGTTGCTCTCCTGAAGGTTTCTTCCCTTTTTTCCCTGTCGAAGGGTTTCTTCAGTTCTTTGGGGTGTTTTTCCTGATCCGATGTGAGGTCCTGGTACAGGGATGCCATATGTGTACAGATTGTAATTTGTGATTATGGGTTATACAAAATAAACTGAATTGAATTACACATGTTTATTTCTGTTCCAATGTTATCATCTGTTTTATTCCTGTGGATAAAAGGGCTTGAAAAGACTCACTCACACACTGATTTCAGTCAAGATTCAAGATTCAAGATGTTTTATTTGTCACATACACACACAGGGTGTGCAGTGAAATGAAAGTGGCAATGCTCAGCAGGAATGTGCAAGGGCAACAAGTACACACTATTTACAATAAAAAACAACACAATATTTACAGTACAATATTTATACTAAGTGTGTGTGTGTGTGTGTGTGTGTGTGCCTAAGAGGGGCAGTTGTGTGGGTCTATGTGGGGGTCCTGGTGAGGTCGGAGTTCACAGTCCTGATGGCCTGAGGAAAGAAACTCCGTCTCAGTCTCTCTGTTCTTGCAGCGTGACTACGGAGGCGCCTGCCTGACCGCAGCAGCTGAAACAGTCTGTTGTTGGGGTGGTGAGGATCCTTCATGATCCTGCCGGCTCTGGTTCTGCACCTCCTGGTGTACAAGTCCTGCAGGGTGGGAGTGTAGTTCCAATAGTGCGTTCAGCCGAACGCACTACTCTCTGCAGAGCCTTCCTGTCCTGAGCGGAGCAGTTGCCAAACCAGGCTGTGATGCTTCCTGTCAGGACGCCTCTACAGCTCCAGAGTAGAAGGACTGAAGGATCCTCTGGGAAACTTTAAATTTCCTCAGCTGCCTGAGGTGGTAGAGGCGCTGCCTTGCCTTTCTCACCAGAGTGTCTGTGTTTGTTGACCATGTCAGATCCTCGGTGATGTGGACTCCCAGGTATTTATACCCGCTCACCCTCTCCACAGTAGTCCCGTTAATCCCCAGTGGTGAGTACGTCCTCTGTTGTTGTACCCTCCTAAAGTCCACAATCAGCTCCTTAGTTTTGGTGACATTCATGATGAGGCTGTTGTCCTGGCACCAGAGTGACAGATCAGCAACTTCCTCCAGGTAGGCCTTCTCGTCGTTGTCGGAGATCAGGCCCACCACCACTGTGTCATCCGCAAACTTGATGATGGTGTTGAGCTGAACCTGGCCACACAGTCATGTGTGTACAGGGAGTACAGTAGGGGCTGAGGACGCAACCCTGGGGGATCCTGTGTTCAGGGTGAGGGATTTGGAGGTGTGTCTGCCCACCCTGACCACCTGTGGCCTGGCGGTCAGGAAGTCCAGGATCCAAGCACACAGGGGGTGTTCAGTCCCAGCTCAATCAGCTTGCCGCCAGTCTGGAGGGACTATGGTGTTGAAAGCTGAACTATAATCAATGAACAGCAGTCTCACATAGCCCCCTCTGGCTGTCCAGATGAGAGAGTGTGGTGTGCAGTACCTGGGAGACAGCATCATCTGTGGATCTGTTTGGGCGATAAGCAAACTGCAGCGGGTCCATGGAGGAAGGGAGGAAGGCGCAGATGTAGTCCTTTATCAGCCTCTCAGCATTTCATGACCACCGAGGTGAGGGCCACGGTCGGTAGTCATTCATACATGCTGGAGAAGCATTCTTGGGCACAGGGACAATAGTGGATCTCTTGAAGCAGGCGGGGACCACGGACTCAGCCAGGAGAGGTTGAATATTGTGGTGAACACTGGAGCTAGCTGGTTAGCACAGGTCTTCAGTACTCGCCCAGATATGCCATCTGGACCTGCAGCTTTCCTGGTGTTCACCCTCAACAGAGCCCTCCTCACACTGTGCTCGGTCACAGAGAGTGTGTGTTCATCCCCAGCGGTAGAACTCACCTCGGCTACGCTAACAGTGTTGTTGTTAGCCGGCGAGCTAGCGCTGTTGTTGCTAGCCTCAAACCGTGCATAAAATGAGTTCAGGTCGTCCGCTAGGGATGCGTCGGCACTCACCATTGCGCGGGGTCTGCTCTGGTAATCTGTGATAGTCCGTAGCCCCTGCCATAGGCGCCTGGTGTCGCGCTGCTCCATCTGTGATTCCACTCTGTCTCGGTACCTCCTCTTGGCCTCCTTCACCGCCCTCCTCAGTCCATAGACCGCTGCCTTGTACTCGTCCATGTTGCGGATACAAGACCGGAGTTATAGGCAGCAATACGGGCGTTCACAGCTTCACGGATGGATCTATCAACCCACGGCTTTTGGTTAGGAAAGACCCTAACTTTACCGTGGGGACGATGGTGTCCGCTAAGCGTTGCTATGAGGCTCATTGCTACGTCCAAAACTCGCTGACGTCACTGGAACTGGATTGGATCATGTCCCAGTCGACGACACGCAGAGCGTCCTGTAGCTCAGCCTCTGATTGGTCAGACCACCGCTTCGTCCCTCGTCACTACCGCTTCCCGTGCTATCCTTTGTTGGTACTCGGTAGCAGCAAAATGGCGGCATGGTCCGATTTGCGAACGGAGGGAGAGAGACAGCCTTGTAGCCTCTCTTGAATGGCGTATAGCAGTGGTCCAACGTTCTTTCCTCTGGTAGCACACGTAATGTGCTGGTGAAAGTTCGGCATGACTTTTTAGGTTTGCCCTATTAAAGTCCCCAGCCACCACCACAGCCGCGTCGGGATACTTGTTCTGATGCCGACATAACACATCATGTAGGTCCGATAGTGCTACGCCGGTGTCCGCTTGTGGTGGTATGTAGACGGCTGTGGTGATGACCGAGCTGAACTCCCGGGAAGGTAGAATGGACGGCATGAGATCGTCAGATGTTCCAGGTTCGCGAGCAGGAACGAGAAAGAGTCTTAATGTCCTTGGGGTTGCACCACTTGTTGTTAGTCATGAAGCAAACCCCTCCACCCTTAGATTTACCAGACTCTTCCGTTCTGTCTGCACGGAAAACAGAGAAGGACTCGGTTGGGCATATGACTCGATCCGGCACCAGCGGGTCAGCCATGTTTCCGTCAGACAAAAGATGTTACAGTCCTCATGTCCCGTTGGAATCTGATCCTTGCCCTAACATCATCCAGCTTATTTTCCAGAGACTGGACGTTAGCAAGAAGGATGCTGGGCAGAGGTGGACGGTGGGCTTGAACTCTCAGTCTGTTCCGAATTCCGCCCGCTTTCCCTCGATGTTTTCGTCGTCTCCCGTAGTAGCGGCTCCACTGTTGTTGTTGTGGTTCGCTCGTACGATCTCTGCCGGCCACGCTGGATCGATGGAAAAAGTGGACAAAAACCCTTGTTTTGCGCAAAAGTTTATGTCCAAAAGTGTGCTGCGTTCGTATGCTGTTAGTGCCGATGTGTTTGTGGCAAAGAAAATATAAAAAATGAACACAAAAACTAAAAGAGCGCACAATCTCCGCGGAGCTACCACGACGGCGTCTGGACACAGCCGCGCCATCTTTTGCAGACAGACAAAGTTTGCAGACTGTTAACATGTGCAGGTGCAGTGTTGACTTTGTGAGCAGCACTTACAGAACCTCTAAACTATTAACCAGCACTTTCAAGAGGAGCCGGGAAATCAAAACGTAACTCAAGCAAGCTACAAAACGTGCCGCACTGCTCTCTAAAGGTGTCAAACATCAACACACCCCGATCAGTGACGTTGAAACAGGTGTTGTACTTTCACAAATAAAGCAAATACCCAACGCTGACATCACTGGCTGTGGTGTTGTGTAACATCAAGGGTTGCTGTCGCAGCAACATCAGTGAAATAAAGAATAGAAAGAGGATTTTACAAATACCAGGATGTTTTTTCATATGTGACAAGAAGCTTGGTGGGTTACCACAGGCCGGTTTTACCTGAGGCCTGTCCGATCCGATCCTTTATTATTCACCTCCTCCCAGTCCTGAAATGGAACCAAGTGTACTGAAGGAAAACTGTCAGCAGAGGTCACTGTTTACATGTTAGAAAAGGAGGTTGGAAGTCTTGGCAGAGATCAGCTCGGGCTGTTCCACATTATGTTTCGTGGTTTTGTCATTATTCTTTCACAGCTGGATTGATTCTCCCAGCAGCATCAAAGCCAGGCGTTTACAAGAACTCTACTTCAGTACAATTTTTCGGTATTTGTATTACATTTGAGTGTTTGAATGTCATACAAATGTATACATTCATTCTTTATATGTCCATCTGGGATAAGTGTCTTGACAACAGCCAGCCTTTAGTGAAGAGAGGTTTGTTCGTATGCCCGACTGTTCAATTAGGACACGTCTAACGCCCCTGAACATCAGTTCAGTGAAACACCAAGTCATAAAGACACCAGCCATGTGCTTCCACTTCTCCCATATGCTTCCCATGCAGGCAGTGGGGGGAACTCTCTAATGCGCCTCACTTCCTTCCCTATTGTGTAGTTTAAGTGGTGTACTTTAGCATGTAGGCCCAGGTGTCGCTGGGTCATGTCAGAGGTCGTGTCTGCCGGATATGAAAAACATTTGGCCAGCGTGTGTGAATAACTTTCATATTCTGAATGACAAAGGCAGCTTCCAGTGAATTGATAGTTCGGTGTTGAGTAGAAGAAGGAGAGGTTATCAAAAAGCTTCCTCATTGGCTGTCAAGCTAATGTGACCTGGGAAATATGGAGACAAGGTGCGGCCATGTTTACAACAATCGGAGCTCTCGGTTTCTTTCTTACTTCCATACTTAATTATGATGAGCGTTATATTTCTGGACAGAGTGCCAGAAAGCTCTAGATAGGATAACTTGACTTAGAAAATTAGTTTAAAAATATTACATCTATTTTTTAAGTATGCCCTGAATTTTTTTGATGAATTATTGTTGCATTCACCCAGAACTTTATCTATTTTATACTGATGCTTATGCTCTTGTGTACGTAATTGGATAACATATATAGATTACGCTTTTGTCCAGTGGAAACCTTTCCACATCATGAGATGATGCAATCATTTATTGTTATATTAAAATAAATATGTGACTGTGTTTAAGATACGAAACACATAACATCCCCATTATACTATCCCAAGTGGCATGCATATAATCACACATTTTGTCTTGTTATATCACATTTTTAATGAACTACAATATGTACATTCCATCTTTATTAGTAACAGCCAGAAACAAATGATCACCCTTGCTTCTATTTTGATTTTACTAACCTATTCATTTATGTTTAGCTCAGATTGTATGGATACACATGGGTATGTGGCTGT
Source organism: Pseudoliparis swirei (assembly GCF_029220125.1). Classification (NCBI taxonomy): domain Eukaryota; kingdom Metazoa; phylum Chordata; class Actinopteri; order Perciformes; family Liparidae; genus Pseudoliparis; species Pseudoliparis swirei. The sequence goes on along the minus strand of NC_079397.1, from coordinate 7,422,750 downwards.
TTACAGGTTTCTTGGTAGTGTTTTGTAGTTTTGTTGGTGCTTTTTCTCAGAGCCAGGCCATCATATCTCAGTAAACTACATGAGACCATTTAATTGGTCCAATGGGTGAGATGGGCATATACAGTGATTCAACAGATGGGGTTTCTGCGTATAATAAATATTCTTGATGAAGTGTTCTTATTATTACCTCACTGAATATGTCCTCATAGATGAATGTCATAGCTTCTAGTTTGAAATGTTTGAAACGGGGGCTGTGAGTTCTTGCAAGTCAATGAGTCAAGTTTGGTATCTTCTTAAATATGTACAGCTTGGTGCGCTCACAGCCTGGCATGTGATTAGAACCTCTTTGAAGTCGGCTTGATCAGATGCGATCAACATGTTGAGTTTGTGAGAAGTCTAATGAGGAGTTCCTCTCAGAGAGCTGTGTTGTGTCATTTAGAGAGACTCAGTATCAGCACTGGAGAGAAATCACTTCCTTTTTTAACGTTATTTAACATTGGTCAAAGACACAAACATATCTAAATTAAATAGTTCAGAAATAGATTTTCATATGCTATATTATATATTTGAGACTGATACTGTACATCCCGAACAAGGACTTAAACCTCACAGACACACAGTATAAAACGACACTTTTACAATTCAAACTTTTATTATTCTGTGAAATATTTTTTGAAAATGTAGGGAATATATTATTTGTTCATGCTTGTTCTCTCGCTAAAACATGAAATATTTCCTTATTTGGCAAGAAAACAATGCACGTTCAGTTTTTGTTTGTTACCGTTTACATTTTAGTAATTGGGGTTAGATGATTTTTGTATTTTTCCTTATTAATATGCATACAGCTTTGTAATAGGGAAGTAGAGACAGTGTACGTACTGCTGATGCTGCTTATGTGGAATATACTTGTCATACCAGGGAAAGCCCAGGTGTAATTAATTACATTAACGATGACCCCTGCCTCCTCGTTACTGTTATCAATAACACCTGTGAATGAAATTAATGCTGGAAAAAAGGTCAATTTCATACACGCTTGTGTAAGAGATGTAAAAAAAATATTGTTACTTTTCAAAAGCAAGAATAATTGTATTGACGGCATACTTTCTCTGCACCGACTTCATCCATTTGTCAATAGTTGTATAACAAGTTACTAAATTGCTGCTTGTGTTGCTGCATCATCAAATAATGAGTTGACATATTGGTGGCTTGCAGTATTAGCATTGGTATTAATTGAAGTGTTTTAATTGTCAATATTTATAGTCGTTAAATAATATTGAGCATGAGTGATTCAATTGGTTTTGTGGCATATGTTCCGCTTGTTTTTTGCCTCTTTTTGGGAGTTCCTTTTGGCTCACTGCAGACTTGAGTCTAAGTAGTTTGTAATATTGTATTTTGGCATAAGGGAAGTAAACAACTGCTCCCTTGAGCGCAGCCCACTCACATATTCCATGTTATATTGGCTTCATGGGAAACTACATGCTTTGATTTGGTCACTTCTCAATCTCTGCTGCGAGAAACAGATGGTGGTGTATGCTAAAATGGAGTGACATGATTAAGGGCCAAATAATAACTGCATAATCTATGTTTACATAAATATACATGTGGGTTGGCGGACTGAATTTACAATGTTGAGAGACACACAGGCTCCCCTGAGGACCTCACACTGCTGACATGTTTTTATTATGGAAAAAAAGTTCACTTTTCTTTACAAAACACAACACATTTTCTATAATTTAAACAAACATCACGATCGTCAAAAAACACCCAACATCACTTTAAGAAGCTCTCTCTGTGTCACAAAGCCATTCTGTGACAGAAACCACAACCTGATGTCCCTGAGCAGAGAGAAGACAAATACACGTAAAAAATACATTTGAATGCAATTGTCATGTTGCATACGGACGCCTATCTATGTGGACAAATCAGAGAGGGCGGGCTACCGTGACGGCACAGGGTCGGCTTCTTAACACAAAAACATCACGTATTAATAAATTAAGTTTGATCACATGAAATGAAACATCTTGGTTTGACACGAGGAACCCGACACATTTCAGTTCTTGCTTGGCACGAGAGGCGTAAAGACTCGGTACAAGCTTTTGGCACCGCTGAGGAGTTTCCCCATGAACTGTTTACAGTCACAAGCATTGACAGAGCACCAGGTGCACACACTCTTCAGGGACTCAGACAACAGAATGTAAATTGGCTATATGCATTATGCTTTAACCCGGTCTTTTAAACAGTTGGGAGCAACTTATCTGTTAATACTTCGCACTTTCTACTTCCTTGGTGCCCACATTACCCACAATGCAACTTGACCGCCATTAGGTATAGGACAGCAATGTGTATGTGTGATGGTTGGAGCAGCTAATGTAGCTTCAAGCCGCGAGCCTCAGGCAGAGGTGAGGAGTGGGCTGCAGAGGTCTGGTCAGCCCACTTCTTTCCAACGCCACGACGAGTATCATTTTTTTGTTGCGTTTTTAAAGTGAGGTCACTTGAGGGCATTCATCCGACCTTGGGCAGCTCTCTCTGCAGCTACTAACGGTGTTATGCAAAAGGCATCATTCACAACTGACACATTTCCTGAAGAAATTATTATTTAAATACTTTTTCGACATCTTTCCAATTAAGTGCTTTAAAACATAGGCCTACCCACGTTTTTCATGGTCGTGAAATAATAACCATCTGATCTTTGAGATCTTTTTTTCTTCTTTTTTGGGACCTCGCAATTTCTTGCCTTTTGATTTCAGTGCATCTTTTTAAAGACATTGAGCATTGCTTTATAAAATGTGATAATAAACGTAACATTAGTCGTTTGAGTCGCCATACAGCGCTGGTGGTGACGTCAGAACATCCTTGAATCCAAAACATGCCAAGCCTCAACACCGTCTTCAACAAGCATCGCAGGCCACATCTCTAAAGAATGATTGGTCCTTGTCTTGTAGAGAGCTTCTCATTTGGTCCTGCTTCATTCTCTGGAGGACACATCATGAAGGGAACAGTAGCAGCAACTCTCTCAGTTCAAAGGTCGCTGTTCTGCATCCCGAGCCCACGCTTTGATCCGAAGTCCCTGCCTCTCCATGATGTTCCACAGCTTCCGCAGATTGGACTGGGTGATGACATCATCGGGTTTGAGCTGGAGCGCGCGCAGGTAGTTGTCCTCCGCTTCGGGAAGTTTCCCATTCAGGTGGAGGATGGCACCGAGGTTCATCAGAGCAGCCGGGTACTAGAAGAGGGCAGAGACCCGGTGAGAAGAGGACTCAGTGGAGCCAAAATCACGGAGAGTTGGGGCGATTTACAGGACTACAGTACCGGTGTCTACAATGGATTTATCCATGTGGGGAAACCTATTTTAAACTTCTTAGTTCTACATCTGACAGACAGTTATGTGGGATATCTACACATTTTAGGAAGCTTGCCATTTATTTATTTTTGGGATGTTGGATTAAGGCCGGGGCTTTAGTGAAATGTGCTGAAGGTTTAGGAAATTCAACATGCATTAAATTAGCCCTAATCTAATTCTCGCAGCACATTAGCAGACATGGCCAAAAACAACATGGGTGTCCCTAGTTAGTGCCACAGTGAACAAATAAGTAGCCTTTATATTTATGTTTTTATATGAATGAACAGCCACTTAAGAGATCTCATTTAAAATAACATCTTCTGAAGTTGCACAATTCAACCATCTGGTCGTGAATAGTGCACCAGTCGTGGAAATCTACAAAATCCAGGTCCACGGACATTACTCCCAGCGTGCCGTGACTAACAAACACACCCAAATCTTATCCCAAAAGTCATCGGCACCTCATCCCCGGACCTGGCCCTGTTCCCAGGCCCGCTCGCGTCCTTCGCTGCATGACATATGGTTAGCAACCTGGCAACCCGCTCCGACGATTTCCTCTCCCCAAACACAAGTGTTTGTCCCTCGGTTGATATTTCCCTCGCTTACATTCCACGTCTCAAGCGGCGTCGAGAGACGAGAGTGGCGGCTTGTTTCTCTCACCTCGTCTTCATTAGCGCAGTTTGCCAGAGAGGCGCTACAGCGGAGAACCTGCACCCCCTTCAGCGGGCTTTGTTTTTTCTCACCTCATGTAACAATTGATTCTATCAAGCGGCTGCATTTCTAAGTGCTGCAAACACGTGCTCTGCTTATTGTACCATTACAGGAACGCTGTAAGCCGCCGAGGCACACTAAGCTAGATAAATGAGGCTTCCTTTGCCATTCTAAACAACCGGCTGATAAGCAACACACACACTGAGCTAAATCATCAGGAATAGAGCCGGGTTTGTGTTCTGTGTACAGGGAGGCCGGCAGAGAGTCATTCAGTGAGCTTGAATAATCATTTGTATCTGATGTGTTGTCCAAAGTGCTTAATATTGCAAACAGAATCTATGAATATGCCAACATTTTGGTTTCCAAAATGTAATAGTGAAGAACTGCAGGTGAAAGGCTGCACAGCTCCAACTCGTCAGCAAGCTAAGGTTTCACATCGCAGATGCAATTATCTTATACTTTATTTCATTCGCCTGTTCTATAAACAGATAAAGCAGTTTCTATTGTGTTGCACTTCTGCAGCTGGTCAAGTTGTGCTTGCCGTCACGGTAACCTCAGTGGTTGCCAAATCGAATAGGATTGACATTTTAGGGATTACAACTTTCAAGAAAAAATTGTGTCAAATATTAGCACATTTCATCCATTTGTAATTGCAGGGACTGAATAGCTCATAGTGTGGCCTTATCACCATCACTCAGGACACAGGACAAGAGAAGATACATATATATGAGAAGCATGTCGATACAACACAAGTCACACAGCAGACCAGCGCTAAGCAGACCGACATGACAGATGACGGCAGGAAGCTCTTCCAGGTCTGAGAACACAGGGGTTCCTTTGACTCCAGCTCACTTCTCGCAGACCCCTTTTTCTTTGAAGTGACTGATTGATGTCCAGAAACTGGATATAATAGCCCCCAACTTCCTCGGCCGCGTGCGCCGATATCCAGAGACATGGCATCCCTCAAGGCTTTGGGAGCTGAACGGGTGAGTTTGATTACAGGCGACAGCGACGACTGAACTCTCTTTGGGGTCTTTTGTGTTTGCATAAAGCAAAGTGGGCTCACGGAACAGAACACCGTCTTCCATTTCATACCCTCTAGTTGCCAGGAACAAAAGTATATTAATGTTATGGCAGAATGATGGGTAACATTCTGCCGTAAATGTAATTTACTGAGTGTGTGTGTGTGCTCACGTCTGATCTCAGGCTGGCTGCACGCTCATACTGCCTCTCTGCTGCCTCATTAAGACTGGCCTGTCTGAAGAGAAAGAAGAGCAGAGAGAAAGGAAGAGTAAGAATGTGACATAACACAGTTTATGTTCATAATATTGTACCAATACAAATGACTGATAATTTTACCCCCTTTATTATTGTGCAGCTAATCAATAAAAATGCTTCCGAGGTGATTGGAAAACATCAGATCTTCGTGGTGGAATAACTTTGAAATACTTGACGTTGAAACTAAAATCTCTCATGTCTTTTTTGACATTGTGTATTGTGAATGTTTGTGTTTGTCTATGCTTGAACAATATGTTTTTTATTTATTTAAATACTTTAGTTTTACAGGCGAGACATTTCTTCCCAGAGTAAGAAGTGATCATGTATCTTGATAATGCAGTTTAGATTTCTTATTGGGGCGTTGATTTGAACTCCATTATGCTTCACTTATTATTTAGTAGTATAATGAAGAGAGATTTATGTTTTGTATGCCAGAAACACTTCGCCGAACCGGTCAGTTAATCTGCTCCATACTATTGTATCCAAAGAATACATGGACCGGACTTTACAGTGCCAAAGCTAATAAAATCAAGGAAACCATTCTTTCCTGACGTGGTTATTAATATTTATAAGACTGACTCAAGTCCAAGAGGTCTTGGGAATGCATGCAACACTTTATCGGGGCTTCAGTGTTCATGAATGACGATCAGAGTCATCATCTTATAGCTTCCTTGGTCTTTGTTGTGTTTGGTCTAGTGCTGCAGAGGAAATAAAGATTCAGGAAGTCAGGTTTTATGGAAAGTAAAACTGGGCAGAAAAACATGCATTATGGTTTAACCCGGCTTTAAGAAAGAAATCATATACCAACACAATATTTGAATTATAAGAGTTTGCTGCAATGAACTGTTGGCGTTGAAAGGAAAAGCTTCCATTAAACCGATTTATCGGCTCGTTTTTATAATCCTGGTTATTATGGTCAGTCAATATGCAAAGCTCACCTTTATTATCAGTAGAGCAGCTAATGACACAGGTGTGTCACATTCCTTAAACCCAATCCTTTTCAGTTTTAGATTAATGTCTCAGCCGAAAACAACCATTTCGACCAGAATCCGGCAGAGTGATCTGTCATTTAGATTTTGCCGTTTCCAAAAGAGACTTTCCCTTTCCCACAAATCCTCCGTGGCGTTGCATTTAGAGTTGCGCTTGCAAGTAGTAATGACTTCTCCAGATATGTGGAGCAAAAAGCAATGGTGGCACACCGCTCCAATATTTCCTAGAGTTGCTGGTCGGAGAGGACATTTGCAGACGGCTTTGACGCGTTTTATGACTTATTATGCGCTGCCTGTGCACGCACTTGCCAAACTTTGAGGGGAAAATTCTCCAACGCCGTCTTTTACAAGCGTTGGAACGTAAGAAACATCAGTATGATAGACTGAAACTACGCTGCCGTTGATATATGTAATACATAATAGCTTTTATGGGAGCACTGACTTATAACAATAATACCATTTTCTGTACAATAAGCTTCTTGAAGTGGCTGTGTGTGTGTGTGTGTGTGTGTGTGAGAGCAGTTTGGCCAACCTGAGCATGTGAGCAGCACTGAACACCACGTCAAACTCCGAGCTGTCCAGCTCTGCAGCTCGCTCCGCCATCTCCGCCGCCTCGCCGAGACGAGTCTGCTCCAGCAGGAACTGGCCTGGAGGAGAGAGAGGAAGACGGGGGAGGAAGAGCATTTACTACTTGGGCGTCGTAAAGTTCTGTTTGGTGCTTCTCGGTGTGACTTTTACTTCCAGACTGAAATATCTCAACGACTGGATGAAATTTGCCAGATATCGATGGTCCCCACATGACGATTCCAACTGACTTCGGTGACCCTTGACGGCTTCTTAAGGGCCACTATGAGGTTGACCCTTTGTTGTTGTTTTCATTGAATAGCCGACAAACTGGTGAAAGTGTGGATTCAATTGCAAGGCGATCCCTCCACGTGCCCCTCGGGATGAATCTCTCTTTTCATCTAGCACCATTCATCAGGTCAAATATATAATAAATGTCAGCGCGCCGACACGCTAAACACTTGCTAAAGACACGCTAAACACGTGTCGCACTGAAGGGAGAAGACAGTCAAACAAAGACGGAGATCATCGGGGAGAGACAAAGGAAGACGAATGCAGCGGACAGGGTTGCCAGGTCTGTGTGACAAAACCAGCCCAATGGCCAATAAAACCAGCCCAATATCAGAACTCAAAATATGCCCATGTCAAACCATATACACTGCTTTTAAAGTCCATGTCCATGTGTGTACGTGCTGATCTGGAGTCAGTTTTGTAGGATTTGGGTATAAATAAATTATTTCATTTAAAATATGGATTTTTATTTAAAGATATTCATGTAAAATAGGTCTACCCGAACCAGCGGACAAGAAATTTAACCCGCGGCAACACTTCAAAAGTAGCCCAATTCCGCGGAAAAACCGCGGACCTGGCAACACTGGCAGCGGAAGAGCGCCACAGGAAGTGCATCCGGGAGGCGGAGCTGGCGGCAGCAACGCGAGAGGATGGTTGTCTTGAGAGCGCAGATGAGACGGAGGTGCGTCGTCCTGAGGGAGTCCGGCCACCTGGTGTATCGGCACCCACAAGTGGCTGCCTCAGCAGGCTGTACGTCAACAGCTGAGCTCGGGCCGCATGACATTGCTGAATAGGTGCACGCCAAGGAGGACCATTTAGAACCGGGTCACATGCGGGACCGTTTCCATTTAAATGAGTTACTGTGAACAATGGCAGGAAGGTGGGGGTGTGTGTGTGTGTGGGGGGGGGGGGGGGGGGTTAGCTCTCGGCCTGCGTGTCCTCGCTTCTTTTCCCCTCTCTCATACGTGTGTGTGTGTTTGTGTGCGCATCAGTCGTGTTGCAATGTGGACCGACACCATCTCTCCTTACACACTCAACACCTGGAGCTCATCCAGTGGACCCAGGAGAGCCAACGCAGCCAGATGTGCGATAAAGAAAGGGGGGGGGGGAGGGGACCGGTCCAAATAAACAGCACCCGTGGCGAGAAGCTGCAAGATACGGTGGGATACAATTAAACAGCCAGAAGGGCCGACGGGGAGAAAAAGAGTGTAAGAGGGAAACCGCGTGGTCCAAAGACAGCAACACGGCCGTCTCCAACCCCCGAGATATCCAGCGCAGAGAAAGCGCCGGGAGGAACCCGAGAGAGATAAGGAAGAGGAGAGAGGGCCGGCGCACAATGGGGCCGCAGGGACACATTTCATTTCCTAGAAATATCCTGACGATAGCGGCACGGAGCGGCACGGAGCCCGTGTCTCCCAACTGATATGCAACACTGCATCAAGAGCAGCACGGACCTTAACTCTCTGGGCCGAATGGCAAACAATGTCCCCTAATCCCGGCCCCCCCACCCAGATAAACAGAGCCTTGTGTGTGTGTGTGTGTGTGTGTGTTTTTGCAGCATCCGCAACACCTGGAACAGCTCCAACGCTCGCAGCACTGACACCAAAAGTAAATGAAACGATCTTACACGCATACACATCTGTTACAGCGGTGCAGGGATTGATCAAACATGACTATTTGGAGGGGGACATTATCAAAGAACAGCATAGTAGTTGACACTTCCAAATGATTAAGACTTTGGTTCTTTCCAAAACTCCTATCAGGTTACATCAGCTGCAAGCTTGTATCCAGGGCGGTGTTCGACAGCAGCTGTAAGAGGAGCTGGTGTGTTTCAGGACTCTGGGTCCAGCGTGTCTACAGGAATAAACCAGTGAAATGTAAGACTTTAAGACTTTTTAAGGCCCCGCGGACACCCTGTGGGTCTGAAGGTGACTCTACAAAGTAAAGGTCTCGGATGAAAGGGTCCGAATCATCGTCCCGAGTGCAGCTCACCAGAGCAAAGCGCGGTCGTTACAGTAAACCCTACAAGTGCGGCATGGCAGAGGTTCGAATTACAGTCAATCAGCCGCATTACAGTTGGTAGAAAACGACTTGAAATGAAATTCTCATTCAACCACAAGAGACATTTACGAGCACACAGGCATCCATACGTTTAGGATTCTAATGTTTCAAACAGGCGTTGCTGGAAATGTTTGTCTTTTCCACAGAAGGAAAACCTTCGACATGTGGTCTTACCGTAGTGCATGTAGCAGTTGCCTTGAGTCGGGTCTATCTGAATCGCTCTCAGGTAGTACTTCTCTGCTTCGGTCTTCTGCCCCTAAAAGAAGAAGGAAGGATATTACACCTTAACATTAAAGAATAGTTTTGTTAACGGGGGGAACATGTTGTCATATGTATTTAGTATATTTAGTTTGTCTGCAATGGCACAAGACACACATTGACCCAAATATAAATATAGTAGACCTGCAGGATGTTTACCGGGGGCCAGACACCTGAGGCAACCAGAAGGACTTGGACTTAAATATCTGGGTAGCCATATGTTTGTCAATATGCTCAGGCAGATTAAGATGCCCTCCTGATGGGCACGCTGCAGTTTAGGACTACAAGGACACAGGAGTCAAAGTAAGATTGTGGTTCAATACCAACAGTATGCAGCATAAATAACAACACAAATGTGAACACACACACACACACACACACACACAGAGCGGCACAAATCTCTCTTGCAATTCATCGTTTCTGCTTGAAGCATTATTTCAATGCACTGAAATGCATCAGTCGAGGCTTCATAACAGCAGGAAACGTAGGTTCATAAAGAATATAGTACAGCAGCTCCAATGCCTAGACTTTACAGAAGAAACTTCAAGGTGTGTGTGTGTGTGTGTGTGTGTCTGTGTGTGTGTGTGTGCTTGCAACCACACTGCTGAACATATTGCTTCTGTGGGCACGAGACTCAGTTTCTCCACCTCTTTTGTTTCATGCTTCAGCTCCGATTGCTTCCATATTGCCGATGGACTTGCCAAGCAACAAGAAATGAGAGGACTGGGCCCGTTACATATTCCTTATTAGCTTAACACGCCCGCAATCACTCGAAATAAATGAGCAAATATAGGGCCACCATGGCTTGTTTCACTTTTTCTTTGGCACTTTCCTCCATACATTCAGTTCACCCTTTCCCCCAGACCTCCATCAGAAGTGAAATGAGAGCGGTTCAGTCCTGTTCGGGTGGAGCCATTCATCATTTATATTAAGTGAATTCTCTTATTTTAAACAACTATCTAGACAATTTACTTGTGTGCTCTTTTTTCCGAAAGGATTACAAGATGTGTGATCATCTTTTTGTTGCTCTTTTGAGCGTCGGCCGAGTTCACTTTCATGAGCCGGCTCAGCGTTGACTGACCGCATCCTTCTGACTCCAGAGATCTCCAACAGACAGCAGGGCTGTAATGTGACACTGGGCCTATTCGTAGGCACTTTGACTTTGGAGGCAAAGTCGTGGCTTTAGGAGGAGCACTTGTTATTTGTTGAAGGATCCGGATGGGGACAAGACTATCAGGTTTCAGCTGCATTATTGTGTGGCTTTAAAGAAGCGAGAGATGGACACTTTGAAAGTTGACGCGCAATACAACGCGAGAAAAACCGCAGTACAGTTCTCGCTGTGGTGAACCACGGTACCAGACTCCAGTTGGACCTTTCCTCCCCGGGTCTGTATTGTCGATCGACTGCGGCAGGACCGCCAGAACTGGAGCTGATGGGAGTGATTTAATAAGGAAGGAGAGTAATTGCATTATAAGCCTGTCCACTGGCCCGTTGTCCAAAGTCCGTCCAATCTCCTGTTCCTTAAGCCCTGTAGCAGTGAAGGGGGCCCCTCCGAGAGCCGGGGCCCTGCGTGGATCTGCAGTCCTGAGCCTGAGGGAGCACAGCAGATGTCCAGCAACAGCGGGCGACTGATCTGAACCTGCGCTTTACGGGTGGAGTGTGTGTGTGTGTGTGTGTGTGTATCTTTAAATCTTCCAACAAGGGGAGGAAATGATCAGGAATAAAGTGTGCAGCCAGGATGGGTTGCAGCTGCAAGGAAGGCACTTGCAGGTTGTTTCCCTCAGCACCCAAGGCCGTGGAAGGGAGGAGGTCAAACGCCTCGAGAGGTCACACAGTTCAACTCCCGACATCTAAACTTGACTCGGCTGTGAACACATCTGTTGTCACACAAACGTGTGTTTGTTTTCAGTGGAATGGGAGCGATGGTGGGAGGATGGAGAGTGGAGGGGGTTTTCGGTCTGGAAAAAAAGCAAACATTGGAAGGGCGAACGTGTGTGCCCTCTACGTCTTCACTCACATGTGGGTGAGCGACACATCATCTGGAAGTGGTCCAATCACAGAGGGATGGCGCTCATCCCCATGTCTGTGACCTCCAGACATCAGATGTGACTTCATGCTGCGACGATTTGGCTGTTCTCTAATAATCTATTCGCCATCGGTCCAACATCAGGGTCAATTCAAAGCCACCGGAAAAAATGATTATCGTTGCCATCACTTGTAGCATTTGATGTCAAACAATATATTCATAAACAAGCACAATTCCTCTAGCTGACTTCTTCTGATCATAGGAGAAGAGTTGGTTTTGCGTGCATATTTGAGAAGCTCCCATCTCAGAACAATGATCAAAGCTCTCCAGGCTCTGCAGAGGAACCGATAGCTTCGCTCCCATCAGTCACTCAATATGCATTATTCATCACTCCACTCGGCTGCCACTTCAGATCCACGTTTAATTACACTTTGCCAGGTAGTTAACCACTGCAATGGTTACTAAGAGAATGCTTTGGCTTACCTTATGACTCATTGTGTGAGTGTGTGTGTGTGTGTGTCTGTAATGGGACTCACAATGCTGGACAGGAGTTTGCCATAAGTAAGGTGGGCTGGGATATGGTCCGGCTTGGCCCTGAGGGACTCTCTGTACCAGTGACCCGCTTCGTCCGGCTTGTTCAGCCTCATGTAGGCCTCTCCTAAAACACAACACACAGCAAGAGTCAGAATGTGTGTTTTGGGGGAGATGGTTCTGAATAAAACAAAGGGAAACATGAAACTGCATTTACTGCAGGAAATGCAGTTTCAGTGCCGACAGCTGAAACGCACGTCGGTTTGCTCCTGTGCTAATCCATTACACACCGTTCTCCCGACCTCCAACACTACATGTGTGTGTAGACCAAACCAAGGTGGTGTCCTGGTCTTTCACTGACGATTGTAGGCCAAGCCGTCATCCATCAAAGACTACAAAGTCGTCTACGGACTCAAAATCAAAACATTTTTATTTCTAGTTTTTCTTTTTTTTAACAGTGCATAAAGCTTTCCTTTTGCATAGTTTATTTGTTGTCAAGACGTTTTACCAGAGAAGAATTGTGTGGGAATTGTGGAACATAATATTTACAGGTGAGCGCCTTGACTGTCCAATGAATTGTGACGCGGCAAAACATCTGAATATTACCTCATTTTGGGCTTTCCGGTGTACATTGATGGAAAAAGATCGACACCACAATAAAGTCTGCAAAAAGTTAATGGGCTTCTGCCCCCCCCCCTCCCCCCCAGCCTGCTGCATAGATACAAGGTTAATATTAACACTGCTTCTCAAAAGAATCCTCCAATGTTTGGCGTTTTCCCGAGCCAGCCCATTAATGAAGCCTAGAAAAGACAATTGTGTGTAACTCTCTATAAGATTCAGTTTGAAGTGAAGACAAGCTGTGGGCCTCTGACATCAGCCTAAACAAAGAAGCCCCCGGACGTCGCACTAATGCAAACACTCTCTTCCCTCCACCTGACTAAACACATATCCCGTCCTCATCGGCTCGTCCTGCAATCTCAGCCGAGCCGTCGGGATGAGCTTCCAATAATGTAATTAGTGTTACAATAACAAAGAGAGGGATGTGATGTATTGCACGGATTAGCCTCAATCCTCTGCAAGAGGACACAACGTCTGCGCAGCGTTGGAATCAAACCCGCGGTCCAAGTCCTCTGGAGGTTGTCGTTTTTTGGCAGCAAGTTAATGTCAATTTGTTCAATTCAACTCAAAGTACAGATGAAACAGAAAATCATAAAAGACAATTGAAACAAACATTTCAAATAAATCATTGAAACTCAAGCCAAGGTTGACCCAATGCGACGTCGTTTTACTCACATTATAAAACAAGCACGACGCTGTTCTTCATAGTTATACGTATCAAATGATTCTGTTCATCAAAATACAAATTTCAAATCTAATTTCAAGGCAAATATCAACCAAGGAGTGACTTTTTTCATACTCCATTTTCAGTTCTGCATTACAAACAAAGAGTCAGGGTGAGACTTACCCATCATGTTGAAAAGGCTGTGCGGAGCGAACTGTCTGGGCATTTTCTGGACCGCTTCCTGATAAACAGACAGCGCCTCCTGAAGCCGAGGAAAAGAGGGCCGTTTTGGTTTTAAAGCGGCGCAATGAAGATGAGGGACTCTTACTTATCACGTATACACTATCATCACGGTTTCATTTCTAAATGCTCCTGACCTCCTGGTGGCCCTGTTCATGGAGCAGTTTCCCCAGGTTGTACAGGCAGCTGGTGACGGAGCTCTTGTGGGCGTGGGGGTCCTTCAAGTTCTCATCGGGAATGTCGGCACAAGTCAGAAAGGTGCGCTTGGCCTCCTGCAGGTTGCCCTGGTTCATCAGGATGATTCCTGTGTTCAAGTAGGCCGCTGTGAGGAGGAGAGGACATTTCAACAGACGATTTCAAAACCCCGGGATTAAGAGCCTGCTGTCACTCACGTATGCCCTGATGGATCTTTGAATAGACAAAACGCAAACAGCTCAATCCAAGTCATTCCTGATACATTCACACATCCAGTTGGGGTAAAATGGGACATGCAGCATAAAAAAGGGGGCCGGCACAGAGTTCACACGCAGATGAAATTACCATAAGAAAAGAAATGAGGCTACACGGAGATGAAGTGAAGAGCGAAGTGAAGATAACTTATCAAGTTGAAAAAGCAGTCTGGAACCTGTCCCGTCCTCTCTCATGAAATGGCCCCTCATCTCGCATGCAGGCACTCAAGTGTGAGATTGAATCTCATCGTTTCACCGTCAAGCTGAAATAGCCTGAATATGGCCCTCCAAATGAGTATGTGGAAGGAGAACGTCTTCTTCAGCACTCAAATTGGACCATGATGAGGATCCAATAACGGCCCTTGGCTCAGATCCGATTTAATCAATCAGGGAGAAAATCGAATCGCCTACATCGAACGCTTCCCCTGATCATAACCACCACCACAAGATAAGACTTTTCTTTGGGTTTACTTACATGCCAGTGTTGGCCGACTCCCAATGGCCAGTTTGTAATAATGCAGTGCTTCAGAAAAACGCTCGTTCTCCTGCAGCAGCAAGCCACTGAAAGACAAAAGAAATGCAGAGATGTGAGACATTTTAAAAACAGCATTAATTGCGTAACTGAGGATTAGTCTCGCTACTTTGATTACAGCGTGTCAAAGTGTTGAAGGGTCTGAGGAATAAAACACACGAAAACTATAGCGGCCACTGTATCATTTATCCAATATACCTAAGCAGAAGCCCCAATACACCCGACCGGTTTCAGTTTCAAAGAATGCCAAAACACCATCAACAGGTTTTCACTTTTCCCTCATGTTACATGGCCAGATTCCTGACCCACGTAACTTGAGCGGGAATAGAGGAGTGGGGAGAAAATAACTGTGACCGCAGGAGAGCCACGGGTCTGCTCCGAGGTTCTGGCCCCTTTCATAACACTCTGTGTTCCCGGCTCGTGTCCTCCAACAGATCCCACAAAACAAAGCCCGATCAAACCATCAGCCGAAGGTACAAAGAGGGATTTCCTCTTCACCACAAGCAGCTCTGAGTCTCACTTCTTTCCTCGTGCATTAGATCTATTTCCGCTGTCTTTAAGATCTTCCTGCCTGTCACTCTGTCTTTCAGTATTCTATTTCCCTTCCCCCCCCCCCTCTGCCTTTCTTGTCTCAAGAGATGGATCGGAGGAATCAGTACCTGTCCGTGTCAAGACTTTGCAACCAGGGGGAGGGGGAGCCGGCGCCCTTTAATACTCACAGGTTATACAGCATGTCGGCCATGTTCCTGCGGTGGTGCAGAGCGTTTCTGTACGCCTGCTCTGCCTCCGCTATCTCGCCCTGGTTCTTGAGTACGTTCCCCAAGTTTCCCCAGGCTACAGGAGACATGAGTCAGGGAAAGGTGACACAACGTCGGCATTCATTTTTAGAGAGTGTTATTGCCGCAATTTGCTGAAATACATTTGTCTTGTCATTATATAAATTTGTGAATGAAATAAAAAATATTGGCAAAAGTTTCCAAAGCGGAGACTTTTCTCGCAGAAACTTATGTCGTAAAAAAAAAAAAAGTACAGTCGTAAACTGCGAGACAAATATTTTTTTAATCCCATTTGAATTGTTCTATGAACATACATGTTTCTGGTCCATTTAAAGGGCCCCATGGTTGCCCCGTTGACACATATCTCTAATGATAACTGCCGCCCGTCTCTTACCTTTCGCAGGATTCACACTGATCCCAGACTTGTAGAGATTCTCCTCGTTGCTCCAGTCCCTGTTCCTTTGAACAGTTCGGAGTCCATTCAGCAGGACTAGTCCCGCACAGAGACACAACATGAAGGCCCTGCAGCCTCTAGTCCTCAGTCTAACGTACAGGTGTCTCGCACCGGCAGCAACCAGCAAACAAAAGCCGATACTGGGGATGTACAGAACCCTCTCTGCAATAACAAAGCCGACATAAAAGAACAGGTTTGTGGCTGGGATGAAAGGCAAGGAGACAATCCCTAATGAAAATAGTACTAGGTTTTCTGTAGGGGGCAGGGACGTCAGCGCAGGGTAGTGGTGGAGTCCAGCTGACCCGTTAAGGGTGGTCTTCACCGGGGCCGGGTCTGTGTTATGGTTCGTGTCAGGAGCATGGTAACCATTCCCATTGGTGATTGATTTCCCATTAGTCACATAGGCTTTCCCATTGGTCTCCTTGGATATGGAGGTGCGGCCACGGATGCCGAACAAACTCAGGAGGACAAATCCACCATAGAAGGCAACAGTGTAAAGGTTCCTCCAGTCGGCCAAGGACCTGACCAAGGGCACAGCGTCCATGGACCAATCAAAACTGAGCTTGTCGGGGCACAGCAGCAGCCACGCGTTGGCCACCGGCAGGTGGAGGAACGTGAGCGTTCGAGTGAGAACATGTGGCGAGTCAGCCGCAGGGTTGTCGGAGTTGGAGAAGTTGGGAGGCTTATTACCCATCCAGTAGAAGCGAGCCGACAGCAGGATCACTCCCCAGGAAGCCAGCGTGCCAAGACTCAGCAAAACACTGATGTTCTTTTTCTGAAAGACAGGAGAGAATTTAAAAAAAAGAAGTCATGCGAAAAGAAAAACCCTAAATCAACACTGCCAAAAGCCGCAATGTTTAGTCTGCATTCCACAGCACCTGAATTTGTTTTCATTTGGAAGGGGTATTTCAATAACTGTCACGATCTTGTTCAGAGCATCATTGGTCGTATAAATGTACTGGGGGTCACCGTATACAACAAGTTAATAAAAGGATGCTACAGTCATTTTGTATGAGCTGTTAGGGTATGAATTCTAAAGCCTGTAAAAGTATTACCCCACTATCCCCTACAGAAAGATAAACTGTGGAAATCAATCTCTGGAATGTTTTTGATAGCTTCCTAGGGCATAAACCAAACTCATGTTCAATTATACAGTTATTTGAAACGCTAGCATACTTCTAAACATCCAAATGCATCCTAGCCAGAAACAACACGGCTCGTTTTACATGGAACTAGTGGAATACAACGTTCATACTGGTGAAAGACACGTTGGGATTTGGACAGCTGGGCGCTGTAATGGGTGTCTCTTTTGGTCAGCAACAGCGTGAGTGTTTACATTAAGAAATAATCATTTTTTAATGGAATATGTCATAACAATGGAGGATAAGAAGAGAAGAGCTACATCGAATAGAGAGAAAAAAATCAACGTACTTCCACGAAGTAAAGATTATTACTGCACCTTTCCAAATATTAGTAAACCACATTCGCCTCATTTCTGACCTGGTAGAGGTCAACTTTGAAGTTCATTTAAAGCACCAGAGGATTTGTCTCTCAGTCCTTCCTGGTTGCCTGTCAGGGTGGCAGTGAGTGTGACTGCTAATCAGCTTAAGAATGATGTAGATGCTGTTTACAACTCATACGAGCATTAATTCTGCAGCATGATTACTATTTGGTCCTCTGTCACGCAACACCTTTAAACGAAGAGTCACTGGGGCCTAAACTGAATGCTGTGAAACTCCCCAGTATTGATACATACTTTGAAGGAAACATAAATGAGATTTGGTTAATGGTTCAGGAAAATATATGCTGCATTAATTAAATTCAAAGCCAGAGACGGGAACAATGTGATTTGACGCTGCGGGGCCACACTTATAATTAATTTCAGTTGCTTCACAATGGAGGCCAGTAGAGAAGTCTGGAAGTCTGCAGTTTGAGATACAGTTGCTGTGACATGGCGAGGTGGTGAGATCACACCCTTGGAATTAGATCAGAGGCTTGTTAAATTGCATTCATTGTTGACGGTCGGGAGGGAAATGCCTTTCATTCAGATTAAACTGAAATGTCATACAGGTTTATTGACAGAGACAAGCTGCCGCAGTCCTGACTAACACCGTGCTTGTTATTCATGTTAACAGAGTTTACCTAATGGACGAAAAACAACATAACATCATGAGTGATGAGCACAGATGATGCTCACTTCTTAATTTCTGAGCCCATTTAATTTTTCAGAGTAATATGAACTGTATTTGAACCTATCATGGGGGGAATTAGATGTGTGCGTGCATACACATGTGCATACTTTCACAATTTAATTGCTGTTCTGTTTGGTTTGAAAATGGCACACGAGGAGGATAATTTACATGCAAGTAGTAGTTGGATTCGTCTTTGATGTCCTCCAATGTCTTCTATAACTCAAACTGTTGATCCAGAGTAGCCCTACTTTTCTTTTTATCTCTGAATTAAGTTTACTCTACTACAGTAATAATTTAGACTCTGTATAATCCTGCAATGAATGAATTGCACAATAGGCAGATAATAGCTACACAGAGCACAAAGAACAAGCTTTCATTTGTCCCAGTAATATACTTTGGAGAGAAATATTCCCCCTCTTACAATAAGCGTGCTCGAGTCAGGCCGTGCACGCTTTCAGGGACGCTGATGGAAAACATCGAGTGAACCATAACAAATGTATGTTAGGATTAAAATAAGAGGTTTAGCGTTCACTCCCGTGACATACTGGCTCCAGTTGATTTCTGCATATCTGAAATGGAAAAAGCATGTTTCCTCATGAGGTGTTAGCTGAGGGACGACGTGAAGGTACAGCTAGTGACAGAAATCCACTTGTCGATAGTAAGATGGAACAGGGCCAGTTCAAGGAGTTCAGCATTTTAGATGAGCAGTGGGGAAGTGAGAGTGAGAAAAAAAATTGGATATTGATTTGCATGCTGAAAGGCGGTACACAAAGGATGAGAGAGTGTTCCATTTACACACAAAAAAAGGGGGTGTGCTTATTGATGGTAAGCCCACATTGCCTATCAAGGGAGGAAACTGTCTGAGAAATCCAATTCTGCTTGGCGTCAGAAGATAAGCCAATTGCAGCAAGAGAATCATTTGTGGTACTTAGGTGAATGAGCTTCCTTTTACCCCTCACTGATTTGTCTATTTCTAAATCGTTCCTTAACTGACTGCCCGGTCGATCCCACAACACACACCTGCAAGCATGCGAGAAAGGAGGATGTATCTGCATTAGAATGATGTATGACTGAATTAATTCACAAACTCAGCAACAAATAAATGGAACTTTTCTAGCTAACTAAAACACACCAATCCCTTGCGGGTTGTATTGTCCTGTTTTGCTTTAAGTCTGTTTTCTTTGGAAAATATATCTTCATTAACACAATTGAATAATTCCCTACTAATCTACACCCTGCCCTGGTCAGAATATCATTGGCAGGGCACTATACAGTTCTTCAAATGAGCTGGCTTTGTGATTTAGTGGTCATTTCAAACTATACGATTAATGCCTACATGATTCATTAAATGGGCACCTTCAGCTCAAGGTATCGATGAATCCGATGAAACTTGCTACACTTTAGATATTACTTGGACCTCTCTCCTGTTGCACACTCTGACTCCTGGCAGGAGAAGCACAGGTGTACCTAATCACACTAACGATGGCCCTGCCCCATTAAAGCGCTCCAGAGCTAATTAAGGTTTACGAGTCACACCTGTGTTTGGCAAGCCAGACTTCCACAACAATAGATTGATATTCTGCTTCTGCATGTCCTCGCAAGTAAAAACAAAATTCTGACAAATTTCAATTTTCTATACATTTTCTATACCAATTTTTAAAATATCCATTTGAATAGTCATGATAGCAACTTTTTCGCAAATATGATTAGGATAATTTCTTGGCTTCAAGTCAACAACTCTTTTCGGCTCGATGCCGGCGCGCGCAACGGTTAGCTGTATCGGGTGCTGATGGAAATCTCACGCTTGCCTGTCTTCAAAACTTGAGAGCCCTGCATATATTCCTTATTTGTGGCCATTTTAAGTATTATATTATGTGGCAAAACATAGTCTAGGAAGAAATGTATTGTATTGTAAGTTGTCCTGTACTGAAATACAAACCCAGTTAGCCATACATAATCCATGGGGGTACTTTCTATATTTACTTTCAGTTTTTTTCAAATGTTGCTGTTTTCAGCTTTACTGTTACTTAAATCTCTGGGAACATGTTTCACTATGATTAATTTGCCTTCATGTGATCTGCGTGTATCCATAGAGGACGGCTGGCATAATCCCCAGCCAACTGTCAAACGCAACATCCCGCTGGCGCCAGGCCTTTGAACCTTCCACATATCTCTTACACTTTAGATCCTCATAACTACTTTTTATTCCACTTTTCACTTTTTTTCCTGAATTAACCCCCCTAGTTCTCTCCATCTCTCTCTTTCCACACACACATACAGTGTTAGGCTCCCAAGCCTTCATCTTTTAACGGTGCCATTCATTATTTGCTCTCGTTTTATTAATCCCATAAGTGTGTGGTCTGCCTGTTGACACTGTAGCGGGCAGTGTTTAAAACATGCCTGAAGAAACAGCGGGATACGGCTGAGTTCATACGCGCACTGTTTAAAGCTGCTGTGGACTGAAGCAAGACACCAGGGGATCAATCTTCCGGATTGTTCTCGTTAAAGTCATGTCCAATTCAAACCGCTGATAACTCATTCAAGCACACTGGGCTGATCAGGGAAGAGATTCCTACCACTTGTTTAGGAAACTTTAATTAAAATATTGTTATGCTCCCAAATCTATTTAGAAAATGTTAGATTTCTTGCATAACACATAATATCATGCTAACCATATAATGTAATTACCAACTACTTATCAGGACTAAAAGAGTATTTCAATATTAAAAGGTGGGAGTTGCATCCCCCGACTGTGGAGCAATTCTTTCCCAGCAACATGTGCGTGGAAAAGCCTTTAAAGTTCTGGACACGCTGTGTTTGCACAGCACACATCCAGCCGGGCTAACATTTGATGCATCACCAGTGTCATGTTAAATTGGGATGGAATGTACAATGAGGCATGCAACCAGTTCTTTTTCCAACTCTCGTATGTGAACTGGATTCTGCTGACTGGGCGCAACTCACCCAAGACATCAGACAGCAGCATTGGCTGGCATTGAGAGGGCTGACTTTGATAGAGTGACCTAATTACCCAATTAGTTCTCTCCATGAAAAGCCCCGCTGCTGCTGGCAGAGGGAACCGTAATGAGACTGGGTCGCAGGTTGAAGCCTCGTGCGCTCTCCACCGAGACAGCTGAGGAAAGCATAGGGCGCCCGGCGGTGTTAACTTGACATTAAAAGAGCTTCCTGTTTGAGTAATATCGGGACATCACTGTTGAAGGGGGTTTGCGACGACATGATCTCGATCGAGTGACATACAGCTTGGTTGGTTTTATTGTAATTACTAATTTGTGCTAATGAGGATCATTATCTTAAAATAGCATAGCCAGGTTAAAATAATCCAATGGGTCTCATGCAAGAAGCACTTGCACAAACAGATTAGTTCCATTCACACTTCAAAGTCTTGTGTCCCGATCCACCAATGGCTTGATCACAAATCCGTTTCCTGCGGTGTTGGCCCCGCTCCAGCCCAGAAGGTAGTCACCTGAAGCTGTTTAGTTACAACAATTAACCCGTAGCAATAACAGATAGTGAGCTAACAACTATCTCTTGACTACATTATGGATAAGAACACACATATGGTATATCCAAGTTGAATCACGCAATTAAAAACATATTTGTGGAGTTATAATAGTTTGTTTAACCCTTGTGTTGCCTTCGGGTCAATTTGACCCGATTCAATGTTTCACCCTCCTGTCGCCTTCGGGTCAATATGACCCGATTCAATGTTTAACCCTCCTGTTACCTTTATATTTACTAACATATTTTACCCTTGAGGTCAATATGACCCCAGCTATTAAAATCTCCAGAAAATTATTAGAATTAATATTGTTTTCCAAGTTTAAGTGTGAGGTACTTTATGTTTGTTTGTTGACTCCCGAAAGAACACCGACATTAAACATTGAATCGGGTCAAATTGACCCGAAGGCGACAGGAGGGTTAAATATTGAATCGGGTCAAAATGACCCGAAGGCAACACAAGGGTTAAGGTATGTTTAGGATAAGAAAGAAGACAATGCTCTTGCCAGAAAATCTGATCATGCCCTACTTTTCTCATTCCAGTGATATGCTGTACCCAGATGCAGGCTAAACAAAGAGCATACAGCAGGGCGTGCAACAGAAGGTTTCGTTTCACAGCCAAATGCTTCTGCTTCGAGATAATTGGGACAACATCCCTCAAACCGTCGGCTGGGTATCCTGAACAGAGGCAAACGGGGAGGAGTCAGCATCACTTTAGGAACAATATAAAATCCCTATAATGCTCATGTACCTGAAAATCTGTGTGGAGCATTGAGGATTATATTTCACACCTTTTGATTTAACGGAAGGTGGGACCTTCCCTAATACCAACAAAAGCAAACTATTTCCCTGGACCTGTGTAAAGCCTGGAGCCTCATTAATCTGTTTGTTTTAGCCATTAACGATGGCAAGAAAGAATGAAAGAACAATATTCTTATGATCCTGGCATGTGCGACTGATTCTGCCCTCTTAATAGACTGCAGTGCTAACGCCACACCTTTCTTTGTCTCCATCTCCCACTTCCTAACACTCCCTCCGTTCTACCTCTTCTCGATTCAAATCTCATCTCAGTCTGATTAGGGAGTTAATAGGATGAGAAATGGAGTGCTGGCCAAAGCGAAACACATCTGTCTCCTGCTCTCTCCACGGCAGCTGATTTACATTTCCTTATTGTTTGTGGCTCCTGTGGAGATTTTTTCTCAATCATTCTCTTCCACGTGGAAGAAAAGAGACATCTTTTATTTAAACTCAAAACACTGCATTGTTCTCCACTGAGAATGATTTCAATCTCTCCGTCGACCGTCAAATTCAATGGCTACCGACGGTGTGCCTCAGTGACAGAGTGTGATACCGCAGACGCCACGGGCGTCCATTCCCAAAGTGCTTTTGGGGCACAGTAGGTGAGAAAGACCCAGACCAGATAAAGGAAAGGAAGTGAGGGCATAGTTTCCCTCTCCTTTGCTTATTCTCTCTCTGTATCCCTCACCCTCTTGTGTTCCCATGCATCCTGAGACGTCTGGCTCATAATCGAGGAAACAATTGCCCCCGTGGTGGGCTCAGCACATAACGAGCGCCCTGCCAAGATAGCTGTGACCCGGGCAATAGAGGAGAGCATTGCCAGAGTGATAAACCATCCAGATGTGCTGGAGGCGGCGATGGGCCGCTGGGGGATTGGCACGAGGAACCCGACAGGCTGGCACAGACTATGCCGGCCAGGGCTATTGTGTCTGGACAGAGAGGCGGAGGCTGCTGATGATATCTCTGCTCTCCCGTGGGATGAATACACAGGAAAAATGGGATTGTTCATAACGGCTTCTGACAAGCACCGAGGGTGATGCGACCGTGATGCAAGAGACTGGAGAAAAAACACAGTGGTCTCTCAGGTTGGGCTCCGGCTCACGTCTTTGTTTACACCCGGCCAGACACCACAAAGGTGAATGTCTGATGGTGCAATACAATCCTGAAGAATACTGCATTTTAGGAGGGTTTGACGTTTCTCAGTCAATTTAGACTTTAGTTTTTTCAATATTTATTTGAGTTTATTTGTGATTTTAAGTTGAGATGGGGTGACCCTACACTATGTGATTTAGCAGCTTTAATAAAGTAACTGGGTGCAATGTGGAAGATATGGTCTTGAAGTTGTGAAAGCACACACACACACACAGACATGTGAGTCACTTACGTAGAGCACTGAGAATTGAAGACATTATAACTCCCTCTTTCTCTGAGCTCTCTGGGCCGCTAATAACAGTCGTGGGTTATCATTCTGCCAGAAACCCGGGACAGGAGCGCTGCCCCACCGGTACGGTAAAGCCTGGAACACTCGACGGTAGAACATGTTTTCATTTGGAGGCTGGCTGTGTCAATACGATTGTCACGCTAGAGTTTTCAAACACCAGAAAGTTCCATAGGACATTTGTGATGAGCTATTCAAAAATATGGTATTTATAGATGTTTCCACAAGAAGAAACTCTAAAAAGACTCACACACTATTGAGAGCCATGCTGTCCTTGCTCAGTAAACCCAAGGGGACTTTTTATTGTGCTAGTTATCCATTTTACGAGGGCCATCACGTTGGCTAAGGAGCCGTTTCTCTAATCAAATGGAGAGTGCTTATGAGAAGAGCTTTTCCAGTCAAACACTGATCCCCATCATCAGATGACTCACTGCGTCACGGTCGTCCTCCACAAATAGAGTTTGAAGGGGAAAGAGTTTCTTGCAGAAGAAGAATAGTGCATTGTTTGTACAGCTTACTCGCCAAGTGGGGGGGAAAAAATCATTTACCAGAGTAGTTTGTGTTATTGTTTTTCTGCACATAACTCTCGCCACCTTATATTGGAAAACAAAACAATTCCCCCTGAAAATAGCTCTTTTTCCCCACTTGAAACAAACACACACACAAAAGGCTGAGATCCTAATCTCAATTCACTTGCGTTACTGTGCATCTATCTACTGCAAACTGCACTTGGTGGCAGCGCTTGCGAGGAATTGGAAAACATCTCCCTGCGCACATCGTTTCTTCCTGTTTAGCCGATGACAAATGAGAATAGTTGACTTTTTGTTCACCGACTGTGCCGCTCCGCATCGGCAAACATGGTTCCTAAATTGCACTCCTAATGAAAAGCAAACAGTGCAATCCACCATGAAGGAACCACAACAGCTGGCTGGATGAGGTAAGGCCTCGGGAGGGACTGAGGAGGAAACACTGGTGGAGACGCCAGGAGCCAGGGAGCACGCCGGGCCCCCGTAGGAATGCGCGACATGCATTTATTTACCTTTCCCAGCAGGAGGAGAAGCGCCTGGCGCAACCGGAGTCTCTGGAACACGAAGAGGTCGTACACGACCGACACGGCCAGCACCGTCACCCCTTGCTCCTTCCACAGCATACTGGCCGCTGCACACCACAGGCTGCCCAGCATCCAGCCCCAGCACCAGGCGCCACGCGGCCCGGCCGGAAGAGTCCCAGGCGGCTCCCCGCGGAGTCCACAGTGTCTCGCGTAGCAGAGGAGAGACAGCAAGAAGAACAGCGCGGCGCCGACGTCCGCCCTCCCGACCACGCCGGCGACCGCTTCCGTGTGGACCGGATGGGAGGCGAAGAGCAGGCCGGCGAGCAGGCTCCACGGCCCGCCGCCGAGGAGCGGGCGACTGAAGGCCGTGAAGAGGGCGGTGACCAGGCCGTGCAGCACCACGTTGAGCAGGTGGTAGCCCCAGGGCCGCTGGGCGTGCAGGGTGTAGTTGAGGCGGAAGGAGAGGGTGCAGAGGGGGCGGTAGGACTTGTGACTGCCGCTGTGAGTAAGCAGGGTGCCCCAGAAGTCGTCAAACAGGATGTTGGTCCACGGAGTCTCAGGAAGCAGGTCCTGGTTGGTCTTAATGGCTCGGCTAAAAGGAGCAGAAAAATAAATTGTTTTTATATCTTCAATAGGATACATATGGAAGCCCGTTTCCGCCACTGTGATAAAAAAATTAAGATCCTGTAAGTCATAATTATGAGAAACTATTGTTTCCAATACCAATTATGAGATAGTAAGTCGAAATTATGAGATAGTATCTCATAATTATGAGATAGTAAATCGAAATTATGAGATAGTATCTCATAATTATGACTTACAGGATCTTAATTTTTTTATCACAGTGGCGGAAACGGGCTTCCATAGATACATAATGAATGACTGTTTAAATAATGTTCTACTTTTGGATCGTTTGTAGAACCGTAAAGCTGTGGGCCAAAAAAACAATGTACTGAAAATTACTAAAATAAATCTGTGGGGAATAGCATGGTCAGGTTTTATGTCACCACTTGTGAAGCCGTCATGTGATTGATTGTTAATGTCACATGACTAATATAAATATACATATTCTAAGCTAAGCATTTCAACATGCACATTAAGTATGAACAAGTCGTTTATTTTCCGAAGACTTTTTGTTGGACACACAGTGTGTACAGCGTGGCCTCATATGGAATAATGTGTTTTCCATGTTGCTGATGATAGTCATGAGTGAAATTTAATAGACAAATGCAATGAGGATGCCAAATGTGATAAACAGGCCACAGAGTGTGTGATTAAATACACAGACGTTTGCATCGTCGCTCTCTCTCTGACACTCACAGCGTGTACACGTGTCACAGGTGCACACTCACACACACTCACACTCATGTGGTTCACACCCCCGAGGCTGCTGTGGATTCTCATAATTAGGGGATCATTACTGGGGACACAAACTTCTTCGTGTAAACTCACAGACTGAAACAAATGAGGTTCCCCACATGGAGAGTGATCGATGGCAGCTACAACAATCCCCCATAAGATACAGTATTTTAGAAATACTGTGAATAAAACATACAGGATCAATATTACACACTGTCAACTTTTAAAAGAATTGGATTTGTCATTCGTCTGCTTCATGTAAAGAATCATTCCATGTTCTGTCAGTGAATCGTCTACTGACTTCGAGACACATTATTTCATCACTTTCTAGCAGCTATCAGATCATAACTTTAACTTTAATTTATCATAACACTTTAACCTGCTGACAATTCACTTTAATCACTACCTTGTATATATATATATTTTGTATTCCTCTGTACATTTAATATTGTTATTGTATTTTGTTTATTAATGCTCTAATGTGCACCCACTGCTGTGATCCTGCAATTTCCCCATTGTGGGACTAATAAAGGATTATCTAATCTAATCTAATCTAATAACATTTGATCTAATTTATATATTTTTCAATATCTTTATAAGAAGTTGGTTAAAAAATCGAACACACAAGTAGCCACATCAGGCAAAGGGATTTATAAAAAAATATTTACAACGTTATTTAAAAAAGAGAAGAGAAAATAACATTGTAAATTAATGCCAGAAGTAAACAGGAAGGCTACCTGACAGAACCAAGACAGTGAACTTGTGTATGATGAATACAATTCATAGTCTTCACAATCAGATTGATGGAAGATAGTAATAACTTGATTAAAAAAGGTAAAAAGGGTTTCATAAATACAACAAATAAAAAAATAAAAATGTTCAAATCACCTTCTAGTGAGAGTTAAACTGATGCATTCTAAAAGACACCAAGAATAAAAAATAAAAACACGCATTTGATTTTTGCACCAGGCGTGTTGCAACCAGAAAACGTATAGTTACGTGAGAACGAATGTCATAACATGTGTGTTTTGACCACGCTGGCCGGAAGGCAATCTTCTTTTCTCAGTGCCTGATTGGGATCAGCGTTGTTTCTGTTCTGCCGCGGTCTTTTCCACCAGAGAGGGAAAAGACCGTGGCAGGGGGCCAGCCGAGGACTTCCTTTGTCTAGAGATTGTAACTTAGTGCGGAGTGCATAAAGAAGAGGGAGGGATCGCGCTGCCAGCCTGTACCCAGCATGGCAGCAGCAAAGGTAACAAGGGCAGGACTGACTAAACAAAAACCTTATGAATCTGGGGGGTTAAAGTGAAAATTGCTCAATGTGTTAATCCTAATTTCCTTTAATGGCCTTGTCATCACATGAGCTGGAGTAAATCCCCTCATTTCCCAGGATTGTTCTTCGAGAGTGTGCTTCTCAGGCTCTGAGTTGCTTGTCGGATATTTCTAAAGACCCGACGCATTACGTCATCTATCCTTTTTTTTTAACTTTCTGTAATTCCACAGTGAGCTATTAATCATAAAACGTTTTACAGTCCCAGTACAGTGCGGAGTACAATATGACGACGGGAGGACCCTTATAGCCATAAACATATATGGAAATGTAAAGATTATCAACATTGAACATTTTATTAATGCCATATTTGAAATATCGTCCCGAGAGACCACAGCAATCTCCCATTACATTACAACTCAGCCTTAAAAATGACAACAACAAGATTTTGATTCCTTCCTGAAGGGCATGTTTTGGTTCCACTTCTCAGTGTGCCCTCAGGCAAGAACAGCACATTATGAAATCCAAACATGGCTCCATTCACCCTCACCCATGCTCCCTCGCGTCCCCTGGTAGGCCTCGGATCCCAATACGCTCTGGTCATAAATAATTTAAATATTCAAATCAGCGCCAACCACTCATCTCTCTCCCTGTTCCTGCCCGGCACTGGAGGATGAAAAGAAGGCATTGGCCACGAGGGGAATGGGTTGAAAGTACTGGCTGTGTGTGTGCGTGCGCGCATGTGTGTGTGTGTTTCATTGTGGCTATAATGGCTAAAGAAATGGATGGCGACATGTAAGGAATCTGTCTTTGTGTTTGTGAGTGTGCGTGTGTGTGTGTGTGTGTGTGACAGTAGAGCCTGTGCTGATGGCTTCATTGAGGCCTGTCGCTGCAGCGGTGCAGATAGAGTGGTCTCCCGTAGTGATTGCTCTTACAGAGGGGGGTCTTTTGTATTCAGCCACCGTATGTGGGGCAGGCGGGCGGGCTGCAAGGCACTCTATTCACAATCCTCGAAGTACAGGACGGGTTTGGTCTTTTCAATGTTCTCCTTTTTTCTGGGGGAGGGGGTGGGGGGGGATTGGGAGGGATTCTCATCAGTGCCTGAAAAGAGACGTTTAAGAACCATCTGTAAGAGGGTTGAGGTGTTCTTTCACCTGTCCACTGCTTTTAGCGACGAGAAAACCGGCTGTCTTTCAGTGTTTTGGTTTGCAATATGCAAATGAGGCACTCCACCGCCTCCCCAAGAGTGATCTCACCACCAGTGATTTGCTTCTTCAAGTGCTGTTGCTGCCTCGAGGCACACACTGGGCCTCTTGTTGGAACCTACAGCCCCTAAATATACATTGAACGTTCAACATATACAAGGGTCCTACTGACATGTTCTCCAACCTCGTTGGATGAAGTAAAAGCTATTTTTCATTATTATTATACATCATTATTATAATACATCAGTCCCAAAGGAGATGTGGATAAAGAGAGGAAGAGGGTTTTTTTTCTCTTCAAGATGACTCCTTGATTTAAGGTGGAATGGAAATGATTGCGTCTCCTAGAAATACAGCTAAGGTGGAGCAGAATCTACAGGCTGGATAATATTTTAATGAAATATTTACAGTTTATATGCTAAGAACAGTAGTTCTCAAACTTTTTCTGTCAGTGACTGTCACGCTCCATTTTTTTTAATTAATTAAACAAGCGTTGATTCGCAGAGCTATGTGAGTATACAGTACGTCCTTACGCAACTATTTAGGCAATGGGAGCTATTCTAAACAATTTCTCCCAAACAACATTAATATTTATAGACTGCATTCTATAAAAAACATTTGTTTTTGTAATTGCATCAAGTTCAGTTTACAGTTTTCCGATAAGTTTATGCACAAACCCCCACTGCTCTACACCAAAGGGCATTACTCTCTGTGGTCAGCCTCCATAAACACACCTTTTAGTCTACATTGTTTATTAACTGCAATACAAAACACACTGCACTTGAGTCTGTTCTAAATATGTGTCTGCTGCGTGTGCACCTACTGGACTCTAATAAACATCTGCGGTATAAACGGCCACCGCTTAACGTAATCAGGACTGGCTGAATTACAACCTTTAGTAGCAGAGTGCATCCTCCGGCTCCCTGACAGCTGTAATGAGATGGATTAGCCAATCATCCTAAAATCAGCGCTGCTAATGGATACTGAGCTGTCCATTATTTCAGGATATCGTCACCTCTTTGTTTTTTCCCCGTTAGCATTTTGTCTTTCTTTCTAGCCACCTCCATCTAATCTTTCATCTTCATTTCTAGTAGTTTTGCAGTTAATATAATTTCATCAATCCATTTTACCGCCCTAATTTATCACTGTGGTTTTCTGCCTTTCTTCCTTTTTATCCTCTCTGCTCTCCCGTAAGGAGGTAGCTCATCTGAACAGGTCTGCTGTGGGACTTAGTTATTTTCAGATCGAATATGTTTACATCTCTTTACTGACCAAGAGAGCTCATTAAGTAAAAAGTCGCGGAGCAGACGGTCCTATTCATGCAATGCTAATCTCGGGCTGGCTGAAGTAAACACTTCACTGCACAGGAACACCGGAGATTAAGAGCGCGTGAGAAGAGAAGTCCTCCGTGCTGAAGGGACCGCACGTCCATATCGTGGCAGAACCGAGGACAAAGAGTGTACACCCTGTGCTGTTCTTGAATGGTAAAGAGTCACAGAAGACTGGTCAGAAACAGAGTTAAAGGGCCATGCAACCTGATTCCAGGGGGGAATATTTTGCTGCATTTCATCATCCCCCTTTTAAGGTTCCTTCACTGGCACGATCACTACTGCAAAAATAATAGAATAGCAGCAAAAGGTGAGAACAAGAATCATTCTCTGGTTTCAGCTTCTCTAACCTGAGGATTGGCTAGTTTTCTGCATTTTATATGATTGCAAACTCAAATCAATGTTGTTATTTTTTTTTGTTGACCTTTGGCAACTGATGACTTCCCTCTGGCCTTTAGAAAACTGTGTTTTCTCATATTTTTTCGACCCCCAAAAGATAATACAGACAGGTACAACAACAAATGGAAGTTATTTAAAACCAGTAGATTCTTTGTTCTCCCTATAGTTCGTCTCTGCTAATCTGATGAAGCCAAGAATAAATGGTTGATCATTTAGTGACATGTATTGAATAAATCATGTTTTTCTGAGTTCAAATTGCATTGGAAGAGGAGTCTCTCATCGCATCCATAACCAATTATTGATTACCATATCCTCATTTCAAATCTGTTTTACCAGCATGGAGATAAGGGGTTATTATATTCTAGAGGGATGGAGAGAGAGAGAGTGTGTGTGGGTGGGTGGGTGTCAGGGTCCAGACCACCTCTGTGCTAATCCAATCCTAACAGGATTAAAAAGTGATCATGGAGTTACGGAGACATGTATCGGGGTCAGGGGTCAACGAGAAATCTGATTTAAAGGTTGTGTGTATGTGTGCTCAAAGTGCTCACACACTTAGATAGTCAATATGTGTAATCTATACAAAGCAGTGTTCTAAATCCATGGGGTGCTGGAGTTGGAAGAACAACACTGGTCATGGCTTTGTTCCCAGCGAACGCCACAGCTGGCTGAGGATAAAAATCCCATAAATTTCATCTCAATGGTCACTGCAGCGGGGAGCGTATTGTACTGCACCGCATGAGGCGAGCGAACGTGTGGAGACCTATCCTCCAAGTATCTACCCATCCATCACCAGTCGAGGTGGAACGATCATGCGTGAAGCCGTGAGGCTCGCCGGTGGGGTCCGAGTGATTCATCCATTGGTTGATAATCAGCTTCTATAATGATGCCAGCACGGGGCCACAGCATGATGGCAAGGGGCGATGAAGATGAAAGAGTAAGATGAGCTCCGGAGTTCTCGATTTGATGCTCTCATCAATATTCCTCCGACTCAAATGAAGATACCGTTCCTGTTTACATTTTCATCTCCTCACTAAATGCGGATGCTGCAGAGACACACAGAACATATTTCCTGTTTTTTTTAATCAACTCTTTGTTTCTGATTCGTTTGTTTATCTGGAGGCAGAAAGGGTCAGGAAGTGAGCGTTGAGGGTGTGTTCAAACATCGTATGTCAGCGACACCACTGGCAGAACAATATCCCCACCAGCTTTCCCACACTCAGTGCCACGCCACACTGGCCCGAATATGGGAGGAGAGGAAAAATGCATAAATATCCAGATAGCATTCATAAAACTCTGTCATACTGCCAGTGGCCTAGTCGTGAAAGATTTATGCTCAAACCCTGCAGCATTTCTTCCTTTTGCCGGTTCCTAAAACTAAATTTGACGGATTTGCTGCCCCTCTAAGATGCAATTGTTTTATTCTATTTCATCATTTGAAATGTGTGATTGGTGATGAACTGCTGCTGGATAGTGTTCACCATAGCTGGGCACTGATTGCATGAAAAAACAAATCTGGCGAGATTTTCATTCTCTTTTTTATATAAATACCTAACATTACTGAAATTTAACCTGAGACACAGAGGATGCAGCTCACTTTGTATTCAAGGCAGTAACCTACGTTTGATCTTATCCCGCTCAGTTCACTCGATCTATCTTTCCATTGATTAAAAATAGCCCGTCCTGCAGCTCCCAGCATTTTTCCCAAGGGTGCAGAATAACCAGCCAGACGCGCTTCATGGAATGAGAGGCCATTAACTTACTTATTTTAACTCTTCATGCGGAAAGTACAATGAAAGCACAGCCAACTAGCAACGACACAAAGCAGTCACAGGGTAAAATACAACGTCTCTACTAAATACTAAGGATAAGTTTCACTCACTTCAATATTTTTCCAAATAAGTAAGATAAGTATTCACGAATTTCAATAAGCAAAAGAAAACACTTTACTCCTCATGACTGAAGCCCAGCTGTTTCAGCGTCACCATCAAGCTGAGTCCAACGGTTAACTCATAGCTGATTAAGATAAAGTCTGCTTTACATCCTCAGTCGGTCCGAGCAGCCAATCAGGAGAAATAAAGTTATACCGGGGGCTCGCTGCTTCAAAGAGGCTGAAACATTCTGAGCTAAGCGTCTGGAAGTTGGCTGTCTCTCTCGTGTCAAGCCAAGGACTTTCTTTCAAGTCGCCTGTGCAGCCGGTTTCCTGATTAGAAGAACAACTAACTCCGTATAAGCCAGGGTCAACTCACTGGACTTAACGTGAATAGAATAGACCATTACTTGAACAATTATTATTGAGAAATACATCATATTAATGCCCCTTTTTTATGTTTCATATATTGTCACACATTGTCGCAGCCTATTTCCAGTATATGGAGTCAGTTGGAAGCCAGATCAATCGGTAAATGGAGAGTGATGACGCACAGTGCTGGATTGGTAACTATTGTTTACCCACTCTGAACTTCCCTTTCTCACTACTACTTCAAATAGATCGATATTCTAGATCTAGAAATTAGGCAGGGTTGAACTTCTGTAAGTACAACAAATTGTAAACGATTGGCAGAATGGCATTATTTCCAAATTCGAAGCAGAAACCCGAGGACAGCGCAGCTAATTTTGCATGTTCATCATTTTAGGTTGAACTTTCTAGTGATTAAAAGTGATGAACCCAATCATCGAGAGTGCAACTCCTTCATCTATTCTTCAGCAAATTGATTGCAGTCTTTATCTCCATCTAAGTGATTGATTGATTGCTTCCCCATTAGCTGGTTGCACAAAACAGAGGGGATCTAAAAACAATACCACCACTGCCCCCTCAGCTGAAAGTGAGGCAGAGCCCACCGCAGAGTGATGGTGTCAATAAAAGGCATGATGAATCCTCTGCCGGCAGCAAGAGGAAGGCTACTGGAAATCAATGCCTAATAAAACTAATGCTCTCTCCCGAGGGCATAAATACATCAGATTCAGTGAAAGGAAAGATAGGGTTGGGAATCGTTGGGGTCAAAACTCGGGCCCTCAAGAAAGCTGTGTAATTAGTTGAGTTTTTACTTCTAATGTACAACAGCCGACGCACAAGAAGTCTTCGTAACAGTTTGTCCATGCAGAGCAGCAGCTTGTTGAAGCGTCCAAGCAGACCTGCCACTGGAGGATTTGTGCCATTAAAAAAAGCATGAATGTAATTAAATTGAAAAATACAGGTTTGGGGAGCGTAAAGCAAATTACAGTTTCACACCTTCGTGGAAACCCTAAAGACCACCCGGAAGGTCTTTGGAAAAGGTTCAAATACATTTTCATTTCATGTAATATTTTTCATGAAATAAAAAAAAAACGCCTCACCCAATAAATGTGCCATATACCTCCATTATGGTACTGTGCCCGCTAGCATTCACAGTGAGAAGCAATCCAGGAGCAATGGATGCTGAGTTTTACAGGGTTTGTAAATTCCTTGGCTCTGCACACATCCAGCTCTTATCAGTGGCCAATTTGAACACCCTCCATCCAATCCCAATGGAGGGATCCAACCAGAAAACCACCTCCAGCAAGAAAACAAATGAGCAGCCAGTCAGTCTGTCCAAACTGCATCCAGTGTGATTCTCGACAGTTGATTACACTGGCTGACAGTGGATGGGTAATTACGGTGGCCTCCCCGAGTCGCCTGCATCCGCAGTGATAAATGTGACGGCTGATTAAAAACGGATCGAGTGCTGTTCTCCGACTGTGCCAAACAATACATAAATCACAGCTGTGTGCAGGCTGACAATATGATATAAACATGCCAGAAAGAATGTCGCTGCTGCATATACAACATCGTTGCATCTGCAAGAATTTATGCAAAATTATGCTATTTTGTTGTGGTTTTAATTTGCTGCTTTTCACTATCACTAAATACAAAATGCAGAAATTATCAACAGGGCTGTAACTTTTATATTCAATATGCAATTAACTGTTTGTGTCACAGTTTAGCTCCACGCCTTCCTTTTTGTAATAGTTGTTTTCATCCTGTCACACCATGTCGTCAATCCAACTCCCCTCACCTGCCTCTGATCACTCCCTCGTTAGTCCCTCATTCCCTTCACCTGGTCCTCACGCCCTTCTCACCTGCCTCTGATCACCTCGTTAGTCCCTCATTCCCTTCACCTGGTCCTCACGCCCTTCTCACCTGCAGCCCATCCCCTCATTAGTCCCTCACTATTTAGCTCCCTCACTTCCACTTGTCCTCTGCCAGATTGTCTTGTGTTTTCGTGCCAAGTTCTCCAGTGTTATTAGAGTATATTCCTGACCTGCCTGTTCTGACCTCTGATTCTCTGCCCCGCCCCTTTTTGTACTTGTTTGCTTCTTCGACTGATCTCCCGGTTTTGACCCAGCCTGTTTCCAACCAAAGACAGTATTCTTTGTTACTCCTGTTTGAGTCGTGCTTTTGGGTCCACTCTAATAGCGTCGTGACAGTTTGATTCCTCTCTGAATAAGAGGCATTCAATAGTATACTCTATTGTGGAATTAAATGGAATCTGTGACTTTTTTTGTATTTACAAAATGGGATTGTTAAATAAATTGGGATTGATGCTTTCATTCTTGCAATTTGAATTTTGAAGTTACTATGTTACATGGTTGTGTCAGAAAACTGTCTCCCTTGTTGATTTATTCACTTCTCCCTACATAATGCACCCTCAATAGTGAGCGAAACTATTTTGAGACTTCCGACACTTAGGTCACATAATTTAGATGAGGTGTCAAGTATATATGCTATGAGAAATTACAACTGTAACTGTAACTCAATAAAATGTCGTTGATAGTACTTTTTTGTTCCATAAAATAATTTCCGAGGGCACAATACTGAATTTTCATCAGACACTAGCTGACGTAGATGACAGAAACTAATAGTACACAATAGTAGTAAATAGGGGGTTATTCAGACAGCCATAGTTTAGAATAAGGCTCCATGCATTGCAATTAATTCAAACTGTTACTTCTCATTCATTAAAATGAGCCATCTTCCTGTCAAAGTATTCTCCAGAGGTCACTATTACACCTCCAGTGGCATGAGTGCTTTACCATCACCAGCATGTGATCCTTTATTTCATTTGTATACGCCCCTTTCCCCTTACCTCTTTAATGTATCTTACCTTCTGCTTCTACAATCAATTCCACTGGCCTAGTTCCAGCAAAGTTGCGGGTGTTGGCATAGTGACCTATAAAAACGTCCACCTACACGCAATGTTATGAAATCCCCAATCCCCTCGCTTGAATTAAAATGGGAGACTTGGAAAAAAGAATACTTTGCCTGGCATTGATTTTTCTCTCCAGGGAGTAGATGCATGTTGTTGGGTCCTGAAGAGTCACGACTCAAAAAGGACAGCCAATGTTCTCAGCTCACTTTTCACCTCAGTCCAGCTCTATAATTTGAATGAACACATATTCGCACCAGGTGTGGACACACTGCATCAACAATACCCACCAATACCCTAACCAGAGGGTTGCAGACACACTATTTACTGGAATCAACAGCGTGGCAGACTTTGGCAATGTCGAGCTGGATCGACAGTCGTTTGCCAAGAAAAGAGGTTCCTGTTCTCCATTCTGCACCAAAAATCTGTGCACCAAACCCTGAAAACTTGGAAAATGAAGTACTGAACTTTTGTCTACCAATAACTCTTGTGCTGCTTTAAAATAGCACACCGGAATGAATGGCTAAAGAGTACTTGTATCGAAGGCCAATCAAATGGGGAGAGGAAGAGTCGATTGTTCACGTCTTCTCCGTGGAGACCAAACGTCTGTTCAAAGTGCAGCGTTCCTTTGGGAAACTGGATCATTATGAATCTTCGGTGGAGATTATAATGAGGACAACGTTAATTGCAGATGACAAATCACGAAGCCAGTGGAGGATTTGAGTGTTGCAGCGCTGCCAAGGAGGCGGCAGCTGGAGAAACAATGCAGCATTCTGTTTCTGCTCAAAAGCCTCCTGCCTCCAATAAGAACCAATAACTTTAACGCTCGACCAGAAATTGGTTTGTAATTTTATATTTCCTTTTTTGAGACTGTAGAGAATTTACTTCTTTTCAGTGTATGTATGGTATGGTATGGTTGCAGAAAACTGTGTCACACGTCTTTCTGCTTGACCAGCTTTCAGTGGTCAGATTCACATGCAGCATTTGTAATGGCCAAGTCTGCTGCACTAACAGGCACTGTATCCAATCCAGAATAGGACCTCCTTTCTTCTGCCGTGACCAGTTGTCACATTCCAGCATTAGCCAGAGAGAAACTGTAGCTATAGAGGGGGTACGACAGGGGCCAACCCAAACCAAATCTGTCTTCTTTTCAACGATCTGTGCTAATTATCTAAGATCTTTTCACATTCTGATCTGTGATCTGTTGAACACGGCTGGTACAACGAAACCATTTGCCTAAACTCGACTCTCACATTGGAACCAATAAAGTCAAACCCCATCCATTTGACCCTCAGTTTAAGACAAAGCAAACGTTGGCTAAAGTGATTCAAAGGTACTTTGAATCAAGTCGCGTTTTCACTCAGCTCTGAAACCCCTTAGCAATACAATAACTCTATCAACAGTCAGAAGGATAGCACACATAATTATAGCCTATGAATTGAGACAAACATAATCCAGTGCAATATTTAAATATGTCAGATGTTATTCCCGACAGGAGGTTTAATTCCAAGTTTGTCAAACTATCAGCAGGGTATCCGAAATATATGGCTTTATTTCAAAAGCTGCAGGAAACTCCATTATGAAACCATAAAACGCATCGTGTAACATCATAAAAGTACCATATTCCCCTCTGAGATGGACTGGAGGGACGAGCAGACATGATGTCATCCGACGACGTCATGCCATTCGTATTGCGGATTGGGTTACAAAGGATTGTAGCCGAGCCTTTTGTCATTCAATACATCAATTTACAGCTGTAGAGAGCACCGATGATCGGAACACTTCCACACTTTACAAAGTACTGACAGGAGCTATGCTTATAGAAAAAGTTAGCTTAGCTTAGCATTGACTGGAAACAGTGGGACATGGCTAGCCTGACTCTGTCTGAAGGTTACAACTCAGATATATCATGTTCATTCGTGTGTTTCGCATGAGCAGGTAGGAAGACGTTGTTGCCTTGAGCAGTTTCTCTTTGTTTCCAGTCTTTGTGCTAAGCTAAGTTAGCTAGTTACTTGTGGTGGCTTTAAAAATGAGCATTCATTCGTGAGAGTGGTGTCAATCTACTCATCTCACTCACGGGAAGAAACAAATAAGAGTAACTGTAACTTTGCTATACCCGTAAAACAACAGATAATGCTATCTCTCCAGAAAATATAAGGTAGCATGCATTTCCATGTTTTGTGGGTGAAGGACCAGCATGGGGCATTCCTCTTTACAGACAGACATCTATCCTGTCTGCAACAGGGATGTCATATGGGTTTTTTCTTGTGCTGATAACGCTATCAGTGAGTAGATGCTGCTGGTCAAAGCAGAAAGAAAACAGAGAGGCCACAGAGTGTAGAATAAATTGCCGTTGTCAGCCGCCGTGGTAATGGATTGTCTGGATGTGGTATCACGGTAATGAGCGAGCCTTGGGAGAAAAATGTCGGTGTGGATTTTTTTATGAAATGCACCCAGCGAGGTAGATGAGCCGACATCCTCGCACTCCATCGTCTGACCTCTAATCGGTCTGCTCGCCATGTCTGCAGAGCAGAGATACCAATCTACAACAGGACAGTGCCTTTGGATGTTATCTTAGGTTACTGAATTTCTTTCAAATGAGAGTCAACCCATCAAAGTATTGACCGTCCAAGCTCTCTGTTAAAAAGTGAAAATGCCAGAGCTCATATAAACCTGTTTTTAACATGCATAATTCAGTGACCTTCAGTACAGTCCACCAGATTAAAAGATGCAAAATGATAAATTGAAAGGGTAAACTGTGAAGTGATGTGGTAGCCAAAATATATCCAAAATTCATTCTCATCTCAGTTCAACGTGAAAGCATTGTAAACATACAGCATGTCCCATGGCCATTGATCCAGGAATATCATAATGATGGTGAGAAACTAATTACTTTCAGGAGAAAGATAAACACGGTGGCTGATTTATCTCAGGCTGACTGAGGCAGGAACACAGCCATTATCAAATGCAGATTTCTCCCACTTATCAAAGCTAACTTCCACTGGGAGTTTCCGACAGTCAGAACCGTCATGTTTACTTAAACGGCAATTCCTCGTACCTCCAGAAAGCCCAGAGTACCTCAACATTCAGCTACTGAGACTAACTGGGCAGAAATGAGGAGTTCAATTCCCCTCCGTGAGATGGGTGAGCAGACAATTGAGCAATGCTTAAATGGACATGGCAACATAATGGGAAGATTGGCTTAAATCTCTCCTCTCCCTGCCTCGATAATGAAGGAAGATACTTCACTTTAATAATGGCGTTATGGTTCTAAAAGAATAATTGGCTCGCGACAGAGCCAAACCTGAGTGCACTGGTGTGTTTCCATGAGGCTGGAAATGGTGGACCACAAAATCAAAATATGTGGCCATATGGTGATGCAGGAAGCTTACGTTCCAACTGTGAACAGCTTCGCATTAAGCCAGGCTGATTTCCTGTTTTCAAACAAAACACTAATTCAACCACAGTCACCAATTCCTTATATTTCCAACTTTCTATAATCATCACAATAATCTCTTTTTATATAGAACATGTTTCATTCTTCTTCTAAATAGCCCTCTATTGTGCCACAATAAGAGAACATCTTAACGACACCGCTGTATTGAAACCTCCACACTTCCTCTATCGGCATTATCTCGCTATCATTACAACTAACTATCGTTATTCTGCATATTCAGGCGCTCATCAGGAGGAAGCAGGAAAAGGAAATGTAGATTAATTGTATCTATATATAAACTGAGAACTGTGAAACTGTGAATAGAATTACAAATAATGTATGTTTTATTCAAAACGTTTGAAGAAAGCTATCCTAAATGTAGAGATCAATTACAGCATATCCATCTAAAGTCGCTTACAACACATTCCTGACCTCCAACAAGATTCCATTTGGGCAAAGAGCTCCGATGTCATGCTACAAAGACATTGAAGGCAAACAAATACCAACTGTAGCACACTTAGAGCTCCCAGCATAATCACTTCACTCCCCCTACATCTCAATACCAAACACTAGAACTGTGCCCTTGAGTAAAGGTAGCCGGACTGTTATCTGATCTCTCTGAATCTTAAATCCCTGTCGCCCTCACACCAACTCCGCCCCCCCCCTCCCCCATCCTCTCAGGTTTTTATGAGGTGAGAAGCACAAGCCGATTTCCCCCGACACATCGTTGGCCCTGTCCTGACTCAGAAAGCATTGTGCATATTATTATGTTACCAGATAGCTGGAGTAGCCATGCGTGGAAATGGATTGAGTGAAGTGCTCAGCTCGGGTTAAGTACCATGCTTTCCAAGCTAATGAATATCTATTAGTTATGTCAACATACAGGTAATTATATTATAATCAATGCAAAGCACAGTGGTCAGTATACCATGCTGAGATGAATGGAAGTTTAATCATATCTTACAATTTATACCTCATGGTCTACTAAATGTGTTGTTTCTTACTTTATCTTGAGTACCTACATTGGGGAGTATATTTGAGAAACTCTGAGTATGGTAAGCCTTAGCAAGGTTGAAGAACTGTTCGTTATTTTAGCTTCGCTTAGTCAGAAGTTACGAAAATCACAATACCATTCTAAAGCTACAAATTAACTTACGATACAAGATAATGGTTGGAATGGGACATACGCTTTCTATACTACTGGGGTGAGAGATCTGCCCAATTGAATCCAAACTAACCCAATTGGGCAGAAGACCACCCCATCTGGCAACACTGGCTGCGTCACCCTGATCATCAACACCATTATCTACTGACAGCTTCACCATCGCCAGGGGAACAAAAACACAAACCCCTCCACATGCACAAACAGACCTTTCCAGACTCTGAGAAACTGGCCGATGAAAGTTTCGACCTCACTTCCAGAGTGCTTTTCCCAGTCAGAGCTGATACGAGCTGGAGTGAAATATGAGCGCACATTCAAGTGCTGCGGGAAAAAAACAACCTTTGATTTTCTGTTCTGACAGCTGTTCTGGGCGACAGACAAAAAAAACTCCACAGTCACTGAAAGATGATACTCAATGGCTATTGATTACAAAAGGTAAAAAAGCCAACCGCTTGCGCTTCGTGTGATCCCCAGCTCGAGTTTGGTTTTGTATTACGCCACAACTGCTGAAAATTGCTTTGGAAGTCCACCTTGTAGTTTAAGAGAGAAAGTGGATGTTAACCTCTAAGGGTAATCCAACGCCACAAAAAGGAGCTCTGCTTACAAAGTGAGTAAAGTGCACTGAGTGGAAATTGAAGCCCGTGCTGCTGAGCAGTTAGGAAGGCTTTCGTTAGCATGCGGTTGTCCAGATAAGAAACTTATGAGATTATGTTTTCACCCCGTTATCTATATGGTTTGTGGTGGCCATACTCCCAAATCTACGGCTTTGACATATATCTTACAGGTTTCTGATGTCCCTGGATACCAGTGCTTTGGGATCCACATATGGTGTGTATACAGGGAAGGTCGTGGGACTGAGGTTTAGTGGTCGAGTCTTGGCAGATAGACAGTCGACCTGGCTATCTGGAGTATTTAGGTTGTCCCAGTATTTAGGTTGAACCTAAATATAAGCAAAGCCATCTCTTCCCCACATCTGTGTAGTGGTTCAAATAATTATAATAACTAGAATGGGCACTCGGTAGAGCGCATACCTTCGCATATCACAAGATTGGGCATTGAATTATGAACATGTTGGCATTAGTTGCATGCCAATTGGATAAAAATTGACCGTGCTATGGTAAAAAGATTTTGACCTATCCATTACCTTGACCTTGACCTTTGACCCAATTGATCCCAAAATCTAATCAAATGG
Organism: Pseudoliparis swirei; assembly: GCF_029220125.1. Classification (NCBI taxonomy): domain Eukaryota; kingdom Metazoa; phylum Chordata; class Actinopteri; order Perciformes; family Liparidae; genus Pseudoliparis; species Pseudoliparis swirei. The sequence continues at coordinate 7,381,463 of NC_079397.1, read as the reverse complement.
TCCCCAGATAATAACCAATCAGCCCACCAAATGTCATGCGATTCAAGAAGATTTTTACCTTTTCATGACCTTGACCTTGACCTTTGACCCGATCGATCCCAAAATCTAATCAAATGGTCCCCGGATAATAACCAAACATCCCACCAAATTTCATGCGATTCGGTTTAATACTTTTTGAGTTAGGCGAATAACACGCATACAAATAAATACGCGGCGATCAAAACATAACCTTCCGCATTCTCAATGCGAAGGTAATTAAGACTGGTGATACAAAACAATTACAACTAATGTTAATAGCGATTAAGTAAATAAAAGAGTGCGCGTAACCTTGGGGAGCGCTACTTCAATCTATGACCCTTAGCTGGCTAGTACTGGGATGAGCCAACTGTTTAATAAATGTAAGTAGTTCATGAAGGCAGTACCTTTCATAAAGGTTTTTAATAAAAAAATGAATCTGCCTTATGCAGGCTTCAATACCCTTTCATTATTAAGAGCAAGCATGCACACTCTTCTTTGCCAGAAGAATCTTTTCCTGCCCCTTTAAGGATTGTAAAAGCTGGAGCACATCCCAGCGCAAGAAGATAAGCTTTAATATGTCATCCTCTGTCCTCAGCTTATGTACTGCCTTTCCTTTGCTTTAACGTTGAACCATTACAAACCCAAAGAAAAATTATAATTCATCCCCTTCAACAGAACTGGGTTTGAGCCTTCAATTGTGGGTTTTAAAGCAGTTTCAAAGCCACAACATCTGCAGAGTTGACCACTAAGTGCTTTCCTGACGTAAATCTGCTTGGAATCAGAATGAGACTGATTGCTCCCGCCTTCCTATTGTTTGACTAATAGTTCGATCCCTCAAACACCAATTCTGAAAAGGCAACGTGAACAATGAGTAAACACATGTTGATGTTCAAATACATTGGGATAGTTTATAAGATGGTAACATCGAGATTTCTTTCACCAACAAACCACACTTTTTATGGGGTTTGCCTTTTGCCTTTTTCTCCTCGAGAGCACATCATTCTTAATGGATGCCAATCTGATTAAGAGCCTTAAAACCGTCTAAAATTACCCTTCGTAAACACTTTTCATCAGTTTCACTCACCATACTGTTCATTGTGATTCACTACTCCTCTTAAGGCAATGTTACTCATCTCTAAAACGCTTACAGTGAAAATTCCTCCCCTTTTCACCTCAACTGCATTACTTCCTGCACACAGTCAAAGAAAGAGATTTGTCTCGCTCATTTCATTAGCCTGCTGCTTACCTCAATATTTTTCTGCTCCGAGCACATACAGCAACGTAAACAGCCTCAACACAACTTGGGCATGTGTTTTAGATTATTATTCCATGAGAGGCATGAAGATTTCTGGCAACATTAACAACAGCGAGTGGGCCGAAACCCATCACAGGGAGCCTGGGGAGCGCCGACTCATCGGAGATAACAATTATGAGCAGTTATGGAAAACAGAGATGATTCAAGTCCTTTTGATGGAACATAATCAAAAACATGAATGAAACTTACCATCTGTTTTATGGGCCAGAACAGTCAAATGTACAAGCCTATTACGTTATACACATAGATTATGGGATTTAAGGAAACATAAGTGTATCTTTTAGTTGTTAAGGGACGGTTTATTCCTAGATCAAATATTTTCCTCTATCCCGTAGTGCTATTTATCAATCTAGATTGTTTTGTTGTGAGTTGCTTAGTTATGGAGATGTCACCCGTATGGCGTTCAAACCAAAGGTGAGTTTACTTGCCGGACTATATGCGGTAATGTTTTCTTTTTAATGAGCAATATTATCACAACACTGCTCATAGTCCAATACATCTAAATTGCAGGCTACAATAAATCTAAAGGATCCAGAAGCCAGAAGCAAAATCTGTAATGAAAAGTGAATTTACTGCTTCTCTTATTGCAGTTGAGACAAGCACATGGACATTCCTGACACAACAATGTGGATTAACTGAGCAAACGGTCACATAAGGGCTACATATAAATTCATACTTGGGACAAGTAGCAGTTTAAGGATAAAAAGAGGGAAGGAGTTCTTCCCATGTTTTTGCTGTATGCTCTTTGGAGGGTTTCACTGATATATTTTTCACATTTAAAGGTCCATATTAAATGTGAGCACCATTAACATACGTTTACTAACTCAAAGCAATATGGTTTGGAACTAAAATGAAAGGGCGCTTCTTAAAGCAACCCCCATATTGATGCACTTATGGTTTAACCTCAGAAACCAGAATAGAAAAGTAACAGATGTTGCAACCCACAACCTCCGTGACCGTCTGTCTTCATTGTGGTGCTTCAAGTCACTACTCTGCGTCACCTCGGTCTTGTTTACGCGGCATATTTACTTGTTTAAAACCTTACGAGGGAGGAGCATTTTTCTTTGTTAACGGTGAGGGTTATTCATAAAGAGAATGAAACTGAAACTAAAATGGGGAACGTGCCAGTCAGGGAAATCTAAATTCCTCCGAAAGCCATCTCCTTGCCCAGATTATTTTTGCTTTCTCTTTAATCTCCCGAGGAACCATCATGCATTTCTTACGGAGAGGGACTGTGACATTATTGGGGTCACAGACCTTTTGGGATATGCGACTCTGAATGATAAAAATCCACTTAGGATGCATTTCATTTCACAATGTCGCCTTTCTTATCTCTTGTCCTTGCTTCCCTCTCAGTGTCTACGGAATACAGTACAAGTCTACCTGGTAAAGACATCCATTACTGGGTAAATTTGTCAAAAAGATGTTATTAAAAAACATATCCTTGAGATTTGTCGGCATCATGCGGGGCCTCGTTTGTTAACCTGTCAAAAGCCCCGATGATGAGTATTCAAAGGAGAGCCCCGAGGTTACGGTAAATATATTCTCCAATCTCAGACCCCGACTCTCAAGCAATCAATCTAACAAGCCTGTACATACATTAACACATCATCACTGTGAAGAGGTTGTTTAGAAAAATAAATCTTAACGTCTGACTTTATGTTTGAATAAACACGAGAAACCGTAAACCGGCAGATCCTGTCTCGGTCATTTCCCAAATCAAAAATGTGCCTGGCTCCTCTTCCAGCTCCCGTAAAACATATACATTTCACACGCAGAGGCTTTTCATTGGGAATACTCGGAGCACACGGGCGCGCCCTGAGCAGTGCCCAGGAAAAACACTGGTCGTGATTGAAAAAGCAGAAGCCCGGGCCAGAACATCCCCACAAATTGGAGCGCCCGGAACAATACGCCGCGCCATCTCGTCTTCGATGTCAAGGACTGCATGTGACATGTGACGAGATTTAGAGCTACAGGGTGAAAGGTCAGATAAGACTTAGCCCACAACAAGGCGGCTTAACCCTCCTGTTACCTTAGGGTCAATTTGACCCCATTCAATGTTTAATGTCGGTGTTCTTTCGGGTCAATTTGACCCCAGGCTGTTTTTCACTGTGTCAAACATATCAGAAATATCAACTTTTTTATATATGTAAAGGGCTATTTAGGTAGTCAACAAACAAACATAAAGTACCTCACACTTAAACTTGGGAAACAATATTAATTCTAATAATTTTCTGGAGGTTTTAATTGCTGGGGTCAAATTGACCCCAAGGGTAAAATATGTCAGTAAATATAAAGGTAACAGGAGGGTTAAACATTGAATGGGGTCACATTGACCCGAAGGTAACAGGAGGGTTAAAAAGACAAACGTAAAGGAACAAATGAGTCTACAAAAGAGGCAACGTTTTTAGACAACTCCAGGTCAGAATTATAAGCTCTACGCTCCTCTACCTCAATCCTTCTTTCGCCTTAACCCTTTGCTCATAACTCTCGTCTAATCCCTGAGGGAAGATAGCGGGCGCACGTGGCTCTTGACCCCGAGAGAGGACAGTGTTTGATGAACGACCATGGAAGGTCAGACCTCTGATTGGTATTCAACCTCCTCCGTCTGAGATCGCTGAACCACAACGCCACAGCGTGTCCCCGAGAGCGTACGTTACCACGGCGACGTTGACAGATGCGCGGCATCGGCGCTGTCCTGAACTTTCACTGAGGGGATGGAGCGTGAGTCGTAGGCTGAAAGCGGGCAGGGCGGCGCCGCGGGGGTGATCTGTCACAAGAGGGGCTTTTTGACAACCTTGTGGTGTCACGGCCACATGGACAGACGAGGCTGATGGATACAGGGATACTTGGCGAGGCGATGGAACTGGAGACGGAGTACGGAGCTCATTTCTACCGCCACCACCACCACCCCATGTCTCTCCACTACGTCTCCTCCTCCTTCACCTCCACACACACGCTCTGTCTTATGACACGCACAAGGGTCACCGATGGTGCTGAAAAGTAAAGGGGGGGGGGGGGTCTTTGACCTTTCAGGGGTGTCTGGAGATGCTTACCAGACAGCAACCGCTGACAGAGATGTGGACGAATAAGGGAGGCACCGTGTACGCTGTTCATTCTTTTAATCCACAGAGAAATTTGCTACATACCTCGCATATCAGTAGTTCATCTGGTGATTTAATGCTGGATAATGGAAGACTAATTAATATGAGTTTGGACAGAACCGTTGCAGGAGCCAACATCCCGTATGCCCATAAACAGTATTTTAGAGTCGATGAAGAACTACCTGTCCAGTTCGTCTTTTTTAAGAGGAGACCAGCTGCGGTGCTGAACTTTTACATGAAGGGAGATTACTCGCAAGCTTAGATGTATGGCAAGCACACTCAGCTAGAAAAAATGTAGCCGCATATTTGGGGATTCTTTTTTTTATGGATGTGAAACACAACAGGTTCAGTCATAATTCCTGGTGGGTCGTTTGGCTCAGTGACACTTCTTCACAGGATAGATTGCAACTATTGTAAGGATTGATGAATCATATGCACGGCTTTCCTGTTTTATATCATCGTAAACTGAATGGATTTGGCCTGTTGGTCAGACAAAACAATAAATTTCAATACCGTAGACATATATTGATGGTTATTTGTACTGTTTTCTGACATTATCTAGACTGTAATAGATTCATGGGCAAAATAATCAACAAATAATTGTATGTTTTTATCTTTTATCATTTTGTGACCCTCTTCAGATTTGTCTTGGGAGTCTTTAGAGGCTCTTGACATCTATGTTTGAACCAATCTGACTGATGTATATTCACATGTAGAGATATGACTAACTAAACTGTATTATTTTAAGAGACATAACAAACTTATCCGAAACAGTTGTTTTAGTTGGTGAAAGTCTCCTATTTAATATGCATTTGCTTTTCCTTTATCTCTCCATCGGGGCATGCACGTTTGTTTTGTCCTCCCAGAATGCACCTCCGCAGCATGATAGTGTTGACATGTTTATTCAGCTGTTTGCTAAATGAAAACTCCCGGTTCAAATTAGCTGCAGTTCCCCGGGGAGCCGGGCGAAGTTACAGCCGGTACCGGTGCTCCATCAACACAAAGAGGAGCGCAACATGAACCGCTCCATGTGAGCCGCACGCGACGGGACAACAGCGTGCGCAACTTATGTGTGTGCCCTATGGTTACTGTGGGAATATGATTTATCAAACATATCTATAAAACAATATGTATAATAAAAAATTATAATGACTATTTAATAACAATAATAATAATAATAATGTGTTTTACGCCGACCACAATAAGGCCAGACATTTCACTCAATTAAAGAGCAACAATAAGCCACATGAAGTCACTGAACAGCGGTCCAAGTTCTCATGGAGTGATATTGTTTCTCCCTTCTCTCTCACAGCCCGAGAATAAGCAGCGATTCACTACAGGCGACGACAGGACCACAACACGCACACGCACACGCAAACATGCAAACATGCAAACATGCAGGCAGGCCCAACGACCAGTCCCCCCCTCTCCTCCTCCCCCCCTCCCTCCCCTAACCAGAGGAGAGGACAAGTGGAGGAGCCGTGGCGGCGGTGATGCTGCTGCGCTCCGCGGGCGGAACCAACCTGTCATCGTAGCAGAAATCCGCGTCCAGCGTGTTCAGATAGAGACCCACTGCCACGGCGGTGCACACCAGCTCCGTGATCATCTCTCAAAGCCAAAGTGGGGAGAGGAGCTGGGATAGAAATGACCTGTAAATCAAGGCTACCCCCCCTCCGCCCCCCCACCTCTCCCACCCCTCTCTCGCAAGTCTCTGTGTTGTGGTGCTCTCGATTCAGCCGCGCGGCGCTCCAGACGACGCAGGCACGCAAAGTGTGTCAAAGTTAGCCATATTCCCTGTGACCCATAGTGTTGGGAGACGGGTCCGCGGTGCCGGGAGGAGACGCTATGGTCCGGTGCGCATTGCTGTGCTGCGGTGTCCTCGGTGTGCGCATCTCTCCGCCTTGGCACTGGAGAGAGCAGAGCGGGGAGACGCATGTGGTTTTCAGGAGAGGCTGAGCATGCGCAGTGGGAGCTGCACTGGAGGGAGAAAAGAAGAAGAAAAACAAGGTGGTGCCTGAAATAAGTAATTGTGTTTTTGTACATCACTGGTGGAATAGAATAATGATCAATCGTGTACAGAAAGACAGGAATATAAATCTATGTCATAAATCCAACGTTGTATTTGTGTTTATTCTAATATTACTCAATAGATAATGGTATGTGTTATGGTTTATTTTCTTTTAAACTGGGACATGAAAGAATACATTAGCATGAACAAAATATCCATGTTATATTCAACCTGACATAAAAGCTTTTAATTATAATTTGCACGTTGTCAAATTAAAATAGATACAATTTAAATAAATCAAATTAAAATAAATAAAAATGTAAAATTAAAAATTTCTAAAAGTATAAAACCCTAATCACTACCACACAACTGAGATCATCTACAATAATATTCATCATGATAAGGTCCATAATATATAGATTATAACAATAAACATGTGTACAATATATTTTTTGTATAATGTGCAGAATTTAGGATTCAATTTCGATCAAATGAATCCCATGTCGGACCCATACTTGACCTCTGCTAGTAAAACGAAGATAACATGATTGTTCGGTTGAGAAATAAACTAAAACTATTCTACCATTTAACATTGTCATGCTAAACAGCTGAGATGCTGCAGACATTTTGTCATTACATTATCTCATTCTAACCCCAAATTAAAAATATTGATTAATTCTCTCTACACCAACCCCCCAGCGTCTCTATGGAGAGGCTAAACTGCGATAGTAGGTTGATCGATGAACTGTTGTCCCTCACCCTATGGTGAGAATGCATCTGGGCGTCAGTTTGGAGGCGTGCGGCCCGGTCCCGCTGACTACCAGCTGGACCAACGCCTGGCCCTCCGTCGGGGCTCGGAGCCAATAAATCCAGTTCAGAGCGGCGGAGAGAGGAAAACAGATGGCTGGAGAGGGGCTTGTCGAGGGCAGGGGCATCGGCCCGGTGACGGGGGGGGGAGGGCAGGGGACAGGGGCGAGAGCAGTCATTTGTAACAGGGGCACCAAGAGACCCTGATACCGAAAAGGACTTGGCCCTGACCTCACATGACCTGTTGGACAGGCCTCTGTGTTGTTGTACCGGAGACGTGCGTTCCTCTGTAGCATGCATCGGCGTCCAGCCGTGACGAATGAGAGCCGTCGTTTTGGGCCGGCGGAAGCTGCTCAGTCCGTCGGTCACGCCACAACCTTCACGATGCGGCCTTCTTCCTGTTCGGTCCCATGAGCAGAGTTGCACTCAAACATTGTCACGACACAGACCCACGGGGTAAAACAAAAAAAGTAAGAGGCATACTGCGACTTCACTCGGCCCCACGGGGGGCGAGGGGTGCTGCGTCTGCAGTCGGCACAAGTAATTAAGGGATTAGCGAAGGAAAGGAGGCAAGCATGCTCCTGTAAGAAAGTATAAACAGACCCCGGGCCAAACAAACACATTACAGGAGAAGAAGTGTTTACTCCGTCTGACTGATGACCTGAAATGTCCTCTCCATGGAGCGGCGTCAGGGAGATGTCGCCGGCTCTTTGGGCGTAAACAGGCAACAGTCCTGAATAAAACATCTTTGTTTTCAGATGAATGAAGGGGCAGATGGGGGCTCTGGTAAATCATTGGGGGTATTTACATAAATTGATTAATGTCTTTTTCTTCCTTCTCTTCATTTTTTTCCATCTGTTATAGAAAGTGACACTCTTTTCCTGTCGATGATTTAAATGCATGTGGGTTTTCTCATCTCGGCCTCATTTTGTTTTGCTCATCAACGAAGCAAATGTTTGCAAATTTGACTTGACATGTGATGAAAGTAATCTTTGTTGAGCTTACATGCTTTGAATATACAAATTGCCGCCCTCCCTAACATTTTGGAATGTTAGATAAGAAGATTAATATCACTGTCATTCCGGGAAGCATAAATAAAGAGGGGAAACAGCTCATCTAAAGCTCACTGTATGAAACATTATATCTATTTTGTGTCATTTATTCATTCGTCGAGTTTTGGTGAGTTAATGCCGCCTCTCTTTTTTGTCTTTGTTTAACACATTTAAAACATTGTGATATTCAGAGCTATTAAGAGTACCTGGAAAGTTTATTTTTGAGCTTTGAGAGGTTGAAAAGGTTAGAATCTATTCTTGTTTTTCATCACAAGCTCCCTTTTATTCATGATTTTGTTAATTTAGCAAAAATAAAGCTGCCAGCCAGGAACCTAAAATACAAGAACAAAGACAAAGATGCAAACATTTACCAACAAATTGTCATTTACAAAAACAGAAAAATGTAGCCGTAACTACTTTTTCATTGAAAGTATGTGTATGCTTGTCAAGGAATAAAAGATCTCAAAACAACAGACATAAATAATACAGTGGCAGCACATTCAACTGATTTACTCAGCTTGGTTCTACATGATTTAATACAAACATATGAATAAAGTTCCGCTATAAATAAAAGACGTGCAGTGTATGTTCACCAATGGATATTCAGACTCTAGATATTTTTTGTACATTGTCTATTTGGTTACCTGTTTAACCCTGTTTCAGATGTTTATGCTAAGCTAAACTAAGAGGCTAAATTATTATAACAAAGTATTGCATCACGACATTAGTTTATGTGGCACGAGACATGTTCCCGTTAGGTTGGCACACGCTATTTAAGAAACAAAACTGATCAACAGGATAGTCTCAAAACAACACATTTGTATTTCCATCAACCCTGTTGTTATTAGGAGATTCCTCCCCCCTTGAAGCTTTACAGAGCGAGTAATGGTAATTACACCGTGCTATTTACTCCGGAAAAACTGTTACTTCACCCGAGCAGATAAACATCACGCAGGAAACAGACAATCACAGCTGGAAACAGCGGGCCTGGGCCCGGCCCTCACAGAAATAGCACTTCCATGGTATTAATATCAACATTGAAGCCCTTCTGTCCTTAAAATCAGGAGACATCACACACCAAATAACCCCCCCTGGTTTGTGCCACATCCTGAGTCCCCTCACTACTTTAACTGTGTGGAATCAGAGGGGTTGCATGATGATTGTTTGGGTTTGGCGCTGGATTAAGAAGCGTACGTGGTTTACCGTCACAGCACACTGATGGTGGACTGGTAAATGTCTAGAATCTCAGTTAAAAGGTTTCGGTGGATTGTGTCGCTTTAGAAAAGACAGACTGTGAAAAGGAGATCAAACAAAAGAGAGATCAAATGAAACATCATGTAACCATGAAATGCAGCGGCTCATATGACCTTTGCTTTGATCATGTGTGCAATACAGTGGATGTGTTTTGGAGTCGGAAACTGCATCATCCAGGGGGAATAAAAAGGGGAGGGAGGCTAAACCTGATTGGCTAAATTAGTTCAGTTATACTATAAATCAAATAGATACAACTCAAAATCATTTTCTTACCTCGGGAAAGTATTTAAACCCATTGGCAATTACTCTACATGACTGGGAAAAAAATGTCATTTAACTTAATCGTTGTGGCGCTCCACTTTAGTTTATTTCTGTCACATCCATTAAACTTTGCATATTGTGCTAACTTGATGTCAATTCAACAGGGAATGTATTTCACAATAAGCACTGGAATCGCAGTATCCCCTTAATCACAGCTCACTGAAAGATACTCACAGATTCTGGATGTTTATTCTTCAAATAAATCATTAGAGTTAAGTGAAAATACAATCAAGCCAGTTGTAATCATGTAACTCATAGCTGGGGAATGAAAGGACGATTAGAAAGACCTTTAACAGTCTTTATAGTTTTAACATATGTTTTAGATTGATCTAATTTGATATTTATCTGCATAACATCAGGAAGATGAATGGAAAATATGAATCAGAGGGACAAGTATTGTCATTGGATAATCCATAAAGACTGTGTTTCACATTGAAAACAGTGTGATTCCTGAGGCTCAGAGTCAAACGCTTGACATGCCTGTTGACGCGTCCACTGATCTCTGACAGGTGTGAAATGTGATATGAGTAAATGTCTCCAGAGAATAAAATCTGGAGTGACATGAGGTGATAACAGCTGATTTTAATCTAAAAAAAACCAGTGTGTGCCCCGGTCAGCATTCAGCCAAATCAACACGCAGGGCCTCAGGCAGAGAAGTGCAGTCTGGTCGTGACTGGAGGGGCACGGTGGCGGCGGCCGCGGCTACTTCCTGGCACTCTCCTGTCTGATGGCTGTCTGCCCAGGCCCAGAAAAAAATGGGACATTTAAAACTGGACACCATAATGATCACGCTCAGATGGAAGGCATTAGGTGTGTGTGTGTGTGTGTGGGGGGGGGGTCATTTCACCCCCGCCATTTTACAAATGATCCCTTCATTAACCCACTTCTATCTCTCGCTCCTTTACCTATTTTTCAGGTTTGATGCTTGATAAAGCCCGCCACTTTACTTCAGACTTTCTACTCTTTAGATTATTTGAAATTAAATGATGAAAGCTGTCGATTTTTAACATGAAAGCGGTGGTGTTTCCCTGCACCAGATTAGCTTTAGTAAACCTCTCATTTTACTGTGTCTGGCGGTCTGCCGCTCTATAGTTCTAGTTCAGTCCTGGTTCTAGTTCCCCTGGGACCGCCCTCCCCTCCAGCGGGCCCATGAATACGTCATGGCGCTCCAGCTGCGCGGCGTCTTCCTGCCCGGACCTCCGGATCCGGCTCTGTCCACGGCAGACTGGTTGATGTGGGATGCCCCACTGGAGTCTCGGCTGAGGTTTTTTTTCTGGTGAACCTGGATTCTGTAAACCGTTAAATCAGATTTAGTAGCAGGGGATCTGATAATAAGATTAGCTATATTGCATATATAGGTCATACAGAGGCATCTGGATTCGATTGAAACGGTTTCATAACCCGTTAAAAGTTCCTTGTCGTAACTTTTACGAGTCAGAAGAAAGCGTATTCTTTCACTCCGGAACACAACATCCAGCAGCTGAGAACTTGAAGAGACGACTGGATGACGTTTGAAACGCGTACAAACTGTAAATGCAGCTTCCTTCCTGTGCCTGAAGGAGGAGGAAGCCTTGAGACGTTCTTTCATCTCAAAGAGGGCGGCAGGAACTTGAGTCACATCGAAACACCAGCGTGAGAAACGGGGAACGCAGCAAAGGGCCCGAAGTGTTTGACGCACTCCCCTCAACTTCCCCTCCGCTTCCTCTCATTCCTGACTCGCAATGAAAAGTCATCAGAGGCGGGGTCGCCTCGCGCGATGCCCCACGCCGACTATTTCGGTCTCCGAGCCTTCGTCACATCCCCCGGCTCTCCTGCCTTAAGTGCGACCTCAGGAACGTGTGTTTCCCCTTCTGCGTTGCCGTGAGAGCTTTCGGCTGCTCATTATGTTTGTTTGTATTTGAAGCAATAGCATGACCTTTGACCTTTGCCCTCTATGCGGGCACATGAAAGAGGACGATGCCAGGGCGTATTTATGTATAAATACGTGCGGGCAAAGATGCGTGCGAGCATCGAGGACGGGACGGGTCGCCAGGACGTGACTCGCTGGGCCGCAACGAGACCAGGCGACAGTCCGATTCCCAAAACAAATTCCCGTTGGCGTCGTGAAACTTCTCGCACTGGAGTCCAACTGGTTTGGCCCGCCGGAGCCGGCTGTCAGCGTGAAGCTCGGCGTCGGATCCCGACACGGTCCAGACGCGGCGGAGAGAGCCTCGCCATCCGTCTCGACCGAGGTCAAAAAATAAAGCTCCGGGACACGGCGACGCCGACGGAACCCGTCGGGCGGGCGACAGATGTGCAGGCCGCCCGCCGCTGTTGCTACGGTGACAAAGACATAGAAGCAGTGGGAGGTGCGATGCGATGTGAGGAAGTGCTTCGCACGAGCACGGTGGGGAAGTCTGTCACATTCCCATTGTTTCAGGCTATTTCTGTCTCCGTGATAATCATAAAAAAGGATGTTCCGACAAAGATTTAATCAACACTGTTCACGTGCACATTGTGGATTGTGGGAGATGCACAGGAACAGTAGGACAGAATTAATGTTCTTTAACCCTCCTGTTACTTTTGGGTCAATTTGACCCCATTCAATGTTTAACGTCGGTGTTCTTTGGGGTCAATTTGACCCCAGGCTGTTTTTCACTGTGTCAAACATATACGAAATATCAACTTTTTTATATATTTAAAGGGCTATTTAGGTAGTCAACAAACAAACATAAAGTACCTGACACTTAAACTTGGAAAACAATATTAATTCTAATAATTTTCTGGAGGTTTTAATTGCTGGGGTCAAATTGACCCAAGGGTAAAATATGTCAGTAAATATAAAGGTAACAGGAGGGTTAAACATTGAATGGGGTCAAATTGACCCGAAGGTAACAGGAGGGTTAAGAAAGTGCTAATCTTTTTTATTTGTCAGAAACACCTACAGAACTGTTAGATTAACTCAAGTTCCCCTCGGTTGATGACACCTATGTTCTGAATGTGTTTCACCAATTTTAGCTCACTATTTCAATTATTTTAAATACTTATACTATAATATTTCAACACAATCTTATCTTGTTACTTTTAGCATTATGTTTGTCTCCAATATTTCAACAACTTATCGTCAAGTGTTCTATTTCACGCGTTTGTCCATTTGGCTGCTTTGAGCCGTTTTAACTTCTCCACTTGTTAATTATTTTTGTATGTTCTCTTAAACACAAAGCGAGGTGTTGAAGTGTTATAACTGACACAATACGTGTTTATTTACTTGATAAATACTTCAAGTTGTTGTTTCTCTGGTAACACTGACCTAGGGACCACTCATTGTAGTCTAAGAATCAACAAAGGGAATTTAGGGTCTCAAATGGTGAACTGTTTGTCAAAGTCTCCTCAGGAAAACTGCAAGACCTTTTCTCGTGGTATTTCAAATAATATTTCTTGATGTTTAAATTCAATGAACAACATTCCCACTGTAAAATAACTGAATGTGTTTCGGTGCCCTAAAGGCTCCGTTTCCCTCTTTACCTTCAGTCTGCTTTCTATCAGCTTTAGTGTAACCGCCACGGTCATAATTCACGTCTGTACTCAAGACCATAACATTTCTTATCAAACATGTAAGAGGAGAGTGATTTATGAAATGACCCGGCACAAAGCAAAACAGAAGTAAACCGGGGTCAAGGGCGCCTCTTGCCCTGTCGATCATTTCCTCTACTTCCGCTAGTTTGTTAGCCTAGAAATGGGCTTTCCAGACCCGTCGACCGAGGGGATCCAAGCCTCCCTAAATCCCACAATGCCCCCGACTCCCTGAACGGCCCTTAAAAACAAGTGTTTTCTCAAGACTCGCGAATCGTAAAAGACAAAAGGCTGCAATGAATACAATCAACCGGGACCGACAGCTTTTCCAGGTGTTTTCACGAGCACGCACACAGTCAAGGACTAACAGCTCAAAATGATGGAGGTTTATTTGTTTCATCAAAAACAGTGAAATATATAAAACAAAACAACATGTTTGCTAAAAAAACAAGTATTACAGGGATACACAAATTACAACATTTAGATGAAATCATACATACAATCGAACCAATCAGGAGAGAAAACATCCAGAACACAATCACTCGAGTATGATTGCTGATACAATCATGTATAATCACGGCCTCTCAAGCCGTGTGTTGCAATCATGTGGATATTAATCAACGTGAATTTCTTTCCTCCCGACTCTTCAGTCCGACGACAGCGTAGCATCTCGGAGACAGCAGCGGATCAAAGAGCTGCACCAGTGCAGAGAACGATAAATCCTCCTGTCAGACACGAGCAAACACACCCAGAGCAAACCATGAGACACAAAAGGAATGGGAAAAAAAACCCCACATGGGAATAAAAAATCAAAAAAAGAGAGAAAATTCTCCTCCCAGTTTGGCTTTGTGACCCCCTGGTATCCTCTGTGATGTTCCCCAGAGAAGAAGCATCTGTACAAATATTGTGTCAGGTGGACCCCGGTTCATGTGCAAAACAGGTTTTGTCTTCCTTGGTGGCGATCTTTAGTTAGTCATCGGCATTTATGGAAAAGAAACCAGATCGACTCATCACGCTCTCTGCTTCATCCGTACAACGGCGGGCGAATGGGAAAACCTCCCGAGTGCTAACATCTGAGGATGCCGCTTTATGGAAAGAAGGGATCCCCAACGTGGTTACGGATCATCCTCTGGGCATCGGCACACCTATCCAAGAGCTGTAGAGACGTTTCACTCTAAAGCAGCGGTCCCCAACCTTTTTTGAGCCACGGACCAGTTCCGTGTCAGAAATTATTTTCACGGACCGGCAATATAAATGACGTAATAAATATGACGTCAAACAATTATACGAAGGTCATAAAGTGCCAAAACTACAACTCATCATTACGCCGAATGAGTGTGAGCCGTGCGCTTGTTTACCTGCAACGAGCCGCTAATGGAGACGGCGACACAGACGTGTGTTTGGTACGCTGCTCCTTGTTGTTGTGTGAAATGTCCCTTAAGGCCACCGTCATTTGCATCTCCAACACATGTTCTTCTCGCTCGGACGGGCTCGATTCACCGGGTGGGTTTGTTTACAAATGGGTTGCAGGTCTATTCTTTTGCAGTCGGGTCTTTTGTGGTTGGAGTACCGCTCAAACTCTTTTAAAAGCCTCTTCCACCCGGTCAACGTCTGAAACATGTAGAATATTCCGCTGTTCACTCGCCCACACAGCAGCGACTTTATCGGCCAACTTGAAAACAGTTGTCATTTCCCTGAAGTGACAGAATTCATTGAGCAGGTTGAATATGTTTTAAGATTCTTTGTCACTGAAATGTGCCGCCAGCAGAGGGTTCGGCGCGTGAGACTCGCCTGCAGCGATAAACCCGAACTTTAAGACTCCTGAACGCGGCTCAGACGTACACACGGGTGGATCCGGTCCTTTTTCAAAATAAGATATTTTTCCGACTGATTAAAAAAAAAAAATTACAACTTTATTTATTCACTTTTTTTCCGCGGCCCGGTTCCAACCAGGTACCGGTCCGCGGCCCGGGGGTTGGGGACCCCTGCTCTAAAGCACACATGTCAGCTTCCTGGGGGTGCCAGAGGGAGTCAGGGGGAGTCAGGGAGAGTCAGGGAGAGTCCTCCTCTGGGGTCCACCAAGTTATGCGTGACACTATTTACCATAATTGTTTGAGGAATCAAAGTCTTTGAATTTGTTGCCAACACACACGATCACCGGTGCATATTCCATCCGCTACTTGTTGGTCCTTTGACCTTTCAGCAGACGCTTCGTAAGTGCCTCATTGTTGGACTACCGACGAGAGAGCAAGGACTCTATGGAAATATGCAACGCGGAAATACAGTACGCTTCTGAATAATAAGCCCAACTCTAGTTCATGCCTATTCTTTCAGAAGGGAGCAGAGCCACGCCCACAAACTGAATTCAGATTATTTTTGCAATCGTGACTGACGAGACTTCACCTGTTCCTTCAGGTAGCAGAGGCGGTCGAGGAGAATCAGACCTTCGATGCAGGGAGCCAGGGTCACCTTCAGCTGCACACCGGGGACGACATGACATGATGTTAGATGTGTATTTATTTAAGACCATATCACTGGTTTCCACAGGGAGTTATCCATGTTCATATGACTCGACATAAAACCCACGATGACGATTGTCTTCCCGGTAGCTGGTGTGCGACTTGGAAGACATTTTACTGCTTTGTGTCATGAAACTAAAATGGTATGTTGGTTGACGCTTCAATTAGTGGTCGGGCTTTAGTTCTCATTCCCAGCAGACGACGGTGATCTCACTTAGTGGTCTGCAATTCATTGGCATCGTACATCTCATTTGACAGGAAAGAGAATGTTTTCTCTCGTGCTCACCGGTTCCCTTCATCATGGAGGACCTACCAGATTGAAGGCGTGCATTTCGCCCATTCGGGGTCTGTATGCGTCGTGGTAATCCTGGATGTCACCGTCAGACAGCTGATGAGAAGGAGAGTCCGAACTTTACGAAATGGACGTGAGACTGCACGTGAATTATTTGCCAGGGAAACTTCAAGAGGGCAGGAAGCAGGTTTTAATTAATAAAGACGAGATAATCCCATCCTCTTCGTGTTTGTCTTTGATTCTATAAAGAGAAGAATTTAATGACAAAACTCATTGCAGCTGAATGTTTTTGGCCTGAAAGAGACCTCTGACACACACACACACACACACGAGGGAAAGACGGAAAGAGAATTTGAAGTTGCAAGTCAAGAATTGACATAAATCCATCATGTCTGTTCCCGTGGGTCCTCAGGGCAGCCATGAAATGTTTGCAAAATAAAAAACCCAACGAGGAACTATTTCCCCTCTCATTCTGCCAAAACGACGACCGCTTTCCACGGTTCGTTTCAAGAAGGCCTTTTTTATATATATATTCTGGTCCTGACCTTTAACTCCTCCAGTTCCAGTCTGCGTAGAGCTCGCCGGACGTAGTCCACGAAGGAAGAGGCCTTGGAGTAGACGTTCCCGACGCGCTTCTCGCTGCAGAGCCAACACAAACACAGGGCCCGACGTCTCAGTGAAACAAGCGACGTGCACTCCTTTACTCCGACGTCTAAAAATCACACCGTAATCAAAACCGGTGGCCACTTCTAAAAAGGACGGCACTGTGATGGATGGGTGAGACGTAAGGGTTATTGGATCCTAAGCTGATGTCAGTCATTAAACAGAAGGTCTTGGAGTGTGTGTGTGTGGGGGGGGGGGGGGGGGGCAGGTCAATGCTGGGTGTCTTTAAAAGGGCGTGTGTTCAGCGTGAATGGAAATGTGCAGAATTGACTTCTATGGCTCAGTTTACTCGATGAGAGGAGAGCGATGGTCGGAGTCTACGTGGCGATCTGGAGCCGAATGCCTGAAAACGCTGCGTCAGCAGAAATGCAACGTGACAGACGACCGGGGAGCTTCGACTTCCCGTCCAACCGGCGGGTTGGGGACTGGTGAGCGCTGCGCTTACTCGTGTTCGGAAAGTAAAGCGCAACAAACGGAAGCAAACTGCCTCCTGTTCGTGTTCCTCTGGGAACTCTATGATACCAACAAAAATCCATTTATTAATCAATTGCTGAAAGTAAATAGTTGCGAGATGTTTTTTTGAGACTTTCGACTGCCACGGAAAAGAACCAAAGAGCTCGGGTGTGACAAACTGCTGGATGGTACCTTTTAAAGCTGCCGTAGTGATCCCTCAGAATGACGTGGAGGACGGCTCGGTAGAACAGAGACTCCATCTGGATCTGCAGGGAGGAGAACCGGATTCAACTGGATGCAGCGTTGTGTACGTTCTCCTGCAGGAGAACGTGTTCCCCTTGCGGTTCTCTCAGCATGTGAACTCACAGTTCGATGAATATTTCTGACACTTTACAAACAATCAGCCGGCTCTTGTCTTCAGACCCGGGTTCCAACAAGCAATCAATGTCACCGTGATTGCATTAATATTCATAAACAGTCCACATTAACGGTGCTATCGTGTTTCGCTCAGGCTTTGGCCCCGAGAGCCCAAATAAATACGCCGTAGTCAATCACAGAGTTAAAACAATACCACAAATTAACGGCGTGATTATTTGACGATCTTCGATGACGATAGCGAAGCCCGGAGTGATCGTGTGACATTATTTCATCGATTTGTTTTGACGGGTTTGAAGTAATGACTGTTTGGAGAAAGTCCCGTCGTTGTGCGGTGGAGACGATGAATTGACGTATTGATTACGGCGAGGAGCGGTTGGACTCACCCCTTGGCCGTGTGACACTCTCTCCAGTGCCTGTTTGAAAAAGTAAATGGAAGAGCGTTAAGACAATTCTTTGGTAAAGCTTAAGCTTAAAAAAACTGCTTCATCAACATCCTGCGGCAGATGAATAAACTCACCAAACACGCCGACATCCGGGCGTTTCGGCCACAGAACCAGGACCGGTCGCGGAGGTACCGACTCAGAGGGAAACCACAGGCGGCGAGGGAACACTCTGCGAGGGAACACACGGGGAGAACTCACGGATCCACGACTGCAAATCAGTGGGTATGAATTTGAATTATTTGCCAGGGAAACGTCAAGAGAGCAGGAAACACTTTTCATTCATAAAGACAAGATAATCCCCTCTTCTTACATTCACCATTTTTGCACACAGACACACACACACAGACACACATACACACAGACGCAGACGCAGACACACACACACACACACACACACATATATAAACAGAGACACACATACATAGACACACAGACACATAGACACACACAAACACACAGACACACACCTACACACAGACACACAAACACAGACGCGGACACATAGACACATACACACACACACACATAGACACACACACACAGACACACACAGACACATAGACACACACAGACACAGACACATAGACACACACACACACAGACACACACAGACACATAGACACATACAGACACACATACACAGATGCAGACACACACACACACACACAGACACAGACACACACACACACATACATACACACAGACGCAAATGCAGACACAGACACATAGACACACAGACACATAGACACACAGACACACACAGACACAGACACACACATACACACATAGACACATACACAGATGCAGACACACACACACACAGACGCAAATGCAGACACAGACACATAGACACACACAGACACAGACACACAGACACATACAGACACAGACACACAGACACATACACACACACACACACAGACACATAGACACACAGACACACAGACACATACACAGACACACAGACACACACATACACAGACACACACACATACACACACACACACACAGACACATACAGACACACAGACACATACACAGACAGACACATAGACACACACATAGACACACACATACAGACACACACACACAGACACATAGACACACACACACACACACATACAGACACACACACACACATAGACATACACAGACACACAAAGACACACACACACACACAGACACACACACACATACACACAGACACAGATGCAAACGCAGACACACAGACGCAGACACACACATACACACACAGACACACACACATATAAACACAAACACACAGACACACACACTTATAAACACAAACACACATACACACATATATAAACACAGACACACAGACACACACACAGACAGACATACAGACACACACACACACACACTCCCAGCAGGAGGGTACTGCGTGTGACAGGCCGCCATCCCTGTTCACGTCTTCTCTCCAGAGGTCAGTGACGGAGGCCTCCAGAGGGACACGAGGGTCAACAGGAAGCTGGAACAACACGGCCGGCCGGGCTCTCGCCCACCGCTCTGGACACGCCGACGCGGTCGCGACACATGGCTCGCCGACACGGGGTCGGGGGGTCGGGCCCTCAGAGGCAATTGAAGTGGACGAGCCTTTCCTCCGCCCGGCGGGTAGATTACAGTTCACACAGAGACCTGTTTATAGCAGCCAGCCTCATGCTGCATGTGAAGTGGCCACGGACGCTCAGCAGGACGAATACCTCCCATGTCCTCGTCCCGCCGTCGTGTTCATCTTACAATATGTTGTGAGGAGACGCGCCGGCTCCGGAGCGGAGACGCCAGCATGTACTTATCCCGCTGTGAGTAAACAGCGTGACGGACGACACACGTGAGCCTCTAAACGTGGACGATGTGATGAGGGGATCGCTTCATTCCCACATGAGCACGATCACATAAATGAGGCCCTTCAAAATAAAGCTTTTCAACTCTTTCGCTCTTTCTTAGGGCAAGGCAACACATGGGGGGGGGGGGGGGCTGGCCTGCATCCCAGACTGCACTGTGGGAGAGAAAGTGTCTGTGTGTGTGTGTGTGTGTGTGTGTGTGCCTTTGTTCACTTCTTTAAAAGATCAAGAGTTTGAGAAACAAATCACGGAAAGAAGTGTTTCCAACGAGCCGCCGTGATATCATTTTCCACTTGCTCTTGGCTACGACGCCCCCCCCCCCCCCCCCCCGATGACGAGAGGGTCAGAGGTCACGCTGTTAACAAGAGGTGACGCGATACTGTAGCGAGGGCTATTTCTGACAGAGAGGCCGCAGTCACAGCATGAGGTCACGCGTCGACGATTTCATACCTCGTAAACCGAGCGGTGAAGGAGAGTGAATAGACGATGGTGGAGTCTATTATTATCCTGCATTCTTGCACTTGTGTGAGCCTCCGTGTTGAAGTCCAGGCTAACTAAACAACAGCAAAGTCCTCCTAAACCAAGAGCATACAACACGCTAGATGTGGAATCAATCACAAAAAGAAAAAGAGAAATCCAATTTCCAGGAGCCTTAAACAGCTCCCCTGAATCCGTAAATCCACTGATGGCTCAAACCGAGAGTCTCTGAGCTCAACTCCATCTCCAGAAGGGCGACATAGCTCTGAGTGGAACATTGGACGAGTTTACTGTCAAATATGAGTCTTAAGTGTTCATGTGGATTTGTGTGTGACGCTAATGTTTCATTCCAGATTGGATCCGACTGATGAAGTGATTGCTGTGAAGCGGGGAGTCGGCATGAGTGGAGAAGAAAGAGAGACAGGGAGGTAGAGAAAGGAGAGAAAGACTGTCAGTATGCAGCGGAAACCATATGTTCCTTCAAACCGGGTGGGAGTGTGACTGCCACCGCTTCCTCACACACACACACAGTCAGACACAAACACACTTATCTGTCCCCGACTGTGATCGGTATCTGTGTATAACTTCCAGTGTGTGTGTGTGTGTGTGTGTTTGGTTACCCTGTCCGGCAGGGTCAAACTCCTCAGACAGCAGGTGATAGCAGCAGCCCACGCTGCAGACTGCGGTCAGCTCTGGTTTCGCCACAAACATCCTCAGGGTGCTGGGAGCCAAGTCGCCACACGTGTGCAGGCCGACCATGACCGCTTCCTGGAATTGTTCCCCCCCCCGGGAGAAAGCACGCAGAGAGAGGAGAGACCAGAAGAGGAGGAGGAGGAGAGGGAAGGGAGGGGAGGGGAGATCGATGGTCAAATATATTGACGGTGTGCAGATTTGGCACGGCGAATAACACACAGCTCCCATTTGCCGGGAATGTGAACTCCAGCTGCTGTGGCAGACTCGGAACTTCGCTACCCTGCTGTGCGGTCGGCCTCTGCTCTGCCCCTCCTCTGCTGCCCAAACAAACTCAGTAGATCTATTTCCAATGTCTACTCTTTTTTTTTTTTATTGGATTTTTTTACCGTGGATTTTCTCACCTCCAGTTCGTCGATGAGCTCTCGGAGCTCCGTTTCGGCAGTGACGTACGAAGTGAGGGGTGAAAACATGACGCCGCTGCCGCCGCCGGTTCTACCCTGAGCTTTCCTCTCCAGGTTCTCCCTCTTCCTCCTCTCCCTCTCCTCGGCACTCAGTTGGCTGGGGGGAACTCTGGTGGGCGTCGGCTGTAACGCATCCACTGACAGCGCGCTGAGGAAGAGCTCCTCTGTTTCCGGGTTTGACTCCGAATGCATTTCCGCTGCAGGGTTGACCTCTGATAAGGCGACTAACACCTCCTCCTGCGACTCCATTCCTACCCCGTCGACATACACAACATCATCGTCTTCATCTCGTCCAGGCTTTACGTCGACCGACTCCACCCGAGGCGAGAGTGCGGCCTCTCCCTGTGCCCTCTCGTCCTTGTTGTGCTTCTGATACGCCCTGGAGAACTTCTTCAGCTTCCGGTTCCTCTCCTGGGCTCCGTGGGTGTTGGTGCTGGAGGAGTCGATGCCGTAGACCCGCAGGCCGTATTGCAGGGACAGAAAGGAGCTCAGGTAGCCCTTCCCCGAGCCGAGATCTACCACCTGGACGGGGAGCGAAAGTAACCAAATCAGGTTGCTATGATAAAACGTCAAATCCCTCCGAAACAGAGAATCTTAAGGTTTTCACTGAAGTTTTAAAATGTCACTCAACCTGTTTGACCTCACAGCGCTGGGCCAGACAAGCCACAACCTCAGACATGGACTTGACCTCGTGAGATTTCTTAGAGTTCATAAACTCGTCTGTCACCAGCTCAGCATCTGGGTTAAACGGAACAAAAGTCACATATGCAAGCAATGTCCAAAAAAAATAAACAAATGTGGACAAGTGGACATCCCTTGACCCTCAGACTGTCCACTCCTTCCTACCTATATCTGCTCCTGGAGCACCAGCCTCTGAGCTGTTCCCTCTGAGGGCCTGCAGGAGCTCATCCCTGCTCATGCAGACTCCAAGGCCAGGGAGAGCGTGGGCCTTGGCCGCCTGCAACAGTTCACGGGTATCGACCAGACGGTTTGTATCACTGCAAAACCCAAATGTAGTTCTGGATTGCTCTGAATCTGGAAACAGACACAGAAAAAACAATAAAGTTTCATAAAGCCGTCTTTGGATTTTCATGTTTTTTAGTTTTTTATGGAACTTGGTGAATTTAGCTCTGCGAGTATAATAGATATTTAAACTATACAGAATTAATCAAATGTAGCAGATTTAAATGCTAAAAACAAAATAACTTAAAGGGTGAGTTCACCCAACAAAAATGTAGTATGCAGCCATTCAGATTAAAGGTTTTACGCTGCCACCCCAGTAACAAAGAGGGGAATGCAATTGTTGGTAACTCTTTAAGCATTGTACAAAAAATGTCCGCTACTTTTTATTGAGGAAATAGTTCCTGGTAAGTCTGTTTGCTTCAATTCCTTAAAAACACGGCAGCTGAAATACTTATCTGCATGGCCAGTATGAACCATTAACACTTTAAATCAGACACCTTTTGAGCAATAAAAACAGAAAGACTATTTAAAAAAAGGAGAATTAATACGTTTATTTGTTGTGTTTATACTTTCCATTAGGTTAATAATACAGTAATACATGTTGGGAATACATTAATAATGTGTTGATACATTTAAATTGTTGCAGGGTGCAATTCTACAAACTTGCATTCATGTTTACCATATAAATGAAATGTTTTTGGTAAATATGTATTTCTATATCGTATTCACCGTGTGCGCTGTGCTCTGGCTCCCTCCGCTGGTCACCACGTGGGCCGACGTTTGACAGGACCTCCTGAGGCGGCACTGCCACGAAGCGGTTCCACGCGTCGTGAGTGTAAAACTCCACGGTGTGCGCATTAGCGATGCTCAGGGTGACAGACAGGAACCGCTGAACTTCATCGATCCGGCGTTGAATTTCTGCGAGGCTGTATGAAGAGGGGAACATGTTAAAAAGCTCTCTAAAGGAGGCCCGAGTGAAGCATGGGAGAAGTCGGCCACTGCTGATGTACGTCTAGACATGAGCAGTCGAAAACCCTGTTCGATGATTTCACAATATATTATGTATTGTTAAAGAGAACATATACGGAAGCATACACACAAGGGTAGGAATGTGATGTGAGCAGAAATACTGCATTTCAAGACCAGCTGAGCGGCTTTTCATAATGACGAATATAACGAATATGTATTCTGGTACGTTATTGACACCATTGATGACATTAAAAAAAGTATGTGATGATTAAACCGTACACTTATCAGGGTGACTGTTGGCATGTACAGGTGTTGCCCATGGCATGCCGCATGGTTTTATAAATGTCCTCGTGTTTACTGATTTCCTTCAGAAATGTTATTATATTGTATCCAATTTGGATGCTCTGTTCTTGATTCCTCATGCCTGGCTTGACCAATGACCACGTCATCACTCCGCGTCTGTAAGGGAATGGTAGGCTACGCAACCCCGCATGACCGTTGTAAACATTTGGCTTTTCCTTGAAAGATTAAGCTGAAATGGCACCGACAGGTCCACAAATGAACAATAGGAAGTTTACCCCGAAAGGCGGCGACTGGAAGAAGTCAACAAATAACGCCCATGGTGCCAAGCTGAAGCGGAAATGGGTCCCCGAGCAAAAAGTATACGAAGGCAGCGTGCAGGAAGGTAAGTGGATGCTCAACATTACCAACGTGAGAAGTGAGGAACAGCAGATTGATACATGATGGGATTCAGTAGATGAGTCCTCCAGCTGCATTTACAGATCACAACAGTCAACGATGCGAAAAGTTCTAAAGTTCTATACTTAAAAATGTGTTTAATAATAATCATAATGCCAAACTCAACTGCGAAATCACTGGATTTAAGCTGGCATTGCCACGTGACACACTTTGATCATAGCTCAAATCTTATTTTGCCAAATATGTCTTTCTTTCAATAAATGTATTGTCAACTTAATATCCTTTTGTCTTCTGTGCTCAGGTCAGGGGTTTGCTTTAAAGAGGAAGGAAAAGGTCAGACATGAGTACAACAAGCTGCTGCGGAGGGAGAGGAGGAAACTCCCAGAATCCCCAGCTCTGTACAAGGACGAGTACCCCGAACACCTCCGGCATCTATACGTGGCCGAGGCCCAGAAACTAAAGAACGAAGCCTGGACTCATAGATTGAACAGGAGTAAACTGAGAGTGAAAAGCCAGGAGAAAGAAGAAGAGGTGAGTGAAGATGCCGCGGCCGCCCCTGCTGCTGCTGAGCCAGATCCAGAAGTTACTGGTGGACCTGAGCAGACAGATTCTGGAACCGGGAATCCTGAAACCAGAGCAGACGCAGAGAAAGACGAGTGAGAACATTTTTGGACTCTAATTTCTCAAATATAATTGTTATAAATGTCAAGCATATAGGCCCTATAGGCAGTATTACCCTGCGTTTCCCTATATTATAGGGAAACGCAGGGTAATACTGCCTATTATATTCTCTTCCAGTCTTCCAATAAGCAACCGCATGAAGAAAAGAAAGCAGAAGAAGACGTCCTACCAGAAGACAAAAGAGGATTTTGAGGCAATCACAGAACAACGGAGAAAGAAGAAAGAGGTGAAATATTCATCTTTATAGTTTATTTTTTTACTTTTACCGATTAAACAAATGCACAAAATACGTCGGCGAATGTTTTTGGTTTTTTGTGTGGCTCCAAATAAATTGCAGTCTGACACGTTTCTTGTTCTTATGCATGTCTGCTCTGTGTAATTTCAGGACTATCTGAAAAACAGCAAGCAGAAAGAAGAAGCCATTAAGAAGTACAAAGATAAAAAGATGGAGATGTTTCAGATACTGAGCAGAAAGACCAAGAAAGGACAGCCCAATCTGAACCTCCAAATGGAGTATTTACTTCAGAAGATCCAGGGAACTGGAAAATGACCCAAGTCAAAGCTGATGCTGGAGAATCATTGGACATTTTACTTTTATTTGACTCATACTTAATCACTCTTTTGTGAATGAGAGCTTGAGGACAATCAGGGTTGGGCCTTTTCATACAAATTAAATGCTGTTATTTTCAGTATTTGACCCCTGAAAAACAAGGACAACTGCTCATTTTAAACTCCGTCCACAAGATGGCAGTACACGACACAAAGAGTTGTGAAAACATGTTCTTGTTAGACTTTTATTAATAAAAGTTCTAGCTTCCTGAAAAGCGCTGTTCATTTGAAATGGTCAACACATCCCAGTTGTAGCTTATTACCATGACACAAAATAATACATTTTGATTTTATTCAACCATACCTATTTGAAGATACTTAATACAAACGTTATAACCTGTACTATTCTGATTTAACTTTGGGAATATCCACTTTTAATGAATTTAACTGCTGTAAATATCACAATAACTTTTAAGATGCCGGTCTGTTCTTAAGTCTTCTGTCATGAAGACGTTGTCCCGCTGAAAGGCCGCTCCCACTCCACCTTCTCCCTCCGTGTGGGGCTGAAAGTCTCCAGCCGCTTCCTCATGACATCACATGGCTGCAGAATGACTTCTCTAACATTCATCTGTGAGGCAAGACTTCCGACACACAGAGCGCGCTCACTGCTCTGTTGATGCCAAGGGAAAAACACTTGTTTCTTGTGCTGATCATTTGAAAAAGGTAAGATGTTTCCTTCTGTTTCTGGTTTGTTTAAAGATGCCATTTGTGACTACATCGTATGTTTACGCTGTGGATTTGGTTAAAGACCGAAGATTAGGAGCAGAAAGCATTTGCCACATGTTTTGTGATTGTATAAAAAAGGGCCCAAAGCTTTTTGTGTACTTAATACTTTATATTTGAAAGAGTATCACTGTTTTTCACAGCAATGTTATACATATTTGAGTCCTCTTGATGAAGGGAATTTATTTGTGTTCAAGTAATACTATATACTAATAAAAAGGAGTGTAATGTGTTTCATGTCTAATTTACAGTTGTTAATCATCCACGAATAAAACACACTTTCCCACCACAAGTAAGTCGACACATATCTTGACTTGAAAATGACATTTCTGCATCGTACGTTTTCAACAAACTTCAGTCCAACTCTTTAAAGAAATACAAGCAACACGACAATTCGAACCTGCTTGAGGTCAAGTCGTAAAACGAAACAAGGACCCACTGTTGTGGGCTCTGAACTCTGCCTCCTGGAAACGGCTCCTGCAGTCTTGCAGGCATTACGCCGTCATGTGTTCTGCACGGCGGGGTATTGAGCTAATCCTTTACACTGTGTTTACATGCCTTTTGTGAGTTGCTTGTTCCTGGCTTATTAGGAAAGGGAAGTACTGCATCGTTAGTGGTGCTGTTGCATTAATGTTCTGATCAAGTGTGTCACTGTATTTGACCCCCAGTTTACTCTAAATGTCACCTTTTAGTAAGAAGCATTAAGTTTGACTGCTGTTTTATACTATTTCTCTCTGTCTCACAGGGGCCTGCATATATTTGAGGTATATTCATAAGCCACAAAGTTATCAGCGATCTCGCCACCTGATGCAACTTCCTGTCTTTGTCGCCATGGGGACCGCAAGAGCCCCAGAGCTCTGGATACAGGGCCAATGAGGAGGCCTCATGTCTGATTCCGCTCTCGAATGAACTGAAGTTCATGCCACTTGCACGGCGTGCTGCCCCCGAAGAAAGAGTCCCCGACATGGAGGAGGAGAGCAGGGTGAACGGCCTCGGACCGACCCCAGGGAGGAGGCCCTCCGACTGGGGGCGGATCGCTCTGCTGGACAAGACCAAGGAGTTCTTCCAGACCTGCGATGTAGAGGGCAAAGGCTCCATCTCCCGCACCGACATGAGGGTCAGAGCAGCGGGATGCGTGTTGATGTGGAAGTCGGATGGGGAGAGTCGAGTCGGCATACTGAGAGATCTAAGTCCAGTTTATCTGCAGAGATATGGACGTAGGGTTTTTTTAGAGCTCCGATTTAGTATTCATTTCTTAAAGATGAATCTGCAGAATACCCTTTTTGATTAATACATTCTTGGTTTTTTTCTTCCTTTTTTTTAAATGGTCAGAAAATTGTGAAAGATGACGAAATCATGCACATTCTAGAGGCTGAATTCAGCACGTTTAGCATTTCTCTAAAAAAAAGAGCTTTTTCTGTCAACTAATTTATTCATTCATTCATTGTTTCAGCTCTGCATCATTTTTTAGATTTCCTTTTTAAAGCACAAACATTATCTTTGAAGAGGTTTTTTTTCTTTCTAGCCACGCTCATTGTTTGAAGACTCTCGTTCTTTTAAAATGTATTAATGCTCTGCAAATGTATTACGCCTCCACTAAGCAGAACAATATGTCGAGGGGCCACGCATGTCCCTGTGGCATAATTAAGTGCCCCGTGGTGATGTAATGTCGGCGAATGGGAAGCGGGCATCACTGTCACGGTTGCCATTTCTGCTCTATTCTGAAATAATTGTTTTCATGTTATATCCCCATTTTTATAGAAGCACTTCACCCACTCGGTGCACTCGAGCCGCCGGTAAAGTGGCCCTGTAGTTGATGGAAATGTTTGAGAGTATAGGTTCACCTCATCACCCACACACCTGTGTGGTGTTAATGGCAGGAACAATACACGCAGGCCTCTTCAAAGTGCTAACCGTGTCCACGCTGCAGTGTCACTTCATTAGGACCGGGCCCTCCTGAGCATCAGGCCTTTTGTTGCTGCCAAGAGGCACATAAAAGAGACACTTCGTGCCCGTGTTTATTCTGCGATAGATGTGCTTGAGCTATATACAGAGCTCCATATGGCAGATTCAAGGCTCTGAATTTGACGATTTGACATGTATTGCTTTGGATATCTCTCGGGTCTTAAAAGACTGGTTTGTAATGTGACTCCTCACCGACCGCGTCCATCGTGGACGGTCATAAACGCAGTTTAAACGCCGTCTGTGTGTTTCTGTTTCCTTGGCAGAGGCTCCACAGGCAGCTGCCTCTGTCTGCGCAGGAGCTGGAGGATGTGTTTGATTCCCTGGATACAGAGCACACGGGTTACCTCACGCTGGAGGCCTTCTCCTCCGGATTCAGTAGGTCTCCTGCCGTCAGAGGCCCTCGATGAGGCGTATCGCAATCTCCCGTTTAAAGGACAATGAAATGTGTCGAGTAGGACGTCAAAACAAATGTAACTCGGAAAAGGATACGCATGTTGCGCCCCCAATTGTTTTGTGTTTGAAGTTCATAAATGCTTCGGCTGGACTGTCATTTGTCTCGCTGTAAAAGTCGAGATGCCAGGATAATAACACGGGCTCAAATGTAGCATCACACAAGCAGTCAGAAAGTCAACGACCTTACTCGGTAATGTCGGTTAAACAACTTCTATCTAAAGTTTGCAAACATTAGCCACCATCAGCTACTTGTCATACCAGTCCAAGAAAGGCTGCAGAAAGAGTGTTTTCACTTTACCGTTTAATTGTTACTAAGAAGAATTGATTTGATTATTTTTCCAAAGTTCTAAAGTCGTTCTTTAGAATAAGTCCAGTTCACTGTGCTTCTGTACATTCTGGAAATTAAAGCTAACGTCCACGTGCTACTCTCAACACGTTGGCTGCCGCAGCGTTAATGCGTCCACGCGGCCCCTGGGTGTTTGTGCATCTCAGGTCAGCTCCTGCATGGCCGGAGGATCTCTGTGGTCGATGACCAAAATGCGGGCTTCCCCGGCCCTGTCTTCAGGGCCAAGGAAGCCCTTTATCAGAGCCAATGGGAAGCCAAACTGTCAGGAGTGGAAGACGAGGAGGAGGGGCACTTCTGCATGCTGCTGGAAAGCCTGGGCGCCAGTAATGTGTTTGAGGAGTGGGTGTAATCACTTTGATTCTTTTTGTGTATACGTATTATTTGGTGAGTTTTACACATGAAAACACGCTGTGTGCCATAATCCATATTTAAACCCCCCGAGGTGTGCTTTAATTTGACTAATCTGTATCTCCTCCTCCTCCTCCTCCTCCTCCTCCCTCGTTCCAGCCCAGGAGAAGTGCGCAGTCTTTGGGCTCAGCTCAGGCGGGATGAGCCTCACCTCTTGTCTAATTTCGAGGAGTTCCTGGCCAGGGTCACCCACCAGATCAAAGACGCCCACAAGGAGAAGAAGGAGATGGAGAGCGCCCTTCAGAGGTAGTACTACAGGACAGTTGCACTCATCACTAAAAGAAGAGACCGCATTCCCTCAACATGCAGCTTTTCACTGCATTTGTTTCGCTTTCTCCCGCCTCCAAGTGTGAAACAGTGGAAATGTAAAGAGAAAAGGTATCAAAGGGGAGAGCAGTTTAAAAGGATACGTTTCTCAAATGGTTCCCACAGTGTTTAAGTACCGTAAGGTAAAGCAAATGTTCTCATTAGACACCTAAAGAATCTGTGACATCACAGGGAGTGTGTGTGTGTGTGTGTGTTTATGTTACTACCCCATGCTGGGCGTGTTTGCATGGGTTTACCTGTAATTCTCTCAAGAACAACCCTTGACCCGTGTCAAATGACCACTAATCTGGAAGCACGCTCTGAAGTTGGACCGTCGTCTGCTGTTGCAGGAATCCATCAATCTGTGTGTGTAAGAGTGTATATCTGCCTCTAAAGAGGTTTATGTTTATGTGTTTGCAGAAGTGAATGTGTGTGTATTGTCCCATTTTTGTTTGTGTATGTGTATAAGTCTGTTGCATTAGCTCACCTGCCACCCACGATATTTAATATGTATTTTGAATACTTTTCTTTCAATAGTTTGGGGTCATTTTGTTCCAGTGATATTTGTGATCTAAGCTGTGTGTGGAACATGCAGAGGCAGTTCTCCCATGGTACTTTGTAACAGCTACACTTTACTAATTGGCTGTTTGGGTCTTAACACTTGTCAGAGGGAATATAAATACCACTCAGTATTATTTTGAAAAATGAAGCTCAGTTGCCGTGTGAACTCAAGTATTAATATGCAATTACAGACACGGCGTTAAGCTCAACTGAGACAACAATGCTGCCCTGTTCCTTGATATTACATCATGGCATACTGCATGTCTGTCATCCATGACCTTCATTACTGTCTCTCTGTGCAGGAAGTCTGTAACACATGACAGTGAGATCCGTTATTTATATGAAGAGATGGAGGCGCAGATCAAAAACGAGAAGGACAGGCTGATAATGAAGTTGCGAGAGCTCGAACACACACACACACACACAAGCAACTCCTAAACAACAACATCCTTTAGCCAAATGTGTAAAGTTCCCTCCGGTGAAACCCGTCTTCTGTTTATTGGCGCCACGCAGGACGCCGAGCGTCTTCAGCTGCGCGGCCACGACATGGAGCATCAGCTGTTCTCAAAGGAGAAGGAGCTGGAGCATCTGTTCCAGAAGCAGAAAAGGGTATATGTTCAACACTGACTCCAGTTAAAACAACAACAACAAAAACAACTAGAACGGGCACTCGGTAGAGCGCATACCTTCGCATATCACAAGATTCGGCATTGAATTATGAACATTTTGGCATTAGTTGCATGCCAATTGGATACAAATTGACCGCGCTATGGTAAAAAGAAGATTTTGACCTTTTCATGACCTTGACCTTTGACCCGATCGATCCCAAAATCTAATCAAATGGTCCCCGGATAATAACCAATCATCCCACCAAATTTCATGCGATTAGGTTTAATACTTTTTTAGTTATGCGAGTAACACGCATACAAATAAATAAATAAATACACGGCGATCAAAACATAACCTACCGCATTTTCAATGCAAAGCTAACAACAACAACAACAACAACAACATCCCTTCATACGACATTGAGAGTATTACCCCTATATTGAATCGAGAATGGCTTGCTGCAACTCCTCCCAGGCATATTGTTGCACATCGGTGGAACGTAAAAGTGAAACTGGTGAAACATTTGAAGCATGTAGACGGTATTCATCTTCCCCTCTGAAGTATTGAAGGGAGGAGCTTAAACACTGCAGACGCTCTCCGTGTACACTCGGCCAGCTGTAAAATATCTCCCTCGTCCTTCCAGTTAGAGCTCCAGTGCCACGAGCTGAACGGCGAGAAGCAGGAGAGCCACGTGGAGAACGTCAAGCTGAAGATGACCAACGACGATCTGTCCCGCGCGCTGGACAGCACCAGCCAGGACCAGGGACAGCTGACCATGCTGCAGGAGCAGGCGGCCCGTCTGAGGCAGGAGAAAGAGATGTGGGTATTTGTTTGTGTGGACAACCATTCAGCAGTGTTTCCCATACGTTAGCCTACGGTTCGACACACACACGCACAAACGCACTCACACACACTCGTACTTCCACTGAATATTGAGTTTGTCTCGTTTCAGGGAAATGTACAGAGGGACTGCAGAGAGAGAAGCAAAGTCTCATGAAGCAGCTTGACCTCCTCAGGTATGACATCACATGAGCTCATATCTAATCCGGGTAATCTTTTTGGCCTCTGGTTAAGTCGTAATTGGCAGAACTCACAAATCTGGTTGCAAAGTAAAGGGAACTCTCGTGCTTCTTAATGCTTTTCAGTGCTTTTCAGTGCATTCTTTTCCGCCACAGATTCCATCTTTCTTATTCATTTCTCTTTTTTCCATCTTCCTAGAGAGATGAACAAGCATTTAAAAGATGAGCGAGACATATGCTGCGGTGTGGTGAGTCCATTTCCATAACATGTTATGTAACTGCACTGCTGCCGCATCTATCGTGGCATCACCGGATTGATAACAAATACCTCCGTGACACCAACATGCCCTCCCTTTGTTTAAATAAGCCCCGGACCTCACTCCGAAAGAAGCAGAAGCAGAGGACCGGTCTCGCCAATATATTTGATGACCCCAGCCAGCCAGAAAAAAGGTGATTCTTTTATCTTCCAAATACTCCTTCACACAAATCATGTCAGTGTTTCCTGTGTGACAGAGAAAACAATTCTGCCTCAGTTTGATATCAAAATCATGTATTAAAGAGGAAACACAGAGGATATCTGATTATATAATCCACTGAATTAACTTTTTTGTTTAGATACAACTAAATCCAGTGAATTGACCAGGTACATCCTCTGTTTCCCCTGTTTCCTAAAGAGCCCCACTGTTGGTGGATGGGTCCTACCAGTCTCTGGAGGCCCTGCCTATAGAGCACCTTCATATCGTGTTTGTTGCTTCCTCTTCCTGTAGTGAGGATGACATCGCCATTGCCGCCCCCCCTTTCTCCACCGCCGCCGGTGGCGCCCCCGCATGTCAGCAACGCCCCACTGCAAAGAGGAACTCTGGCTTCGCCAACGGTTACGCCAAACCCGATCCGCCCAGAGCGCAAGACGTGAGGCCGAAGGCCAAAAAGTCCCCCGGAAAGACGGCCGCCGTCAAGAGGGCGACGGCGAAAGACAGAGACTGCACCAGCTCAGTGAGGAGGAAGACGAGGCGTACGATGTCGAAGAAGAGGATGCTCGGAGTGACTCTGAAGCGAGTGTCGTCTTGGCGGTAGACGTGTCCGCCCCCCCGCCCTCTAGTCACATCCCTGTGTCGGCGGGAGCTCCTCCAATAAGGAAATCCCGCCTACCGCACCCGGAGAAGACGCCAATGTCTCCTCGAGGACGGCCTGCCGGGAAGGAGACCCGGCCGGTATGTCCACCGCTCTGAAGGCGCCGGATATGTTTTGATCCTAACGATAATGTGTTCCACTTTCTGTGCTTCAGGAGACGACGGAAGCCGCGCTGTTTGCCCCGGACCGTCTGCTCAAAGTGGTCCTGGTTGGAAACTCGAATGTGGGCAAGAGCTCCCTGCTGCGCTCCTTCTGCGAGGGCCGCTTCCATCCCGCCGCGACTGCCACTGTGGGTGAGAAGAGAACCATTGTGACGCCATTGTGGCGCATGTGTCGGAGGGCTGCGTCTGTGGATGCGAGCACAGGGGATGGGAGCGTGACTCGGCGTCACGTGAAAGGGCTCGTGAAGTCACACCGGCCGTCTCGGAGCCCCGGCACACATTGTACTGCAGATTAAGTCACTTCTGATGAATTCTTTCTCCTCGCTTTCATCTTTCTTAATCCTCACTCGATCTTTGTTATCTCCACTTTGTCCCCGCTCCCCCCCCCCCCCCCACACACACACACAACCGGGCCCTCTCCTGAGGAATAAGGCACAGTTGGTATTACGCCTCGCCGGACCCCCTAGTGGCCGCAAAAACAATGAATATAAATCTAATTAAATATGACAAGTGTGTCTAACTTTTGATCATAGAACTAAAAAACAAAAACGATGAAGTGAGTAATGTATCCTGGTTATATGACGTTGATCCCTGTTGTGTGTTGTTCAGGTATCGACTACAGTGTGAAGACACTCACCCTGGACAACATGCAGGTGGCCATCCAGCTTTGGGACACAGCGGGTCAAGAGAGGTCGGTGTCTGTTTAGCTTCAGATGCGAAACAAGTGAAGCTTGTGAATATATTTTCATCTGAAACATGACTTATATAATTAATTAATAGACACAATATTGACATTATTTATAAATTACCAACCTGGTAAATTACCAACTGGTTGAGGAACGTATTATTGAAGTATCATTTTGTTTTTAAACCCAGGTAGTATGTACTTTTAGTGTACTTAAATATCAATAAATACATTTTAACCACATCATTATGTTATTCCTGAGGGAAAAATAAGTATGCCAATAAGCATTACTACTACAAGTTTATATAATCCCCTAAACCAGGGGTTCCCAAACTTTTTAGGCCACGCACCCCCTTCTACATCCCGACCGGGTTCACGCACCCCCAATCCCCCACACCTTAAAAAAAAAACGCAACGGAGTTGTTGGGGGGGGGGGGGGGTGCGAGTGACTTTTTCTTTGCTCCGTCCCGATGCGTGCCGACCGGCGTCGGAGCTCTGCGGCGACCACGATCGACGTATTGAGCACCCCTGCATTCAAACATTAAATAGCCGAGAACCTCCTCACAGAACATGCTCACACAGAACCTCCTCACACAGAACCTCCTCATACAGAACCTCTTCACACAGAACCTCCTCACAGAACATGCTCACACATAACCTCCTCATACAGAACCTCTTCACACAGAACCTCCTCACAGAACATGCTCACACATAACCTCCTCACACAGAACCTCCTCATACAGAACCTCTTCACACAGAACCTCCTCACAGAACATGCTCACACATAACCTCCTCACACAGAACCTCTTCACACAGAACCTCCTCATACAGAACCTCCTCACACAGAACCTCACACAGAACCTCCTCACATATAACCTCACACAGAACCTCCTCACACAGAACCTCTTCACACAGAACCTCCTCACATAGAACATGCTTACACAGAAGCTCCTCACATAGAACCTCCTCATACAGAACCTCCTCACACAGAACCTCACACAGAACCTCCTCACATATAACCTCACACAGAACCTCCTCACACAGAACCTCCTCACAGAACATGCTCACACAGAACCTCCTCACACAGAACCTCCTCATACAGAACCTCCTCAAACAGAACCTCTTCAGGTTCTATGTGGTTCTATGCTACATTTGTTAAACTTTTGTTAAACTTCTTGCCATGACATATTGTTAAACTTGATCCATCACATTCCAGTCCTGATTTCAAACTACTCTTTAATATCTAGATGAGAGAAACAGTTGGCTGTTTTTCGCCAGTCCTGATATGCAAGTCAAATGTAACAACTTTTTGGATATGATAAAGCCCCCAAAAGGGCAACATTCCTAAGATAGAATAATAAGAACTCATTGAAATACAATAGGTTCTTCTCCGACACTTCAGGGTATCGAACCCCATCCCAGTAAACCAGGAGTACCGTTACCAGTGCCTTTTGTCTTTTTGGGGCTACATGGGAAGTCGAGCCCCAGTTTCAGCCGCCTGGCTCCTCGTCCTTCTACCAGCCAGAGCGACAACAGATAAACATTGTCATTACCTTCGCATTGAAAATGCCGGAAGGTTATGTTTTGATCGCCGTGTATTTATTTATTTATTTGTATGCGTGTTATTCGCAAAACTCAAAAAGTATTGAAGCGAATCGCATGAAATTTGGTGGGATGATTGTTTATTATCCGGGGACCAGTTGATTAGATTTTGGGATCGATCGGGTCAAAGGTCAAAGGTCATGAACAGGTCAAAATCTTTCGCAGAACTCAAAAAGTATTGAACCGAATCGCATGAAATTTGGTGGGATGATTGTTTATTATCCGGGGACCAGTTGATTAGATTTTGGGATCGATCGGGTCAAAGGTCAAAGGTCATGAATAGGTCAAAATCTTTCGCAGAACTCAAAAAGTATTTAACCGAATCGCATGAAATTTGGTGGGATGATTGTTTATTATCCGGGGACCAGTTGATTAGATTTTGGGATCGATCGGGTCAAAGGTCAAAGGTCATGAACAGGTCAAAATCTTTCGCAGAACTCAAAAAGTATTGAACCGAATCGCATGAAATTTGGTGGGATGATTGTTTATTATCCGGGGACCAGTTGACTAGATTTTGGGATCGATCGGGTCGAAGGTCAAGGTCATGGAAAGGTCAAAATGTTCTTGAATCGCATGAAATTTGGTGGGATGATTGGTTATTATCCGGGGACCATTTGATTAGATTTTGGGATCAATCGGGTCAAAGGTCAAGGTCAAGGTCATGGAAAGGTCAAACTCTTTTTTTACCATAGCACGATACATTTTGTCCAATTGGCATGCAACTAATGCCAAAATGTTCATAATTCAATGCCCAATCTTGTGATATGCGAAGGTATGCGCTCTACCGAGTGCCCATTCTAGTTTGTTTATTTATTTATTTATTTGTATGCGTGTTATTCGCAAAACTCAAAAAGTATTGAACCGAATCGCATGAAATTTGGTGGGATGATTGTTTATTATCCGGGGACCAGTTGATTAGATTTTGGGATCGATCGGGTCAAAAGTCAAAGGTCAAAGGTCATGAACAGGTCAAAATCTTTCGCAGAACTCAAAAAGTATTGAACCGAATCGCATGAAATTTGGTGGGATGATTGTTTATTATCCGGGACCAGTTGATTAGATTTTGGGATCGATCGGGTCAAAGGTCAAAGGTCATGAACAGGTCAAAATCTTTCGCAGAACTCAAAAAGTATTGAACCGAATCGCATGAAATTTGGTGGGATGATTGTTTATTATCCGGGGACCAGTTGATTAGATTTTGGGATCGATCGGGTCAAAGGTCAAAGGTCATGAACAGGTCAAAATCTTTCGCAGAACTGAAAAAGTATTGAACCGAATCGCATGAAATTTGGTGGGATGATTGTTTATTATCCGGGGACCAATTGACTAGATTTTGGGATCGATCGGGTCAAAGGTCAAGGTCAAAGGTCATGAACAGGTCAAAATGTTCTTGAATCGCATGAAATTTGGTGGGATGATTGGTTATTATCCGGGGACCATTTGATTAGATTTTGGGATCAATCGGGTCAAAGGTCAAGGTCAAGGTCATGGAAAGGTCAAACTCTTTTTTTACCATAGCACGATACATTTTTGTCCAATTGGCATGCAACTAATGCCAAAATGTTCATAATTCAATGCCCAATCTTGTGATATGCGAAGGTATGCGCTCTACCGAGTGCCCATTCTAGTTATATATGATATGGTTAAATTGGTTAAAATATGGTTAATATGGTTCATAGTATTTTAGTATTAGTATTTAGTATTGGTATTGTGTTTTGTTTTATTTTTTATTAATGCTCTAATCCTAACCTAATCTAACCCGCTGCTGTGATCCTGCGATTTCCCCACTGTGGCATTAATAAAGGATTATTTTATCTAAACTAATCTAATCTAAAGTCATTCATAAACCAATTTCCTTTTTTGGGCCTGAACAAGTCCTTCAAGAACTTGTGTGCTCTGCTTAGCCATGAATCTGTTCTTTATTGCCGAATAATTTCTGATGATCTCAGTGACATATTTGGAAAGCTGCTTGAACGAAATCCTCATCTTATATAAAGCCCCCAAAAGGGCAACATTCCTAAAATAGAATAATAAGAACTCATTGAAATACAATAAGTTCTTCTCCGACACTTCAGGGTATCGAACCCCATCCCAGTAAACCAGGAGTACCGTTACCAGTGCCTTTTTTCTTCCCCCCCCCCCCAAGGGAAACATGCCCCGGCCGACTTCAGTTCCCCGTGTACCGTCGCCGCCCCGGAGTCTTGTGCCCCGTTCCCTGCACTGTTTCTGCCGTGGCCTGGTGGGGCTATCTCCTCCTCTCCATCTCCTCCTCTCCTCTTCCTCCTCTCCTCCTCCTCTTATTATTAATGTTAGTTAGTTAGGCCTTTGTATTCCTCTCGGAACATAGGCCATTGATGAATTGTTTCCACCCTCGTCTGTCCTGAGCCATCCTCTCCAGCTGTTTCCACGTCAGCCCCTTCTTCTTGAATTCCTGCTCTGTGCTCCTTCTCCAGGTGTGTTTGGGTCGTCCTCGACCCCGTTTGCCTTGTGGTTTCCATGTCAGTGCCTGTTTTGTTATTGCTGTTGTGTTTCTTCGTAGTGTGTGTCCAATCCAGCTCCATTTTCTCCTTAACAGCTGTATGTTTTTCTTAATAAACCCTTGTTTTGTTTTAGGCTTTAACCGTGGTTGTGAGTTCTGCTTTTGGGTCCATGTTGTGTTACCAGAACACTCGGTGTTCGTGTCGGTCGGTCGGTCTCCCCCAGCCGACTTCAGCTCCCGTGTCCCGTCACCCCCAGAGTCCTGTGCCCGTCCCATGCCATTTAGTATGGCCTCCATTTCTAAAACCTCCATTCTCAGCCG
This sequence comes from Pseudoliparis swirei, assembly GCF_029220125.1. Classification (NCBI taxonomy): domain Eukaryota; kingdom Metazoa; phylum Chordata; class Actinopteri; order Perciformes; family Liparidae; genus Pseudoliparis; species Pseudoliparis swirei. The sequence continues at coordinate 7,343,098 of NC_079397.1, read as the reverse complement.
TGAGCCGGCATCTAGCCGGTTCACGCGGCTTGTCTAAAGCTTTAGTCGTGGTTGTGAGTTCTGCTTCTGGGTCCATGTTGTGTTACCAGAACACTACGTGTGTGAGCCGGCATCTAGCCGGTTCACACACGGTGTTACCTGAACACTACATGTCCTCCAGCTCGCCTGACAAACTGAAGAAAGACATTTTTCCTCCTCTAGGTCACTGACCTCTTTGACGTTCTTCAGGCGAAACTCCTTCTGGAGAGCCTCATTTAGTTTGGCCTCCATTTCTAAAACCTCCATTCTCAGCCGTGTGAGCCGGCATCTAGCCGGTTCACGCGGCTTGTTTAAAGCTTTAGTCGTGGCTGTGAGTTCTGCCTCTGGGCCCACGTTGTGTTACCTGAACACTCCGTGTGTGAGCCGGCATCTAGCCGGTTCACACACGTAGTGTTACCTGAACACTACGCGTGTGAGCCGGCATCTAGCCGGTTCACACACGTAGTGTTACCTGAACACTACGCGTGTGAGCCGGCATCTAGCCGGTTCACGCGGCTTGTTTAAAGCTTTAGTCGTGGTTGTGAGTTCTGCTTCTGGGTCCACGTTGTGTTACCTGAACACTACGTGTGTGAGCCGGCATCTAGCCGGTTCACACACGTAGTGTTACCTGAACACTACGTGTGTGAGCCGGCATCTAGCCGGTTCACGCACGTTGTGTTACCTGAACACTACGTGTGTGAGCCGGCATCTAGCCGGTTCACGCGGCTTGTTTAAAGCTTTAGTCGTGGTTGTGCGTTCTGCTTCTGGGCCCACGTAGTGTTACCTGAACACTACGTGTGTGAGCCGGCATCTAGCCGGTTCACGTGACCCCCGTGCGCCTGTGAAATGTTTCCATTGAAATATTTTATGTTGGGAGAACCGGATCAACCGGAGTAAAAAACCCAACTTAAATATGGAATGTGCAAACTCCACACGTCACAGGAAGGCGAGCGTGTTTATTGTCCTCCAGTTCGCCTGAAGAACTGAACGATTCTTTTCCGCAAAGAGAGTTTTTTGGGCTTTTGGACCACTCTTATCTCCTCCAGGCTGCTTTTGATTTCGCTCATGGCCTGGAGAAGATGGCCCTTTTCTTCTTGCCACTGGAGCTGTCGACTGTTGGATTGAGTCAATGACTCGGTCAGCGCAGCCTGCAGCTGATTGCTCGTCTCTCTTTGGTGAGCCAAGTTCATTTCTGCGTCTTCCTGGCTCTTCTTCAGCAACAGAAGGGTCTGGGCCAGGTTGATTTCGAGCTCCCACTGGCTCTCCTTTTGCAGCTGAAGGGCCTCCTCCAACTGCTTTAATTTGTGGTCGGTCTCAGCTTCAGTGACCTTCTTCAATTCGAGTTGAAGCTCTAGGTCACTGATCTCTTCAACTTTCTTGAGGCGAGACTCCTTCTGGAGAGCCTCATTTAGTTTGGCATCCGTTTCTAAAAGCTCCACTTGACCTCTCAGAATCGCATTCTCTTTGGAGAGGAGCTGGCTGGTGCCCTCGTCTACCTCCTCTTCGACGTCCTTTATGGGTTCTGGGGCCTCAGTGGGGATGGTTCTTCCTTTGCACTGGTGAGGTATCCTTTGTGGTTTAGTGGGCTCAATTCTTGGCCGGGTAGCCTGTCTACCAGCTTGTTCGCCCCACGAGCTCCCTGAGCTACTTGTGGTGGGCGCTCTCCCTGCACCAGGCACTGTTTCCTCCAGGAGGTTTGGTTATTTTGTGTCCGGGGAGAATTGACCTCTGCAGACTGATGAACCCTGTTCTTGCTGCAGAGAGTGGAAATTCTGTTTTCCTTGATCTTTTCAACATTCTTGAGACAAGACTCCTTCTGGAGAGCCTCATTTTGTTTGGCCTCCTTTTCTAAAAGCTCCACTCTACCTCTTTGAAGTGCATTCTCTTTCATCAAGAGGAGCTGGCTGGTGCCCTCGTCTACCTCCTCTTCGACGTCCTTTATGGGTTCTGGGACCTGACTGGGGGTTTCTGAGTCTTTCAACACCCCACAGGGTTTGTTACCCTCAAGAGCTTTCTTTGCCGCATCTTCTGCTTGAGCCTTCCTATCCCTGATAACTGCCCTTTGTGCTTGATCGGGTCTAAAGGGACCCCCTCTGTGGGGATTATAGTTCTGGGGCCCAGAAATGACATTCATATGCCAAAGCGTCCTGTTATCGTCAGGGTTTGGGGCGTTGTAGGTGACGCTTATGTCCCCCTTAAACCTCCTCCGTCTTTTGTTGCAGTTGCTGTAATTCATTGTCTCCATTTGAAAATTATAACTTTCTGTGTTCTCTGTGTTTTCAACGGGCCTTTGTAGAGATGGTGTAGAGATGGTGTGAAGATTGTGTTCTCAGTGATGCAGAAAAAGAAGAATCCTGGAAAGTACTGACTGGAAACGGTAAGGTTTACAAAATACCTCATATACAGCTTCAGAGACTAAAGCCAATAAAGGGATCAAAGCCTGCTGTGATGTCATCACATTCTATTTGCTCACTCTCGCTCTACGCGCGCTCTCGCTCTATACGCGCGCTCTCTCTCTCGCGCTCTCTCTCGCGTGCTCTCTCTCTCGCTCGCGCGCTCTCTCGCTGCGATTGCATCACAACATGGACATGTTCTCCAAGCTCCGTTTGTCACAGCGTCACTCAATGCACTGTGATCACGTGACGTCCTTTCCCCCTCACAGTGGCGCAGTGGTTCTCCAACAGGTGGGTGGGGGTGCGAGTGACTTTTTCTTTGCTCCGTCCCGATGCGCGCGGACCGGCGTCGGAGCTCTGCGGCGACCACGATCGACGTATTGAGCACCCCTGCATTCAAACATTAAATAGCCGAGAGTTTTTTTCAGCGTAAGAAATACGATGTGTGGCGGGAGTGCGTGAGTTAAGACCGAAATGACACTTGAGAGCCCTGAGAATGTTTAATATTAATTATTACACCATTAGACCACCATTACATTTTTCCTCTCGCGCACCCCCTAGAGGCAGCTCGCGCACCACACTTTGGGAATCCCTGCCCTAAACACATTACAAGACAACACTTATTAGTGTAGAAATAGTATAGTATGATACGTTTAAATATATGCACTTAAAGTGTCATTATGAAGTATATTTAATACATAAATTAACTGAAGGAAATACTTTTGTTACACTTTTAAAGATATCTGATACAGTTGTAGTATTGTGTGTACTTGAATTGTGTATTACCAGCAGGTGTGTACAGTGTAGTCCATCTGTCATTGACACAGGTACAGCAGCATAACCAAGCAGTTCTTTCGCAAGGCCGACGGTGTGGTGGTGATGTACGACGTCACCGTGGAGGAGAGCTTCAGGGCCGTGCAGCCCTGGCTCAGCAATGTCCAGGTCTGACCTTTGACCCACAGGACGTCCTCTGCAACTCTTGCTTTCCTCGTGTGGAGAGCTGGAAGATTATTGCGGTTTATTTATCAAACACTGATTTTATTTTAATGTATGCCTCTTTTAGTTGTTTACACATTTATATCATGTGTGGTGTTCCCAAAATGTTGCACTATTCCTTTAGTTTGTCACTTGTGGTTGTTGAACATATTTATTACAGGTAGAAAAAGAAAATATCTCTTTTATTTATGTTGTTTTCCTACTGTGACGTGAAAAAATGTCTATTCTGATAAATCACTGGACTAATTGTTTTCAAGAAGCAGCAGGAGAAGGGATCCCCATCCTCCTTCTGGGCAACAAGATGGACATGGGAGGAGACAGGGAGGTTTCATTCAAAGAAGCTGAGCAACTAGCTTTTGTGAGTTTTTAATTTTTTAATTTAAAAGCTTGTGGATCGTTTCATTTCACGTGCTCACTCACAATTTTGATTCTGTTTTGAATCCTGTGAAGGAAAAAAAGGTCATGTTCTTTGAGGTCAGTGCCTACACTGCCAAGAATGTGACGGAGTCCCTCACACACCTGGCTAGGTAACATCAAAGATACGAATGACACACATGAGGGAAGAGTAGACGACCCTTTGTACGTGTGTGTGTGTGTGTGTGTGTGTCTCATTGGCGGCTCATGCAGTGTGTGTCTGTGTTTCTGTCTTCACTCAGAGTGCTAATGGATCTGGAGGACAGGGTGAGAGGCACAACGGTCATTCTGAGTGCTCAGCCCGTGAAGAGGAAAGCCTGCTGCAAGTGAAGCGTAAACTCTGTTTACTAAGCACTAAATCCCTTTTTGCTGTGTTATAAGACGACAATGAATCCATTCTTGGACTTTAGCATCGAATGTGTCTTTTAAGTCTTCATTTTGGCCCACAAATGCAGAACATGTGGAAGTCCACACGTTTCAACAACCATCTGTCAAGTTTGAACGGTGAGGCTCAGAGAGTCCAGAAGAAGGCTCCGCCCCCTTCCCTGTGAATAACGCTGTTGTCAAATCCCAGTAGTGCGGTCTACGAGAGTTAAAATAGAAAAATGCTCTTCTATTACTTCGATAACCTTCACCGTAGAGAGAAAATGAAAAATAAACTGTAATTTTTCCATAAATGAATGCTAGCTAGTCTTAATTTCTTTGGATTTTTCTTATATATGTTTATGTAGTGATACTATATATTTAAGCCTGAAATTAACTAATGTATTCTGAATTCATTAAAATAGCTGTTTCAATGAAAATCACGAGAAACATCTGATTCTTGGACATTTTATTCATCGTTGTTCATCTTCTTTTTTTCATATTCGTTGTCCAATCAAAACCAAGTGGTACAAGACATATTGCATCCGTGTTTGTTCTTGAGGCATTGTTCTGTTTTATTCTGGCACCAAAGTACATTTTGTTCTGATTCATCTTCCATTAAAGAAATACAATAACACATTTCACACCTTTCTGAAATCAACGAAGCAAAGAAGTTGCAAATAATAAATAACAAATAAAACACAATTAAATACTGCACCCTCTAAACAATTACACAGTGCATAATACATTTCAACAGTGACTAAAGGAAAAACAGATGACTATGCTGTGACCTTCATCACGCAGATCGATGCTTTTCAATTAGCTGCACTATCAATATAAAGACTCCTTTACACTCAGGTTTTAAAATAATCTCCAGAAGAAAAACAAAATCAAGTTCCTTTAGGATGTTACATTCAACGATGTGCCCGAGTCGATCAAGTTGGTACAGGTGATGGCACTATTGCTGATAGATACTTGCCTATTCTGATGACATCACTTGGGTGCTGGCATGACGGCATCCAATCAGATGCGTCTGGTCGCCCTCGCCGGCCAACTGGAATGCCCGTTGGAGAGTCTGCGCCGTCCCCCACACTCGAGAGGTGTGTCGAGGGGCTGAGGGTGAGTGGTCGGTTGTTGTTTTTTGCGCTTAACGCATTTTATAGTCGTGGGTAATGGCGGCCTCACATAGTTGTCCTTTAAAGTCGAGCTCCAGGGTGAACTCCAGGTCACGCTACAGATGATAAAACCATTTTTAAATGAATTGATTAAGAAATAGATGAGCAAAACCAAAAGAATCTTCACACAATTTTTAAAATGCAGTGGTGGAATTATATATTTACTTGTGTAGCTCTAATTCAGTATTTCTATTTCATACTACTTAACACTTCTACCCCACACATATTGTACCTTCTACTCGGCTATATCCATGCTGCAGGTACTAGTTACACAAATAAATCTAGATGAACATGCAGTACCACTAGCTCTCTGCCAGAAATTCAACTCTATTGAGAATTTTGTGTCTTTATTTCATGAGTCTTACCACATTCTTCTCATTGGGCCTGATGGCAATACTGCCAAAGATCTCCTCTCCCTTCTTGACAGTTAAGTAGTCCTCCAAGTAAAACACGGTCTGCTTCCAGTGTGTGCTGGCAGCATCTGGAGCTGAGATGGAGGACAGGAGGGAACAGGAAGGAGGTTAAAGAAGAGAGGAGTGAAGCGGAAAGAGAGGTTTTGGGTGAGCGTGTTCTCGGGACACTCGGATCCCTCGGGCATGTTCACATGGATACAAATTTGACAGCAAAGCCCCTGAAACTGTCTCACCGCGTGGGAGAAATAAAGAGCCTGAACTCCTTCAGTGACGCTCAGCCTCGGGCCGACAGACTGGGCCAAACATAGAACCTCCTCTCCACAACATTATGTAAGCACTGGATGCATGAATGTATTAACAGAAGCTTACATAACAGCTTCGCAACTCTCTAATAACGGGCGTCCTCGACGCCTCATGGTATCTACCCATGCAGATATTTTGTGGTTTTTTGCTCAGGTTTTGGGATTCCTGCCATTTTCTTGTTATTCTTATAAAATCCAAGTATAAATTTGCCAATCTAACATCTTCTAATAACGACGGGTTAAGAGTCTCTTTGGTCTTCACAGACCAGTTGGATAGAAGACTGCTTTGGAATTAATGGACTTGCATTTGGTTCAACCAGAAGGGTTTATAAGATCTGTTCTCATTTAAAAATTCCCATTAACTCCCTTAATTAAATTGAGTTAATTCATGGGAGTTATTGGGAATTTGTTAAATTTTAAAATGAGAACAGATCTTATATTATATGTGATTATATGTGATATTATATGTGTAATAATGTCAGTTTGAACAGTTCTATTATGATAATACGATAAGAATAATTCCGTTTAAATATTGAACAAAAATTATATTTTAAATGCTGTAAGAACCATAAAGAACATTTCTTCACCTCCATTGTAATACAGTGGAGGCAGCAATCTCCAAATGTCGCCCCAATACGACGTTATTTTGTGTTCTGTGACCAGGCCCGACTCACCGGTGGAGAAGCCGGTCTTTTTGTGACACTTGGTGAACTCGATGTTGAAATAGGTGACCAGGGCATGGACGTAATCGTTGCGCTGGATCTGCAGACAGAAGGCTGATGTGAAGGACAGGTCCTCTGGCTTCACGGTGTAGATGTCCACTTCCTGCATTCAAAGGAGGGGAAGAAAAATATATATTTTTACTTTATTTTGCAAGGAAATCTTTCAAGAGATCGCTGCGCTTGTCAATTCATGACACATCAAGTCATAGTAAAACAGAGTGTACAATCACAGACACACAAGTTGTTACATCACCCCCCCCCCCACACACACACATACACACACACACACACACTTTCCGTCTCTCACATACACACACACTCATGCAAGACATGTCAATCCTTTGCTCGATTATTCACTATTATTGTGCATGTGTGAGCGGTTGTGTATGAAAGCCCACAGGTTGAATCACGGCTGGCAGACGAAGCCTGTTCACAGTACACATGCTGTGTGGGTGTCCTCCCTCAAGTCTACGAGGGAGGGAGGCTGTGTGTGTGTGTCTGTGTGTGAGCGTGTGTGTGTGTGTCCCCTATATCGAGCACTACCTCTTAAATATGGGCGAAAATGTAAATATTCAAAAAAAAATTACCTAGCAGGCATCACTGATTCCAAAATCTGATTGGAGGCGATAATGCATGGACTGTAGAATTATGTATGGAAGAGGACGAGTTCAACCTGTTTTTCCCACCCGGCCCATAGGGCTCTGAATCGCTCGGCCATGTGGCGTCAACATGCCAGAGTGCGATTTAACACCTCTGTCCGGTCCAATGATGCCAGGCCAGTGTCATATACAGAACATTGTGGGAAGAGAGGAAAGGAAAGGAAAAGTCCCAGAAGCAACTTTTGTAATTTTAGGGTGTGATGAATGATTGTCAGTTTTAAATAAGATATGGGGGGGGGGGGGAGCCTTGAATACATACATGTGAAAGAGATACAGAGACTAGAAAACCCCCCTCCAACATTACACATAAATAACCTTTTTGATCACAAAAGGATGCAAGTCCATTTTTATTATCTCGTGTGACATTTCACAACCATCGGCAGAGGGAGAGATGCAGTGAGACCTCCATATTCGCTCAAACTACTGAGGCATGTCATTGCTTGAATCCGAGAATGTGACGGTAGAGGATGGGCATGAAGAAGTGATTTAAGAAGGGTAGAGTAGACAGGATAAACAAAAAAAAGCCTTCCCCTCCTTGAATGCTCTTATCCTTCCTCCGTTTGTGAGATGACAGACGAGCCACTTTCAAGCATGGAAACAGATGAATACTATTACAGCTCTCCAGAAACATCTGTTATGAAAGAGGGAATAGCCTCACATCCCCTGAGGATTGAACAATCTCTGATTTTTTTTTGTTGGGATGCATGCCTTTTCTTGTGGGGGTGTATGCCTCAAAGACGCAGGCTTTTAAAAATATAAAATATGGCGTGAAAAACAAACTTCACCCTGCTTCACCACGCACGCATTCTATAGACATAGACATGGACTGACCTTCAGGAGGCAGGCGTTAGTCACCACCTGCTTGGGATCTACCAAATCCACCAGAGGCTCTTTGATGGCCACGTTGCGAATGCAGCTCATGTCGAACCCGTACACGTTTTCCCACCCTGTCGCGGACAGATGAATACACGTGTTTTATGGATTTGGTCTTCTTCTTCTTTACATTCTGAATTTTAATTCACTTGAAAAGCTCTTTTTTCTCTGCTCCTGTCAAGCTGTCAGAACAAAGAAAAAGTGGGAGAGACAAAATAAAACAAAGCACTTCACCCGACCAGAGAAGACAGTCCAACACTCACGCTGTCTTTCCGTGTATCCGCTCCCGGTGCGGAAAAAAGACTCGGGTCTCTGAAAATAGACTGCGCACTCCTCCGCCTCCTCCACCATGTCTGGTTGGCTTTATATTATATATATATACACTACCGTTCAAAAGTTTGGGGTCACTTAGAAATGTCTTTATTTTTCAAAGAAAAGCACTGTTTTTTCAATAAAGATAACATTTATCAAAAATACACACTATGCATTGTTAATGTGGTAAATTACTATTGTAGGTGGAAACGTCTTGTTTCTAATGAAATATCTCCAGAGGTGTATAGAGGCCCATTTCCATCAACTATCACTCCAGTGTTCTAATGGTACATTGTGTTTGCTAATCGCCTTAGAAGACTAATATCTGATTAGAAAACCCTTGTGCAATTATGCTAGCACACCTGAAAACAGTTATGCTTGTGATATAAGCTATACAACTGGCCTACCTTTGAGCTTGAAGTTTGAAGAACAAAATTAATACTTCAAATATGAATGATTATTTCTAACCTTGTCAATGTCTTGACTATATTTTCTGTTCAACTTTCAATTCATTTGATAAATAAAAGTGAGTTTTCATGGAAGACACGAAATTGTCTGGATGACCCCAAACTTTTGAACGGTAGTGTATATATATATATATATATTATATATATATATGTTATTTTGTTATATTATAGTTTGGCTGAAGACGCACCGAGCAGGCTTCCCCTCCTCCTTTCCCTCTGTCCCTCCACGCCAAACACTGAGTCTGAGCGATGAGATGGAGGAACATGCCACCGACGCAGTTAGAAACTAAAAATAAGAACCCAAGGGTTTGGGTACACTTCATTATTTTGGGATTTCTGTAAAAGCGTGCACCTTTTTATGTGCATGTAGATTTAATAGAACAGAGAAGGCCACCTGTGCAGTGAAAGGAAATTAACCCAGAACTGTGAATGGCACTTTTTAATTATTATTGGTGCTTTAATCTGGATCCCAGTGTTAAGATCAGCTCTCCTGCTGTGGCAGATATTATAACACATTGTTAGAACACATGAGGAGTCACGGCACCTCGCTGGGGAAAATACTTTCTTTAATAATAATAAAACGGCATATTTTCTAATTTCTATGATGGAAATAATGCCTTGATTAAGAGTTATTATATACTTTGAATTAGTTTATCGATCAGTAACATTTGCATTGTCAGAATGTGAGACGATGTGGCCCAGACATGCAAAGGCCCCATCAACTCTTACATGAAGGAGCAAGACACATAGACTTTAAAGTGTTGTTGTTGTTGTTGTTGTGTGTCTCTTTGGAGTTGTTGCACACATCAGTGTGGTTTAGGATATCTTTGCAGTTGTTTAGTGTCTCTCGGTCATTGTCTTGCTCTCTTTTGATAACTTTTCTGTTTCTTTTAGTACATTAAAGGTGAGGAAGACCAGGGAGTCCCCCTGAGACTTTGGGCCCCTGGTCACGTGCCCATTAGGCCCGTTCAGTAGTCCATCCATGGCTTGTATGTATAATATATTTTTCGCTGTTGTACATCTCAGCATAACTTGCTTTGGCTCTTGGCTAACTGTAACTCTGCTCGCTAACGAGACGTTTGGACTTGTAGGAGTACGTAAGTGAATTAATATGTCAAACCCAGACCTGATGGGTAGTAGAAACTCATTATTATTAACAACTGCTGACCTGATGACTCATTATAATGTGACAACCGCATGACCTTTTATTAATGACTGACTCGTTTCTCGCAGTCTGCAGTAACATATCTGCCCAACAGATTTGAACCCACATGTTTTAGCTACAGCTCTTTTAATGAATGTCTCATTAGAAAGTGGAAACATAGAATATTACACGGAGCTTGAGTTTGGTTTGACTGCATCTGCACAGCTTGGGTCATTAATAATGCACTGCGCCGCTTAGAGGGAGACAAAAAAAGAGGAAAAATACAAATCTCCCATAATTACTCACAATGTATCTTGAAGTCTTTGTACTGCCGGTCTTCAATGGCCACCACGTAGAGAGATGCTCTGTCAGGGAACATCAGGCCTCCAGGTTTCTGAACGCAAGAAAAGCTTCTGGTATTAATACACACACACACACACACACACACAGGCCATCCACCCCCTCTATTGTTAGCACACCTGCCATGTAGTATATGATGACATGTGCAGAGTTTAATGGCTGCAGGCAACTACTGACACCAGATCAGTCATGTATGACCTCGGCATCAGGGGAAGCAGAACACACAGACATGCAGTAAATCCTCTACTTCAACACTGCCTGGTGTGTTTGTGTGTCTAAAGCCTTACTTGTCCAGCCAGCCTCTCACACACACACACACACACACACACCCCTCCCTAAAGCCTCCGGCAGCACTGTCCTACCAGCCACTTGTCCCTGGCGAAGATGACGGTGTTGAGCATGGACTCGTAGAAGAGGCAGTAGCCCATCCACTCCGAGATGATAATGTCCACCTTCTCCACGGGCAGCTCCACCTCCTCCACCTTGCCCTTGAAGATGGTGATGACTGCGAGGGGTACAGCGGGGCAACAAATTACTTCACGGCATTTTGATCACATTAATGCAGGATAATAACAATGTATTATTATATGACATTGATTTTCATGCTTTGGGATTTTTGTAATTTCGTATGGCTTAATTAATACGCTCAAGTCTCTGTACTCCATGCATAAATGTGTCTTCTGTTTTCAATTTGATATGATATGGAGATACCGGGAGGTCGATTTTGAAAAGAAAAGCACAGCTATCTCTCCATTGTGCCTTTTAATAAGAAATCCTGGGTTGTAAATACAAAAACCCGCCTGATGAAAGACGTGCAGGTTATAAAACCCACTATCTGTGAAGCTAAGGGCGATATTTCAAAATGGGAATCGGCAACACCGAGGGAGTTCTGATTGATGGCAGGATATTTGACATCAGAGGCGAGCTGCCGGTTCACCATCAGAACTGAGACTAACATTGTGGAGTGTGGTAATATGTATAACGATCTTTCACGCTGCTTCTGATCCAGACGACGTCGGGCTGCTCTGCGACGGACGGGTATGACAAATATGTCGGTGATGAGAATCCACTTCTACTCACCATTGTGGAGGTGATTTGACTTGATGATCTTCTCAGAATATTCGGATATGCTCGAACATTCAATCTGTCGGGCAAAACCAGAACACAGAACCAGAAACTGTTGCATGTGTGTGCCAATATCTACATTGGCATTAAAAAATTGAAAAAAGCAGCATAAATATATTCATATTTACCTTCGCATTGAAAATGCGGAAGGTTATGTTTTGATCGCCGTGTATTTATTTATTTATTTATCTATTTGTATGCGTGTTATTCGCATAACAAAAAATTTTTTAACCGAATCGCATGAAATTTGGTGGTATGATTGGTTATTATCCGGGGACCATTTGATTAGATTTTGGGATCGATCGGGTCAAAGGTCAAGGTCATGAAAAGGTCAACCTATTCTTGAATCGCATGAAATTTGGTGGGATGATTGGTTATTATCCGGGGACCATTTGATTAAATTTTGGGATCGATCGGGTCAAAGGTCAAGGTCATGATAGGTCAAAATCTTCTTTTTACCATAGCACGGTCACTTTTTATCCAATTGGCATGCAACTAATGCCAAAATGCTCATAATTCAATGCCCAATCTTGTGATATGCGAAGGTATGCACTCTACCGAGTGCCCATTCTAGTTTTCCATGTCTTTAGACATGACCTGCAATGGCGATAGCTCTCATGTTCCCTCCCTATATGCAGACGATTACCTTTGAGGTATTACTGGAAGGGCACATTTAACCCAACCCTTCCAATCCATCCACACACTAATGTCCCTCATCACTCACCCCAGAGCCTGAGCTGCATGACCACTAATACACAACGTGGCCCTCCCATCCATAAGTGTAATGCAGTTTGAAATATACATGAGTGTGGGAGACACTGCCGTTGATGAGTAACCTGTGACGAGGGGAGCCAGATGTCTCTCAGTCCCCGTGTGTCAGACTGTCTTAAGACATGTCTCACCAGAACGCAAGGAAACGTCCCCGAAGAGGAATCTGTTTCTTATGGAGAAGGAAAGGCCACGGATGAGACCCAACGTGACAGCAGAGCCACATATGATATCCATTTGGACACTGAAAAGGTATTCTCTCTCTCTCTCTCTCTCTCTCTCGCTCTCATTAATATTTTAACAGCAGAAACTTTTAGCGGATTCCAATGAGTATTGGAAGCGGTATCTGTCCGCGGCTAAAAGGTGCGTCTATCCGTCTCACCCCATACACGTGTTTGGCGCCGGCATTGGCGGCGAACATGCAGAGGATCCCCGTGCCGCTGCCGACGTCCAGGACGATTTTGTTTTTGAACGCGTGCTTGTTGTGGTACATGGCGTTCCGGTAGGTCAGCGTGCGCACCTCGTCCTTCAGCATCTCCTGTTGGGATGAGGAGATCAAACGGAAAAGCTCATGTGACGCATAAGGATTTGCGTTCTGTAGCTTCTTCACTGAACTGGTAAGAAGAGTGGTTTCCATACAATACCCAAAGGAATACATAATACATATACTATTACATAATGAACATACAAATGTGCACACATGTTCTAAGGCAGTATGTAGGCCAGAAGCCTCGGTGACGTTGGCAGAGCGTCTCAGAATAGAGTAAAACAGGACGTCTTCGGGGACGGCCTGATGCCCATCTCCCTGAACCCGTTCACACATCCCACTTTCTCTTTGTCGCGTCGCACTCCTCGAAGCAGAGCACACTCTTTGTCTGCTAGCAGACAACAACCTGTTCCACATGCTAAATATGGACACTATTAAAAACAACCTCCTTCACAGATCAAGGTCCTCAGCTCGGTTATAGCCATACAATTATAGTCAGATGGAATACTGAACATGGACCATTATCACATTGTTGGTTTCTTTAGTGCAATAGCAGGTAATGGAAAAGCCTCTTTTGTCAGCCGTGAGACGCTTTACACTCTTTTTTTTCTTTTTTCCACAATATCGTGGGCGGACAGTTCTCATGTTATGTTTCATTTGGGGCGTCATTTAGACACAATGCTATAAGTAGTATGTATTGAGTTCATTCGTTTTACTGGAAATGTGAGAACCTATAGACATTTATCTTCTGAGAGTTGTTCATTTACAATCGATTTTCTCATTGAATGAACTGAGGTTTCATAATGAAGTGTCTACACTACCGTTCAAAAGTTTGGGGTCACTTAGAAATGTCTTTATTTTTCAAAGAAAAGCACTGTTTTTTCAATAAAGATAACATTAATCAAAAATACACACTATACATTGTTAATGTGGTAAATGACTATTCTAGGTGGAAACGTCTGGTTTCTTATGAAATATCTCCAGAGGTGTATAGAGGCCCATTTCCATCAACTATCACTCCAGTGTTCTAATGGTACATTGTGTTTGCTAATCGCCTTAGAAGACTAATGTCTGATTAGAAAACCCTTGTGCAATTATGTTAGCACAGCTGAAAACAGTTATGCTGGTGATATAAGCTACACAACTGGCCTTCCTTTGAGCTTGAAGTTTGAAGAACAAAATTTATACTTCAAATATTAATCATTATTTCTAACCTTGTCAATGTCTTGACTATATTTTCTATTCAATTTTCAATTCATTTGATAAATAAAAGTGAGTTTTCATGGAAGACACAAATGTGTCTGGATGACCCCACACTTTTGAACGGTAGTGTATATGCAATAGTTTCTTAGTGAGGGAAACAATACAATTCATGACAGGAAGACGTCTGGTGTCCAAGCTGAAACTGGCCTGCCTACCTCATGGATGCCAAAGTGGGCATATGAGTCGAAGTAGTAGTCCCGTGATGTCATTTCCTCTGGACTGATGAATTTGGAAATCTTGCCTCGACCGGGACAGGTGGCCGGGGCTGCTACATGAGGCGTCTGCGGGCCGCAGGGCACATGGTGGGTAGTAGGCACTGGTTTTGGCAGTGGGGAGGGCTGGGCAGACTGGGAGAGGGGGGACGTAACAGGCTGCTGCCGCTGTTAGAGGGGAGGAAAGAAGGGCAGACGGAAAAAGGGGAGAATTTGCATCATATCTTACAGACAATAATGAGTTTATAAAAAGCCTATAGTGTACATATAATAAGCCGTCAGGAATTCACATGCAATCTTCGACCTAACACAGACACGAAGACTCGGGTAACAGATGCGGGTTTAATTTCAGCACCAAGGACAGCGGCCACGGGCACGTCCAATAACGTCCACGCGTACGACCCGCCCGCGCGCACTATCACCCACAGTCACAGAGCATCTGCAAGACGCTGAGGGGAAATGCACGTCGCTGCGCGTGCGCGCCATCACATCGTGCAAACAACGATTCAAAAGCGGTTACGATGATGGCCAAAAAGGACACGGATGTTGTATTCAAGTCAAATGCGTTGCCACCACACATAGGCGCAACGACGTTGTTGCCCCCCCTCCGGGGAGCCGGTAATGCCGGGTGCAGGACAGCACAAGGTGCCTTACCTCCGAGCTGTCCGCCTCCGCCATCTTCCGCCGTAGCAGCAAACAACGCGACGAATGCCTCAGTCCCATGAGAGCCGACGAGATTTACGCAACAACTCGTGAAAGTGTAGAATTCTTTTTTATTTTGTTCCTGTATAGAAATGTGTAGAAAAAAAACTACAAAATAATACTAAGCCACCGGATACATGGCTGCAATAGACGTAAAGATGAAAGTCCTATTAGAAGACGTGTGTAGGCTTGGTGTTTTATAAATGAAGTATTTTCCCCGGTAAAAAACTAAAAAGTTGTTAAATGGATTTGCGTCGAGTGAGACCTGCAGGAGTAACACATGAAGTGAAGAAGACACAGCTGTTACAGAGCGGGGACAGAGGCAGACAGTCCAGTTTGCTTGAAGGTCTCCGCTGCGACTAAAAGGTTGCCGGTTCGATTCCAGCAGGAGTCCTCGTGTCCAGGGAGTCCAGTTCAGAAGAAGTCCTCGTGCCAGACACTGCGGGCATACTCTCTCGTTAAAAAAAAATCTCAGTGTAAAACTAATCCAGAAAATGTCAAGTTACCAAAAAACGAGTGTAAACCAAACTCCACACCCTCGCCTCTTCTCCCGGAATCACTTATGGCATCTCTCAACGTCTCAGGACCCGCTGACTGACACTCTTCTTATCTCCGTGTGCGCCGTTGAAAGTCCTCTGCGTAATCCCGAGGGGAGGGGGAGGGGGGGGGGGTTACAGGAGAGAAAGTTAAAAGGGGTTCAAACTGTGAGTGCGTACCGCCGTTATTATACACACGACGAGCCCCATCGCCTGACATGAATCATCGTGACACACATATGAAACCGTCTCATAAAATAAAATAAAAAGGAATACGTCGATGCCTCCTCACATCAGACTTTTCCACGGAGGCAGAAAGCAGGTCTCCGGAAAGGCAACCAATGAGCTTCTCAGTTTATGTAACATAGAGAGGTGTTTTAATCTGCTGCATACATTATAAAAAAATAAACTATGCCATATCTTCATTTCGTCTATGTGGTTACATTTTCTTTTGTTTCTGCGAAATAAAGTACATCTTGTGACATGTGCAGGTTCCTGCTGCCCATTACTGGCAATATCCGGTGGTAGGTTCATATTGAAATTACGCATGGCTGAGCAATTTTAAGCAAAATTCAGAATTCAGCACAGCCAATCAGAAACGAGTTTCGAAGACATTGTTCCCTGAAAGCAGTTTAACAAGTGTGTCTTTCATTGTCATGTTCCAGAAAACCACTTAGTAGATGATGTAACTTGAAGAAGACATTAAGACAATATAAACAAGCTAAATAAAACAAAAAGGATATGGCAGAAAGCATTTTATGGTATGAGTACATGACTTATATTAAATCCATGCATGATAGACAAATGAAAAAAATAGATTTATGTATATTTCTTATCACAAATGTACAATAATAGCATCTAAGATCTTAATCAAAGCAACATAGGTATCTCAATCCTCATGATGTATGTCTTCTTCATAAGTCTGAAGACAAAGGGACGGGCAAAACAAACTAAAAACAGACTCGCTGTTGTCAGTGTTGTGATCATGATTAATTAATGCAACAACTGTCTCCAAGCAGGCCTCTCCCTCCAGGAGTCGAGTCTATAGTCTACCCACCATTTGCCAATATTTCACTGCCCTTTCCTGGTGTTCTTTCTGGTCACAAATTGGAGCCGTCACTCATATTTCATAAAGACATGCACCGCAGCCTCGCCCCGGTTCGTATGAATGTGAATAATAATAATAATAATCATTTATTTTATATCGCGCTTCTCAAGGCACCCGAAGTCGCTTTACAGAGTCCAGAGTCCAGTAGTCATTCACACACACAGTCATACCGGTGGTGGTAAGCTACATCAGTAGCCACAGCTGGTATCTCGCTGGAATTTCCTGGTCTTAAATGTGAGGGTAAAAGGAATGTATTCGTATAAAACATGCATCTGTATTATTACCATTTTAAATTCACATAATATAAAACAAATATATCCATAATAACTACTGCCTTCCACCTGGAAAATCACAAAACATCTCAGACTTCTGGACTTTTGATTTCCTTTCTCTAAACGTCTGCATCTGTTCCTCTTTCATTAGTCTACTGACTCACTCCTTTCAAGCTGGAAGCAAAGATTCAGTGTAAATTACTGAAATTGATCATAAGATATTTGTCACCGAAGAAAACAGGCTTGTGTCCTATTCATGAAATACAATAAAACACACCAGGTTTTAGTCACAGTTATGGATGAGCTCCATCAGTAGAGCTTAAGAACATCGGCCCACACATCACACTCGAGGATAATGTGTGCATCCACTCAAAAACACACACACACACACACACCAGTGTGGGGGCAAGAGTGAAATCTCTAGGCAGACTACGATTGATTATCTTAAAAATCTCAGCAGATATTCTATTTGTGATAGCATCGCCCACCTCAAATGTTAAAAGCTGCGAGGATTCAGGGCTCACCGAGACAGAGTTCAAGCGGTGGGGTTAAGAGGTCAGATGTAGTTTAGGTGACCTTACTGCCACAAGTTCAAACCCCTCAACATCTAAATGTCTTTGAGCTGAACACTGAACATGCTGAAACCGTGGGGGTCATGGCTGCACTTTGGTAATCTCTTGATTAGTGAAATGTGTACACACACTTTATTGGTCACAACAGCTTGTAGAGTAAATGCCTCATTGTGGAAAGAAATAGTCAAGAGTTGGTGAAATACTTTACAACTTTGAGTTTAATATTGGAACAGATCTGGAATTGACAAAATGACTAAATAAGTTTGTGTCAAATGCACATAAATCACTGGAAATTACAAGAAACCAGCAAAGTGACAAATGTGTGACAAAAGACTTTATATAATAAACATACAAATATTTTTCACAGAATACACGTGAATTACCTTTTTTTAGAACAGTTTACATGTGTTGTCAATACTTAAAGAAGACTAAGTGTGTTAATAGAGACCAATGCTAGATATTCTGTGGTCTTAAAAGAAGGAAACAAGCTCAGTGTGTTTGAGGTACAGGGGTTATGATGAGAGGGGCCCCATCTGTGTTGCCTTGAAGACTAAAGTATGGATAAAGCTTCTCTGTGAAGTGGTGGCCAGTGAAAGAATAGATATGTAATTTAGAATTTGCATCAAAGAAGGACACCTCTCCTTTATTGTAATCCACAAAGATGCCCACCTTTCGCAGCGTGTCTTTCAGCGTGAGCTCCACACTTTTTGAAGTATATGCACGACATATTCCTTCATCAATACCAATGTACCAAGCACCATATTTTTCTGACAGACTTTCGTCCCCTTTCCTATCCACAGACTCTCTGGCCACTCCCACAAGCCACTCGGTGTTTCCTTCCACTTGCACCTCATAGTAAAACTTCCCTGTTGTGAACCCCTCCTTGGCCAACACTTCTGTACACGTTTCAAATCTCTTTGGGTTGTGGGGAAGATTCTGGTTTGTGCCTAGATGGCTCACTTGTTTTCCATCCGAACTTACGACAAGTGAACAATGTGCTGTGTCGGGATCAAAAGTCAAGTCCACTGCATGTTCCCTCATTCTTTTCATTTTGATCTCAGGGAGCTCCTCCATTATTTCCTCAACTCTTAGTTGCAGCAGAGTCACGGCGCCTCTCGCTGCCTCGAAAGACGGATCGCTGTGACCGCCAACGTGGGCCCAGGTGGCGTTTAAAGGACAGCACAAGGCTGGGAAACTCTGCAGAAAGTAATGGTGATCCTTGGACTGGGACAGCTGCTCCAGCTGTCTGCTTCTGCTCTCCAGCTCTGTGACCTCCACCCTCAGTTCTCTGATCAAATCGTCAGCCTTCTGCTTCATGTCTCTGTATCTCTCATCAATCACCCCAACCAGCTCGGCCTGGCTTCTCTGGATGGAGCGGATCAAGTCTGTGAAGACCTGCACACTGGCTTCTTTCTCCTTCTCAGCTTCTGTTCGGCGGACATCGACCGCCTTTTCCGACTCCTCTATCTTCTCGTTCCGCGCCCGTGTCATCTCTTGAATACTCGCCATCGCCTCACCTTTTTTCGCCATCGTCGCTTCATACTCCTCCTCAAGTGGGACAACATTGTGGCCCTTGTGATGGGTGCTGATACACAAGATACAGACAAAGGCTTGGTCAGTCCTGCAGTACAATTCTGTCATCTTGCTGTGCGCCTTGCACATTCTGTCATCCAGATTCTTCACGGGGTCTAATAGTGTGTGGCCCTTGAGACCGGCAACTCTCTGATGTGGCTCCAGGTGAACTTCACAAAAGGACACGAGACACGTCAGACAAGATTTAACCGCGTTTTCCTTCGTCTCGGAGCAGATGTCGCAAAGAACGTCTGCTGATCCGGGACGCTGTGGGTCAGGAGTTGAGGCCTTGACTTGAACTAACGTCTGGAAATCTGCAGCTAACTCCGACAGTAACTTGTTGACTTGTAGCTCAGGTCGTTGGGGAAATGTACTTTTGCATAATGGACACTGGCACGTGACACCGCCGGCCCAATAGGTGTGGATACATGCGCTGCAGAAGTTGTGTCCGCATGGCGTTGAGACTGGCTCGGTGAACACATCCAGACAGACGGGACATAGGAACCTGTCCTCGGACAGGAGACTGCTGGCAGTGGCCATATCTAAACAGGAAGTAGCGCAAATACAATTACGACTCATGCAATTCAAGTCATCGGGCTGACTGATATGCAGAAAGGAAATGAAACGGTTGAACCATTATATATATATATATATATATATATATATATATATATATATATATACATATATATTTCTTACCTGTAACGTTTTCTAAGTTGCTGCCCACGCAACCGAAACTAACAACACTTTGAAAACTCTCAGTCCTCACTGAGTTTCGTTTCAGCCCGGTGACGTAGAGGCTCCTCCCCTTTCTTTGGACCTAACACTTCCTGGTACATTGTTTTTAACTCCTTCCACTCCATTCACATGAGTATTAGTGGCCTGTTCTGTAAACGTACAGATACTCTCACCAGTTGTATTAGTGCCAACCCCCCCCCCCCCCCCAATTAAATTTGAAAGACGAGCTAATTATGTTCACATCCTACGTATTATATGCCAGTTTTCACACGTTTCTATCAGATAGTGTGAAGATGTAATTGCAGAAAGAGTTTTATGGCAAAAATAATGTTTAGTTTTTCAAGCACTTGAAAGTTGAACATATTTAAATGATGATCGTGCTAGATGAATCATCGAGGCATCACTAACTTATATCAACGCAGCCCGAGAGGGGCATGAGTGTGTGCAGTTTCTGCTCTTTTTTGTCTGTAATGTGGCTTCCAGGTGAGTCTGACCACAAGAGGTCAGGAAAAACAAGCAGTATCCAAGTGGATCGAACTTTACTCCATTGTACTTTGACAGGGCACTCCTGGGAGTGGAACCTCTGGTTAATACAAAACTAGTGATTTTAATTGGCAAACAAAAATAATACAGAACAATTCTCCGTATTGTTTAGTCACATTGTCCATTTCAATTAAAAATAAGTCTCTTGAGCAAGAACATTTTTCATCATTTTATTTCAATTATACAAACTATTTAAACACATTTAACCCCATTTGCATCCTTGTTGTGCACAATATCCTATTGAGATGGGCAAACATACAAGCAAACAGATTTTGACTTCAAACTTGACAAATATAATATCAGATTTGAATGGATGCGGAACACTGCAGAAGCAAATGTGCACATCTCTTTTGAAACTATTTTTTGAAGCGCATCTCCCTTTTCCCTTTGTCACTCGTACAATCACACATGCACACACCAATGCACACTATGTTTGCTTTCCCCTTAACCAGTTTGTATTTGACATGCATGCTTAGTCATGCCTTGCTCATACCATCCCTGTGGGGGAAAGCATGCAGGCCACAAAATAACTCAGAATTAGACCGGCTCGACATAGAAATAAACTGGTTTTCAGGGAAATCACTCTTCTGTTTCTTCTACAATGTGTCATCTATGCAAATATGAGGAAATGGGAAACTGAGAGGCTCCAAATTCCTATAAAATCATTATATTCTGTACCTTTTTTCTTCTTCTTCCTGTTGGATGATTTTTACTTGGGAAGACCTAATACATCCTCCGCTATGTAATGTTGTTTTGGTAGACTGATTGTCGGAAGTCCAGGTGCTCCCCCTGCAGCCATCATCTAATCCGAATAGCTTGCAAGCCTATTTAATCACTGAGATGGAAAAAGAGGGAAATAGTGAG
Organism: Pseudoliparis swirei; assembly: GCF_029220125.1. NCBI lineage: Eukaryota > Metazoa > Chordata > Actinopteri > Perciformes > Liparidae > Pseudoliparis > Pseudoliparis swirei. Next base: position 7,321,725 of record NC_079397.1, on the reverse strand, counting down.
GAGTCTGGTTTGGTTAGAGAGGAAGTCTTGCTTTGGTGAACAATCGTTATTAGATTAAAAAATACATTAAAAAGGGGGACAGGGACCAGTTACTATATTTAGAAGCTATTTGTGGCTTTTATGTCATCAACATACTATCTTGAGTTATTATTTAAAGAGTTTAGTGTCCTAATTGGATCTTGCCTGTCTTTTCCATTTATTGTTGTTTCATTAATTATTGTCGGGGTTTGTGTATAGTTCCATTTCTTTGGTGATTAAAAAACTTGAACTGAATAAGAACAAATAAAACACGTCTCGACAGACATTTAAATGTCAGTCTGCTGAATGTTTAAATACACACATGTCCTTCTGTTCTTATAGTCAACAGTAGGGACTGTGCACTGTAGTCTGTGTATTCTCTCTTTTGTTTTGCTCATTCATGTACAACTAATGTAGACATTCTCCAGGGGATATCTGGTTACATTTGTCACCAAGGTTATGCTGTTAATATCACGGTGGTATTCGGCCTATCACGTGCAACTCCATTTCCTTCTGTCGCTCCACATTGCGAGTCTTTCCACAGGTTAAGACCGTGCTGCCTTCAGGGGTAGTTAGACATATTCATTTCATTTGTATTTTTAGACTTGTGTGCTTGAGTGTGTATAGATAGTTCGTGGGTCTACCTGTGTCCAGGTTCTGCATCTGGAAGTAACGTCAGGTAGGCCTAAAGTAGTCGATACATCCGGTGCTATGCATTGCTTATGTTTCAGCGCCATGTGAACATGGTCAATTGCAAATACATTTAATAAAAATATAATCTTCTAAATCATAATATATAAATTGAGATTAAGCTGATTTGATATCTATGACTTTGTTTCTTTCTGGTAGGCCATTACGTAGTGTAAAACGTACTGCAATGGTTATTCCCTTTGAACATATACGAGCTGTCCCTAAACGCATCATCCACACAAACCTACTGTAAGCGCTGGAAGCGACACGCTCGCCTGGACAAAACGCTCCCTGTGCCTCGTCGGGACCAACAACACAACCAGGTCGTCTACCACTAAACATATTCAGGTGAGTTTGTTTTCACTGACGACCGAGTCGAAAACGTTCTCGTTATGTCCAGGACATCGAGGCAATTCGGTAAAACTTTGTTCTGCGCATCAACGACGCAGGTGGAGGGGTGTTTATTGTGTCCCAGGATGCACACGAGCCTTCTATCCCTGTCCTGAAGAAGTGAGTCAATAAAGTTAGTCCTAAACTGGGTAAAAGTCGAATGGTCACGTGACTTAGGTGATGCGTTTGGACAACGAAGCTCACCTGCAGTGGTCAAAGTCCGAAATCTCCGAAGCAAAGCGTCATCGAAGAAACCCGTCTTTAGTGAGTAACGTGAACTGACACCGTACACGGTTAGCTGCTGCTTAACGGTGCAAATTAAAAATTAAAATAAATAAACCGGCCAAGGCACGTGTCCGTCTCTGTTTTCACTCCACTGACATAGTAAAGGACATTTGTTTCAGGGTGCTCACAGCACTGAGAATTAAAACACACACAATACACATGTGTGAGTAAGCCACTACTTGTTAGAGCCTACGTAGTGCACTGACAATACCTGTGTAGGGAACTTCTTTTTCTTTGAGATAATCAATGTTACAGTTATAGTTTAACACCTAGGTCTGGATTATTTTACAGCATTTGGACCTCTTCACGGTCATAGATGAACAAGCAGGATTTCCATTTGGCTTGGGAAGATGCAGTTTTCTCAATACCCTTTGCAAATAAACCAAAATGATCTACATGTCTAAATGCGAGGTTGAAACTATCTAACTACTGTGTGTTTGTGTACCGCATTATTATTAATCCAATAATTTCCAGGTTACACGCAACCCACCCTTTTGAAACATTCTTTTCTTTTGCATTATGTTTTGATGCTTTTAATGGTTTTATGTGAAGCACTTTGAATTGCCTTGTTGTTGAAATGTGCAATACAAATACACTTTCCTTGCCTTGTCCCACCTGACTGTATTAGAGTGTCATTAGACTTTTGCACGATTATGACTTTCTGGTCAACAAACATAAAACCCGCACCGATCATTCCCTTTGGTGCTATTCACTGAAATATATGGTGTTGATCAATTTCATGGGTCTAAGTGCTACCCACCCCACGGCCTTTTATTTACACAAGTCAAACTGTGCTTGATTCAAACGTTTATGGATGTTTGAGCGCCATGCATAATTTAAAGATGTTGCTTGTGGCTATATCAAGAGGAGATGATATTGTGAACTTGGATGATTTGTCACTTAACAAATAGTAAGATGCATCCCACTTGTTATGGTAGTAGTCACACTCTAATACTCACACGATTGTTACTTACTACTCTGTGATCACAGATTGCACATTTGAGGAAACATATTTTTTCCTTTTGCTCAGATAATGGCAAATGGTATTTGGGTTGCTACAGCCCAACTTGAGTATAATCCGAAATAAATAAATTCAATTATATTGTTGTTTTCTAATTTTACATTTTGGGTTGTATTAGGAATATACACTTTAAAAAATATATACTTTCTAACCAGCAAGTGTATCAACTAGTTTGTGATTCAGAGTCAATTACTTATTTATTTTTTATACTATTTTATACCATTTTGGTATTAAGGGGACATTGTGCTCAGTCATTCACAGCCATGAAGCCATCAAATGTTTTGGTGTCAAAAAATGTTTTATTTCATGACAAAACAATCTGCACTTTCAGAATTAAACTGGACGAAGAAGGATGTCGGCGGTTTATAAAGATGACCAGGAGGACTGGATGACTGTGTGTCTCAAGTACCTGCTCTTCCTTTTCAACTTTCTCTTCTGGGTAAGTGAGAGCTGTAACTGTCGTCTTCTTGGCTTCACTTTTTATCTTCATCTATTCAATTGTGCTGACTTGCAATGTTTCGCTCGCACAGAATGAAATAAGCTTTGAATTCAGCCTCTTTTGGCAGCCGGTGCAGTAACTCTGACAGGTCTCGCAGGTAAGAAGGGGACGAGTGCAGTGACGAAAGCAACATTTAATTAGATTTGTTTTCGTGAGAGCAAAACCATAATCTTGTGCCGTTGCACTGTTAAAATGCCTCAATGTGGAAACTGCAGATAGAGAAGCATGAGAGGAAAGTAGCCATGTAGAAACAGAAAGACGATTAAGGAGAGTTGCGACTCTGAAAAGGCTGAGCTATGGACTCGGCCCAAAGTGAGTCTTAGATTATTTAGGGCTTGTCAGTGTTCGTTGGGGAGCAGAGTGTCAGACTCTGGCACCAGATTTTATAATACTGCAATTCCCTGCTGAAAGCGAACGCTCTTGCAGCTGCTGTGCAGATCTTGTCTGGAGTCCCTTTGAAACATTTTCAAAGTGTGAGGCAAATAGAATATGGTGTGCGTCGAAAGAGACACAGATCTGTGTGGGGGAGAGGGTTAAAGAGAGAAGAGGTATCCGTCACCACCTTCATCCTCATTGTCTCCCTCTTCTCTTTGGGCCACAGGCAACACATCTTTTGTCACGACATTGCTGGCTTTCCACACATTTTCTTTTCTTTTTAATTCACAAAAAGCAGTATATAAAACATTCAGCTAGTCATGATGATAATAAATAGCAAATCACTTTTAATGAACACATTGTATTATTGCATGCCTACTAAATTCAGATTGAGTTTGTTTTAATGCTGCGGCCCACTCTTTAAACTTCTTAATCAAATCACGTCCTAAATATGCTATAGTGAAGTCCCCTCTCTCAGGTTATGTGGTGCTCCTTGGTTGGACATGTGTTTTTGAGAGTTTTTGGATCTTGCTTTTGACGTAAATGGAAAGGGTGGATGAAGGGGAACGACTCTCTGAGGCATTTCCTCTGCGTCCGCCTTTTGGAACTGATGAGAGCAACAGATCCTGGACTCCACCCTGGGTCTGTTATCCAGGATTGCTTGTAAGGAAGTAGTCATTATGCCCTGACTTGACCGTATTATGTTATTCTTCTGTTACTCTTTATGCTTGGCCACTTCCCACCGTTTCCTCTTCTATTTCCTCCTTTCATTCTTCTGCCCCATTTTACTCATCCACCGTCCTCTCGCGTTGTTGCATTGTGTGTTCCGTCTAATAGCAGTGAAGTCACTTCCTGTTCGTCACTTCCTGCCCTGTAAAGTGCCATTCTTTTAGTATTTTATTTGACATGACACACTTGATGTTTTCACAATATTTCCTTTCTTTGTTTAAGTCATCATGTCTCCTTTCTCCAATTTATAACTCTTATATTTCCTTCTCTGGAAGCTTGTGCTGCGCGTGCATCAGTTGTATAGTATCTTATTTTGTACCTGCAGATCTGTAAAGCGCCACGTAGTCCACAAACCGATGGGTGACGTCCCAGTGCCTTTTCCCCACTACTTATTCATAGTCTATGATTATAATACAGCGGTACCGGTGCCACCTTCTCTCTCTCTCTCTCCATTCCTTCTCTTTCAGGTGGGTGGAGCAGCTGTTTTGGGTGTAGGAGTCTGGACACTGGTGGAGAAGACCGACTACTTGAGCCTGCTGGCCTCCAGCACTTTTGCTGTCTCGGCATATATCCTCATCGTTGCTGGAAGCCTGGTGATGGTTACGGGCTTCTTGGGCTGTTGCGCTGTCATCCGGGAGCAGAAATGCTGTCTGTCCACGGTGAGGCGGGGGACAATTTAACATCTCATCACAAATGCAAAAGGAGGGTTGTGTTCTTTGAGAAGGCCCAAGTGCAGTAACGGTTACTTCTGAAACAGCCTCGAGTCAGCAGCACTGTAACTTAGAAGTGGCCGGCAACAGAAGACTGCAGTTGTACTTTGAATGTGTTTGTGCTCGTGAAACTAAATCAACTCGTCTGTGCCTCGGTCACAAGCAATATATGAGACTGAATGATCATATCACCCTGTCCTTATATGACTTCGATTTCATATCAGAACTAGAACGGGCTCTCGGTAGAGCGCATACCTTCGCATATCACAAGATTGGGCATTGAATTATGAACATTTTGGTATTAGTTGCATGCCAATTGGATAAAAATTGTCCGCGCGCTATGGTAAAAATAAGATTTGACCTTTTCATGACCTTTGACCCAATTGATCCCAAAATCTAATCAAATGGTCCCCAGATAATAACCAATCATCCCACCAAATTTCATGCGATTCAAAGAAGATTTTGACCTTTTCGTGACCTTGACCTTTGACCGATCGATCCCAAAATCTAATCAAATAGTCCCCGGATAATAACCAATCATCCCACCAAATTTCATGCGATTCGGTTTAATACTTTTTGACTTGTGCGAATAACACGCACGCATACAAATACACGCCGATCAAAACATAACCTTCCGCATTTTCAATGCAAAGGTAATAAATCACATCTACCTCCAACGGGGAATGAAACATCGTCCCCATCAGACGACGTGGCCGCTGCCACTGAACATCCGGTCCTTCATTCAAACGAGCTCTCCCGAGTTACGTCTCTGGAATGATCATGTGGGCAACACTGCTGATGATCCTAGCACGTCCCGTCTCCATCCAGAGGACGGACGCTCTCCCGGATGTATGCAGCGAGTGGCCTTCTCTCTGCGCAACCCCGTGACACGGAACCTGTCCATTCCCTTCCTGGTGTGAGCGCCATCCCTGGATGCTGACTAATGGCCCTAACAGGGACCTTCCCATCCTCATTATTTCATAGAGACGGGGCCCAGTGGGAGACGGGCGGGCGGGAGAGGTTAACGTTCACTGCCGCAGGACTATTTATAGGTCCGTCTGTCCGCTGTTGATGGATGTAGCATTCAGAGAGTCAAAGCGGCTCGCATGAGAGAAGAGGTGGATGCGTACAGGATGTGGAGTCTGTTGTGCGTTTTGGTTGAATACCAACTGTATGGATGTGCTATTTTCGAATTAGCTTTGGGAGAGGTGTAGGTAACCGGGTGTAGGTAACCAGGTGTAGGTAACCAGGTGCAGGTTAACCGGGTGTAGGTAACCGGGTGTAGGTAACCAGGTGTAGGTAACCGGGTGCAGGTTAACCGGGTGTAGGTAACCGGGTGTAGGTAACCTGCTCGTCCTCCTCAGTGCGGGCGTGGGCCGCACCGAGGAGTGATGTCAGCACGTTTCTGTGTGTGTGTGTTTGTGTGTGTGTGTGTGTATAGAAGGAGCGAAGATGGATTTTAGTATGGGCTGCAAGTGTTTAAAAAAATCTTGTAACCAAGAGCTACCGAGCAGGCTGCGTTTCTGCATGACATAATTACTGCAACGTGTCTTTAATATGACTTCAGTGAGCTCGTTGCTCTCCTGCAGCTGTTTGTCTGACCGGTCGTTTGCCGGGCTCACTTTATTTCCAGAGTCCCGCCGCCTGGGTATGAGCAGCATCCGTCGCTGCCGCCGCTTGTCAAACTGACCGTGTTTACATGCATTCGAATAACTGGCTTAGTCGGACTGAAATCGAATGATCCGTTTCATGTAAACACCTTTGTTCGACTATGTGCGGTCCGACTACGATCCGATTAACACCCCTGGATAACTCGATCCGATCCGGTTGATAATTCGACTATCGCGGCATGTAACGGTGAATTGGATTAGGAACTGGACTTTGCGTCTTTGCGCATGCTTGAGATCCCGCCCTCCTCCCCCCCTCCCATGTCGTGACCCGGAAGTCGAAAGAGACGATAAGTTGTCACTGCCGGGAGCCTGGCCGGCAGAAAACAAACAAACAACGCTATGGAGAACACAAGAGCCACCACACATTTCTGGACCGAAGAGCAGACAGAATTTATGCTTAATGTATTGAAGGAGTTGAACATACTAAAGTTCATGGTTCTTTCTCGAAATGTTGATGTTGTTGTTGTTGGTTGTTGTTGGTAGTGGTGAAGAGGTCAAGCGGAAATGGCTGTATCACCACGAGTTGTAATGAAAACAGCGCCACCTATCGTATCGGATATGACATGCTTTCGGCCAATGATTCGAATTACTCACTGCCATGTATATTGGGATAACAGCAGATCCCCCAAAAGATAGCATAGTCCGACTAAAGCAAGATTCGAATTATATCATCATGTAAACACACTGAGTGTTGTGCGACAGGTGGGCCTAATTAGCTGACTGTGTGTTTTTCTTCTTCTCATTACGTGGAACAGCCATGTCATTTGGCCTGAGAAAGCGGTAGTTTTGATCTCGCTCATTCTGCCAGTGTCTGTCAGAGCCCCCTCGATGTGTCGGCGGTCTGTTGGCTACACAGTTTACATAAATGCTTAAAACACACCAAGGTGCTTATTATGGAGGATAAAGCTCTTAGCCAGAGCCTCCAGTGTGTTTTTCACAGACTTTCTTTTGTTGCCGCTTCCGAGATATTGATCTTGAGTTTTGGTGAATTGCACGAATCTGATGTGTGAACCGCTATGTTCTTTGTTTTCCTGAGGAATATAATGATTGAACAAATGTTTATGTTTTTGTGATGATTCATATTTAATTGGCGTAATTTAGTTTTTGCTGAGATGCAGTTTTGAAGTTAATTATGACACGTAAGGGAACTGGTTCATTCAGCGTGGCGAGCTCTCGAGAAGCTTCTCCCGCCTGTCAAATCCATTTCTGGTTTGTCTCTTTTTGTGCGTTGCCATCTGTCTTAGAAGTGACAGATGCAACTTTCTCAAGTGAGTTGGGTCAGCAGAGAACTGTTCTGATGTTTCTTGTCGTTTCCCATTCACAGTATTTCTTCTTCCTGCTGCTGATCTTCTTGATTGAACTGGTGGCTGGAGTACTGGCTTACGTTTACTACCAGAGGGTAAGTGAAAATATCCGTATGTTGTTTTTTTCTGTACTTAATAGAGAATACCATGCACTGTGCAATCGGACAGTGAGGATGTTTTTTGTGACATAATGTTTTAATTGCTTTGTAGGTTTCATGATACAGGTTGCATTGGCCCTCTGGGTGTGTTGTCAATGATTGTTATTTGTCTGACACACTGTTCTAATAATGTTATCTCACAAACATCTACAGCTGCAAAGAGCGCCATGCTATCTGCAAACTCTGTTTTATTGTGATGGTTCAGCACAGGATAGAATCACTTTAAAGATATGGGCTCTCATCTTCCCTCTGTTTCTCGTTGTGTGTGTCTGTACACACACTCACACACACTCACACATATCCACACATCAGACGCTTTATTCTAAGTCTTTTTGTGTATTTTCGCAGCTCTCACCGATGCGTATGAGTTGCTACCCGTCTGTTTTCCTGAGCCACCCACTACTTTACATTCGTCAAGCGCATCACTCTCTCATCTTTTTTTAGTCTTTGCTCCTGCACATTTTCATCATTATGTTTTTTGGGTTGTCCTTCTGTCATTATCTTATGCCTTATTCTCAGAAACACTTGAAGGCAATGTCTTCAAATTTAGCACAACCGTCCACTTGGACTCGAGGATGAATTGATTGGAATTCTCTGTTCAGGCGTCGCTGTGACCTCACAAAACACGTTTTACGACCATTTCACACAAACACAAGATGTGACTCTATTTTCTTTTATGTGCTCCTTGTGTAATAAATGAAGCACCTCATGGTTACAAAATGCATCTTGTTCTTTCCCATAAATGCTGTGTGTGTGTGTATATGTGTCTCTCTCTCTCTCTCTCTTTGTTGTTCCTCTTTCCCAGCTGAGTGAGGAGCTGAAACAGCATCTCAACCAGACTATGACGGATAACTACGCCCAGCCAGGGAAGGAGGCCATCACATTAGCTGTGGACAGACTCCAACAGGACGTATGGACCGTATTTACCAAAAGGCTCCACGGCTTTGTTTGTTTTTATATACAATTTTAACTCGCACTTTTCTTTAGCTTGCATGCTTAAATATACCGTAGTCAAACTGCTATAAACTTGTTTTCCCATGACTCCATATATGAAGTTGTTTTTGAATTACGCTGAGCTTCAGTAGATGGAATGGCTCATAAAAAGATGTTTTTATGCTAAACGTATCTTCCAAACAGGACTAGTGAAATAATAATATATCATAACTTCATGAGTTGTATTGTTTTGCTAAGGTTCCAGAGGGGAAAGAGAACCACTCAGACTTGTAGAATAATGGTTTGAGGACGTGGTTCAAGTCCAACAAATTAATGAGTGTAAAAAAACAAACCACTTTGAAATCATGAAACCCAAATCCTTTGGTCTTTGTGCCCCTCCAGTTCAAGTGCTGCGGCAGCAACAACTCCCATGATTGGATGGCGAGTGTCTATGTTTCATCAAAGCAGGCCGAAGACCGGGTGGTGCCTGACAGCTGCTGCAAGACCATCACCCCCCACTGTGGCAAGAGAGACCACCCCTCCAACATCTACAAGGTGGAGGTCAGTGGACGTCACACTTCTAAGGGGGAAAAAAACCAAAATCATATATTCTATCTCACTCGTGTGGCATTTCTGGAACTTTCTATTGATGTTCACTGGCTGTTGTCTGTTGCCACAGGCTGCATACTCCCAGCTTTAATACAACCCCAAGGGGTTTGCAAGTGTAAATGCTGTAACGGTGCGCATGACCCATTCTATGATTTTCTCTTTCATCTTTTGACCCTGCAGGGCGGTTGCATCACGAAGCTGGAGCAGTTTCTGGCCGACCACCTGTTGGTCATCGGTGCCGTGGGGATAGGAGTGGCGTGTCTGCAGGTAAGTAAAACATGCTGTGTGGTTCAGATTGTCATTGGAGAAGCAGAAGTGCTACTCGGCAGTCTTCAACCGGAGTAAACTACCTATGCTTTATAGAAGCCCAATTATTGTTCATATTTGATTCTGTCTTGTACCTTTTGTGGATGAATGCTGCCCCTTTGTTGAAAAATCCCAGACCGCTGGGTTTGTATGTGTCCATTAGGGAAAATGAACCATCACAGGTCAACAAGCTCTACATTTCTTTTCATCTCACTCCAGTCTCTGTCGTCATCATCTAATCGTGTTCATTGCTGTGATTTGATTTGTCCCAGCCTGAGATGGAGTCGTGCTTTTAAGATGTCCAAAGGCATATAGGGCGTCCTCTTTATTATTCTGGGCTGACGTTTCTTGGTAAATGGCCTCGAGGGAAACTTGAAACCAAACACACCTTCATTGATCCCTTCTACTGATGTTCGTATGACTTGTATGATGTTACATGCCCTTCAGGCGGAACAGTTTTATTCAGGAAGATGGGAACTGAGAATAAGGCGACACATAGTATATATACAAAGATATCAGACAAAGAAATGTAGTAATAAAGCTTTCCATTACCCGTTGCTGTCACATGAAGATGTTTTCTAATCTCCAAATGATCTAAAGGGAGTGTGCTTAATATAAAGATGGGGCACTGAATATATAGAACACAGCTGGGGAAATAAATGTGAAAGTGCAATGTGAGCCTGTGTGCTGTGATGTAACAGGTTTCCTTTATGTCTGCTTTTCTTTTACTGTAGCCTAACTACGTCTTGTCTTTTTTTTTTTTTGTTTTTGGTCCACTTCCTGTCTCTAGTATATGTCAGACTGGCGATAAAGTTTTGTTGTAATTCATGTTTGGCTCTAGTTCTCATGTTTCATTTCCCTCCTAAACTCCACGAGCGTCTCGTGTTCCCACACTCATCTGTCTGAGGTGAATATTACAGTGTGTCTCCGTGTGTTTTGTCTTTGTGTGCGTGTGGTGTTTCTGTAGCTGGCCGGGGCGCTCTTGACAGCCTGCTTTATTTATCTGCTCATTAAAGAAGAGGAAGAGGACTTCGGCGCGTTGTGATTTAGCTCTGGTGCAGCGCTGTGGTTTACTCCACCGGAGAGATGAGGTTAGACGGCATCGTGGACATCTGACTGCACGCCCGTCTGTGTGTGACGGTCCGCTCTGTGGGCTGTGCGGACACTAAATGACCATGTTTATGTTCTTGCATGGTCTTGTGCTCCGTGTGAAGCATGCTCTGCACGTTGTGGTTATGGGCTGTTGTGGCTGATGGATCAACGCATCATGAGAATGGCTGAATTGAACCTAACTGCTTGTGCACAGCGATGCTGTTGGCTAGAGGACTCTTCCCTATCTGTTTACAGAAGTGTCTTATTAGATAACTCTAATTTCTTCTTGTATTCAAAAGTTGGTATCAGAAGTAGCTACCATACCTAGTTTTGAAAGATTTAATTTTTAGAAGAGCTAATGCATTATTTACTTGAATTTATTCTATTAGTTTCAAACTCCTCCGGAGTGCATCATTCAGGAACAGTGTTGGTGTTGTTGTGATAACTGCTTGCAATCCAAAATAGCCTATCATGGATATCGATTCAAGAAATAATGATTGACTTGAAGTCTGTTTTATATATATATATATATACACTACCGTTCAAAAGTTTGGGGTCACTTAGAAATGTCTTTATTTTTCAAAGTAAAGCACTGTTTTTTCAATAAAGATAACATTAATCAAAAATACACACTATACATTGTTAATGTGGTAAATGACTATTCTAGGTGGAAACGTCTGGTTTCTAATGAAATATCTCCAGAGGTGTATAGAGGCCCATTTCCATCAACTATCACTCCAGTGTTCTAATGGTACATTGTGTTTGCTAATCGCCTTAGAAGACTAATATCTGATTAGAAAACCCTTGTGCAATTATGTTAGCACAGCTGAAAACAGTTATGCTGGTGATATAAGCTATACAACTGGCCTTCCTTTGAGCTTGAAGTTTGAAGAACAAAATTAATACTTCAAATATTAATCATTATTTCTAACCTTGTCTTGACTATATTTTCTATTCAATTTTCAATTCATTTGATAAATAAAAGTGAGTTTTCATGGAAGACACAAAATTGTCTGGATGACCCCAAACTTTTGAACGGTAGTGTATATATATTATTTTACATCGTTTTTTTGTTCCATCAACTTTTTTCGTGTTCTGAAAATTAGGCTTCAAGAAAACACAAATCTAAAAGGCAGTTATTTTCCACTCTCAGCATGCTTGCTTCGGTGAGCCAAAATATATATATTTCTCTATTCATCACTGGAGAAAAGATAAAGTATAATTATATAAAAGTGAAGCTTGCCTGAAGAGGTAAAGTGATGAGTCGATGCAGACTCGCTCGATGAGGCTTTTAGAGACTGAGACTGAATGTGGGCTCTTGGCCCTGTAGCACAGGTCAATATCTGTTCCTGCCGTTCTTTATTTGTGGACCCGTTTGATGGTAGTAGAGAACAATACAGTGATTCACTAAGTCTTCACTCATGGACTCCTGGTGGTGCATTGTTTTTGTTCTTCTTTTGTATAATGTCTTATTACATTGCCACCAGCAGAAATATGCATTGACATGGTTGGACACCCACAGTCCAGCAATTAGGCTTTTTTTCTGTGTTTGTCAGGGACAAGTAGAGTCTCAGTCATAGTCATTAACTGATGTCTTTTATTTGTGAAATGTGTTGCACACGACATCATCGTTGGTTCAGTCCTCAGTTACTGCCAGCATTGGCATTACGGCTGCCGGCCGTCGGGATGGCCCTGCTTTCTAATGCAGAACACAACGTGATGTCGCCAGACAAATAGACGGATACCTTCCTGTTTTTAGCTTTTACAAAGTCACATCAGATTGTTTGAAATTTGTCAAATCCATTGTTTCAGTAGTATTCATGTTGATGTGATTTAATGTGTGCATGAGTTATTTTTGACCCCGCCTCCAGCGCTCCGTCTATGTGTCTGCTTGTGCGAGCCCGCGCACACGCATAGCTGCTTGACTCCTGCCGTCCCCATAGTAACCAGCCACGTACTTTTCAGCGTTCTCTAACCCCATATCCCCTTTAGCCCCTCTCGGTCCTCCCAGTCAGTCGCACACGGGCTTCCTGCAGTCCGTCACGGAGACACGGGGCAGCACCTTTTGACCTAACGCTTCCTGTTTTCAGGTCTGTGGGATGGTGTTCACCAGCTGCCTGTACAGAAGGATCAAGATGGAACCGTACTGACACGCCACCTACGACTGGATGAGTCACCGACACTTCAACCTCTTTATCGCGAACCAGCCGATCTAAGCCAAGTGCACTTTGTATGGATGCGAGACGCGTTCCAGGAAACCCACATTGAAGTCAGAAACACATTTAGCCATTTACAAATCGGGGGCCATACATTTAGGAATGCCGGACTGTGATCTCGACCGTGAGGAACAACATGTCTGTTTGCATGCTTAATTTAAGTAAAGAAAGGGACGTACATACATACTCAAACTGCATTCTTCTCTGCTCAACTAATGATGATTTAATTTGATCTATCATGTGTTCACTGTGCAACGCTTTATATATTCCATTCCTGTTCTTAAGTAAGCTGAGCAACTACCCTGGTGTCACCGCTAATGAAGAAAGGTCATTTCTGGCTATATACTTTGTTCACGCAATGTGCCTCTTTCCTAACTCTGCTGGTCAATAACGATGATGTATTAATTCCGTGCCTGACATCTGAAAGGGAGCTGACGATGCACTGTGATAAATGGCGGCGGTTGGAATGTAGTTTACAATCGCGATATATTTGCAGTAATGCCTTCACTCGTTTAATGGCAGGATAGTTATGAAAATAAAGTGCATGGCTTCAAACATGAAGACATGCTTCCACAGTATAATAAATGTAGGAAAACGCCAAACTATTTTCTCAAACGGTTGCCAGATCCCTGAATGTAGAACTCCACCTAGTGGTTAGCACCGGTAATATATTTGTGTGCAAAAGTCTGACGGTGCTTCAGGATTTTTTAATACATTAATATCATCTATTTAGCCTAATGTGACACTAACGCTAATTATACATGACAGATGGATGTCAACACGCATTGCCTTCTGTGAAATGTAGACTTCTTTTCATCCTTCTCTGGAAACACAGATGTTTCATGCGGAGAAGAAGTTGACCTTTGTGACCGTGTTGCGTTCACTGCCTAATCTATCACTCGCCATCCCTCTTCCTGAAGCCATTACTTCTGAAACGACGAGTGGCCTTGTTGCTGCTGTACAGTTGAGAAGTCGTGTTGTGGATTATATTGTAAGACAAGTATGCTGTCTGGTTATAGTTTTCTTTTCCAAAGATGAAAAGAAAAAATATCCATTTGAAATGTTTTCATCGCTGTCCCCTGTCAGTACTCAGGGGAGGGGCCTCCTTGAATGTGTGTGTTTTGTTTAATCCCTGATGGACTTGTGAAGGGAGTTAATGTATCTATGTTTTTTTATGTGATAGTAACATGATATTGACATATGCTCCTTTAACTGACTGCTCTTCAAAATATAATAAATCAATAGTGTGAAATGTTGTCTCGTGTTGATGCACGATTAATATTAAAGGGTTGTTTTAGGCCAGTTGGCATTAATGTTGTTTGTGAACCGCATCGTCAATAATATGAAAGCCTAATTCTAAAATGTTTCCTTCACATTTGAACTTTACAAGAGTTGACCTGCGACAGCCTTTCTGCTGCAAAGCTGAACTCTTGTAAATCTCAGGAGCCAAATCCAGGCCAATAGTTTTGTTCGTTTGAAGAAATTATTTGAACCTGAAAATTCAAGTTTTGGTCTTGAACTTAGAAAAATTCAACAATGTATTTGAAATAAAATGAAGTGTATGAAAAGTTTTGTTGGGTTGAATATAATTTTGATTCAGTTGTGTTTATAAAATATAAAATATATTTTTTCATTTTTTCAGTAGTAGATTTTATATTTTCAAACTTTTTGTATACGGTTTTGAATCTTATTTTTTTCAGGTTCAAATATTTTTTTCAGGTTCAGCATTCCCACCGGTGGCTCCTCTTACTTTGACTGATCCTCCTGCTCCCCGCCTTTTGCTCCTCCTCCGTTATAATAAATAATAATAATCATTTATTTTATATAGCGCTTCTCTTGACACTCGAAGTCGCTTTACAGACCAGAGTCCAGTAGTCATACACACACAGTCATACCGGTGGTGGTAAACTACATCAAGTAGCCACAGCTGCCCTGGGGCAGACTGACGGAAGCGTGGCTGCCAATCAGCGCCTACGGCCCCTCCGACCACCACCAACATTCATTCACATCCATACGAACCGGGGTGAGGCTGCGGTGCATGTCTTTATGATGTCCCTTTGTCTGCTCCTCCTGCTTCCCCACCTTCTTCTCAAGCTGCTCCTCATGTTAACGTACGGTTGCCAGGTTTCTTCGGTTCTTAGATCTTCCTCCAGAACGTCTTTCTCCACAGGTTCAACTGGCATAATGTTGCCTAAAAAAGTAAAGTGTGTGTGTATATGTATAATAAATTATTAGTAATATCAAATATGTCAGATTGTTTGCTAACCATTTTGTCTCAAATAACTTCTTACTCTGGATGAAAACGATAAGTATGAGCTTCTTTTTTGCAAGCCAGCGAGCTCGCCTGCCTTGAATCAACTCATGGCCTCCAGCAGATCGACCCCTCTTTTTCAACTCTGTGCCAGATGGCTGCCTCAACTACTGTGGTGATCACCGTCCTCTGGCTGCTCTAGCGTTTTGGTTTTGGGAGATATGATTAAAGGCCTTTTCCCTATCCATTATTTCTGGTTTTCGATATCTTCGGGCAGCTTGTGTCTTTTTGGAAATCCTGGTCCGACTGAATGGTTGGGGAAGAATGCACAAAAGAGCCAAGCATCCCAGAGGTCCACTGAGCACTCTGTCACCCACCTTTCTCGACTTTGGTTTTGCATTCAATAAAACACTCAAGCATATTTCTTGATGAGTTCTGAGAATATAAACATGTTGGACAGGTCATTAACGCTTCAGAGAGGAGAGTGGAAGCGCACTGAGGCCTTCAAGACGTATGCACACCAACACATTAAATTAATAAATAAAAATGAATATTCTGTTACAATGTTCAGTAAACCAGTGAATCAATAAATGTGTCCCCTCTAAGTAGGGCTTGAATAGTTTTTGGATTGCTCTAACTGGAACAATATCACTGTTATTGGATCAATATCACTTTTATTGGATCAATATCACTGTAAAGTAATACAAATTAATAAAGTTATACAAAATAATAAAGTAATAAAAAGAAGAAAAAAAGTAATAAAAAGTATACAAAATTATTAAAAAATAATAAAGTAATTAAAAAGTAATAAAGTACAAAGTAATAAAAAGTACAAAAGTAATGAAAAAGTAAAATTTTTGTGTTGCTTTTTTATTACTTTTTCATTACATTTGTAATTGTATTACCTTTGTACTTTTTCATTACTCTTGTACTTTTGTACCTTATTACTTTTTTATTTTGAATAACTAACTTTTATTACTTTAAAAAACTTTTTTATTACTTTTTAAGTGCTTTTTAACTTTTTTATAACTTAACTTATTAATAACTTTTTTAAGGGGACATGAAAATTCCACTTTTTTAGTGCTTCTATGCGTTAATTTGGGTATCTGGCATGTCTCCCAACACAAAAACGCTGGGGAAAAAACCCCCACGCGGCTTGTTGTGGTTCCTCTATGTCAGAAACGATATGCTTGAGTGCGTCAAATGGGATCACCACCAACGTCTACTAGATTTTGAAGCACGCCCATGTAGGGAGTCTGGCTACATGGCCTTGGACCGCCCCCCACCACAACTTTGCAGGTAAAGTTTATTTGAAAGTTGTTTTCATATTACAGACATGAGTCATCAAATAAGTCATAAGTCATTAAATACAACGATTTAATAAGTAAACAAGGTTTAAACGCTAATTAATGGAGGTAAAAACGTTACCCCCGCCCCTGTTTGGTCACTTACTGTTGTCAGATAACACTTTAGTTTACAGATGGAACTTTACTCATGGAGCATTTATATCTTTATGGCGTTCCCGTTACTTGCATTTACACAAACACTTTCACAAACAGTAACTTACATAAACAAACTGTATTTACTACATACTCATACATGCACAAACTATCCACGTACTCGAATCTCTAGCACCACTATGCTGTGAGACCTTAGCCAATGTAAAAAAAAAAAAATGTAGAAGTGACATTCAGAAACGTCCTGTTGAGCCCTAACTTCTCGAACTTGTTCGGGAGCCTCTTCTTGTTCAGGGTCTGACTCTGGTTCAAAACGATATGGTTGCACAACGCTATCTTCATCTGCAGTAGCCATATTTCTACAAAGGTAATGGCTAGCTGGGCAGGCAGCAGCTAGGCGAGCGCATCTCGTGGAGGAGGGGGGGGGGAGGGGGGAGCTGGCTCATTAGCATGTAAAGGAACAGGCACTCAAAACAGGTTAATCTGTGGGGAGGTGTTTTTGACAGGGTAAAAAGGGTGCTGTTTGAAATGATTCTTGTGGTATTTTGACCAAAATATGTTACAAACATTTCATTAAGACCCCAAGGAACCATATCAACTTGTGGAAAAATGGGCATAATATGGGTCCTTTAAGTACTTTTTAATTATTACTTTTGTACTTTTTAATTACTTTTGTACTTTTTATTATTTTTGTACTTTTTCATTACTTTTGTACTTTCATTACCTTTGTACTTTTTAATTACTTTTATACTTGTTAATTACTTTTGTACTGTTTATTACTTTTGTACTTTATTACTTTTAAATTACTTTTATTACTATTTTTTCTTCTTTTTATTACTTTATTATTTTTGTGAACTTTATTAATTTGTATTACTTTACAGTGATATTTATCCAATAACAGTGATATTGTGAAGCCCTTCTTAGAGGTGACACATTTAAATTATTTCTAAATATTAATTGATTATTTTATAATTTTCATTGCTTTTAGTTTGATAGACAAACATTAAATGTAATTGAACTAAAGTAATACTATTATCATATAAATAATCATATTAAAACATTGGAAGAATGTGAAATACAGAGCACTGATTAAAAATAGAGGAAAAAAACGTTTGGCCTGCAGGTGGCACCAGAGGTACACACATGTTAAACAATACAAAGGTTAACCTTTTAAAGGTGCCAACAATATAAATATATATTACATTGTGTCCAAAGTCAAATTAGGTATATTTTAGAATAAATTGGGATGCTCAATGCTTGTAAATGTAAATGTAAAAGATCCTCAACCATTTTCAGGTGATAGAATGCAGCACACCGTCAGACTTTGCATATAAAGTATACATCTATCTATCTATCTATCTAAAGTGACCATTGCTGCAGATACTCTATCACCTTCTGTTGATGACAACTGTAGCTTTATTTATTCAGCAAATTTTTTTGCTTTAATGTGTAACTTAATATGTGCCTATTATTAAATGATTAACCATCACATACATTACATATAGCAAGTTTCAACAGCACTTTTTATTGAAAGCAGAATTAAACTCTATTAGATTCATATGTGAGAATGCTGTTCATAGAATCTAGTTCAGCATTCAACAACATAATCTCACAACAACTCATCTGCAAACTTGACCAGCTGGGGCTCAACACCTCGCTGTGTAACTGGCTGCTGGACTTTCTCAGTGAGAGGCCACAAGCAGTATGTGTCTGCATCAACACACTGAGGACAGGGGCCCCTCAGGGCTGTGTGCTCGGTCCACTGCTCTTCACCTTGCTGACTGATGCAAAACCACCAACGGCACCAATCACATGGTCGAGTTTGCAGACGACACAACTCTAGTCTCTTTCATCACAAAAGATGATGAGACCCACTAGAGGAAGAAGGTCAGCTTTCTGACCACCTGGTGCAGAGACAACAACCTCCATCTGAACAACAGCAAGACCAAAGAGATTGTTGTTGACTTCCGGAGAGGCCACACTGAACACCCACCATTGGCCAACAATGGTGCTGTCATGACTATTAGTGACACATCTCTGACTAGTGGTGGCACTCCTGTGACTACTGGCACTGGCAGCTTTGTGGCACCTACCAACACCTAACTACATATAAGAAGAGGACGAGTGGAGATATTATGATTCGACTTGGATTTAAAAGCGTTTTGATAAATTGTTTTAAATAATAAAAAAAGGATGATTTATTTTCATTATTTTAGCCGATAGATGTCAATGACTATAAAAGTAATTATTTGGAAAGAGTATACATTGTTCCTTTTAGTTTTAAAACCATTGAAATCATACATAAATAAAATGAATGATAAACATAAAAGTACAACAAGTTTGCTCCAGGGATGTACACGGAGAACTTAGTTGACTCAACTAAAAGGTGGTTATATTATCAGGAAGTGTGTGGGCTTCAGTGGAGAACATTGTGCGAGCACTTATTACATGTGGGGTCGCTCATAATTCTGCAAAATCTGGGAGGGTTCCCAGATCAAACCACATTTATTCATTTTGAGTGAGTGAAGTTCTGTGTGGTTTCGGGGTCTTGTTAGGCGAAGGTCTCCGTTTATTAAACACCATGCCGTGCACACAGATCATCTGTGCATTATTGTTTGTGCTATATTGTTGCCATATGACCTACGTACATGTCATTGAAGCGCGACCTTTTCCTTTTTTATTCGGTTCCTCACTGCTCCACATTAATTACAAGACACCGTGTCGGCTCAGAGCGATCCATCACTGTCACCCGTTTAGGAGGAAGGGCAAAAAGTTTGAAAAGAGTTTGGATGTTCTCCAACAGTTTGGCTTCAGTGAGCCCAGAGAGTCTGTCAGTCCCTTTGTCTTCATCAGCCCAAGGAGGAAGGCTCCCATTTCCTGCAGATGTCACACACACTGCGATGCAGAAAAAGGGCACACTGATACTGACGAAATGAAACCCCCCACACACACACACCCACAGGGGTTGCACACATTAGCATGCGGTTTACACCCTATGCCAGAAGAGACCCAGGAGGCTGAATTTAGGAGCAGCTGGAGATCCGCCGCTCCCATGTGTTGAGGCCTCTTTGCGTCACGGGTCTCTTACGCCCTCCTTCCTCAACACATCGTAGCTGCACGGGCGATATTTCTAATTGGGCAGTTATCGAAGGACAGGGTTTCCATGTGCAGAGATCAAGCAAATCATTCCTGGAGCGAGCAGCAACAGAATGCACTGATGTCGCCTCTAAATTGTAGTTGAAGGAATTTTATGTCCATGCACTCTAATTTTTGTTCTTCACCTGTATCTGTGTACTTGTTGAGGTCTCGTAAAAAAACTCCTCTGGCATAACACCTGTGTTCAATATGTGCAGAAAGGACTTCTACAACATGTGTTGTGCTGAATGTTCGCTTGAAGTTGCACACGTCTGCTTCAGGATTCCTTGTGATGGCGCGGCTCTGGAAAACGCCTCCGTGTGTGTGTGCGTGCGTGCGTGTGTGAGTGTGTGTGTGTGTCTGCATTAAGAGCACTAATACAATGTGTTTCTGCACCGAAACTAGGATTACATCAGTGTCTGAGGATTGGGTTTTTGTCTGGCCGTTGTAGCGGACGAGACGCGCCAGAGGCCATGTGAACAAAAATGTCAACACTTTGTGGAGAAGGCCTTTGAAGTTATGTCCATTTTGATTACAAACGCCGCTCTCAAACGTGGCTCGGATTAGGTTAAATGTCACTTTGCATTTCTCTTTTTGTTGTTATTAACGGGATCTGGAAATGGACTTCAAAGCAAGATCCCAAGACTAAATTATAGGCTGACATATCTGTACACAAACTCCAGGTGCATGCATTTACCTCCACACTATGACATAGTACTTGTCCAGTGTTGCCAGTTTTTTTTTAACCGCTCACCTTCTCGTAGCTCCAACAGGGTCACAAGGTTTGGACCAATTCTCAATTTGTAATCCGACATTTTGCGATTGCGGATCAGAACTGAGCTCTAAATCTGCGTTGACCTTCAGACTCTGACTCACCTCAACGGGTATGCATCCGGCCTGCGGCACATCGCAGTTCAGCAGGTTTACACACGGATCAAAGGTGTCGGCAAGAAGAGGGCGTGTGGAAGTATTTGACCTGCATCAACCTCTTTGAGTGTATTCGGGGATCACTTCTTTTCCACAATAAATTAGGGCTTCATTTGTTCATTTCGTAAATGTGTGTCTTATTCGTGGTTAAAGTCTGAAATGAGATGAGCAAGATACATCTGAGGGGTCGTGAAACAATTCAAAAGATTACGTTAATTTTTCATCTGACTTCTTTGATTCCGAATTGATCAATCATTTAAAGTATTTAAAGCTTTTTGTTTTAAATGGCCAGGACTCATACACATAATGCGATCTGTTACCAGGGTATGTGAGGAGACAAAGCTTCATGTGAAGGGGTCACTAGCCAAAAATGTCACCGAGCATAAACCCACCTTCAGACTTTATATTGATCGTCCCCTCTAACACCTATTGGTGATGTCACACCACGTCCATATAGTCTGTGAGAGGAAGACATGGCAGCTTTTGTTTTTATGGTTACACTGACCAAGCACTTTTTATCTACGAGTGCATACCCCATACCTCTCAATGTTTCTCAATGGTTTCCCAGTACCCCCACAGTTGTGGTTTCTGTGGTGTGTGTGTGGGTGTGTAGGAGTTTCTCTGTCCGTGGGAGAGTGAGCTTCGATGGAAACAAACTGTAGAAAGTGTTTCAAGACGGCGTTTCAAAAGCCTGCTGTCTGATAATGATGATGAGCGTCATGCTGATGAGGGTGTCGATTGATACCAAACAGACGGCGGGGTGGTCACAAGGTCACCCAACCACATTGTGATGCATCGCCCCTTCAGTGCAGGTACTATGGCGGTACTATGGAGGTACCATGGAGGTACCATGGCGGTACCATGGAGGTATCTGGGGAAAGCGAGATAAAGCAGGAAAACGTCCTGTGATGTGAACTTCACGAAGTCGAGAGCGATGCCCTGTTGTGTACTCGACCAGAATCCACCGCTTTGAATAATACGACAGTTAAATCGGCGTGCTTACACAATCTAGATTTGTGTATCTCTGTGTTTGCGTGACACCCACAGATTGTTGTGATTTGTGGCAATGTGCTCAGTTTTTGCTTACATTGCACTGTGACTCGACGGGCTCGTTTTTCCCAGCGCGGAGTCGAAGGGAAGTGCGTGTTGGGTCACGGGAACGGCTGATGGATGTTGTGTTGTGTATGTGGCAAAGCGGGCCAACAAGGCTATTGGATTGCATGCTCCAAGTGTCTGTACTTTAACGTGGCTCGGTCGGCGTTTACTGACGGTGTCGTTACACTGTAATTCATACGGGCTGAATTCCTGTTTAAAGCGTGGGTTGGAGTCTGTACACTTTTACAAGCTGGCTGTCGTCTGTCTCTACACCCTGGATTGATCTGTCATTTAGAATGCACGACGACAAACATAACTTTATGGTGTTTTGTGTACAAAAAAAGACAAAACAGGCTGTAACTACATAGAAGAAACTGCAGACAGACATAATATTTTATAACAAAAGAAACATTATTTTGTTTATGTGTTCACCAGATGTAGTTTTTTGGGGTTACGTGCGTGCACAACTGAGGCATACGCAGTTTTGTGTTTGCTTGTGTGAGATCTCCACATGATATCAGTAATATCTACCTTTCCAGACAATAAAAAACACGACTTGAGCTTTTTTTTTTGTAATGAAGAGCAGCGGCGTCGGTTTAAACGCAGGGCTGTGAGCCAGAAAGGATACAACTTGTATAAGAATAGTAGAGTCTGTCAACCTGTGTTTGTTTACGCTCCGAGATGAATGGAAAAGGAATCGGCGGATACAATATTTTGGATGGAAGTGTATTTATCATCAGCGCAAAAAGAGGAGGGGGTGGGACACAGGAACCAAATAGCGTGAGAGGAAGTTTTGTTCCTCCCCGTGAGATTGATGGCATTGGAGGAGAGCATGGGAGCGACCTTGACTTGGTCGTGAGAGTTCCAAGAGTTCAGAGACAGAAACGGAGAAGGAGAGTTTGTAATCAGAATAGCGGCTCTGGAGTGCCCTATAGGAAGTAAACACTCCGCCATCACAGCGCCATGGCCTTGAGTCAAGATAGAGGCAATAAAGACAGATGGCACATTTGTTGATAGAGAGGAGAAGGATGTTTGGACTTTGAAAATGCATAAATCGAGAATGTTCACAGGCATCATACTGTGATGCACATTGTTCGTTTCAGGGAGCAGACTCGTTTGCTGATTGGCATTTTTGCATAACTGTTGGCAAGATTTCTGCTAAGCGTCACTTTTATCGGAAAGTAAACTTTAAAACTTTATGATTCAATGGAGGCAGGTTTTTTTTTCCGTTTTTGGCTCTAGTAATCATCAAAAACTCAAAAACAGTGACCTTTTTAAGAGGGATTATTCTCTCTTGCCACTCGCATGATTTAAACATTTCCAGCCGGTAATACAAAGTACATGGGACCACTCGCTAACAACAATTTAAATGTTTCCTGTCCATGTCAGAAAATCAATATTACTATTATTTCCTGACGTTTATCTCTTTGATTCAAAGTGTTTTGACATTTAATATCTTGGCCTATCATCAACCCTAATACAGATTGTTGTTGCATCCCTTCCAACAATTTGTCTTCTTCCACTTCGCTGGCATCTGTCATCGTTCATGTCAGTCATTACTGCCTCAAGGATCCTGTTTTCCATCCAAGCAAAGTCTTGAAGTACCTCTCATCCAGTCAGAGCACTGTAAACCACCCATATGGATGTCCTCATGCCATGGCCAACCAGGAAATCATGTGTTTACAAAAACTAATATTCTTATTGACAGTTTCACAGCAGCGGTGCAATCAAGCCATTTATTTTCATCTTCGGTCTTAAATATAATTTGAACTTTTCCAAAGCAGCTATGCAGCTGCATGGTATCCCATGGGAGTGCGATACTGTTCTGGAAGCGTCCGCCTTAATTCTGTTCTCTCCGGGACAGAGAGGTGCGTGTCAGGCCCGGAGGTGTGCAGCTGTGGGAGCGCCGCATGTCTTTCCATCTGGATGTCCTTTTTTTTTCTCGACACTGGCAAGGAAGAGAAGTGTCTCGATGAATCAGGATTCATCCAGTGAACATGATTTTCAATGTTGCGGCGGCCATTGCGTCCCATCTGTGGAGCATCTGTAAATAAAATGATTACAAGCTGATGTCATTTATAAAGAAAGATCAGGTTCAGGGTTTTTCATGGAGCAGGTAGCACTCCAGAGGAGGATATGAAGAAGCTCAGCACTCCGCACTGGGGTGAGCACACTGCGAAGAATTCTTAGTCGACAGAAAGGAACACTTTAAATCTCGGGTTTACCAGAGATGTGCGGATTTGCACTCCGCCTGCAAAAAGCATAACAAATGCCCGATGGACTAAATATCTTAGTCGACTAATCGATGAAGAGGATCAGCAGCCCCGCTCTGCTCCCTTCGTGCCCGATGCAGTGATGGAATCCACAAAAAGAGTGGTGGTTCTTTGTTATAAAATGTAGCCACAGCTGATTAGTTCGCTTAGAAAGACCTCGGTTTAAATGAATATATTGTCAGTGTTACTTTCACCGTGTATTTTGAAGGTCTGAATGTGATTTTGACGTCTGAAATGAAGAGCTCCTCCCAACCGTGGATGAAAAAGTTCCTTCAAGGTTATAACTTTTACACCCCGATATCAACGCCAACTCTCGTGTCTTTGTGAGGAGTGACTCAGGGCCTATCGTCGGCAAAGAAATTAGCTTACTTTACCCCCCGACCCCCCTATAGGAGATTTTAATCCTAAACTACATGAACACACATATTTATTGGTAGCAGCCTGCACTTCCACTGTGGTTTGGTGCTCAGACAGCTCAGCAGACACTGGGAAGCTGCTTCTACTCTGTGGCAAGGAAAGTTTCACCAATACTCTGACCACAAGTGTGTAAGTGTAACTGTATGTATGTGTCTGTGTGTGTGTGTGTGTGTGGAGGAAACTCTGGATGACTACAACGAGCATACCATCGCACAGACACTCCAACACAGAGACACACACAGGATCCATGCAACACATTACATGGAGTCAGGACCGTCTCGGACACACATGCCTCACATTACTCCTGGCGTCTTCCTTGCTTTTCATACTGAGTTGTATACGTTTTCTGTGTGTGTGCGTGTGTGTGTGTCCCGGTTGAACTTTTTACATAGGTTTGCGTGACAGATGAACCCCTTTGTCGTACAGACACTGAAGAGCTGGCTGGATTCAGCATGAAACATTAGAATAACAGGATTAGCGTGAATGTGATCCTCCTTGTGTCCACCAGATGGACTCTGTGATCTAAATGGACATTTGTGGAGCAGGCATCCGTCTCCAGACTCCCTCCTTGTTAGAAGTGTAAACCTTCAACTTGGACAGTGTTCGGCGAACATGTGAATCATGGCTTCAGCGATCCTCCTCAAAAAACCAGAACCGGCTTAAACAAAACAGTGTGTGTGCATCGAAAAGGAATTTATGAACTCTTTGTTCCCCGTACTTATTTCTCATTGTTGCATTCTGGGTACTTATTGTGCTCATTTATGGTGCTCGGAGAATGCCTGTGTAGAAAAAGAGAAAATTCTCTTGTGGTTATATGAATAAGTCATTCTGTTTTTGTTTTTTGTATGTGTGTGTTTTTTTTTTTTAACACAAGGAACAAACACAGAAGCAGATGGGCACTAAAACAATCACCATGGAGACGGAGATTTTTTAAGTGTGCGTTCACGTGTCCTTTGTGTGGTCGGCACATGCGTGTGCGAGGCTTGTGTGCGATGCTTCACAAAAGCTGACCCGACGTCTACTGCAGAGGAGTCTCTCTGTGCACATGCCTCCATTTGGCGAGCAGCACCGAGCGCGTCGGTCTCCGGCCAACTGGTGTTGTGTGATGAACGAGGAACACTGGCGAGGAGGAACAACAGGGTAGGTGTTATAGTGATCATCGCACAAGCATAGAAATTGGATCTGAAGGCAGAATTGCCTTTTATGAATAGAAACAGCCTTGTAAAAGCCCCCCCCCCCCCCTTGAATTGATTACTTCATCTTGATAACAGGTTTTAGAATTAAAGTAAATGTCGTCCAAACACCTCTGAAGATATAATCAGGGAATCCTCTCGCAACAGAAACGACTGATTCTCCCGGACACTCGAGACATGCTTCCATTTTAATTAATTTTAACCACGGTGTGCCTCTTGAGACAAAGTGTCACTTCCTGCCCGCAGATTTCCTGCCAGTGCTCATTATGCAATCGTGAGCTTTGATAATTCCTCCGGTGCACCGTTTAATTAGAAACACATGGCCCTGAGATCGCAGAGGAGTACAGAGCATCTAATGTCTATACAGCCTGCGCCATGAGTAATTGTTTCTCCCTCACCAGTGCCGAGCCATTTTTTAACCTGCTGACAGCCAGAGGAGAGGGAGATGGAGGAGAGAACAGAGGAGAGTCTATGAGATAAAAATGTATCCATATCTGAGTTTTTTGTTATTATTTATTTAGCTACAGTGCAAGGTCAGGGAAGGAGTGAGGAGAAGTGAGAAGCAGAGGCTGTAGATGACGAGGCCAGTTTTTTCTTCCTTTTTCTGTTTTTGTCCTCCCAGCCAGGAGTTGTTAGGAGTGAGGGAGGTCCCAGGTGAGCTAGAGACCAAGGTGGGCTGACATCATGACAGCACACTTCATCAAAGCCCGTGGAGGCTGTTTGGATACTTGCCCGGGACGAAGGAAGAACTGTTATAGCTTCTCTTATATAGTGCCAGGCAGTGCAAAAAATCACCCGGATATCGAGGTTGTGATAAGTCGGTGTGTGTGTGTGTGTGTGTGTGCGAGAGAATGTATTTTTGTCTCTGACCTATTGTATCTTGTAACCATTTCATTTTTTTTCATTACCTGTCACCCCTTGCGCTCTTTATCTGGAATAATTGATGTGTTGCTATGGATATATTACTTTTTAGTCCCTTATTAAGTTTTTTTGGCGAGACATCTGCACACCATACGCATAAAAAAACAGGTTGGGAGATCATACTGCAAAAGATTGGTTGAGGATTGCCTGTATTTGTAGTTATGCTAAATTAATATGTGAAGACATTCCTTCACAATAACAATTCTTAAATAATGGATTCATTAAAATAGATAAGTTATACTTTATCAAAAAAGTATTTCACCGCTGAAAAGATGGTCTTTTCTATGCTGTATATGCAGAAGAAGGGAACACATGTTTTTCAAATTGTTGCTATATGACTGATCTGTGGAATTCACTTTTGCTCTAAAGATCACCCAGAATGCACCGGGCTTGTTGCAGCCTCTTATATCACATTAATTATTAAAATACACAGTGACTAACTCATTGTTGTACAACTCAAGCAAGGATCACACTACCTAAGGACATTACTGACAGGACGTAGTAAAACACGGGTTATTGTTGAACACAGAGAAAAGAAAGACAACAAGCTAAATGAACTGTCTCCCATTGCGCTTAGAAACCTTTTATTCTAAATATTTCAGTCTGATTTAATTCAAATTATTCTGCTATTGCACTTAATCTTTGCTCAAATGTCCATTTTCCTCTGCTGGCTTTGTTTTTTAAATATGCCTCCAGTGCTCCGTCCATATGTGGCCCAAAGTTTGGGTGTAATGTTACACATGCCTGGGTTTCACTATTTCTTTTCACATTTTTCAAACTAAATTCTTAAAGGAATCTGACGAATCCGTTGTCAATGAAAATACTACAGCCCGAGCTGACCTTATTGAACCGACTGACTGTAACCAAACCCTGTTCTTTACCATCGTTTCACACATTTCCTCCGAGACGTCAAGAGGCTATCGCTGTGGACTTAGGGTTCTATTCTTGGTGAGCGGATTTCGACTTGTCATTCATCCTTGTGCTGAACTTTGCCACGCTGTGTTCCACGCCTATCTCCTCTTTGTCAGATGTCAGTCATTCCTGGCCAGCGGGTGCTACCCTGCTGGGTGGTGTGTAAGACGAACTGAAATACCCACAGCTGTTCACAGCCGCTTGAGATGGAAAGATGGAGGGAGAGGAAAGTGGGAGGAGAGCGGAACTTGAGAGTCGTGAAGTCGATCAGCTCCTCGGCAGTCCCAGTAAACTCTCTCTCGCCCTCTCTCTCTCTCTCTGTGCCCAACCCAGAATAACCATTAGGTCGCTGCGGTTGTAGCCATGGCGCACATGACTCAAATCCTCCTCTGTGGGAGCTAACTGTATGGCACCTTTCACTTGTGGGTTGGTGATGTCACCGATCCGGGCGCCCCGCGTTGTCATCTGGAGCCGGACTCCGGGGCTGATGTCACAAAACTGGCTGTTGTCGCGAGCTAGAGCCGCTGACGGACAGCTTGGTGTGTTTGTATGGCGGCACAGATGGTTGGGAAAGGCGGGGGGCACTCGGGGTGCCAGCATGGAAGGTGGCAACGACGCGTCTTATCAAGTGGTGCCACATGCAGACTCTGATGTGCCATTTTGACAGGACGCTTCCCCCCCCCCCCCCTTTCTTCGAATTGAGACTCCTATTGTCTATTTTTCTCTCTATTGTTCCTCTTTACCTCATTCGATAAAGTCATTAATTCATTTCTCTTTGGCCTGTGCCTTTTTTTTTTTTTGCTGGTTCTTTGTCTTTCCATCTTTGTCTTCCCCTCTCCAGCTCGCTATCTTTTTACTATCTCTTTCAATTTGCCCGTGTGTTTGTGGTGGTTTATCTAAGGTTCTCATTCGTGCTCTCTTTAGCTCTTTCCTGCACTGTCTCCTCCATTTCTAACTGGAATGCTTTTTAATCCCTCTCTTTGTCCATCTCTCGCTTTCTTATGTGTTGTTTCCCTCTCTCGCTTTTTTCCTCTCTCCTTCCCTCCGTCCCTCGCGTTATTCTTTGTCTGGGATTGTGTCTTTTCCCCCTTTGTGTGCTCTGACGGGCCTCTTCCCCTCATTGATAGTGATGGCAGGCTCAAGCCCACTTCATAATGCTGCTGATATTTTCCCACTGGAGACCCCACTGTTGCTGCTGCTGCACTCCTCTGCATCAGTAAAAAAAAAAAAAAAAAATGGACAGTGACACCCCTCCTCCTTCCCTCCAAATCCATACTTCTCTGTTTCCTATAGCTCTGCCAAGCTTCTTCCATTCAGCAGTTCAACAAGACTGGTTTGTTTTGGAGTCACTGGGACCCAGCCTCACAGAGATTAATGCGGAGACCGACTGGGATGACATTTATGAGGCAAGCACTGGCGTAAAGCATAGAAGAAGGAAATAGTGCAGGGTAACAGTGTTGGATCAAATCAGAGGATTCCGGAATGGAACTTTGACTTCCTGGAACTGAACTAAACATGGACATCCTGAGCAGAACCCTGAAATTCCGGAATGGAACTCTGAGATTCTGGATTGGTTGGAACTCTGACATTCTGGATTGGAACTCTGACCTCTGGAGAGACAGAATGAGGACCAAAGTGTTTTCACGGTAAAGGAAGAAGACCTCATCTACACGTATAACGAAGTCCTCATCCAAGATGACGTCGCCATCTCAATGAGCCATCCTGGCTTTTGCCACCTCAGCATCATCCCGTGACATGCTAGTGGCCATCCTGATCGATGGCGACGAGCCCCGAGCCAGCCGAGCATTAAAGTAACCTTAAATAATTCATTTGTCAGCTATTTTCCCAGAGTAACCATTAATAAAGGTATCGACATAGCCTTCATTTGCAAGTGATCACTACTACACCCCCCTCCCCCTCCCACACACACAGCAGTCATGAATGCATCCATAAATGTCTCCAATTATATCCGCCTCTTGCAGAATGATGAATACGGCTCAATGGCCGCAGAAGAGCGTTTACTCTTAACTTCACTCGGACATGCACAACATACAGCCGCACGGGGTTCTAGAGGAGAAGTTATCAATATGGAGGCAAATTAGAATGGATCTGAGCAGAATCAGAACATACGGGCCGCTCTCTCCCGACGGCGAGCTCCATCAGTCTTCACAGCTGTGTGATCAATGGTGCCGAGACGGCGCAGCCAAGGAGCCATCCATTCTCATTACTGACACCACTGTCCACTCGTGCTTTCTCCTTGTTGTCCGCCAGAACCCGAGAGAGACAGAGGGAGCCAGTCGGTAGCCTTGTTGGAGTGGATTTACGATGGTGTTGAAAGTAGATCTTAAGTTGCCATGTTCTTCACGAAGGAGTTACTGTTTTTATTGTGCGTCCTTTGGCTGAACCGAGCGTGTCTTCTGCGTGGAGCGATGAACTTGTGCGCTTGTGTTTGCAGGAGCGCCGCTGTTGTTCAGAAACGTCTCTATTACAGCACATTCCAGTTTTTCGCTGCAGTGAAATTGGGACACATCCCCGTTTCTTTGTCTATTTCAAAATATACAGCATGCAAGTGTGAACCTTTATGTACATTTTCATCATCTGGACCTATCAGAGAGTCTTTGTGTTGTTGTTGCACAGTGTCTACACTGTTTACGTGAAATGTGTGCTCGCAAACTAGAGCGAGCGTGAAGGGCAGGACATGCAGTTCCATAGAAAACATGCAAAGAGCATGGATGGCAGGACTTCAGTGTTCTTTTGTGCTTCTTCCTCACTGAAGTCCTGTGGAGTTCAGATTATCATCAGCCCCCTCGATACCGAGCATTCCTTCTTCTTTCATGTTGTCTGATGTGAGCAGAGTCCCACTGATTAAATTCTGTTGCCCAGCAATTACATGAAGTCATCGATGCCACATCGTGAGCTAATTACTTACGACGTACACACGCAGGCAGGCGTGCACGGTCACGCGCACAAACAAGGAGCCACCTACAGAATAGGAACGTATGGATTCACATTCACAACGCAAGAGGCTTTCGTCCAATTAGATACAGACAACACACATCAGTTATGTAGCCGGGTCTGTTGATTCTTAATAAATGGAGCTCCTGAAAGGGAACAATTGTTGTGGAATCCGAAATATCTGCGCTTGTTTGTCTCGGTTGAGTTGCATTTTGATCACTATTATGTCAATAAAATCATTCAGACCTCGACAAACAGCTTCATTGTGAGTCGGAAGCCTTCGGGTCCTGGAGGGATAAGGGTAATAAAATTGAAAGGGTCCATTTTCATTTTTATATAATCACATCAGAGTGCTGTTGTTATGTGCTGGCCCCCAACGCTAATTGTTTAGGGGCCAAGAGACGTACTAGTTGGGTAAAAGAATCCTTTTGTTTTACCGTGTTGTCTTGTTTAGTCAAACGCGGAGCTGTTTAAACAACGAGAGACATTTGATTTGAGTTAAAGAGCACGAGTATGACATTTGGCTTGGTCTTTTGGGCTTTGTGGGTAATTCAGACAGGCCACAGGCTATAGGAATTGCCACTGGGATATGTTCAACACTGACATCTTTTCTTTGTAGAACTTTTCTTCTCCTTCTAGTTAGTGTGGCGTCGTCTTGTGCAGCGGACATTTATACGTTAGAGTGACCTTTGAAGCCTTACTTGTGTGGTGGTGATTCATATCTTATCCGCGTTGCACCTGTGAAGAAGGCCAATCTCATTACTCACCCAAGAGAAAAAGGAAGTCGTGAAATCTTCACATCTGGGCCACTCGAGCAAAAACAACACACCGAAACCTGCTGTACGTATAAATATCATATCGTGTTGTCGCGTCAATATTTTTGAAGCATTCCTCTTTTATGAAACACGCGTGAAACGTTACGCCTGAGAACTGGGCGAAGAGGCAACAACGGCCATGAAAGATGATATTGATTCTGATGGATGCCAAATGCGCGCCGCTGGAAATGGGAGCAATTTCACAAGGGCTGAGGGCCGCATTAAAGCACAGCGTGTCTCTGGTTTCAACCAGTGTTCACGTGGGAAGTGCTGCATTGGATTCATTTGTCCCCGTGTGTGTCGTTTCCTCGCCGGCGCAGGTTACCGATGGCTGCGGCGGCGGAGCAGTCCTCCATCATGGCTGACGGCTCTGACAGTAATGCAGACTGTAGCTGCTAATGGGACCGCGGGGACTTTCCGCCGTGTGCGACATCAATCAGGATCCTGCGAGCACTCACTCCAATGGCCCTCCTCACTCACTCAACACATAGCAGATGTCCCGGTCTGATCCACGGAGAAATAATGCCAAACGCATGCTAATGACGTGGTACTGTTGCTTTGACGAAACAAATCCCCGTTACGGCTACACGCGTCTTTAAGGTGTCGGGCGTGTTGTTGCATCCTGCGCGATGCGCTTTTACGAGAATTCAGTGTATTCTCCGATTTTTTTTTTACATTTGCGTGGTCAAAATAAGACATCTCTGGATTAAAGATGATGCTAGGTTACGATTTTAGTGGGCGATATGTTTGTGACAGTGAGTATATCTCAATTAGACTTGATGAGAGAGTTGAGTATGCTTTTGAATTGGGAGGAAATAGGTCCAGTTGCACTACTTGCCCTGTGCTGCTGTACTGTACATCTTGAGTAACCACGGGCGGAGCCTGTGATATGGGCACACTGCGAATGGTTTCCACGGAAGGGAAATACCACGGCGTGCTGAATGTTGGGTGCGTTGATGAGCTCGCGGTGAAGGCAGCCACCACAAACTGGCAGGAAGTGCTTTTATATATTATTACTTGAAGAAGGCTGAGAGTTTTCTTTGAAACACAACGTTTCTGTTTGCTTTCAGTGTCACTCAGCTCATTCTTCGTGTGTCCTCCACAAAACATTTGCTAAGCAGATTTTTCTGAAAGGTTTGAAAACCAACAACAGCCATGTTAACTCGCTTGCAATCTTCACCACTTGTTTTCCCATTGTTGTGTTTCCTATTGCATTACCACCACCTGTAGATCAGTGGAATAGCATGAAACCATTGGCAGTAATGTGCCAACGTGATGTTTTCAGCTCTTGGTGTGAAAATTAACTCGCACACGTTAAGCATATTTATGTATTTGTCAGTATTGACAGTTCTTTGAAAAAGCTTACATCATATAATCAACTCGCAACATTTTATAAGGCAGATTCCTACTTCGTTACACCCAAAGGGTCGGGCACATTTGTCTCTGCGGGGCAGCACGACTCACCTTGCTGCATTGTTCCACCAGAGGACGGGGCCAGTCTGTGGTGGTCCCCAGGGTCTCTGGAAGCAATAAAATGACTCACCTTCACAAAGGATGCCACAAGTTTCTCAGAGTCGGTCGAGATGTCTCTTTATTCTTTCCCTTTTGCCTCGTCCCGCTGGCCTGGTTGCTGAATCGACACGCCGGTGTCTGTTGGAGCGGAGCATCGATCCCTCCCCCAGTCAGCACGCCCTCGGGGGGAGGAGAGAGCGATATGCTTAGAGCAGCATAGCCCCTCTTGTATAAAAAAAATGCTGAGACAGGGAGGAGATGCGCTGATCTGTGTAAGATGCCCTCCTGAACGGAGCATGATGGACGCGATAGACTGTAACCTTTTGGCAAAGTTTCAAGGTGTAAGGTACATCGGTGGGAACAGCTTTCCATCTTGTTGTGGTTGTACTCTCTGTGTGGAGGGCACAAAGCCTTTTATTTCCGACAGTCCAAACAGCGACATTCCTGCTGCTTATTTTCACACTACCTGCTCTTCATGATGAATCCCCGCTTCTTTTCCTCTGCACACACGGTTCTGTCATCCTCAGCCCTTCAAAAACAAGATTCTCCTTTTGTGTCATTGTACCTGCTAATTTCCTCCATTTCCACACTGACACTGGATTAAAGGGTTTCCACGGTTTCCCTGCCGCCATCATTCCTACCCCCTTTCAGTTGTTGGTCTCCTCCCCCTGTAGGCTGTAATCACCCTGAGAATGGGGTAATTAGGGCCAGTGTAGGGCAAT
This sequence comes from Pseudoliparis swirei, assembly GCF_029220125.1. Classification (NCBI taxonomy): domain Eukaryota; kingdom Metazoa; phylum Chordata; class Actinopteri; order Perciformes; family Liparidae; genus Pseudoliparis; species Pseudoliparis swirei. Next base: position 7,288,135 of record NC_079397.1, on the reverse strand, counting down.
TACCAGAGCTTGAGTTGTTTAATTACGGCCTTCTCTGGAGATGGCTGATGCTAGTGACAGTGGAGGCCCAACTCACAGAGTGATTTCATCCTCTTGAGGGACAGATAGAGATGGAGACACGGTGATGGCGACGGGGCGTGAGTGGGAGGGATCACAGGAATATAGGCGAAAAGCACGAGATCCAGGGCTGATGAATGTACGTCTACAATGAGGGGAGATAATGCAACAAATAAAGCTAATTTAATTCTCAACAGAAGTGGACAATGATGTATTTTGTTTGTTTTTTGTATGGGACAGAAAGTATCTAAATATTTTTTTACATATTTCCTTTGGCATGAATAAAGCTATATTTTGTCTTAATTCTATATATTTGTTTTAAACTTGAGACATATGTAAAAAGAATAAGGAAGAAAAACCAAACATGTTGTCAGCTTCATGATAAACCGTTCTAAATGCCTCGCTTTGGTGAAGCTCACATTGGTTTACTCTTGTGGTTTTTGGAAAATATATACTGTATTTTTGTTTGAGATTAGTTCAAGATTATTTGGCCTCATGTTGCCAACAGCAAGGGCCGACAGACGAGCATCCCTTTGACTGCGCAACAGGTTACTGCTTAAAGAATCACACATGAACGTGACCGAGAAAAAAAAGCAAGGTCTCCCCTTTCTTCTCTTCCAAAGGGCCATGACGCCCATGAATGGCCATCTTGGACTCCAGCACCCTGAAGAGTTGCAGGGCAAAGGCCAGGGGGCCATTCCCCAAACCAGGCGAAAGGAATTCCCTCTGTCTTCCCACTGTCTCAGACCACTCTCAAAATAGTGCATGGTGAGAATGTTCCCGCCACCCACAGACCATGAGTGTAAAATAACCAAACCAGACTTAGATTAATGCACATGATTAAATGCATGTTCTACAATGTTGACGAGAAGCACAAAGTCATCACGCAGACGGTTGGAGAGCAGATTTGGATTGGCCCGGACTCTAAGTTTGGCACTCAGTTCAGACTCCCTCGACATTTGAGTCTGGTGCGGTCAGCAATTGAAAGGGTCTGCTGAACATATTTGCATGCATGTGTTTACTAAACATCAAGCTCTCCACATTTTCTCCATCTTTATGAGTGGTGGTGCTGAGCCTCTTTGATGAGGCAGCAACCTGTTCATTGTTTGTTTGGTTTCCAATGAGTTGCACGCGAGTCGTGTTTGTATTTCCGTTGTACCGCAGACGTAGTAACGCGTAACCTAAAAACACCGGATGAAGATGTTTTGGACAGAGCATATTTCCTGACAGATGTGTCCAATGATAGTGGCCCTTTGACCTTTTGAACCATGACCTCCTCTTCCCACATCACTAGGTTGAGGAGCATTGACCCCCTTTTTTCTGGGAGACCCGTTGGTTGCAGGAAGGGCAACTGATCCTGAGGTTGTAACTCTCCTCGTTCCTCGGGGTTTAATGACAGACATGTGTTTCATATACTCATCTTCAAACGGATGAGTTACAGTTATTGTGAATGCTGCAGATGTGGCGTACTATCATTCTCTTAACATATTCGGCATGGTGTCGGACAGATGCTACAACATGATGGCGGAAGTCCGTACGGCAGGGATGGTGATGGATGTACCGGCTGCTCTCAGCGGCTGACGAACCGGAATCGCCTCTGCTGTAAGACACGGTTGACTGACTGTGGCACCTTCTGGTAAAAACCACAAGACCTTAAACCCGTGACCCGCTCACTGAGATTTCATTTGTTTTCGGAGAGTGTATATTAACACTCTGTGAATCTCAGTCAGGCGGGACCGCCAGTAGTGTAAAACGAGGAGACACCAAAGGCTTTTTGGGAAGCGCTATTTCCAGACGGTTATGACGCAGGGTCGGATGGACCCCCCCAAACATCTTTGACGCTCTGCACTCACTATCTCTGTCACCAAGTCTGCTTATGTTTCGACAAGGAAGTAGGGGGGAAATTCCATTTTTAGATTTAGGTTTTGAAGAGTGAGGATGTTGTAAGAGACATCTTTGTCTGGGTGGAACAAGCACTGTCTTATGAGGGCCCGTCCACATGTTTCGGATCGCCTCTGATGTGTTTTCCATGTGTGGCATCCTTTCATAAATAAATGAAGGTGCAGGAATGTTTTCCATTTTATTGCCTCCCTTCGCTCGTCAAAAGCGTCGCAATCAAGAGTTAAAAAGCAGTGTGTTTGCTGTTACTCTGCTTTGATTGGCTGAAGATTGACTGCTCAACATATAATTAGTTGCTTCCAGCATAATTACTCTTTCAGTGTCGAAGTTCCCATACAGAAATAGCTCTACCGTATTTAGACCAAATCTCTTTTGCCAACATGCTTGCTGCTTACAAATTGTCACCTGGCAGATTTCTCCCGGTTCAAAAACACCTCGCTGTCTCTTGGGATTTTCTTCTTAAATAAAACACGGCGCTTTTGTAACAATTTCAAAGCATTTGAAAGAAGAAAAGGAAATTCATATCAGTGACCTTGCTCAGTTCCATCTATCTCCTGCATCCGTCTGTGAGTCTTCTCTCCAATTAGTGGGAGAAAAACAACCTAACTCGGAGAGCGGAGACAAATTCAATTGTCGGGTGAAAAACAGGGAGCCTCTGTGTTTGATCTCTGCAGGCAATGGTGTGAAGAAAGTTTCACCGAAGCGTGTTGCCTTTAAAATAGACCGAGGCATCTCCTCCTGCACCTCTGTGACCTTGTCATTTGGCTCTCCATCTTATCAGAGGAGGGAATGATGTCAGCACTCATTCCTTTTCACCATAACAAGGGGTGAAACCAGACTCTCCTGCCGCCAGTCAGTGAAAAATAATTAAAGTGGAGGCTCTGTGATTTAACAGGAGACCACCGATCGATAATAGCCTGGAGTATGAAGACTCAAAATGCTGGGTAGGATTTTGCAGAAAATAAAAATAAAATGAAAAGCCCTCTGTGGATTGTGAAGTGTTTCCAGCGTCGCATGAGGGTCAGTGTAATGCAGTTGGCTGCCAAAGCCTGCTTTTTAATTGGCTCCCTTGTGGTGATCATTGGACTGGACTCCTGAAGCGGCAGTACAGCGCTCCTGCCTTGCTGCTTATTAGAACTGACAGTTTAGCATCCATCACTTAATGTGTCCAATTTCTCATCCTCACTTGTCTCCGGCAGAACTCTGAGACTTGTCCGGCTGCTCGGATTTCTCTTGTTATTTATGCTTTGTTGTCCTTTTGTTGAGGCTGTATGGATGTATGCAGAATAGCATGAACCTGGCCCTCTAGAGTCTGTCAATCAACACAGTGCCCGTCTTTTGTGCGCCACGTCACTTTAGCCGAGTGCCTTTAGCAGAGATGAAAAAGCCATCTGACCCCTTTTAAAGCGGAGCTCCGCTTACAGCCCTGTGATCGCTCTACCATTCGTGCCCTTCCCCATGGTTTGGGTTTGCCCCCACATTTCATGGCTTCAGACACTCTCACTGAGATCAAACTCCCAAAGTCCTGGCCACCTGTTGAGACTCCCTCTGAATGTGCTAATGACCGCGTTTGTCTGAGGAGTAACCAGCTCTTCTTCTCATACCTCTGTCCCCCACCCCCCCCACCCCACCCAGCCCTCTCCCCAAAAGCCCGTTCCGACTTTATAGTGATTGCTTTGCCACTTGTTCGACCTTAACTGCCGAGAGGGCGGAGGACGGTCGAACTTTCACTGTAGGTCAGTGCCTTTGGTGGGAGAATAGTGCGGTTCTTGTTTTCTAGGGAACAGGAACAGACGGGGAAAACACCTGCTGCCTTGCTGATGACACAGGTGTTGACATGTCAATGAACATGTCCCAAAGTGTAAATTTCTATATTCATACTTGTAAGGCCTCGAGCCTTTGGATTTAGAAACGTTTCACCGTGTCCACTTGATGTCAAGGACTGTTAAATATGTAACGTCAACGCTGGTTGAATGTTCACAGCCTGAAAATAAATCAAAACGTCAGTGTAAATCCACCCTAAATCATGACAAAGGGACCAGCTGTATCATTTCCATCTGGCCATGTTTCAATAACACAAAGTATGTAAGGAATCTGATATGAGAGCTGCGGCCGTGTATCCGGTGTTTTGCAGTGATGCGTCTTTCCTCTTAAGTCAGCGGTTAGGAATCGCAGAGAGATCATCTGAACTGTGATGATGCTTTCCTGGGCTCGGACCAACTCGACATTATCCATGAGACCTGAGTTTGCCGCTCCCCACCCCCTCAAGCTTGCGGCGTCGTATTACCATGAGCCCGCAAAGTAATTTGTAGACAGATAATTTTAATGACCTCTGACAGCAACTACACATTGTTGGCTGTTGTCCTTGTTTGGCAGACTGACTCTCGGAGGGTTCGGCCCGTTGCTAGTTTTTGTGAAGTGTCTGTGGTAGGCCAATTAGTGGTTTTAGCTGATGGGGCAGGGGATCAGTATTTGTTCGTTGAGCACAATAGTGTGCTTTGTGTTTGAGCGTCTTCTAAGATCCAAGATAACCGGACACGTTTTTTAAATGAAGTATGTGCTTGTTGTCCTTGCACTTTATGAAGAGACGCAGTATGTTCAGCAGACTTAGCGTGCCCAGATGCGATTAATAATCTCCTTCTCAATAGTATAAACAGAGAAGCTGGAATCAAGTTCACGCATCAATCATTTGTGCAGATGCGTCGTATTTTTTTGTGTGCGTTTTAATCTTTGACGCTGGCATTTTCCGGTGCACGGAAATGCATTCAAACTGCTTCAAGGCGACCTTCTCAACTCGAAACAATGAAACGCAGCAGGCACTTGAAATGTGAAAAGCAATCCTGCCAAGGACATTTTAATAACCTGTAATTGGTTCTGGGGAGACTGGATTACTGTAATGTTTCAGTCCTCAGAAAACCAAGAAAAAAGAATCAGCAGAATTATGAAATACCCGTCGAAGCAAATTAGAATGTAATTTAATAAGAAACTAAGTTCTGTTATTGTGAGAGAAGGATTGGGTGGAACTTTGAAGCAGGAATATACAATATACAGTTTCCCTGTGTAGAGTAGATTAACATATGATGAATGTTTACTTTTTGATGATCGTTGTCTTGAAACTAATTATTTCTACAAAGGAATCTGTCAGACAGACGCTTTTTTTCTCACCTAAATTAACATTTCTTCCCTAAAACACATAAACTACATTAGCATTGTTTCCCTTTAGTGGGTTATGTGTTTCTTAGTTATTATGACCATCATACGAAGAAATAGTACAGCTGATGAAATGCTGTCATTTATAATATGTGAGTTATTTCTAGGCTGTTGTGACATCAATTTAACCAATAACCTCATAACATTATTGTGGATTCTTTTATATGCTTTTAAAAAGCCAGACTTTTTTATGTATCACTTACACTACATAGTTAAGCCATCACATAGCGGTCGGCGTAAACTTGCAACACATCCACAATGAGCAGAAACGGAGAGCAAGGGACTGGAATACTTCTTGGCAGATGCCTTGATTTTGTAGCAAAGGTCTACTTGTATTCACAAGTAGACCTTTGCTGTTTCGGTACCTGTGAGAAAACCACTCAGTACTCCTAGTCTCCAGTGTGATTGGTCAAGGGTTTGGAGTACGTTCTCTGAATGTTTGTGGTTTTGAATTTCAAGCCTTGACGAGCATCCAAATAATCTTGTGGCAGCACCAGAATAACTTCTCTGCTTTGTGAAATCGAGGTTGTGGAAGCGGAGACGTCCAATGGGTGATTTCATGCCCCTCGTGTGATTAACCAATCAGAGTCAGCGATGAGCCACGGGTAAAAGTGAACACTTTCTTTCAGCACAACAAGGTACCTTCTAAGAGCAAACGCTCAAGACAGTTTCCTTTTGTCCGTTGGTGTTTCATCTAATTCCAAGCACAAATTATTTCGACATTGTGATTAATTTATGTTAGATGAAAAGTTAACCTTTAACAAGATCAGATCGTTGCTGTATTTAAATTGCCAAAGATGACCAGAGCTTTTAATTCTCACATCTGTTATTACCTAGAAATGGTCTGTTATTTTAAGTCAAGACACAGTGAAAAGAGTAAAAAAAAGTAAAAACTGTAATGCATGCTTGAAAGCAACTAGCTGCCTTCTATTCTTTCCCTGCTGTTGTTGGAAGACCCCAATCCGGTGGGATCAAGACCATGTAACTTCATAAGTAATTACATAAATGTAAGAACAGATATGCACATACACGCAGGATTCCTATGAATAATTCAGTAATACAGTGCAATGACTATAATTACATAAATCCGTTTAGTGCCTCTTCCCAAGCCAGCAACTACTCTGCTTCCTCCATCACCATCTGCAAAAGCCCCAAACAGTAAAACAACTATTTGTTTCAAAATAACAGAAGCAAAAAAAAACACATTGCCTAAGACTTGTGCTCCTGCTTTGTTTCCCTCCATTGCCCCTATGACAACTTGTAAATATATAAAAGCAAATAAGTTAACAAATATATACACATTTGAAAAGGTATAGAAGTCCCCTCATTTGTCACTCTGTCATCTTGTTTTGTGTCACAAATAAGAGTTCAATGGTGAAGGGTAATTATGTTACACGAATACAAAAACACGCCATCCGGCTGGCTTTTTCGTTACCCGGAGCAGCGGAGAGCGCCCCATCACAGCTGGAATCGATAGACTTTTCTCCTCGGAATGCGATGCATGAATAGATAATCACGGTCGCTATACGGCGCGGTGAGAACACCAGTGAGTTGGTGAGCGTTCCGTAATTACTCCTCATGCATGTGAAAAGAAGTGCCTGCAGTGCCGTTGCTGTAGCGCAGTGTTTTTCAACAATTTTTGAGCTTCGGCACATACAAAAAAAGAAAAAAAGATCAATTTCAAAATGTCAGTTCAGAGTTCAAATATTTTTCCATCGCCGTTCTTCACCACAGCGTCTCCAGTGCATACTTTAATTCTACTATCTTAATTCCTGCGCTACCTACCACCGCCTCCTGGCACGAAAGAGTATTTCATTACTAGGCCAGCCACTATATTACAGACTGAGACGCTCAACAATGGCAAATTATTTGCGACACATAAATAATATATTTTTTGGACCTATGAAGTGAAATTGGACATTTTCCACACTGGTGGAAAATCACTGCTGTAGCGCTTAGCCAGTGTTGGTGTTACAAGAAGCCGATAAGGCCTGCAGAGTCACCGCCGACTCCGAAACCAAAGTAGGTTACGGACTTCAAAAGTGAGGAAGAGCTGCAGAGTTGATCTACGGAGTGAAAGACAACGTTTTAATTGCACTAATTAATTTCCCTACATCATGTCTCAGTCAGATTTATTTCCGGTGCTGGGTTTTTCTGGTCTCAAGTCAATGTGTCAGTTTCACTCCGTGGGTCCTGGGTTTTGTTTGTTGTATATTTTTCCCCAAATTGATGGAAGCTTTTTTCTCTCTCGTTGTTTTACTTGAATACACAATTGGAGCATTCCTATTTGAGCATTTTCCAGTGGACGTGATTCCAGGGTGAGGGATGAGCACCATGTGCTGTTAATAGTCAAAAATCCCCCATGTGTAACTAACTATGGGTGGTATTAGATAATGCACTAATTCGCTATTTTGTGATTACAATCAATGCCATGTATCTGTTTTCTTTTACACATGGCTGAACAAGAGGACGTCAGCTAAACACACAAGTCTGATTCTTTTGTTTTTGTGATGGCAACCTGCCAACTTGAGCATGACGGCCAAGTGCAGCCACAGGAATCCATTACAGAGTACTAGATGCTGATTTTAGACACGGCTTTATGACACATTGATGAAAAATAACCTTTTAGAAGCCATGCATGTTATCCTGCGGGACTGACTCCGCGCCACCATTGTGTGCGTGTGTGTGTGTGTGGGGGTGCTGGATATTTGTGAGGAAAACGAATCAGAACTCAATTCTGTGCCTGAATTGTTTTTCTTCAGCGAGGCCTTCATAGTCTTTCCTGTCGTTATATGGGTTCAATCTCCTGCAACAGAGGCCCTTGTTGTGGTGTAGTGGCTGTGTTGAAGTCATTCAGAAATATAGCAGCATCTCCTGTGGGACAATGATTGAGATTGAAATAGGGCAGGTCAGCCATGAGGTATCCGAACAGGTTTAATGGAGCTGCAGGAGCCCCTTGAGGGCGACGCTGGCTAGCATGGGTCACAGCGGGGCCATGTTTATTTAGTGCATCTTGGAGTGTGCCGAACACCACAGGTTTTCTCCTTGTCCCCCTTACCCTATTCACCTATTCTGTTTCTCCAGCCCTGGCTGACCGTGAGCCGGGCTCAAGCCACATCTGGATGCAATTCCCTTTTGAGCCGATGCTGAAAGATCCTACCGAAATTCCTGAGACTGGGGGTGGGGGGGTAAGGGGGGGAGCCGGGATATTTTAATGAAAACGAAATGAAAGGAAGATGAAATTTTAAAATGGAACTGCTGTTCTATTTTCTTTATTTTCCCGGCAGGCCGTGGTGTCTGTCAGCCTTAAACGATTGTTGCACCGTGGGCTGTCAAATCTTTGGATTTAGACAAATGTGACATATATATATGGATATTCGTAGCCTTTTGGGATTAGGCGGAGGGAGCGCAGATTCATATTTGAGTCCTGTTTAAAATGGGCAGTCACTTTTCATTAAACGCAACCAGATTTCGAAGTACCTGCCAATAGCTAACTACACCCTGTGTGAGTGATGCAATGGGGAAACAGTCCATGGAGGAAAAGCAAAATATGGCACCGCACCTATGACAGAAAACGAATAAGGTGATAAGGTTACCTACAATAAAAGCAGTGTATAATCCCAAGCGAAGGCTTGGCACTCGTCCGCAATGCAAAGCCAACCGCAACCTGTAAGCCTGTTAGCTTCACATTGTACCGATAGTTGGAAGAGGAGTTGGGCTCAAAAATGGGAATGTGGTTACCATTAAACATCTGAAACACTATGCAACATAAGGTTAGAAATAACTTGTAGCGCGATTTATAGTTCCACATTACATTTTATAATATATTTTATGTTTGTGTGAGTAAGAAAAATATTACTCACTGGACTCATTAGGTACAACATGGTCATAGACGCATTTCATTTTGAACTTTAACAAATTCTGAAACAATATATTAATCTTAAATTTTCTTGTAATGTTATGAACAAGGATAAACCAACACATTCACAATTTACATTTCACTCATTAAAAGTGATTGCACACAGAGCTTGAGTGAAGTTTATGACTTGGAGTGCATACTCAGCGTTTTAAAGGATGATCTTACTATTACACTTTTGTCCAGGTTACAATCTGTCCAACTCTCACCCTTCATTTATTTTACATCTGCAGTTTGTTCTTATTGTAAACGAAGCACGCAAGTTTTGACTCGCAATCAGATTTACTTGGAATTATCTCATTAAGTGGTTATTTTGTACTCCCAACGGGACCCCCCCCCCCCCCCCCCACCCGATGTTCGTGCCAAGTGACTTTGACTCCAAGTCTCACAGAAGCCTTCGCCTCATTGGCTGAGTCGGAGACTGAGTTGGATTGCTTGTGAAAGCTCTTCATGTGCATTGACGGGCTGTGAACGCACCCTTGGACCGGAGGGCTGAATAATGTAACTCCCATTGGCTTCGAATGAAGGTATTGACTGAAAAAAAATCTGAAAAAAATCCCTCTAATGTGGAAAAGAATATATGGTGACACCTGTCGTGTCTCGTAACACTTAGCACTGATATGTAACTTGTGTATTCACCGATCCTCTCCAACAGTGTCGATTTGTGATTGTTCCTCAGGCCCTTAGCTTCTTAGGTGTTAAAAATAAATGAAATGTGTGTGTGTGTGTGTGTTTTTGTCTTCATAGATGCGCACACATGCACGTGTAGAATCCGTGGACATCAGTGGTCGAAGCCCAGTGGTCCACGGAGATTTGCGCAGTAGGCCTATCGTGTTCTGTTTTTTTCCGTGATCCGGTGTAAGACGCTGACTGACCCGCTAAGACAGCAGGAAAATCAAAACCAGCTGGGAGACGTCGCTCACTGTTTACTGATATTTATCTGTGACTCGCACTGATTACACCAGCGCTATCAAGGAATCGTGAGCTGTTGATGGAGAACGAGTCGGTGAGAGAAAAGTGTCCGGGAGGAGAGATTTGGTGAAATATACGGTGAGGGGCGAGGGATAAGCACGAGATGATAGAGGCGATATCGGTTAGTTCACCCAAATTACTCATCTAGGTTCTGTTTTTTCTGCTGATGTTTTGAGATATCCACTGAGATGTCTGCCACAACTCAAAGACAATGGAGGTAAATTGAATTTAGTTTTTGGTTCTCAGGATTTAAACGTCTTCCAATGGAGATTGTTGACAGTGTAGTCTGTGGATTCTCCAGAATAACCAGAATACTTGTTTTTCTGGAAAGACATGTAAAACTCAAATGTACTTTTTTTTTTTACAAGAGGAGCATTACAAACAACTTTTCTTTCACCTACATTGCAACAAAGAGGTCTGAGACTGTTAACTCAAAGTCTCAATGCAAAAAAACAAAAGTCTCTTTTTTGGGAATTAGAAAAAACCCTGAGACCACACAAACCCATGAAAATATAATGAAATATCTTTTACAAACAAAGAGATGAGTGGCAGGTTTTTGCTTAGTTTGACACCACAGACAATCAATATGCTGTTTATTATATACTGTATATATATTCAATAAAATGGAAAATGAAAATGCGAATACAATCAAACGAATAAAATAAAATAAAAAATGGAAAAAATAAAAGAAATATATGAAAAAATTATTAGGATTAAATATAATATGAAAAATGAAACTACTACATCTCCTCCTACTAATGTTAACGACATGCTTAAGGACGCAGCAGCAAGCCTTAGACAGAGAGCAACAAGGAGCTGCGGTTGCATGCTGGGATGCCTTATCGACACGCCTCCTCAGCCTCGCCTTCTCATCAGATCATGGGCACCGAGGTCGTCAGGGGTCCTGGATCAGACGCCCCCCGGCCCCCTTCCCTGTCCTGTCCAGACCTCAACGTTATCAGCTCTGTCAGATGCACAGACAGCGGAGGTCTGGGACCCTCTTCCTGACCCGCCCATCAGCTCCCAGAGGAATTCCTCTAATGAGGCACTATGGGGAACAGATGCAGAGAGGGCAGCCAGGGCAAAAACAACCTGCCACAGTCACTTAATGATTACACACACGGTTATGTCACAGAGGCTTTCAAGACGCCGTGTTTGTGTGTGTTTGTATACGTGTGAATGTGCCTGTGCAATAGAGTATATGTCTCTATGTGAATCTTCCTACTGTGCGACTCAACCTACAAGGATTGTTAATTCATCCGAAATGTGAGTTGTTATTCTCTTTGATGACTCACTCAGTTAATAAATTTATTTGTTCTCCTCTTTTATACGTCACAAAGTAACATTCTATTCAGATTTCCCCGCGCGGGAACCCTAACACTAACTCTCTAACCCTAACCCGGGAAGACTCATGAGTAAATTCATTCACCTAACCCTAACCGAACCCTAACCCTTTAACCCTAACCCCTAACCCTTTCTAACCATATCCCCTAACCCTCTAACCCTAATTCCTTACCCCTCACCCCAACCCTAACCCTCTAACCCTAACCGAACCCTATCCCTAACCCCCTAACCCCTAACCCTAACCCTGTCTTCATGTGAGAGCGTTGTGAGGCATTGTTTCTGGAGGTGTGAGGAAGCTGCTGGAGGCCCACGGTGCATTCATTACGATCTGCTTTAATTTCTGTTGAATATCAGGCAGGAGAGATGCTCTCGGCATCTTGTATGTCATTTCAGGAAGGGCTGTGGACTCCAGAAAACTCTATCCATCCTTTGTAAGTAATATCAGCTGCAGTGTGTAATATCAGATGTGATGTGTCCGTCCGCCAAGAATAATGCTCAGAACATGCCTTGAATCACACATGGTCGCCACTCAGCCCCTCGCACATGCACAGGACTGCCCTCGGGAAATAGGCTCATTCTGACTGTCCGATGTTTCAGGCCTCGGCTTCAATCATTGTCTTAAATGTTAGGACATGTTTGTGCATGTGCAATTGCCTGGTATATACTCCAATGCCCTGTGCTGTTTGCATCAAACGTGGTCGGATAGGATTAAAGGGCCAGTTCATGAAAACAAGAAGGGGCTGCCAAGCACGAGCAGGAGAATGAGAGGAGAGGAGTCTGTGCCAAGTGCTCACAGACCGTAGGGAGAGACTTTAGAGACGTTAAACTTGTACCTAATTAGCATAGTTTAGTTCCTACTTGCCGTAAACTTTTTCTTGATAAGTATTTCTTGTAATGAAGTATGACTCTGCTGATATCAGATGTGTGTTCTTGTTTTAATAGGATCACAGTGCATCAAGGGAATGCGGAGGAGGGGAGGAGTTAGTTTCACAACGGGAAAGAGGCAATAGATCTGCTCCAGATGTGTGTTGACACACTGTCAAGTTGTTTGATCAGGTACCACGAGGCCAGGCCTCTCTTTCTTACTCTCACTTGTCCGCTCTCTCTCTCTCCAACTTGCCACCGTCACTCGTTTTATCTTCTGTCTTTCCATCTGATTCCTGCAAAGAAAACGCAACATGTCCATCTTAAAGCGACGTTTTTCTTTTTCCTGCACGTCCAAAAGAGAAAGATGATCCAGACAATAGGAATGAGCACATACCAGCTGTTAGTAGTGATCAGCTCGCGCTTACCTCAGCCTCAAATCGGCCTAAAGATTAAATACAAAACAGAACCCCGTGCTGACTGCATCTGGATGCCGATTCCTTTTCATGAGATTCACGATTGCTTTTGGCACGGCATCAGCAGAGGCCCCTCTTTCATGTACATATTGAGATTTATGAAGTCCCAGCACATGATGAAAGTGGATAACTTCGGCACGTACAGTGTTATGAAATACAGATCCAGAAGAATTATTTGCTATTTTGATTGTATTTCTTCACCCTCCCAAACTCTATACTTAACTGGACATTGCTGTATATATTTAAATAAATGTTTCATGTTATATATACATTGCTGTATATATTTCACGTTTTTCTTCAGGTTATACAGGACTGTCTCAGAAAATTAGAATATTGTGATAAAGTTCTTTATTTTCTGTAATGCAATTAAAAAAACAAAAATGTCATGCATTCTGGATTCATTACAAATCAACTGAAATATTGCAAGCCTTTTATTCTTTTAATATTGCTGATTATGGCTTACAGCTTAAGAAAACTCTAAAATCCTATCTCATAAAATTTTAATATTTCCTCAGACCAAGTTAAAAAAAAGATTTATAACAGCTGAGTGTTTGTCAAGGCTCAGGAAACCCTTGCAGGTGTTTCGAGTTAATTAGACAATTCAAGTGATTTGTTTAATACCCTACTAGTATACTTTTTCATGATATTCTAATATTTAGAGATAGGATATTTGAGTTTTCTTAAGCTGTAAGCCATAATCAGCAATAAATCAGAATAAAAGGCTTGCAATATTTCAGTTGATTTGTAATGAATCCAGAATGCATGACATTTTTGTTTTTTTAATTGCATTACAGAAAATAAAGAACTTTATCACAATATTCTAATTTTCTGAGACAGTCCTGTATATAATAATATACATGTAGTAAACATTAACTCATTAAAAAAATACTTTTTAATGACATTTCATTCTTATATGAGCATAAAAATGCTGTCTGCTTGGCAATGAAACATGTTATATCTTTCTTATACTTATTAGGTTTTAAATTACTCTGACTATTTCCACAACATATCTGTTTCTCCCTTTACACCACAGTGTATGTGTCTAGACAGGTTGATAATAGCTGGCAGTACCTTCCATTTACAACAATGAAATGTGCCCAAAAGAACGAGGCCCATCCAAATGGGACCGGTCTCACATTGTGAAAATAAGAAAGTCGCAGAGAGCCGTTGCCCAGTAGGTCCAGCGTTGCTTCGTGCTACAGGTCTTTAAATGTCTCCGGGGGAAAACATGAACACACACAGAGAGTGAAGGGGGTCACGGTCGGTACACATTTTGTGATTGTGTTTTAACGTGCACGAACATGATCCCCCCCGATTAGCCTTCTGTACAATCTCTGGACGTCCCTCGAGTGAGACCTCGATGTCGGACAACCTATCGGCCCCGTTTCAAGCTGCCCGATCAGCACAATTGAATTGAGACTTGGCAAGTCTGGACAGATTTTTAACAGCCCTGTAATCATATCGATCGGTCTCCAGGTTTGAGGGACTTCATTGATTAAGTCATAAATAAGAAGCACGTCTCAGTTTGAGGGATCGTACTACAAACAGGCTGCTGGATTTGAACGTTTGAAGTGGGCGGCAGAAATTGCCGTGAACTTTGTGAAAGATTGACCCGGGGGGCCGGAGTTGACTGACTTTAAAACTATAATCTCCACACCAAGAAGCTGTTGGGGTCGACCTCTTGATTGAATAATCGAAGACGTACGGGGAGGAAATGAGGGAATCAGTTTCGAGGGATTGGGTTATCTAAGTAGAAAATTACACTATTGATTTTCATTAAAGTGCCTGGCTTAATGTAAGAGTGAATTCATTACGAGGAATTCTTGAGGTGGGTCTGTCCGCACTTTGTTCTCTCCTCTAACCGACTCTTTCTCTTCGTGTTCTTCGCTCTCCCTCTTTTTCTCATTGTTCTGTGTCAATATAGCATTGAAGCAAATAAGGATTTAAATCTTATTTTTGAAATTGTATATCAAATTTAATGTTGCAATTTACAGCATTATTATATGTAAATGTTCTATTCATATGGTTCCAATTCCTCTATTTAAAATGTTTCAATTGAAAGTGTTTTATTCATTTAAATCTGGTCCGATTTGCAATATACAGTGTTAAAAATGGCTAAAATCTTCAAACTCTCATTTAAATGTCAAAATTGCATGTTTTTTGGTAAAACTTAGACTCCTAAATTTAAGATGAAAAACATCAACGTCAAGCCTGAATGGAATCAAACTGTCCCAAGATCATAATCTGTCAGTCAAATCATCCAAGAAAGTTGAAGTTCAGATGAATTTTGTGGAAAACTGAAGAAAAAAAATCATGATTTAAAACCAAGGAAATGAAAGCAGATACGATCAGTAATATTTAAAAACAACTGTTGTTGGTGCAACTCCGGTTGCTCATCTGGTAGAGCGGGCGCCCCGTGGTGTTAGGCTCTGACCTGTGGCCCTATGTGCTGCATGTTGTCCTCTCCCCCCCCCCCTCTCTCCAGTCCCCTCTTTTTCATCTAATAAAAAAAGACCAAAAAAAAGAAAATGCTTACAAATTCTAATTACTATTGCCTTTTTTTGCTTCCATGGCCAGTGTCCATCAAGTGCTCTCCCATCAAATCACACAGGTGAACGCAGTGTGCTCCGACCGCGAAAAAGAAAAAAATGCCCAAGGAATTTCAGAACCCCTCTTTGTGAAACTTTCCTGCCCGAAATGTTATCAGACGGCCTTCTTCGGTTTCTAATCTTCAAAGCCTTGACTTGCATTCCTTTGTGTTTTTTGAGAATATTTTGTGTCTGCAAACGTTCCCACCTCTGCGTCCGGTCTCATGTTTCCGTCCATTATGAAACCTCCCTCGTAGCCGAGCATGAATGATGGGACAGTGCTAATGCATGGTTTCTTGCTGTTGGTGGAGCCGGATCAAATCTCACCATGTCATCGATGGCACACATTATAGTCTCGTTGAAATGTCTTCATTGTACGATTGGACAGATCATTATCAAAGATATGCTCATAAGATAAAGAGCTATTACACGTACAATGTACCCTCTGTATATTCACCTGTCTCCTTTAAAGCTAATATCAGTTTCACCGCAGGTTCGCTCTGTGTGATTCTGATCCAGTGCCAGAGGGACAGTTGCAGCTGAAGGTTATGAGCTATTTTTTCTCACTTTTTTCTTTTTTGTGAAATGTCTTTTTCAGCAACTAAGATTTCCTCCTGCTTGGGATGTTTTGGACCGAGGGAAACAGGCTTTTATGTACTTTACCTCTAACCCCTGTAACCTTTTGCAAAAATTGAACTTAAGTCAAAGTGATAAACCTTTTGAGCGGAATGATGAAACGCCACCTTCTGACCTTTGGGATTGTTCAAGCCGCTCCTGATTTTACCAGGGCAGCAGGGTGTAAGTCAGGATGTCAGGTTCCCCCGAGCCGGCGTCCATGCATCTTCCACATGAACCCCCCCTCAAACCCGCTGACCTCTGCACTAATACAGGTAACACAGTGGTAATACCGGTATTGAGGAAGCTTTGGTTGTGGCTATTGAGAGGGAGAGCGAGGCAAATAGAAAAGTGCTTGGCTTGGGCATTGGAATCAATGGCTAGGTGGACAGAAGGCCAATGCAATCAGGGAGCCGAATGAAGCAGACTCGAAGCCTGCTGAGCCAGCACCAATACATGGAGAGAGAGAGAGAGAGAGAGAGAATTGTTTGGAACTGGATGCCTTCTACTTGTCCTCTGGGCAGCGAACACTCTGCTGCAAACACAACACAGCTACAGGCATTCCAAGCAGTACTACAAGCATTACATTTTCTCCCGCAGTTAATCTCCATCATGCACATACACCTAAATGCAAGAGCACGCTCTTCTCCCATCACAGCACTCACGCCACAGCCAGGCTGTATTTAATAATTCGAGCTGGAGACAGAGATGGATGAATTCCATTTTGATTTCAGTGCAGTTTTACTTGAGAGGGAAAAATGGCTGAAGCAGGGAAAGAATAACACTTCTTCTTCTTCTTCTTCTTCTTCTTTTCTTCTTCTCAGAAATGAACGTGTTGTGTTCATCAAACTGCTGGTAAAGGGGAAAAGCAACGAGCTCGAGGTCACTCGGACAGTTGTGCAATGTCGTCATTCCTGTGCGCGCATGTGTGTTTGTTTGCACGCCGCTTGCGTACGTTCCCGCGGCGCCGTGCATGTTTATGTGTTTGCGTTCTGCAGAGGTTTGGTAAAAGTGGTGACAGCCCTGTGCAGGTTCACTTGTAAACATCGGCACATGGATGTTCTGCAGCTGCGCCTCCCCGCCGTGACACGAAAACAGTGGTTCCGAGATGGGGGAATCTCGACACAAAGAGAATTGTTTCGTATAAGGCCTCAAAGTACGACACTTTGATTCACTCTGGGGGCTTTCGCATAAAGGGTGGTCCGGTCGAACGCAGTGAGGTCACTGCTTTCATTCATTTCCAATGAAAGCATGGGTGGTGTGGTTATTGTAGACCACAAACAGTAGTAGTTACCGTAAAATACGCCAAAGACTGCACATGTCGGGCAAATGCGGGCTCCGCTGGTTACAATAATACAGAAGTGTTTTCTTTGGGGGATCGGGGGGGATCTCTACCGGCAGACCAACGCGCTGGCATGCCGTGTTCCTGTTAAAACTCTCCCAGGTCTCTGTCCTCTGGTTCCATTGTGTACTCAGTCTCATCTGTGAGCACAGCGGGCCTTTTTTCATAAGCCGTGTGTACACACTGCACGCATTCTGTGTGCGCAAGTGTATGTGACCTTAAGAAAAATGTGCATGCACAAGGAGAATTATATCTGTGTGTGTGTGTGTGTGTTGTTGGCCAAAGCCTCCAGGAAGAGCGATTGTTGTTTTGACAGTTTCTGCGGAAATTGGAATTTATGAGAACAAAACATTTCAAGTAAAATAACCTAGAGTGATACCAAGTATCAGACTCTAATTTAATCCTGAATGACATTCTCCTCACACTCGTACAATGAGAAAGGAATCCGCTGAAGGAGGTTTTGTTCTTTTGCCAAATTTGAGGATAATAGTAGGAAAACGGAAGGGATCCAAGGCCCTTTTACCTATACATCATATTTAAATAATCCATCTGCTTCTGTCAGTTTAAAGACACTATCTGTGTTCAGTGTGTGTGTGTGTATTGCCACTAAGAGATTCATTCACCTTATCTGCTACACTACCAACAACGTTCTTGAGTGTTTAAAAGTGAAGTTAAATATTTTGTTTGTGCTTATTCTCAAAATGAGTGCAACAATATTCATTACCTATTGACATCAATGACATTAAAATGTTTTTTGTGAATCTCTGGCACAAAATATTTTCTTAAATCCAGACTAAATTGTTTTTATGGCTGATTGGATCAGTATAATACTGAACCGTGAACACAATCTCAGTAGAGGCTTAATTAATCGTAGACTCTTCACATGTGTCAAATGAGTTGCATTGGCTGCGTGAGTGTGTGTGTGTGAGAGAGAGAGTGTGTGTGTGTGCATGCATGCAGGGTTAAATGACCGACTGGGCAGCGCCAAAGCACATTGTGGTAACTCCACTCAGGTCAAACTGTCTCCAGGGACTGGAAGTGGAACGTGAAGGCTGCCAGTTTGGACATGGGGCTATGACAACTGCTCTAAGCAGCATCTCATCTGACAATCCTATTAGTACTGACGCCAACACACAAGCTCAGACACACAAGTATAAGCATATAGAGTACAGTAGTTGGGGAGACCCTCTCTGCGTACGTCTCACATACAGACACCGGGCCTGCAGGAACACACACATCACCGGTAGGCAGCGAAGGACACATTTTAATGTGGTGTCTCCTTAAACTCATCACAAACCGTGGACCGCAAGGCGAGAGACGTTTGTGTGTCATTTCCCGTCGTGCGCTATTTGCCAAAAGCCGCCACGTCTTCCCCACAAAGAGGAAATTGAAACCAGGAGATCATCCAGATTCTAATTATTTTTAATGGACGTACAAGATCGAGAATGGTCCCGCTTGGTTGAGGTGTAATTGGGTTTCATGAAGACAGCTTAAATCAAGAAGTATCTGGTTAGACTATCAAAAATAGCTCACAACATATTTGGTTTTACTCACCGCACTGGCCAAGAATTAGACGGTTTCCAGCACCTTCACATTTCATCTGCCTGTGTTTGATTGTTTTTAACAAATTACTTGAATCCAATATTGTACTGCAGCCGCCAGAGAGAACCCAGTGGCCCATTTTAATTGTTTATGGCATAATCAAGACCGGGAAAGAGCGTCACTTGGAATCTCACAGATAGATTAAATGATGCAAGTCGTTTGTAGATTTATATTCAAAGTGGCTTGAAGTTTGTGAATGTGAAGTCCTTTGTGGATTAGAAGTCGGAGATTGGTTATTTACGCAGATTTCCACTTGTTTATTGAATGTTTACGGCAAAGTATTTGATTAATGCGTTCAGTTTACATTCAGATTTTGTTTGTGTTGGGTCTTCGATGCCGTGTGTCCGGTTTCACTCCAGCGCCAGCCATTCTGACGTCCGTGTACGCTTTTTTCGTGGCTCTGGACCGTGTGATCAGAGGTCTCGCTCGGTGCCGCCTCGCTCTTAATCATCTATTCTGGCTTTGATTTGTCTGGCTGACGTTGTTGCTCAGACACGCAGGTGTTTCTCATCAGTTCCGTAAGAGGGAGTTTACTACTCACCTAAACCTTTCCATACGTAGAGGTGCCCTTTTTCCTCTACTCGGGTTTCAGCTCACTAGCGCTGATGAACCTTGGATAGAAAAAAACTCCGCTCCTTTTAGACCTGGAGTTTGTTAGGGCTGTAGAAAAAAATCCGAGATCGAAGAAGGATCTGTCGGCTTGTAACGAGTCTCGTGCCGCTCCACTGGCCGACTTCTTCGCTTACTTCTTTGTAGTCTCTGCCGCTGCAAAACCATATGGCAGCTAACTACAGGTATGTACAGTATCTTTAAACATTAAATGCTTCTCATATATCAAACATGGTTCTTGCCAAACCTAGTTTTGTTATTTTCCCTAAAAAAAAGAAATCCTTGGAAGTATGCCTTTGCTAATATTGCATGAATGACCCCACTAAAGCCCACAAACAAATATTTATCAACCAGATATCCTTAAATCAGTTTGTTTTAAATATATCGGGACATTTGCTTGATAATAATCCAACTTGAGTTTTGTATGTTTATATTTTACGTATGTTATGGGACTGAATTAATCTGCCATGTGTTATAATGGTTAGCAGACACCTGTCAGTGTAACACCACTTGGTAGTGTGAGAGAGGGCCCTCAACCTTCACAGGGGCCACTGGCCAGGCACTTTAAGCTATATGACAAATCCTGGCTGAATTCACGCCTCTCCGTTTAACAGCCCTCGGCCCCACTTTTAGGAAATCAGGGCGTCCTTTTCATTGGTGCACCTGGAACACTTTTATTTGCTGCGTCTGGAAATATCCAAGGTGCAGGGAAAGGGGACATTTGTGGAGCTGTGCTCAAACGAGTCTCTTGGCCTACATTATCCCGAGCAATGCCAGAGGACTTTTTTTTTTATGACTTCCCTAAACACTTTGGTTGTTATACTGACAGGATGAATAGTTCTTAATGGGCTGGAGATTATTTGACTGTGAGAGTTTTCTTTTTGGAAGACAGGTCATTCGTGGGTGACAATCCATGCACGCCCTTAATTACAGTTTGGTGAATCTAGGATATCAGGTTTCGACATATTCTCTCCCTCAGATGTGGTTTGTTTTGCTGAGTCAAGAGAGAGTTCTTAAATATATTGTGTTTCTATTGCCTTTGTTCTCAAATGACACGAAACCCCGAGCCGTTTCTTACATGTCTTACTGTGTTACTCATCTAATTATTTCATTTTATTGAGCCAATATTTTTGAAAAAATCCAAACCAAAAAAAATTTGCTGGCTAAGAAATGGCATGAAACAAGCATTACATTTGCACACACAAAGAAACACACAAACACACACACACGCACACATAAACACACACGCACACACATCTGGTTTCAGTTTTAAATGCCTTTCCTTATAAATTTTCCTCCTTCATCCTCACACACACAATAGTCTTTTCATCCCTTCTAAATGTGGTCCTGCTTGACCACAGTCACCGCGTCCAAATAGGCCAATGAATCGCAACATGTCATCAGCACAATTAAGCCGTTTAGAGCTGAATGTGTCACGCATTTCAGACGATGCACCGGTTCCTCATATAGATCAGGTGAAGTATGTTAGTTGCTCCTTATGAAAGGCACGGAGGAAAATAAAGAGTGTTCAGTGGCTGTGTGGCATTTCACAAAAAGGCAATTACCATCAATCATGTTGAATTCTGTGTCAAGGTGGCCTGGAGTTGATTCCTGTACCGTGGGGACAGCGTTTTGACAATGACATAGGATCCTCTATTGGCCACAAAGCAGGAATGTAGAAGATGAAAGATCCTCTTTGACCTAATGGGGGCCATGGTCTGAAATGTAATGTATGGCCATTGACTATCATTACGCCCTTGAAAAGCCAATAAACTGCTGTAGGACACAGACCATTATATGTCATTAGAACTCAGCTCATAGCCTTCATCTAAACACATGAAAGGATACTGTAGCTGTGCTGTAGCTGCACAAATGGAGCTAAGGGGTGCTTTTTGGTTAACGAAGGTTTAACTTAACAAATGACATCATGCACACGCATATAAGCTTTTACGTTTGCCGATGATGTTTGGAGCGTTTCCTGTCAACATAACCTCAACTGGCTCTCCTGCCCAAACTATCTCCTCTTTCCTGCTCTATCATTTCCCACTTGACACTTGCTGTGTTGTACACGTGAGGAGTGACTGTACACAGACATAATAATCAGCTTCCAAGTATCTTCCTGCGAGTGTTTATAGTCCCGATGAAAGGGAATTGACAGATCCCACTTCTCCCCCCCCCCCCCCTCCCCCTGCCCTCGGCACAGAGCATTCCGCAGCTCCGCAGAGGTGTTGGCTAATTAGTCACCTGACCTTTTCGGTCAAAGGTTGCCGGCGCACCCAGCCTCAGGGGTACCCAGTGATATTTTAAAGAGTTTTGATTGTGGATACTTAAAAAAGAAGAAATGCCCTCGAGGCTCTGCGGGTCGTCTTAAGTGCATTACCTGGGTCACATAACGACAGGTGATGGGTATCAAGATGGAGCTGTATAGCGTTTCTTCTGACCCCTGAGCCTCTGTTCCCCTGTGTCTCTCAGGTAAGGAAAAAGAGCCTGTAGTCAATGATACAAGGGGAACGGGGTAGTCCTTCAAAATATGACCTGGAATAGTTGCTTCTGGCGGTGGTTGGGAACTGTAGCACATTCCCTTCCTGGAGAGGCCCAGGGGACAAAGGGGGTAATGGCTTCCCAAAGCCCCTACAGCTTCATCACAATCACTCCTCTTGCTTCAATGGACGAAGAGAACGTTCATTTTGACATATAAAAATGGGATCCTGTCTTATGATAACCATTTTTGATATAGGTTGATTCCGCAAGACCCTGTATTACGTTAATTGACAGCTTTTTTTCCACTACATCCAATCCCAAACTGGACAGGCCTGCCGTGCCTAATTACAGTTGCTACATTATGCTTTGACTTTCACTGACATGGGGAGGAGCCTAGCATGGTCAATTTAGATAGGGCAAAGCGAAAACTGTGCTACTGTATTATGTGACTCGTGTTAAGAGTGGACACACGTAAAGTTGTGCACCTATTATGTGATTTTAAGCAAAAGTAAGTAATAACTGAAAGAGTTTGGCACAAAAACATCATATGAAATGCTGCTGCTGAACTCGGGGTTCATAGAAAGAGCTTGCCTCTAAAGACACAAGCAAACATAGACAGTGATCGAGTGAGAGGGAAAACAGGTGTGGCGGAGTGGAAATGAAGAGCCATAACCGACAAACATGGGAACCTGATTCACGAGCCCTGGCCTCTTCATTATAGATCTCTGCCTGTATATCTTCCTGCTTTTTGACAGGTGATACTTTACATGCATAAATCCATAACATTCCTTCCCACTGCTCTCCCTACTACTCGCCACCCAGGTGGAATATGTAGCGGTACATATTAGAGGTCTTTGAACGAGTGCTTTCACTCTTCTTCGCCCCAGGGGGGTTTGAACACAGCGCAGATGACCTGCCACGCCATTAAACTCAACAAGCCTTCAAACGCCACGTTCAGGTGCACTGTGTGAAAGCGCAAACGATGATTTACTCAAGCACCGTCCTGATGCATATGACTCTTAGGGTGTTAACTGTGTCATTCAAATAAATCTGTTATTTGCCAAGTTTTGACCTTTGGCTCACTTTCAAATGACTTGAATCAGAGATGCATCTCTGGAGAGCGGAGACCAGGGCAGATCTGAACTGTCCCACTCAACTGGAGCTTGGATGTAACCGTGGATGGTGTGCTGTTTTGGTGGTGCTATCGTGGTGGATTGTGGGGGGAATAAAAAGGTCCCAGTCTCCTGTGCAGTGCTGCTGCACCCTTGATCCGTGTCCTTGTGTTGTTGCAGCAGCCACATTCTTTCTTTGGTGGCCGCAGTGCAGTACATGGTTGCACAATGTGTTTGGCCATTGTCCTTCCAGTTCATGTATCCTCTGATATGAAAAACAAAATGAGGACTAAGTGACTCATTGATTTTTTAAAAACCTGATTTATAATAATTTCCCGACTTTTAATATTTTTCGTAACATTTTCTTTTGGCCCTTTTTGGCCAGATGCATGGTTAATTTATACTTTATTTTATATTATTTTTATGTTTTATTATTATTATGCATTCTTACTTTTGAAGGTTGTATTTCTGTAAAAATAACGAAATAAAATATCTAGTATAACAAAATAATAATAAAAAAAGCTCTTTGTGTAATTCTTTGTTATTTTCATTATTAATGACTGAATATTAAATGGAATACTGAGTACTCCTTTCTTGATTTTTGGCGTTGAGTGCAATATCATCTTGTCACTATTATCATTTGTAAGCCATACATATGTGTTCCCCCCGCTCTGGGCTGTCACCCTGGGGTTGGCCTCCCACTGTTTCTAACCTCACGTTTTAAGCAATGGTGTTATTGCCCAGTGAGCAGGAGCAGCAGGAGGTTTACAGTGTGTGTAAAGCAATAGGTGGCCACACAGACAGTAATACGTCTGCTCCATCCTGACTGATAGGCCCACTTTATTACCACAGCAAGGGAGTGCTGGAGTCCCCTCGAGGGTCACATACCTATCTGCATGATGGATGGAGATTTTAGTTGCAACACCACCCCTGTTCGCTTTGGGGGTGAGACGTTTCTCACTTTAACTGAGTATTTTTGAACAGCACTATTTGCAAAGTGCATGAACAATTAAAGTGCACGTGGAAAGTCAGAAGTTCGAGCTGATATTGAGGATACGAGGGAAAGACGGCTTTCGCAGGGTTATTTTTTTCCTCTCTCCGTCCATTGAGGATTCGAGTGAATGAGCTCCGCTGTGCACAGAGGCGGAGCAGTTAGGAAGTTTTGAAAGTGTGGAAGTAAGTTGAGGTGCTAAGTTGTCAACCAGCCATCAGGCAGCAGGGTGGATGTAATGAGCTGGATGAGAGCGACAGAAAGAAAGGGGTCTGTTTGATTGTGTGGATGCTTGGATGTTACAGAGTTTTTTTCTTTCCTCTTTCTCTCCTCTGTATCCTTTACCCACACACACACACACACACACACACACGGCCATGCAGGTCACGCCGACTCCCATTTTAATGAGAAGAGAGCAAAATGGCTTCACAAGCGCTGCGGATGTATCAAGCCTGACGACTTTACAACAGGCTCTGTTAGCTCCCTGCAAATACAGGATCAATGAACACCAATACAAGTCACGCTACACATTTCCGTCTTGTTTACAGGGCCCTGCTGCATGGCACGTCAATACCACAAAGACCACCTTTCTCTAGAGGTGGGCCTTTGCCGTGGTTTGTTTTTGAGGTCCTTGAATGGAGGTCGCTAATGGTTTCGGAGTGCAGCTTTGCATATCGACTCCGGAGAATTTTTTGAAAACATGACATTGATTCAGATGAGGTCGTCAGTTTTATAAAAGTCCATCGCTGATAGATGGCGGTGCTCAAAAACACGTCAAGCTGCCTGATGGATGTTTGGCCTGCGTAACATGTCAGTATTGATAGGCAGGGCTGGATGCTAAAACATGCGCACGTATTGATCGGTTGATGCAGATGAACCCAGTGCGAGGGTCAGAGCGGGCCCTCGGGGGAGCCGGGGATGTGTTGGCGTGAATGTCAACCAAGGTTTGATCCAGCCTTTCTGCAACATGTGTGTTTAAGAAAGGCTGGGGGCTGTTTGTGTGTGTGTGTGTGTGTGTGTAGCGTTGCCCCTTAGATGTGTGTTGACACTCAGCATAGAAATCAGGGTTAGGCTCTTCATATTCTACTGTTTCTGCTGTGAAAATAACATTGACAAATTCACAATGTTGTATTTATTGTATTTCAACTACATCAATTAAAACATTAAAATCCATCTAAATTGGCATTATTCTTGTCAGATTGTCAGTCAAGAGGTAAGCGTCACAACTTTGCTTCTGTTGGCAAAGAATACAAAAACAATGGATGTAACTGAAAAGACTCAGATGCTCAAACTAAAAGGGAGAAAACAAGACCAGAGGGGAATTTTCCATGAAGTGCCCGGTAGATTGAAGGCATTTCTCCTTGACTTCTGCAGACAGCTTTGATTGTTCTCTGATTCATGAGCACTTCAAGTTGAAATGGGCATTCCTCCTGTCAGTTGGAATGATGACACCTTCATTTGGTAAATAAATAGTCAAATGTCCTGGCGCCACAATAGACATGTTCATAAGATAAACATATATGTTGTTAGTCGGTGCATGCAGAAAATATGTCAATCTAAATTCATTTATCGATATACATTTCAACACTGGTGACAAATGCATGCTTCATGATCCACAAATAGAAACAAGTTAAACAAATGTAAATGATGATTTGGAATCCACAAACCAATAACAATATGATATCAGATATCGGGCCAATGCTGACTCAAATCGCTGGATTGGGTATCTGAGACAATAACACACTGGTATCGTATCAGTAATCTGTATCGGCCCAAACACGAAGTCCAGGCTTCACTGTCGGGACTGAAAAAGTCAGATTGTCTAGTGGATGAACTGCAGTGACGAAATTTGAAGTGGCTCAAATGAAAGCCATATGGCAGAGAAATATTCCAATAAAAAATATACTATCTATTAAAAATACTCACTTGGTTGTCATATGATCAAAAGGTGATGACCTATTGTCTTTTAACACTTTGAAATTCCACATGAATGTGCTTTTTAAGTTTTCCAGCAGCAGTTAAACAGAACGGGCTGCGAAAAGTGTTTCAATACTCCACACATAAATGAATCCCCACATCACATGATCCATGTACACATTCATATTTGCACTTAAATACTGACATTTACAAAAAAATATTTTGGGGGGGGGGGGGTACAATTGTTTTACATTTATTCCAATCGGTTGATATATGTTCATGATTTAGTCTAGAATGCATACATTGTGTACACCGTGCCTTTTTCCAACACATACACATTTGTAAGTCTTGCTTTCGTTTGTTGATCATGAAACATGTGACATTTCAATCCATCCTACATACAAAATATTGGTCGTTGATGAATCGTATATACTTTTAATTCTTTCATTCATAAAAGTGAGTACGAGCAGTTTCAAATGTAGATCTCCAATCCCATAATGACCATGAGCGAGGAAGCACCTGCCCCACCCATCTATCACTATCAAGCTCTGAAAATCTTGAGTTTGGTGTAGATTTCCCCCAATATTTGTTCAATAATTTTAAACAGAGTAATCTTTCTTGCTAATGTTACGGTTATTATGTTGTTTTTGTCACAAAATGGCAATTAATCTTATCTCGACAATCCTCGAGACGCAGCCTTGTCCCATCAGGTCATTTGATCCTGGTGACCTCACAGCCCGACCTGTCATCGCCCGATAGCAAAGGTTAACGCTCTTTCCAATGAATACAGTTCCTGTTTGGATAGTACGTACAACATGCCCTGCCGGTTTCGAAAATATTGTGACAGTCTGTGTTTGTGAAGATAGTCCGACTGGACCAGACCCGCCTCCTCCACTGGTCACATGGATTATTTTCCTGTCGGAAAAACTTTAAACACCTTGACCTACAAATAGGCACCGCATCATATTCAATGCACCTGGTTGACACGGCGGGTTAACCCTTCAACTTGGCTCACGTTTCCACCTTTGCATTCCAAAGAGAGAGAGAGAGAGAAGGTGCAGTACAGTGTACCTCTCTCCCTCACACCTGCTTCGGCTGTGGGGAAGGAAAAGGAGGGAGGGACAGAGAGAGAAGAGCAGCGGTGGATCACATGTCTTCATGGCTGTCCAACAGTAAATTAAAACGAGGAGCAATTTCCTGAGGCCCAATTAGCAGAAAATTGGTCCTGTCTGTTGGAGTGACTCTCCAGGGAGGAGGGAGAGGTGGGGAGGGGACTGAGGCTGAGAGAAACAGAGAGAGAGAGAGATAGAGAGAGAGGAGATAAACTCTGCACAGAGTGTCTCATTGCATGGTGTGTACTAGAGATAATGTGAGATGGTAGACCCTGTACAATAAATATATCTCTGATTGCTAAATCTGGATTTAATTTGCTCTTGTTTACATAATTTTCTGTTTTCGTTCTTAGACAATGGAACAAGCATAGACTTTTTTATTGTAATTAAATGCCCCCTTTTAACCGAGGCAAATAATAACTTCTCCTGCAATGTACTATCGGCCATATTGAGTTTTATATGAGTGACCCGTGCGAGTGTTACAGACTGTAACTTACAGTAGCTCTGCTGCCACGCGGCACGCCATTGGGTGAAAATATCGAAAGAAACTTTCACACAGCAATGCCAATTCTGTTTTTCAGATGTTATGTTTATGTACCATTAATTAGTTTTGCTGAAAAACTTAATTCAGTCTGTTTTGACTGGCAATGTTTTCTGGAGTGAAGGAAGCGCTTCATTCAAACTTCAAGTTGCTGTTGACATTTTCAAATTTTAACCCAAAACATAATCCTTCCCGAACCGTAACAATGTGCTGAAAGCCGCCTCAACATAACCGTAAAAAAAAAAAAACACGCCGTAGTTGCTGCAAGGGAATACTTTATCAAACAAAATCATCTGTGAGTAAATATTTCCTGATGTTCTTGGAACATTCCCTGAAGAATAATGCAAAAAATGTGATCTGAACAGAATAAGATTCCTATCAAAATGAATTCTCTGTTGCAAATTACTAATATGAAATGAAAACATAATTCCCCAGAGACTGGATTGGCAATAGAAAGGGTTGAGAGAGGTGAAAGAATGCAATACATTAGTGCTCTGAGAACAACCCCAGCCATCCAGAAACTTTGACTCATGAATCAACAAACACTTCTTCTCGTCTATGAATCCATTTCTACTTTTATGGGAGACAAAAGACCAGAATGTTTTCATGTAAGTCAGCGCATAACTAATGAGGCAATATGTTTGTGTTTTTTGTGTGCTCAGCTTTAATTGAACCATAATGAAGAATTGATAACCGAGCAGCATAGTGATGGATGTGGTTTTTTGGATGAGGTCCAGTGCCTCCAACGAGTCACAGTCGACGTGCGCTCTGCACGATCAATTCACACGCACGTTTTGGCCCCGGGTGCTTTGGCTATTGAGGACAGTGATGGTGGACCTGGGTAGACACCGGAGCTATGTGGGGAGGGAACTGGGTCAATGCCGGTCCTGGTTCGGGATCGACCCGTCTCGAATGTCCTTCTCTCGGTGTTAATGAAAGTCCCGGATCGATCCCGGTGCACAATCCTGTCTCTTCAACACAACTCATCAACTCAGCTGAAGTCATTGCCTATTGATGGAGTTATTGTAATTGCCCTGGTAATTAAGTAAACATTTATCTGGACTCTTGTCTCCATTTGAGTCTCAGGACTTTTATTCTCATCATAAATCTTGCTCTATGGCTCTGTTCATGGTAAAACACATTTAGCACGGAGACTTCTACATCTTTCTTCCTCGACAGTTTCGTATATTTATGTATAAGCTAATCGAGGCACACGGATACATTATTAAAACTGCTGAGAGACGAACAACTAAACATGCTGTGTTTGGTACTACTTTCCTGCTTGAGTAAAGTCCATATAAATATTATTATTCACCATTTGCATGTTGAATGACTGCGATTTACACATTTTAAATCGCTCACTTTAGCATCATCACGCTAAATCTGTGTGAACCAAGATTAAGATTAAAGAGAAACCATCACACATTAAATCTAATAAAACAAATGTTTAGTGCAGAATGTTGGTCAAGTTAGTATTCATGAGAAGCGTACACAGCTGTTGGACTGCATTGTTTTGGACACCAACGTTTCCAGAGACAAGAATAGCTTCAGCTCTTGGGACCTGAATCGCCCTCTTCCTGCTTCTTTTAAACTCAATAAATGATGGCCTGTCCCTCTTAATGAATTTCATCTGATCAAAAAGTAATCTCAATCCTCTCAGGACTACATTATTAAGTTATCCTAGAATCAGAGCCCGTCCTGATGGCCCAAAACGAGCAAAGAAATGAAGATGTGGAATTCTTTCATTCACCCATAAATCCGTAAATAATCATCAAGGAATCCGTTAAAACTAAAGTAATTATCAAAGCATTCTTCAATCCTTATGTAACTTTGTTTTTGTTCCTGCATATTATGTATTATGAAGATGTAAAAAACACCATTTCTTTTGTCACGTTGCCAGCGGGATGAGGAAATGTCAACAACGAAAGACATGACGCACTCAGACACATCTAAATAAAGAAACATCTAATACAATCAACAACTAATTTTGCTCTCATTAATCATTTCCCCTTCATGCATCAGAATGTGAATACGTTTTTGTCACAGCGTGAATGTGGGACAACACTTTTAATGAGCGTGTGCCTCTGTGGCTCCAACAAAGAGACGAGGACGTGACGATCCAGTATTGTCTGCTTTCCTGTTGTTCCTTGCTGATAAGATTCAGCCCTGTGTCTACTCATCCATCTAATTATCTGTCTACCTGCCTGCCCCTGTCCATCGCCACCCTCCTCTATTGTTATTCACTCCGGGCAGGACAAACATGACATGCTGACCTCTGGCCATTAGAGACCTTTTAAGCAAAAGAAGAAAAAAAAGAGTCTGTGACCCCTTTTTACCTGTCGCGCTCAGGGGTCATCGAGTGCCACTGTTTCAATGCAACATGCCATTATATCATTGGAAAAGGGGTTAGTGGCAGTTTGCTTATGCCAAGTGTCAACCCAACTTCAACTGCAGCCTCCCAAGAGGACAAAAGCAAGTTAACTCCAACTGAAACCAATTGTGAACTTAACTTCCTTTAACCGTCTCTGAACATAAGGACGGAGCTTCTCCCGCACTTGGGCGTGAATGTATAATCACACACTCGAGCGTTTCTTCCAAGGCCTCAAAGACACAGAGGGGCTTGACCTGGATTTCTGTAAAGCTCTAACTCTCGGCGACAGTCATACGATTCAGGGATATCAAGTCTTATCATCTTCTCTTCTTTTTTTCTTCTAAGTAGGATCGCTTACTTTCGTAAAAGCTCTGGCTTGTAACAATAGGCCTTATTCTCTTGGTGATTGAGGTGCGGCTTTATGCTTGCCCTTGAAGCAAAGGAAGGTAATTTCATGGCTCCTTCCTGCAGACACGAATCAGACAC
The DNA here is from genome assembly GCF_029220125.1 of Pseudoliparis swirei. Lineage (NCBI taxonomy): Eukaryota > Metazoa > Chordata > Actinopteri > Perciformes > Liparidae > Pseudoliparis > Pseudoliparis swirei. The sequence continues at coordinate 7,257,630 of NC_079397.1, read as the reverse complement.
AGCGCTCTATTATCAAGGCCTGGATATTAGGCTCCTAGGTAGGGCACGGAGGTGGAGGGGAGATTAAGCCTCAAAGTGAGTGTATGCGTGTGTGTGTGTGTGTGTGTGAGAGAGTTGGCGACGGAGCCAGAGAGAACATGAGTATATGTGGTCTTCATGAAGCAATAGAGAGGCGAAGTGGGGGAGGTTTGGGCGGTCCTGTGCGTGATGTATCGTGTTGCCGACTGTGTGGCTGCTGCCATCACATCAAAGAACAAAGGGGTGTTTATGTCAAGGCTGACTGATTTGTTTTTTATTAATATCTTACCTCCCTATATGCTGTATTCTCCCCCACGACCATCAGCTTCCACACATCACTCCCCTTCCCCAATTATAATAACTCCAAAAGGTGCTTTGGAGACCACAATGATTTCTTTTGCGTGTGTCCCCCACCTTTCTTTACACACACACACACACACACACACACACACACACACACACACACACACACACACACACGCACACACACGCATGCACACAGGCAAACATTCATTCCCACTCGAGCTCCTCTTTCTCCCCCCGAGCCATTTACATGGTGGAAAAGGTTAATTATCTAAAATAGCAGCAGTGTTATTTCAGCTGATTCCAGAAGCATTGCATTTGATATTAAACAGAAAGGAGATTGCTGTGGCGATTAACACACTGTGCCAACACAGTATTTGCACATATGAATGGAATATGCTCCATTTCTTTGGGGATATATAATGGAGATATTGAAGAGAAAAACACAAAAAATATCGCTGCGCCTATCGTTTTCCTTTGAAATAATGTCAGCCATGGTAGGTTGTTAAATCATTTTCAGTTGCATCTGCCTCAGCTGTCCTCACTCCTGAGTGAAGGGTCCATGTGCAGAGAGAGCTGCGCTGATCCCTGATGACCACATTGTGTGCAGTGTCGTCACCTCATGAAGATCATTAGCATCATAGCTGTGGGTGATCGGTCTGTACGGCTCAGGGTCAGAGCTTGTTTTACTTTGAGGAAGCCCCGGAAGAAAGAACAATGTGGATCAAAGTGAGGCTGTTAGAGCAGACAGACAGACGGACAGACGGACACAGGGGGATTAACTGGAAGATACATTTGACTTGGCAAAGCGGAAAACATTTTGTTGTGCAAGAATGACCCAACCTACAAAACGTGATTGCAGTAACTCACTTATTATTTTTTCTCGGATTTAAAATGAACTGATCCATGAAATCAATCTCCACCTATGATAAACATTATTTCTTTTTCTTAAGGGTGCACTACTTTGGAAGTTCACGTGAGCTTTTTTACCAGGATAATGTTCACCAGCTGAGTTGTGTGTGTGCGTGCATGCCAACGTTTGTTTATTAGCACTATACACAAAGTGCGGCTAAGGATGATGGGAATGTCATATTTGTATCTCATGTTGCACAAGAGCAGAAGTCTGAGAATCCCCAAGGCCAGAGAGGTGTATCATCTGGAAACCATGAATGTCTGTACACAATAGCACAGCAATGCGTTCAATAGTCATGGACCAACATTACCATCCATAGTGCCGGGCCACTTTCACACCCGACAGTATACAAAATCCTCATACATTCTCAACAGGCTAAAATGTCCTTTTAAATGTTCATTATTTATTTTCAGTGTAATTAATTCAAGCCTTTGAGCATTTACACGTTGTCATGATGTTTAATTAAACCCAATTTCTGGCACAATTTCTGCTTCGCTTCATGAATTACAGCTCTCCTCTCTGCATTCAGCTTAATCAGTTGTCTGCTCGTAGTAAAAATGTGTTTGCGTGTGTGTGTGTGTGTGTGTGAGGGTGTATGCGATTCTGTGAACCCTCAAACACATTAGGTGTAAGTGGCGTCGGAAAGGCTAGCATCGCGAAACAAATTACACAACGAGAGAGGTAGCCTGCGCTCTCAGACACGTTGCAGTGATTGGGCTTGAGAGGTAGAGTGTGGCATTCTTTAAACACGGCGTGTTTGGGAAGAAGTGGCGTATTCAAAGACATGGATAAGAGAGATGAGGGGGTTGCGTATAGCAAAATGCATTACGGAGTGGAAGAGGTTGAGGGAGTGCAACATTTCTAAACACATTATGCCGGAGCGGCGATGGCTCGCTCGATCAGAGTGTTGACGGAGAGCGGAGAGAGAGGGGGTCAAGAGAGTTTCTGTTTTATTTCGGCGAGGTGTGTGTGCTTTGTCTGCCCATTGAGTGCTGACGGAGTTTTGACATCAGCTCAATCCGGGTACACAAACTTACCGAGGTGATTCGTCTCACCTAACGCCCACTTCGGGGTTTTATTGTCACACACTGACAAACATACATGCACATAGACGCACATGTGAACGAAGTCACAAATTGACACGCACACCCAGTCTGTCTTGTTTTTTAATTGATGCATCCAATAAAACCAGCATGTAGAATCAGTCCTCAAACGACACTCGTGACCCCGCCGATAAAGCCTGTCGCGACCGATTAAGCTCAGATCCAGCAAAACACTTCAAGACATGTTCCTCCATACTTTATGTTGGCACTGTGTCCAGCCCAATTAACCTTACAAGCAGGCCCTTTTTTCACGTTGCCAACTCTGAAGCAGCAGGGTTACCTCATCCCTGGCATTTTTTCCTTCGCCTGGCCACAAAACACCTCGAACAATGCAGAAAAAAAGCAGGAAAAATGCTGTCTTCTGCTCTTGTGGCGGCACTCAGGTTGAATCTTTTCAATTAGCCAGGTTGACTTTGCAAGGCTAATTAAGTCCTCATCCTTGATGAGCTGTCTGACTTCTCTTCCAAGCCTCTTACCCGGGGCTTACAGCCCCGCAGGGGCCACCGGCCAGACAGATTGTTGTCCAGCTGGAATGGGATTAGCAGCCCGCCAGGGGCCTGAGGCCCACAGTCCCCGAGCTTTTGTTTGAATCTGAAGTATCCAGTTGGAAGGGGTGAAGCAGGGAGAGAGGATTGAGGTAATCCCCTCCTCTTCAGGACTGCTCCCCAGAGGAGCGAATCCCGAGTAAACCACTGAACGCCGGAGACCACCAACCACCATCAGAGCCATGTTTACACCCCAGCAGGCTGAAGAAGAAGACTTCCTCACCCCGACATGAATGAATGTATGTTCTTAACGGTAATGACTGTAATCAAAACATGTTTCTCCCGAGCCAAGCGTACAATATAGGAGTTGTCTGGAAAGATTAGAGGCTTTACACTGTGAAGCAGCAGGTTGAGAAAACCACCTAGTCCACTGGGATTGAGTTTGCTAGTTCAATAATCAACCAGCTGTCAATCGCAGTAATCTTAGAAAATTGATATTGGCAAGAAAGCATGAAGTTGCACATGCAAACAAGAACTTGTCCCAGAGAACTGGAAATAACGATGAATGCAAAGCTGCAGACTCTTTTTTTTCATTGCACAAGCATGGTGGCCTTCAGACAAAATTGATCAGTGTATTTGAAATATGTATGAAATCAATCCCAGTCATAAATGAGTGAGTCTAAGAAAATTCAAAATGATGCTGACTCTCAAAAGAACTCAAACACACCTGTGGTATGCAGGTGTTCGTAGAGATGTTCTCGCTCTATACAATATGATCATACAGTGTTCGTGTAGATTATAAGAGAAGATTCAAAAGGTAGGCATTTTGTCAAAGGACTTGGTTTGTGATGTAGGTTTTGCTTACATTCTTCCCATGACAACTGTTGTTTTTATGTAATCCCACGTATAGAATATGAAGACATGTTAATCACAAATAGCTTAGCTGCAGAGGCTAAACTTGTCAGGATTGGAAAGTCCTGCAACAAAGAACGCAGTGAGTGGTTTCTTTTAAAAAAACCTCCACCCTTTTTCAAGGATTAAGGCAGAATCCTGCAAATTGTCATGTTAGTCACCACAAAATCCGGTTTTATAAATTCAAACAGGTATGTATCCTGCTTGAGGACGAAATAGGTGTGGACATCTCTGCTAGTCAGGTCTTTTTTTCCCTTTATTCATTGAATGTGTTGTATTGTTTGCATTGCTTATGAATATGACTGAAGATGTCAATGCAATGTAAGGCTCAGCTGGTAGGTTGACCTCTCTCGTGGTGCACCTGTGCCTGTGAGTTAGCTTCAGCACTGAGCCAGTACCAACAGGCTGTCTTTCATCGCACTGTGGCAGAAGCACATGAGATTAGAGCAGAATCCACCAAAAACAACCACACTGAGCCGAGGGATAATCCAGAGCCTAAACATGAGAGGGAAACAGGAGGACACTGCTGCATCTATCATCCAACAAGAATCCACCCCGAAGAAAGACACAGGGCCGAGACGCGCTGCTATTGTCCAACCTCGCTGGCAGAAGGGGGAACAGGATATGATGAGTTTCTTTGCCCGAGGTGACTGGTGAACCACTGTGACTGTTGCCTTGCAGCATGGGACAGTTTGTGGAGCAGACAGTGGCTGCATTTATATAAAAGTATAAAAAGATAACTTCCAAATTTTGGGGAAATGAAAAAAAAAATGTCATCCAAGCACATCTCCATCAATGAGATGAGAATTGACTTGAAGCTCTGAATAGACTCCTGGCTTCAGGGCATTTCTTTTTAAGTTGGGTACAGTGTACCATTATTAGGCACCATTCACTGCTCAGGTGACTGATGTGGTTTCTTCTGTTGCCAGCAGTCTACATCTTGTTTTACAGTCATCACAAAGACAGTAGTACAAAAGTGTGAGTCGATGCCAGAACATATGACTTACAGCAGTTTGAGAGATTTAATACATTGGCATCACCTCAATCTTTTCTTTTCACCCCTCCCACACATACTAATGTACAGTATTTAGTGGGCTCTCCTTATTGAAATTCAAGATGGCTCGAGTACAGTGTGTCAGTATGTCTTTGCATGACGTATGTGCGTTGGAGAATGCGGACAGCGATCTTTGCCCAGTTCTCACCAGCAGGACCAGAGGCTGTTTTTATAGCTGTATTTCTTGCGTCAGTTCTCTGAGATGTCAGGACTGACGGGTCAGAGAAAAGGAGCCTCCGACTGGAGAGGAATGAGACTGATCCTTTGCCAGACAGCCTCAGCTGGGGGCCACCATCCAATTGACTAGTCCCCGCCCCCACAAACCGTCCACCCACTGTCCACCCTCCCCGCATTTGTTTCTGGACGTGTCCTGATAACAGAATTTCCAGGGGAACTGTCCAAACAGAGTGCCCCGGGTTGCAATGTGCGCTGCGTGTTGGGTTTGGATACAAATAGGGATTACTTCACTAGATGGGTATTGGTTGCCGCTGCTTTGTCAGCATGTTAACACGGAAAAGAAAGATCTCTGTGCTGTTGAGTAATGGAACAAACCACAGCTCAATATTTGTCCTGTAAATTGATTGTGTTTCTATCTTTTCTCCTAAATTGGACATAATCCGGATCATTCTGCTTGAGCGCCAGATATTTTTTCAACGGCCCCAGATGGACTGTGTTGTGCCGGTCAAACAGAGAATACAAATGACACACTGACTTATTTGTTTAACGAGGCTGGATGTAGAGACACAAACTGCTGACATTTATAGTCCTTTCCTCCTCTGTCTCTCTGGTTAAAAGAGTTCTCAAAAGTCAGCATCACGGTCATTCCTCCTAATCTCCGGATAGTCTTTTTTTCTAACTCATGACATTCCTTAAAGACATTTGTCATAAGACAGTAAAGGGTAATGGTGTGTTTCATTTGCCATAATGAAACCTAATCACCCTGTGGACAGTGCTTTAAATCCATGTGGCCAGCGGTTTAATAGTCCAAGTTGATCCGTGGAACAGAACGACTCTCAGCCTGCAGGATGTCGGAGAGGGCAGTTGAAGGAAGGGTTTACATATTAAAGGATTGCAGTATGCGGATGATGAGATGAGTAGTTTGAAATCCAACTTTCCTTTCCTCCTTGAGAAAAGTTCTGACAGATGCTGGTGAATTCTTTAATCTCATTCTGAAAATAATTAGTTTGTAAGAAATTATTCACTATTCATTTTAGTGCACAGCAACATGATATGTATAAAGGCAGATCAAACCAGCATTTAGAAACACAACATATTGAGGCAATATCAATTAATTCCAATGGAACCACCCTGATTAGCTGAATCTCTAGGGATGAGTTCAACTACCATTAACCCTGACCTATTGACCAATAGCAGGCTGTCTTAACAGAGCTGACCTTTCAGGGAACAGAGAGCTGGAAAGTCAAAAATGGAGGAAGCAATTGTAACTTAGCTATTTTGGAACTATCCACTTGTATTTCACCCACCTCTGCTGAGTATATACTGCTCTACAAGAAAGAAATGGTTTGCAGCCAATCATGTTACAAATATGTCTTTTAAATAAACCATTTTAACCTATTGTCCCATTAGCAATTGAGCTAACATGTTGGCTAATGGACAGCTTGTCACTTGTGACCATAATGAGACAAGAGTGGCTTAGGGCAGGTGAAGGGAATGAAACAATCAAGGAAACAGGAGTGGCTGAGGGCAGGTGCAGGGAATGAAGCAATCAAGGAGACAGGAGTGGCTGAGGGCAGGTGCAGGGTATGAAACAATCAAGGAGACAGGAGTGGCTGAGGGCATGTGCAGGGAATGAAGCAATCAAGGAGACATGAGTGGCTGAGGGCAGGTGCAGGGAATGAAACAATCAAGGAGACAGGAGTGGCTGAGGGCAGGTGCAGGGAATGAAGCAATCAAGGAGACATGAGTGGCTGAGGGCAGGTGCAGGGAATGAAACAATCAAGGAGACAGGAGTGGCTGAGGGCAGATGCAGGGAATGAAGCAATCAAGGAGACAGGAGTGGCCGAGGGCAGGTGCAGGGAATGAAGCAATCAAGGAGACATGAGTGGCTGAGGGCAGGTGCAGGGTATGAAACAATCAAGGAGACAGGAGTGGCTGAGGGCAGGTGCAGGGTATGAAACAATCAAGGAGACAGGAGTGGCTGAGGGCAGGTGCAGGGAATGAAGCAATCAAGGAGACAGGAGTGGCCGAGGGCAGGTGCAGGGAATGAAACAATCAAGGAGACAGGAGTGGCTGAGGGCAGGTGTAGGGAATGAAGCAATCAAGGAGACAGGAGTGGCCGAGGGCAGGTGCAGGGAATGAAACAATCAAGGAGACAGGAGTGGCTGAGGGCAGGTGTAGGGAATGAAGCAATCAAGGAGACAGGAGTGGCTGAGGGCAGGTGCAGGGAATGAAACAATCAAGGAGACAGAGGAGACACAGAGAAGAAACAGAGGAGACACAGAACAGGGTGTTACACAGCTAGTAAGCTCTTTAACTGACACTTAGAAGCTAAATTTCTTACTTTAGTCTTTATTTAATGGTTGGATGTAAAGCATGGAGAACAAGATGTCGCACGTGGTTAGTAAACAGACCGGCACAGAGAAAATAGAAAGATGAAAAAGCTATAATAACTCACTAGTACTAGCACGTTCACGGCTGGCTTATGTGTTGTCGATAGCCTTCCAGCGATGCACTAGCCCTACGACACCAAGCCTCTAAAACCACATATTTCTTGAGTTTCTGTCATCTGGGGCAATAGTGAGAGACACATTGACTAGCCAGCAAACATTACATATAGTCATATAGGCTACTCGTCTGTAGTGTACAGGCAAAGGTTTTCTGTTTAGAATGTGCCAGCATGTTATTATCCAAGCAAGTGTGAAAGATAATTGGTCACCTAGGAGGTTTTAATGGAGCTGCTTTGATGGAGTCATTTAGTTGCACCGCTTTGCATTTCATCACTTCTGTCCGTCAATTATACTTGATTTACAAGGTATCTAAGGGACAGCGAATGTGAAGCATCAATTTGTGAGTGGGTGATTGCACTAGAGAGAGAGAGAAGATGGTCTGATATATCATTCATTAACATGGCAGGTTGTCCTTCAATTATCCCTTGTCGAATTGGAGTGAGTCATTTCAGGCATTACTCTTATGAGAAATGACCTCTCCCAGCTACATAGTGAAAGTCTGCTTGAGCTTGTGTGACTTCTATAAAAAGGTACATAACTACTTCAGAAGGAGACTTTTCCTGAGGTATTGTGCTTTTGTACAGGTGGGACTCATCGCTCACCACGCCGGCCTGTCAGAAGTCTGTGTTTACACAGATGGTTTGCATTCACCCTGGGCCCTATATGAATGCTGTAAAGCAAGCAGAATAGGAGGACTTTGTCTGCATAGAGTAATGAATAGAGAGTACATGATAGTTTTGTTCTCATGGTTACATGGCAAGGGGTCCCATAAAAGAGTAAAAGGCCACAGACATGAACCACTTCTCCCAGACAGACCGGGGGCACAAAAGGTTGTCTGAAGTTTCCCAAGGTTGCATTATGAGCCCTGATAAATTTGAACTGATAATAGTGTGCTAATGGCTTCGGGAGAAGACTGGGACAATAAATAAAAGAAAGTAATTGTGTTGTTAAAAAATGGAGGCCGTAACCGTTTTGGAGTAATGTCTTTTATCTGGAAGGAAAAAAAGGTTTAAGTAATGGGAGATGATGAAGTTCGGTGCCAGTCGAGCCGCTTATCTGCCATGAGTTTCTCTTCTGCTAAGACACAGTAATGTTTTCCCCTTGGCGCGGAAGTGCCTGTTCACACAGCTGGGGGAAATCATATGGAGAAACATGTCGGGGCTGAGTCACCAACATGCCACAACATATCTACTATGTATTAAAAGTAGACATTAACCAATCACGCTAAAATACATAATGTCCCTATATTAATGTAGCATTCACTGGGATCATATGGTAGTGATCAATGTTGGGGTTGGGTCTCCAAATATATATTGTTTTCATTCATCATTTCAGAAGGAATAATATCACTTTTTACTCTCTTGACACAGTTATTTCCTGCACTGTGTCACGTGACTTTTTTTTATGATACATTATTAATTGGCATGTGCTTCTTCTATTAATCCTAAAAATGTGAACAAGTCAGTTACATCTCCGCTCTTTCCATGTGGAAGAGTAGAAATAAAAAAGAAAATGTAATAGTGTCGACATCCAATATCCCATTCATCCTGAATGGGAGTGGAAATACTTTCACAATGAAAAGAGCAGTAAACACAGCAAATGCGAGGTGAAGATAATTTGGATGATGTGGTGTCATGTTTTTCATAATTCATGTTTATCCAAATATCTTAAAGGGTGATAATCAACATGACGAATACAACTAAATAAGACTTTGTGACTATGAGACAAGTCATTCATCAGGCAGTGATTTGTTATCTCACACCCTAAAAGACCACATGATGATTCCGCTGAGTCATAGTCATTGCATTTTGTATTATGATCCGGTTTAAAAATATAAAAAAACACTTATCTTTGTAACGTCAACACAGGGATAGCCAGAATCGGCTACGTTTTGTGCAAATGATCTATTAAACCAGTCAAATGTGTATGAAATACAATGGGTTGATATGTTTTCCAGAGAGATATAAGTACAGTTAGTTTCGTGGTGGAGGAAACATATTAATTTTTTTTATAAACGAAGGAGCCGATTAACTGCGAGACGCCTGGTCAGCATTTGAATCTATTTGGTTGTCTGTCTGTCTCGCTCTCCTTATTTAACACACATATTCTGGGAAGCGAATGTGAGCCATATTAATTCTGACTCCTCTCCCGGAGCAGTAATGCGAGCTTCGGTGGTTAGTTTTATATGTTTCACAAGCGTGTAAATATTTAATATAAGAGCGGGACAGAATGCTGTGTCACTGTTCCTGCTTTGTTCACCGTACAGACGGAGAGAAAGAGAATGTCTTCCTGACAGGAGACATTTATGGAGCAGCTACAAGATCATACACAAGACTTCTTATTTCGTCGCAGTCTTAGATTCTTGGGTCGTGTAACACAGAAATAGATATACAAGCGGTTGCAGAAGATGTTAGTTGGTATAGATGTTGATACCTAACTTGATATGGATGAAACCCCATGGAATAGCATTCCTAACTTGGGATCTGTGTTTGGTCTGTTTGGCATTTTGTTACTGTATGGTTGCAAAGGCTGGTGGTACTTCAGATGGTCTCAATGCATTTCCCAATCATATTTCTGAAACCCGCAGATTCTATCTCATTTAGCGACTCAGCTTGGAAACATAATCCGTCGACTAGCCGACTGCTTGTGCAGAACTACAACAAACTATCAGAGCTGAATTGATAAACACATAAGTCAAATGTTCTTGTGGAACTTTTCGTGGTGAGTTGTATTCTTGGCCGTTTGAGATTTTCCCGGCCAACGTAGATGAGATGAAGTTGGAAATCAGCTTGCATTTGCAATACTGAAAAATGCATGTCTGTAGCGGCATGTTGTCGACACTGTTTGGATCTCCGGGAAGTGAGATCCAAGGACATACCTGCAGTTACCACTAATGACCATAGGTGTCGACAAAGAAAGCAAAATAGAGATCTTTGAGATTGTAATTTTAAAAATAAAACCACTGGTTGCACCTTCTCACATGGAAATATCTATGAGTTTTAATTTGGGGGTTGGACAAAACAAGTCATTTGAATATTGGGTATCGGACATTTTATGAACAAGATTATTAATCAAATAATCTAGATAATAATCACCAGATTAGTTGCTGCTCTGAGTGATTGTTTGTGGCATTGCAGAGGAAATTGTCTGAAAACCCTAAAGTTAATCTCAGGAGCTTATAGAATATATATATATATATATATATATATATATATATATATATATATATATATATATATCTTGCTATTTCAGTGTGGGTGACTTTCGGAAAACATTCAGAAAATGTGTGTACATGGCATAAACAAGGTCCCAACCTAATGCTTTTAGTCCCATCATGACTCCCCCACCTTAACAAATCCTTACCACGCAATTAGGTTACACTTTAATTTCCGCGGCCTTGCAGAGTGGCTAATGCTCTTTGAGAGATCTATCAGAGGCTGTGGGTGTAGATGAGAGGCAAGGGTGAGGGAAAGCAGATTTCTCGAAGGTCTATAAGCTCCCTGATTTTGGCCATATAGAGGAAATAATGAGCCTCTCCACTGTTGTCTGAGCCCAACCCCAAACTTAAGTCCTCCCCCAACAAGCCTCCATTCACAAATGGTGTGTTTTGCATTTACATATACATACGATTTAAAGGAATCCTTCAGGTCTCGGATTAGTCCACCCCCCCCCTAACTTCAAGATTTCTATTGGTCCTTTCCGCATCAGTGGTGCCTCATGATGAGCTTCCTTTGGACTCAAACAAGTTAGAAGTCTTTCATCATGAAGTTGGAAGTCGCTCAGTCATTCATTTGTAACGTCATGCTTGTTGTTCATCTGCGCTCATTTAAAAAGCCTATTGATAGAAATGTAGTGCATATCAATATCATTTCCTTCAAAAGACACCTCTGCTCAGGAGATGTTGTTGCTCAACAAGTGCACACAGCTGATAACGGACAAAACAAACTCCTCAGGCTTCCCCCCCCAAAAAAACGTCAGCAGGAAAAGATCCGATTTGATCAATCAGTGTTATGTTTCAGTCAAGTTTCCCCGCTTCCTGTAAACGGTTCTTGATCAGCCTTGCACCACCGTCATCCCTTGAGTGGAGCGGACACATCTGTGTGAGGCAAGGCTCCACAGGAGACTTCCGTCACCAGAAGATGGATGGAAATGTATCGGCTATGAATAAATACGCCCGACAACTTCCCTTCATCCCTCCCTCATTGCAACAGATGTTCCAGTTTGGTAGTGTTTTCTCTCCCATGGTGCAATGTGGTTCCACTCTTGTTTATTTTTCCTCTCATTCAAGTAGCCTACTTGTCTTGAGTGGATGCGGAAACTGGATGTGCGCGCATGGAGCTGCGTGTATGTGTGCGAAGACCCCGCTAAAAGAGATTACTCAAGCCGCGGGGTTGCGTGACCCCATTGTAAACCTCGGGGCAGACCTCTGACCTTTTGAGAAGTGATAAAATGGAGGGAAACCTCCCATTTCCCGATGCCGGAGTTTGAAGGCTGTTCTGGTAGAGAGGAAGCATTGTTAATGAGCTCGAGAATGGATGTTTTATGAAACCACCACTTTATTTGAAGAGTGAGAGTTAGTAAAAAAGAGCATGCAGGAGCAGAAACAGGTGTCAGCTCTTGACTGGACAGGTGATGAAATAGGGGGATGATTTCATATATTTAGTATAAAAGAGGTCAAAGTGTACGTCTTTAGTCATGTAAGTGCCGCACCAACTTTCCATCACACTCCAGATGTCTTAAAGATGTGTTAAAACGATCTCCATTTTTGAAATATTAGAAGCCTGAGTTGACACTTTAACGTGGTTACATAGACGCACTCTCAGGCTTCATATGCTGTGATATATAGCTCAATGCACAGCTCTCACAGAGACGGACATATTTACAATTACAACAATGATTGCCTACACTTGTCTTTTTTTTCCTTTTTTGTTCCCCTCCAATGCCTTCGCATTCAGGTCAATCTTTAATTGTGCCATACTACATGCGCAACTGGTGATATATTAGGTGATCTTTCTTTTTGACAGCCGAATGGGTGATGGAAAAGTCCAGAGCTGCACAGTTATCTTTGTAACTAATGTGCCTCGTCTTGTCCTCCTTTGTGCAATACTATAACTCATCCATGTACTGAAGCTGTCTTTGCGTTAGCCTGTTCAATACGCAGCTTTAAGGCCTTGTTCAGCAGTCTACAACCTCAAAAATTGAAATGCTGCTCTGTCATACCACCCACTCCTTGCTACTGTTCTTCCTCTGTCCCTCCACCCTTCTTTCCTGACTGTCTCCCACCTTTTCCTCATTCGTGCTTACCGGACATGTCATTTGCTGAGTAAGGGTTTGCTGTTTGACCTCCCGTTACTTTGAGTAGGAGGTTGTGTTGAGCAGGAAGTGTATAGGAAGGGGAACTCCTGTGGTATAAAGGAAGTGATGGCGGTTTCTACCTTGAACTTCGTATGTCATTTATCGAAACAGCATTTAGTTATCCTGTGCTGGCAGTGGCAATGGCCTCGGGGACATTAGGTCAGTTCGGATGTGAGCGGGCAGACTTTTAGGCGTGTGCTACAGTCGAGAAGGGAAAAGACTGAAGGGCAGTGTGTGTCCAGGGCGGGACCGTTCCGATGTTCTCTATAAAACAGACATCAGGGGTCATGTTACTGTAATCATTTTCTCTAATAAACACACACACACACATACGCAGAGAGAACATTGACAGTTCTTTCCATACCCCGTGATGAAGATACACCATCATATCAGTAACGGCACATTGACACTGGCTACACACACCGACCTGTTTGACGCCTATCCTCTATCCGCCGTGTCCTCATAAGCAGGGTGTCTCGTGTCCCCTTCTATTTATACCGGCAGGCGCTGAAAGCCTCTGGAAGCTCCTCGTCAATGGGCATCTCATTCCAGCGCCAACGGCGTGTCACCATTTATTAAGTCGTCATTACTCAGGGCCACTCCATCTGCTGGGGTGCCGAGGGGTGTCGCAAATAGATCTGCAAGGATAGGTTGGACTGTTGCTGCACTCCCTAAAGAGTTCCATAAAGGCATGTTCCAGCACATCTCACTCCACTGGTGAAGATCTATGCAGGTAGCCAGGCTGCCATTAGTTTGGCTAATGCAGATAAATGGGAGGAAGGTGCCTGATCAGGGCAGAGGGAGAGGCAGAGGTCGATGGAGAGAGGCTTAGTGAGAGAGGAGAATACTTTCATGTGTCTGTCCACACATCTTTTTGTTGTGGGTAAACAGCTAAAAAGGCTGTTTGGACTGAAGGGGCGATGAGAGAAGAGGACGTGGGCTCCATGGTTGTGGAAGTGAATGCACAATAGAAGACACGGATGCATGCTGGTACTCATCGAGATTCATTCAGAACCACTTAAACAAATAAAGGGTCCACATGACTTCAACAAAAGATTCTCATATTACACCTTTGGCCTTGTTTGATAGATTTAGCCATATTTTCTCTAAATTTTAACAAAAATTTAGACGCATTGAGTCTGGGAAATATGGTGACAAGGCAGTAAAACGACCAGATGGATTGTAGACTGTAAAGCCAGATTATCTAGACCACTTTATTTGGAAATCTGCCCCAACAAAATGCTCCTGAAATACCAGTATAATGTGTCACTTCATAGCAAACCTGCATTCCCATAACTAAGGTTAGTACATGAGGTCTAACAGGGTAAATCTATAAACTGTGATCAATATTTTATATGGACAGTTTGGATGTTCATCCTACCGTTTACTTCTAAATGAATTTGGCTTAGACTATTTGAAGTTATCTCGGAGAGTACAATGTCACATTACCAATGGAATGATGGAAACAATTATGATCCAAGTTCTGATGAACTGGTGTTGGCTTTTGAGGATGGTGTTTCATGTGAAACTTTTCCAGATATATTTCGGACACCAACATCCCTGTCTAACAAAATATAATATCTGTTGCTATTATATACAACACATACACCCCCACGCACAAACACAATATCCCAGAACGGATATGCCTGACAATGCAGCAACACTAGTTTCAAAACACAAAGCACCCTGGGAGCCCTGGAATGATGAGGGTACCCTTATACTGCAAGCACACACTCACCAGGCACGCTATATCAGCTCGATTCTCAGGTTATTTTATTTTGCTGTCTCGAGGTGTGTGAGTTGACACATCAGCACTCCTGTTTATCAAAGCTTTTATCACCTAACCCCTGCTATGTCCCCCTCTGAGAGGAAGCAGGAGGTGCCCACTCACACACAAACACCTGCGCGGGCTAGCGGGGGTTAAGAAGGAGAAGGGGGTGGGGCGGGGGGGGCGCTTGGGTTGCCCTGCTGATGTAAATGACTCCACCAGATACAGGATCAGTCTAAGACTACACAGGTTAACTACCAGCATGTGTTCCCCTCAACCGGCGGATTTCATCTGGATAAGTCAAAAACACACTTGCCGGCTTTACTCTCTGTGGGAAAATTGGGACTTGTAATTTATAACTTGTAATTTCATAACTCTCTGTAAAATATGTCAATTCTGAACTGAAAAGAACAGAGACAGGCCTTTCCAAGTAATATTCCGTATAATGTACTTCATTGAAGCGGGACTTTACGGCTATTATAGGAATTAAAATCCCTTGTTCTGTCTTGCCTAACATTGATTTATTTCTGTTCACTTTTCCCAGGACTGTGACTGTTTTTCTTTACTCATGTCAACTAGTCCGATCACTACTAAATCCCAAACCCACGTCAATTATACATTTGAACCCAAGGAAAAAACACAGATCATAACTATAATCCTCAGTGCATTTCACATTAAAGAGATGATGCGGAAGATTGTTCATTGGCCTTTCTCACATCTAACTACGCTCACGCGGTATGTTTTCGATGTATTTCCTGAAGAAATCTTGAAATAATCACACATAATGACCCAGCTGCAGCAGATATAGTGGGCAGATGGTGAAAGAGCTGTAACATGTATACATTCCTCCAAATTCTAACAAGATGTCCTTTGTGTTTCCCAAACAAAGTGTCAACATTTATTTCAACATGGCTGGGTGGCCCTAAAAAAGTGCTCAAAATATTTACACGTTTTGTAAAAAGTTTAACATCTAAAGAATAATGACCACGGGTTGAACTCTACTGAGAAAGTCTGTCTCATATGATGCAGAACAGCTTGTATTTGGGCTTTGTGGTAAGATGTGTTGGTCAATTATTGTTTCCCAAAGCAAAAGTGTGCTTTTACATCCCAGAAAAGATGACTTTCGGACATTTTTTTCAATAAGCAAAAATGTGTAAAACAGAAAACTGGCTCCTGTAAGTTTAGGGATACAAGATCCTCCAGATCTTTGTGAGGTTAACACATCGCCCTATTAAATTAGATGTCTTGGCAGCTATCGGTTCAGTGTGTGCCTGACAACATAACATGGCAATAAAACCAGCGAACGCCTTTTTTATGGTTCACGGAATTAGTGTGAGATAATAGCAGAAAGGAAATAAAAAACTAATGATTGACAAAAAAAAATTGGAAAATGAGGGGAAGAGAAAACATTATAAAAACCTAATTTTCCACTATACTTCCCATCCACTATACTGGTTTCATCGCTGCTCTCAAGCCATCCTGCCCCCCTCTCTCTCCCTCTCACCAGCACTCCCCTTCTCTCTCTCTCTCTCTCTCTCCCTCTCTCAGCTGCTCTCCCTCCCCTCCCCTCTCTTCCCGTGGATGGTTTAGCGCTCTCTCTCTCTTCCTCTCTCTCGCAGTCTGTTAGAGCCGCACACAAGGATTAGAGGGTTGCTGTGAGTGTCTGCTCAAAGAGAAGAAGCCAGAAGACAGAAAGAGATAACAAAAAAGAAAGAAGAAAAAATCTCCAGAAAAGGACAGCCTTATTACTGTTGTGGATAAGTGATCTGATTTACCTTTGCACAGGCTCTACCTCCCATCTCACGCCAAGCTGAAGCCCTGCTGAGTCTTCACCTGGGGGGGGAGAACAGATAAGCCAAGGGACTGTATAGGCTGGACCTCCACACGGGGAGCCATGTGAGCGGCACCCCTCCACCCACTTCACACTACAGAAGTCCCCCCACTGTCGGCTCTCTAAGCCGGGGAGCACAACCAGGAGTGTTTCTGTCTCCCTGGAACCCTCCTCTGCCAGAGCTCGCGTGGAGGAACTCTTCAGGCTCGGCGGACCCCAACGGGAGACACTCATCTCTGTGCACTGGTCGGGGTGTGAGTGCCCCCTGGTCTGGAGGCCAGCCAGCAGCACTCCAGCACCATGGATTACCTGTTTGGGATTGTAATGCTGCTGTGCGGGGCGGTGCAGCCGGGAAGAGGTGTTGAGCCCAAGCACAACGTACCCAGACTAAAGCTGTCATACAAGGGTAAGCCCATTCTCCAATCTCCCCTGTCTCCAGAATACATATGGGACCGTGGTTGCTGCTGGTGCTTTGAATGTAGCTTGTCTAGTCTATTTTGTTATGCCCGTGGGTGCTCGTTCATGCTTTTCTTTTCATGCATTCTTTTTTTAACGTTAAATATCCCCTTTTTTTCTCTTCTATTTACGTGAATCTTTTCCTCCTTCTGTGTCTCACTCTTTCACTCTTTCTCCCTCTTGGTCAGCACACAGCATCTAACTCTCTGGTTACCCGTCTTTATTCCTCTCTCTCCCGTTAACTCACTCCTTCCTTCTCACTCGCCTCCGTCTGTCTCTCAGAATCCTGTGTTCTTCTTACAAATAGTGAGATTGGTTCCATATGCTCAGGAAATGCTCTTGCCTGGAGTTAAATGTATATATTGGCCCCTGTACCAATTTTCCTCTTGTGCTGTCCGCTTCTGCTGGTACTGTGCGCCCCTGTTAAGTGCTTCAAACGGGCACCGGAGCCTCGGTTTTAATGGCTTCTGTCCCAAAAACTCTGCTTTCGGTCATGACACAGAGCCGTTCTTTAAGGGGCCACTACTCATTACCGTGTCCTAAATGGATCCAACAGTTGCTAGAGTTTTGTTGAAATGGAAAACTATACATGTATGTGGATTTAATGCGTGTGCTTGAAAATATCTCTGTGCAGTAGTCTGTGTTGGGAGAGAAGGAGAGTGGGAGTTTCGTGCGTCTTTTTATACCGTGCACGTGTAAGTTCTTGACGTATACAGCAAACATGTTATTCTCTCTCCTGTGTTATTTTGAGGGGAGACTGCGGAGCGCCGGCTCTTCCTCTCCTCCTCCCTCTCTCTCTCTCTTTATCTCTCTCTCTTTCTGTCTCGTCGCCTCTCTCACACCCTACACTAAATCAGGCTCTTTGTAATAGCAGACTTTTCATCTCAGCTAGAAATAACTGGCAACATTTGTAGCATATTTTGGGGATTTTTTTTTTTTTGCTTTTTAATGTCAGTCAGGGAGGCTATTGTGGTTCTTTGTCCTAAAACATGACCGAAAGTATATGGCTGGGAGCTCGGTCTCTCGATTCTTTATTTTAGTCTCGTTTCTCTCATAAAACATGTCCTCTGAAAATGTACGAACATGCTGATTTGCCGTTATTTAGCAGCATCCACCTGTCACCCAAAGCTTCGGCTCGTCAGATAATTTCAATATACGCTGAGGGAACATTTCAGTCATGAAGTGGGTGAATGTGATGTTTGTCACTCATTCATTCTCTATCTTTAGCCAAGATGCTTTGCTGCAACTTATGTTAAGAGGCCCTCTATTTGACATGCTTTAATTTTTAGATGGAGTGCAAGTTGTAATTTTGGTGTTTGTTGTTTTTCTGCATCACCCTTTTCAACTGGCAAGTGTGTATGATTGTCTGTGTTCTAAATCTAAATCCCCCCCTCCCTCCAAAAAAAAGTATGCAACCTTTGTATTTTTACAAAAGTGTGGCTGGCATTTCACGATGAAGGGCGATGACATGCATTCACCAACTGAACCAAATAAACCTAAAATGAATCAAAGTTGAACTTACCTGCTCCAAGTCATATATCCCCTGGGCTCCATCATGTCAGTTCACACGGAACGGAGCCTCTAGGCATGATGGGAAATTGTCATCCCTTTTTTTGCACATGGCCATCTGTTTAGAGTATGTGAATATAGTTCCCTCCTGCCCCCTTTTGTGATCCTCCTCCCTGTTCAGTCTGACAAGTGAACATGTTGCTGACAACATCACTAGACAAGAGATATGTCGTCAAGCATCAAAGGATGCACTGTACGGGTGATGGATGTCGATCGCCAAAACAAGAGAGCACGTCTGCAGCGAAAGAGTAGCCTGTCATGATAGATGTACTTCAGTGGATGTACAATATGTGTTGTTAAAAGTGCAGCAAAGCCTGGTTGTTTATATGTGTGTATGTGTGTGTGTGTGTGAATGTTCTTGCCACGTCTTGGTGTGAGGACTCAACACCCTCTCCTGTGATTTCCCTTAGACTGTAAATGGTGTCTCGGTGTGTGACTTTGTGTGTGTTTTAGCGAGGCACAAATGCGTCAGGTCTGGCATGCGCCCTTATAATTAGACACCTGGTTTGCGTGTGCCCACGCACGTATGCATGAGCTTCTTAGCTGACAGTCTGACCGACACCACGCAAAACGATGTGACGTCATCTTTGATGCGACAATATCTGCACTTTGTCAAATAACCACGTCATGGAATTTAGAATAACGAGTGGATAAACAAACTTCGGCCGCTGTTGATGCTAAGCGTGCTCATTTTAAATGGCGGGTTTGTGCAGGATGAGCAGATTCCATCTGTTTGACCTCCATCTTCTCGGCTCAGTACGCCTAGAACCTCAATCGAGGGGGTACCACCAGGTACTATTCACATCTTCTGCCATCGGAAAACCAAAAGAGTTAAACCGTGCAGTGGAAATGAGGCTTTTGTGTCACTACTAGCCAGTGGCTGCGCTTTGTGTCTGCAGCCCACAGGTGTTTGATGCCTCTCTTGATGCCTGTCAGGGGACAATTCTCGGTTAACACCCACAACGTGGCGGGTGGTGGGAGGAAGAGAGGGGTGGTGGCATGGTGTGTGTGTGTGTGTGTGTGTGTGTGACGGTGGAGGGGAGGAGATCGACTTTTAATGAAGGAAAAGCTGGCAGACGTACAGTAGACGACGCAGACGGAAGGGAGGCTGGTTGTTAAATGAAGTGTCACTCATCCCCTCTCCCTCCACGGAGCCAGCATAGTAATTAAGTCAAATAAACGACAAGGAGGAATCCTCCTGGGATGGACAGTCAAATACTGTACAGGGCCCTTGAGCGGGACGATCACATGAGCAGAAAATGAAAGAGAGACCGAGGCCCAGGAGTAGGACACTCACCAGAACAAGCCTGGGGTTTGGGCAGTCGGATACATGGGAGCATGCGAGCGGGGTCGCATGAAAGCATTCTCAAATGAGTGCTGATGACATGCCTCTAGGGACTGATCGTCGTCTGCTGGGTAGGACAGGCGAACGGCTGCAGAGCGAGCAGTTTGAGAGGGGGAACGACGGAGAAATGGAGGCCGGTGGATACAATTACCTCTCGTGGGACGGCTGGCGCAGCAAGCGCAGAGTCAATGATTTCCCAGCGGGGTCAGTTAAACATCTCTCAGCTAAAAGGATCTGGCTTCATGGGGACAGAACTATGATCACACGAGTTAATGATTTTCTCTTCTCCTTGAGACTAGAATAGGTCTTACCAACTTCTTTACTGGAGCCGTAAGGTAAAAGTTAAAATAAAGAGTGTATCGATTACAACGAAAGCTGACTTGTTCGAGCAACTGATAGAAACCGATGATGTGTTGTGATATTAAGGGGGGTTGAGGGGAACGTGAAACCAATTTATTAAAAGTAAATCAAAATAACCCAGAGTTGCCAAGAAAAATGCATGTTGAAATCATCTAAAAATACGAGCGCTTTAATGTTGCACAACCGCATTTACGAGCACGGCTACACTTCCACAATACGGCAACCACATGCATTGAAAAGGATGACACAATGACACACTCCCATTGATCAATCCATTCCTGCACACAATCACATTCCTGGACACGATCCATCGACAGTACTGCACACTCTAAGCAACCCTCAGGAGGAACACTGACCCCTAAAGGTCAATCGATGCACACGGAGAAACGCATGGAACTGAAAAACCTGACCCCATTGTGATCCCTAAAAAGGAGCCAGCGGGCGGCACTTTAACATTTCAAAAGGCCTCGTCCAACAACCAGATAATTACCCTCGCCGTGGGTAATTACGGAGCCTACTGTATGACCTCTTAATGCCATCGCAGCGGCCCCACGCTGGCTGTATGGGTGGAACTACGAGGAAAGCTGGAGCGCGACGGAGAAAGAGACAGGGCATCTGGAATTGGCTTACGAACCTTCAAAATAGACACTTGACGTTGAACCGCACTCAACGCAGTCCGGATCTCAGCCCCATAATGAACCCGTCTGTGTGAGCGTGTCCGCGAGTGTTTGTGTGCGGGCGTGCCTGCCTGTACAAATACAGACTGTTGGTGGGTGTTTGCATGTGTGCTGCTTTATCAGTGGATGTTGTCCTTTCATTCTTTTACTCGTGAATGAGAGTCTCTCTCTCTCTCTCTCTCTCTCCCCCCGTTTCCCTTCTGTTGTAGCTGTCCATTCTGCGGGCTGGGGTTGACAGAGCGGATGTAGATAATTATAAGGTGTTCTCCCAAAGGGCCAACTTTGGAGACTTTAGAGTCTTCCTCCAGCTCTCTCTCTCTGTCTCTCTCTCTCTCTGTCTCTCTCTCTCTCTCCGCCTTTCTCAGCGTTCTTCTCTTCCCTCCTCCTCCTCCTTCTCAAGGGAACCACAACACCGCAGACCCTAAGTACAATCTTCATCGAGGCTGTGTGTCTCTGGCGTGTGTGTGTGTGTGTGTGTGTTTGTCTGTGTGTGTGTTTTTGTCTCCCTCCCCGTCGCTTTGATTGCAGCTTGGTTGATACATATCGTTTGGCTATCCTTCTTTTCAACTCTCTCACACACACACACACACACACACACACACACCGAACCACCCTCATCCTGGCTCCCACACAGCCACATTCCAATTGTGTAAACCAATGTTTTGCAGTGGCTTGCTTTCTCAGTCGTGCCCCTACGTTGCATCCGGAAACGTTTCCCTCTACTGACTCACACACCTGACCACAAGTTGAAAGATGGCGCAATTAAGTGTGTATATGTGTTGACACATTGCCCCCACAGATAATTCTACAATGACACAACACACTTGCAACACAAAAAAGCCATTCATCAAGTCCCAGAGAAATCCGTCACTTGTTTCCGTCGCATTTTTCCTCGTATGAAAACAGGGAGAGTGTGTTCGTGTTTGTTGTCGTGGGTTGTGTCGTGCTCTAACTTATCTCGTTACACCTAATTCAAAGTGATACTGGAGATAGGAGGAGCGATTAACATGTGTTACTGTGACCACATGTTGAATATAGGCGGGTATCATTTGTGAGTTTTACGACCCTTTCGATGTCATGTCTGTCGTTTGCTTTTCGAGTTGTGTGTGTGTGTTGGAATTTCATGCATTTCTCCAGTGTTTTTACAATGTTCTCTAATTACCAGTTTATTTTCTTTCAACATTTTTATTGAAACCGACTGATTATCAAAAGACAATCCGGGTGTGTGCTCGCCGGCCACAATAGGAGGAATAGTGCGCCGAAAGATTAACGAGTGTGCACGTGGCGATTGTGTGCGTTCAGCGTACATTTTCTCGTCTGTGTGTGCACAAGCGCTGTACGGACACGCACACGGGGAAAATACCCATGCGCCCTTGCATCTGTGTTTGGGATGTGGGCTTGGGTTACAGCGCGGTGCAGATTGCTGAACCGCGGGTATGAATGGGTCCCGCCACCTGCTACGTCTTGTCAATCAGATGGAGAAAGGGTGCACCGTTCAATCCGAACAGAGTCGTGTTACAAATGAGGGGGACATCTCCGCCGACAGACAGGTCGAAGGACTGATGGACAACAGACGGACACGCAGACAAAGAGGCACAGAAACAGAAATGTTAAATGAGTTGGGTAAAAATAGTGTGTCATCACTTTTTGACCAAGATTGATGCGATTAAGGATGGGCCGTGATATTTCATATAATAGCCCCTGTTAGCGGTTTTAATCCAACTCTACCACACATTTGTTTCAATATCACAATTGCAATTTAACTGGAAATACAAGCCCTTTTTTAGATTTTACTCCCTGTTTTTGCTCCTTCTTCTTTCCCACATTATTATTTGTTCTCTTTCTGTCACAAATACCAGGAGCAACATGAGATCATAATTACCACATTGTGAGAGTACAAACTAAAATGTGGTCGATTATCATTTTCCAGTGCAAATGCATTTCGTGAAATGCAGACGCCGCACGCATTTATGACACGGGACCCTTGTTTTGTTCCTACTTAAATAATGGTGTGCAGAGCTGCAATGTGTCGTCTGGATTTTGGTCTCGGGGTGTCTCTGTCACATCGACTGTCACAGTTTGCCGAGGACACATTCAGATCTGTAGCCTTTGCCTCATTAATTTCTAATAAAATGGCAGAGCTGACATTCAGCTACACGGTACAGCTGACAGGCTGCACTAACAGGCAGTGGCTCCAGACATGACCACGCTAACCACAGCCTGGTTCCTCTCGAAGTCCATCCATCAAACAGCCTCACAATGACACCATCTCCCTCTCTCTGCACAGCTTTGCAGAGGAAGGGTGTGTGTGTGTGTGTGTGTGGTGGGGGGGTACACATGGCACATGACACATTTTCTCCGTTAGTGCGCATTGAAAACAGGTTTGATCCGATGACTGTATTTGCATACAAAAGTGACGCGTGTATATTAAAGCAAAACGAACCAACGAGGCTGAGCAGCCTGGTTATGAATTGTCCTGGTGTGTGAGTGGGCTTTCTGCGGTACGCCTGGCCAGGCCTCGAGCCGTCTGTGGTCACAACGCTGGTGGAAAACCGCTCCCCGTGGTCCAGCCATGCAATGGCAGGAGGAGACGCACACTAATGAAATGGTTCCATATTCAACCGCTTTTGTTGTGTGTGGGCATTCTCTTTTCCATCCGGCTTGTGTTTCCACCTTTGTTTTGCTTTCACCGCCCTTCGTCTCCACTCGATCATTCATCACGCTGCCTCCTCTGCTTTTCCTCTCCTGTCCACTCGTCTGGTATAGCGTGCCCCCCTTGGACACTTCCTCCCTCGATGTCGTGCGGTGACGAGGGAGCCGAGCCTTTTGGGTTGAGAGAGATGAACACATACTTAGTCTACTCGTGTAGATTCTTGTGGTTTGGGATGTGGTCAGGTTTTCCTTGTTAATCCCCCAGATACATATTCTACACACACATTCACGTCCATAAGATACAGTCCTTGACTGTGAATTATGGCTGTGTGTCACTTCCCTGTGTTTATAATCCTAGTGGGTGTTTCTTTCTCAACTGAAACGCTGTGTTGCAGAACTGGAAAAGTAATATCAGGACGACTTGAATAGGCAAAGCTCACATATTTAATCAATCGCTTGTGTCATGTGCACATCCCTCGGTTCTTTTGGATTCAAACACGCTCGCAAGCGCTCCTTCTTCACAGAGGTCACAGGGCTCTGTGCACGGGAGCGCATTTCCTGTCAGAGATGTCACTCAGCTGCACGTGAATGAGAAATCCATTGACTCAGGTTGTGTTGTGCAGACGGTCACCATGGAAACCAACCTACACCTGCTTCTGTGCTTAGAAAGAGGGAGAGAAAGGGAGGCAGCGAGCGGGGAGGTGAACTTTTGAGGCATGTGTGGATATCCTTGAGCTTAGGATAACATTTGAGCACTTTGTTAAGCAAAGCTCTCAGCAGATTTCCACGGGGCGGCCGCCTCGTCTTTTTTCCTCCGACACCTGTGTTTTGTAGCGGTGGTCGTCGTGAGAGCGGGGGAAACGTACACCACACCACACAGAGAGAGAGAGAGACCGAGAGACCGGCAGGCCAAACCAAACCACTGGAGATATGGCAGTACCGTGTGTCTTTGCTTTTATGGAGCTAGCCTTGTATTTTGAAAGATAAACATGTGTAATGCTATACTCCAGTTTCTTTTGAGCTGCCATTTTCTTTTCAAACTATCTCCCCCCCCCCCCTGCCTGTCAATGGAGTAGCTTTGCAGTAATAACCCGGTTTACGCGCTCTGACAAACCACAGAAACACACCACGTCTAAGTTAAGCTCCGTTTGCCAAGAAAATAAAAGCCGTGTCAACCAACAGGAAATTAACAAGTAAAAATGTGTTTTACTTATCAAAATCCCCCCGTCTTCTCTTAGTCTGCCTTCACTGTTTATATGTGTGCACAAGGGAGACACTTGAACAGTGTTGCATTAGTTGAATGGAATATTACCCATCTGTTGAATCTCAGTCAAGTGTTTTCCTCTGTCAGGCTTTTATGTTTAATGTCACTCAAACACACACTCGCACAGCGGCGCGTACGCACATTCAGATAAACATCATTTAATGCCCTGTCGACTTTCTTTCATGCCGTTTCATTATTCCGCCATTGTGTGGCATGTAGGCGTCTAAAGCGCCTGCCTGTTTGGAGAATGGGGGAGTGAAGAGTACTCCACAGACAATTGCACTTGGATTTTGAATGTACCCCCCTACCCCCCCCTTTTTAAGACAAGAGCCAGGTTATTTTCCATAATGGCGTCTAACAAAGGGACAAATGATAATGTATTTAAATGACTTGCTTGTAATTTGCCAGTTTCAAGGGGTACACGTCCTTGAATGTTTGTGTATGGAGCGTTATATAAGAACAATAATATAACCTCAGTCTAGTAAGAGTCTGTAGTTTAGGATAAAACTAATCTTTCAGCCATACTATTAATACTTAACTCACAGGTGTGTGTGTGTGTGTGTGTGTGTGTGTGTGAGTCTGTGTGTGTGTGTGTTTCAAATATGTGGCTGTTTGCATTGGCCATAGTGCCTGGATGTGTGCTGTATACTTTGAATTAGTAAAAGACAGACTGTGTGAGTAAAAAAGAGCAGACAGACCATGTGTGTAACAAGAGAAAGTGGGCTGGAATGGGGACTGAACGGAGTGTGTGTGTCGCCATGTGTGTGTGTGATGTGAGTGGAGGATGTGTGTTTCGCTATCTCGTCGTATTCAGGGGGCTAGAGTAAGCAGACTGTGTGTGGTGAGGGGAGCGCGTGGCACCACGCATGCATGAGACGAGGCGTGTTTTAATGTGTCTGCCTGTCAAGCGTGTGTGTGCGTGTGTGTGTGTGTATTTGTGTGTGTTGTGGGGTCCGGGGCCAGGGAGTGTGTTAGAGGTGGAAGCTGCTGAGTGCGCTCACTGTTCGACTAGTTCATGCTGCATAAGCAGAAATACTGATTGGATTTAACTTGACGTCGTGGAAGTATGTCTGCGTGCGTGCGTGTGTGTGTCCAGGAAGAATTGATGCGGTGTAAACATTTAGGTCAATATTAATATATTCATGTCCCTTTAAGGGAGTGTACTCGCATTTTAAAAGCAGAGCTCAGTGAATGTGTGTTGCTTGGCATGTGTGTGTGTGTGTGTGTGTGTGTGTTAGAGTGTGTAATGTTATTCTGTGCTTGTCTTCTGCTTGGTTACTGTATTTTGTATGAGCCGTGGTGCGCGCCCTGTGTCTGCCCATGCTCCCTTTTCCAAACGAGCGTGTCTGTGTTTAGGTTCGAGGTCCTGAGGTGCTCACGCCCAGTTCCTCCAATTCTCCAAACCACAGCAGATCCCAGCTGAGATAAAGCCCCTCTGTGTGCATTTGGCCACCGTGTCTTTGTCAGAGATCGCAACGTGTTGAAATATGTGTGTTATTTCTGCTTCGGCCCATCTGGGGTGAAACCGTTCGTGACGGTCTGTTTTGTAGCACTCCTGGGCTCAGCTCCAGCCGAGATGGCAATGAGGAGAAGAAGAGAAAAGTCTTGTTATTTCTCCTCTGGTTTGTTTACCTGCTGTTGAATTTTTTACCTTCTATCTCTAAGTCTGCCATTATCATTTTTGTTCTTTATTTTGGCAAACTTGGCTCCCTCCATTTCTTTTTCCTTTCCATCAAAGCTGAAATACTAGAGGACCTCCTCTGGCGTGCTGTCTCCTGGAAATCTCATTTCCTTACTTCCCTCTGACTCCCTGATCCTGCGATTTTATGTATTGGCAAACTAAAGAATAAGAGGCTATCTGATTGGCTACCACGGCTTAATGAAATGGCTGACGACACTTCTTATCTTCAACATGTGAACTCTTGTGGTTGTAATTTGAGTATTGTGT
The DNA here is from genome assembly GCF_029220125.1 of Pseudoliparis swirei. Taxonomy (NCBI): domain Eukaryota; kingdom Metazoa; phylum Chordata; class Actinopteri; order Perciformes; family Liparidae; genus Pseudoliparis; species Pseudoliparis swirei. The sequence goes on along the minus strand of NC_079397.1, from coordinate 7,230,930 downwards.
TGGGGCTTTTCTGTGGTAGCAGACTTATAGAGTGCCTATAAACGTCAATGCATTGGATGATTTGGCCAGCATAGGAAATAAATATACGTACACACTCACACACACACACACACACACATGCTCAACCCATCTGTGTTGCACTACGCATTGTCACATAAACACACATCCACAGAACTCCATTCATGCCCACCCACTCCATTTGCCTCCAAACCAAAGTCCAACTGACGCAGATGAGCTGCAACCGACTTTATTAGGTGACAACCACTCCCTCTCAGAGTCCTCATCCACCCCACTGGTACTCGACACACATATACATGGTCGACACACCACTTCCTCCATCTCCCCTTCCATCAATCCCTTCTTTTATGTAGACACAGATGTCCAAGATCTTACAAACTGTGAGTGGGCGCAGATGGCTCCTATAGCAGCCCGTCAATCAGAGCCTTGTGGGGAGAGCAGGGAGATCACAATCCACAGGGTTGGGTGTGCATGTGTGTGTGTTTATATATATAGTTATTCATACAGTACATATATATATATATATACATATAGATATAAATATATTTAAATATGTATAAATATATATATATATTTAAATATGTATATATATAAATATATATATATATATGTGTCTGTGTGTGTGTTTGTGTGCACATGTGGGCTATATTGTGTGCCTGTGTGTGTCCATGCAGTATGTTGACACTGATGAAGATGGATGATGCGGTTTGATAGTGCGGCTGATGTTTGAGAAGACTGTACCGGTGGTGAAAATATAAAGCACATGTGTTGTATCCATTGCAGGAACCAGAGGCAGATGGTTATGGGGTTAATTGTATTTTAATTAAATTCATTGTAATCCAAATGGTACTGTTACCTAAACAACAGGGTCTACTCTTGATTGACAAATTGCACATTAATAGGTTGAGCTGCTTTTTAATTAGATGAAGATATTCCATTGTTTTGCTCCTAATTACAATTGTATATGTTTTTTGGGGGTATTTGGTCCACAGAAAAGAAACTACTGAAGTGTATTTATATAGATTAGTATTATTGGGGGGTGATTTTAATACATCGTTTAATTAGGGTTGCATCATTTTGAATATTGTTTATTTTGTGGTTTCTCAACTATATGATTATTCGCTTTGTCTACAACATTTTGCTAGAAGGAAATACAAGGTACTCAAATATAAATACTGTTTATCGCATACATATATTTGATTTACAGTTCTGTAAAACAGAGAAATAAACTTAAATCGCCTAATTTAGAAGATCATGTTTGGTGTTTTGACTTGATAATTGACAAATGTGATTAATCAATCATCTAAATGGCTGCGTGTTAATTTTCTGCTGATCGAATGATTAACTAATCGCTTCCATGTTATTATGAATGCAGACTGAATGAAGATAGATATTCTGGATCTTTCATGGATTCACTTGGTTGGATTTACTGGTTGCACTGTAACCACCTATGACTGTTGAAAGCTAGTTATGCTAATACCTGGAAACTGATAAATGAATATAAATGAACTGATTTGTGTGCTGTGGCCCATGAGGTTCACTGGCCCCAAATTCAATAAAGAAGGTCTCCGGAAGGGAGTGTGGTTATTTGTTAATGTAATAACAGAGTAGATGGAACTCATGGTGGTTAAATATGAACCGAGCGTCAAGGTCTGGCCAGACTTCTGCCCATTACACGGGAAGTCTTTAGCTTGGCTGCATATTGCTAGCATAAACTTAATAAACACTCTGTACACCTAAACACTCTGCAGAAACCCATGTGCAGTCACACACTCGTCAGTGTGGATTTACATAATAACCCGTTTACAGCTACATGTCACCCACACCCACGCGTACTCACCTAGTGTCTCCCCTGGCCATGACTCTACATGAATTATTCAACCAATCACACGGCTGAAAAGGCTGAACTGGGTCCCTGATTGAGGCACGCTGTGCTCACTTGAAGTGTCTCACGCTGTAGCTGACTGACGTGTGTCCGTGTGTATGTACGTGTGTGTGCAAAATGGGGGTGGAAAAGGAATTAAGGATAAAGTCGCTGATTTCACGCAGGCGTCTTGATTGTCAAAGCGGTCATATTTCTTTCAAAAACAAAAACAAATATTGGACTCAATCAATTGCGTGCTCAATTTGGGAGACACTGGCTTATATATTTTAATAATGAATAATTTGGATTTTATAAAATATTTCATCGCACAATTTTTGCCACAAATCTTAACACCCTATAGTGCAGCCTTTTATTTTACTGACCTCTTTGACTGATGTTGTGGACTCCACACATGTGGGATTTGTTTCCTCATTTTAAAAATTGTTCTTCTAGGGATCTGTTACTTTTTTGTTAGCCGTTCACAATACACGACCAACACTAACTCGTCTCCTGTTTCTCTTGCAGAGATGTTAGAGTCCAGTAACCTCGTCACGTTCAATGGCTTGGCCAACAGCTCGAGCTACGACGCTTTCCTATTGGATGAGGAGCGAGGGAGACTACTGGTCGGAGCCGAGGACCACATCTTCTCATTTGACCTCGTCAACATCAACAGAGACCAAAAACAGGTAACATTCAGATGTACTTAACTTTTGATTACAGCTTGGCTTTATGTGATCGGTGTGTGTGAAAGTCGAGTTATTTTGTTGTTTTCTCTTATATTCTCTCCTCTCCACATCTCTTCACTTTTCTACTCCTCTATTCCTGCTGCTCCCTCTGGAGTCCATTAAACCACCTCTTTCTCCCCTCCCTTCTTCCCTCCCTCCCTCTGTCTTGGTCCAGACAGGGCTGTCCATAATTCCATTACTCCACCTGGACTAGGTTAACAGGCTTTTTATCAGATTCCGGCTGCTTTCTTAGACACACAAGACTGACACCGATTTGCCTGCAGGCTGCAGCGAGCTGGCCAGGGGAATGAAAGTGCTGAAAAATGCATAGTCAATGCAGAGAGAGAGAGAGAGTTTCTCGTTTTTCTTTTTGCCCTTGGCTCTGATGGGGGTTTTTCTCCCTTTTTTCCGCTATTTTTTTCTGATCTTCGCATCATTATCAGATAAAGCCCAAAAAGCAGTGATTAAGCACATTTAGTGTAATTACCATGCAATGTGCAGTCAAGGATCACAAGAAAGAGTATCTCAGCTGATACAGAGACGAGATAAAGTCTCAGAATAGAATAAGGAATTGTGTGCGTGGGTGTGTGGCTGTGTGTGTGTGTGTGGCTGTGTGTGTGTATTAAATGGACACAATAATGCATGTACATCCATGTGCATACATGTCCTTTGTCTTTCCACATCTGCGTGGCCACCAGCAAAAAACATGAGCTCAATCGCACCCATTTTTTGAATATATAATCATTTTGTCACGCATGTACCTTTGTGTGCCCCTTTTGTGTATATAATTCATGTGACACCAGATAGACTTGCCTTAAGGACAGTACAAAGCCTTTATTTAGTTCACAATACGTCTTTTCCAAAAGTAGCAAAAGCCTGCTTATGCTTCATATTTGAAGTGAAAAGTACAACCATACGCTCAGAATTTAAGCTGTAGAAAGAAATACATCGTCTATATTGACACAGCAAATGCAATATAGAGGGTCATATTTTGATGTCTTCCTCCATATGTAATTGATAACATTTCACATAAATACACCACATTTTTTACCTCAGTTGTTTTTTTCTTATTTTCAAATACACTTTAATGCAGTCGATCACTATTCTGTTTAAAAGACCATCCCTAACTTATCGTTCACACACGCAACTCTCAGACGTGTGATAAATAGGGAAATAACAGAGTGAGTAATTTATCAAAATAAAGCATGACCAATCCAAATTCATTCTCCTGGGATTACACACATCTTGATTTCCGGCGATTTCTGGCATTGACTCACTGCCTTTCATGTTTCATGAAACCACATGTAAATGTCCGAACTCCTATACCTCCATCATAGTGTGACTTTCTCTTATTCACACAGATTGCGTGGCCTGCTACCCCCTCGAAGCGGGATGAATGCAAGTGGGCAGGGAAAGACCTCGCGGTAAGTCCACGTTCATGATGGCATCATCATTGGAGCTCCTCCCCACAATGTTATGCTTCTATTGTGACACAAATGTCCGGCATCCATGTTATTCTACAAATGTCTCTGGAATTCCGCAATACAGCAAGGGATCAAGCCCCAGTGGGGAAGATTAATTGATAGTAGCCATGATGCACATTACTTCCGAGGTTATTTGCTGCCATGACGTACAGTTTAACGTTGGGAGTGTGTTTGTGCCTTAGAGTGAGCGCATGTGTGCACTTTTATGTGGGAGTGTATTGTCTCAGTCCTCGTTATCTGACGCTGTGTGTTAGCTCACATGTGCACAGGTTTGCTGAACACATACGATATGCCACCAGCTTTGTTTGTGTGCACAGCAGTGCTAGTGTGTGTTATCTCTGTGTTGCCGATTGGTTAGGCCCTCTCTGTGTTATATCTGATCTTAATTTCATGGCCGGATGAGTTTGGAGTGCAGCGGCTGCAGGGTTTAGGATTATCCAGAATTACGTCGTCATTTTAAATCACAAAGCTGTTACTTGAGTCCAACACACCGCCAGCTATTGGGGATTTTCGCACAAACACAAAGTCGCCACCGCACAAGCAACACTACACCTTCGCTCCCTCGCACAGTGGAAAGGGAAGATTTCTGGTAGCCTGAAATTAACACAAAACACAATGATGAGATATTTGCGTGCTGTGAAAATGTTTACACTCGAAAATGAAGCGGTGAGAGCAGAGACGGAGTGCAGCAGGGAGAGACCTTGATTAGGACATTAGCAAAGCATTCGGAGTTCCCAAAGTGATGCATTTCTCCAAAACCACAATTTACAGCCGCAGAACAAATGTAACAGCTGCCCCCCTCCAAAATGCCTCATGGCTGTATCATTCTCTTTGGCAGGACTAGTGTGTAACATGGCCCAGGTTGTTGCATTTGGTTCAACCAACAAAGGGTCCAGATACTGGATTCACAATTTTATAGAATTGCCATGTGTCATTTATGAGTATTTTTCCAGATATTAAAGGAAACATAAAATCTATAATTCATTTCCAATGCGTTTCCCATATTAAATTAGAGAACTCACTATAATCTCAAAATTCACTCAACTCATCCATATATATATATATATACAAACCCACATACAAATCTGTCCTTTTCTCTAACGGAAAGTCATCATCAACACCCAGTCCAACGAGATCATTAGTTTGATCCAATAACGACTCATTTATCCTGTGCGGGTGTTGTGGTTTACACATAATGACAAGGTTTTTGATCAGGGAAACCATTTTTAACCTGGGGGCCCGACAGTTTGAGTGACTTGCATAACACACGTCTGTCACTGTTTATTGTGCAGCGTACCTACCACATCGCTAATGAGTCCAACTCGAAGACAGCCATGTAAAATCCCCAAAAGTCCAGACATTGGATTATAGGAGTTGGTGAAATGCATATAATAGGGTTGTGAGAATGATGTGGGGGAACATGAGCTTCCGCTGTTCAACAGTCGAAAACACAGAGGGTAAAGTCATTAAGTCACACAATCACAGACACACGAGACTTATAGGGTTGAGGTCAGCCACATGAAATCATGGAAGTTTAGTCTGTGAAATAAGCAGTAGCCCTGTGGCTGAGCTGTTCTGATGTTGTTGGGTTAATGATAACATGCACAGTTTAAAGGTGTGGCTTGCTTGAATGAACCCCAGGTCAGTTAGAAACTACTAGCATGCTACAGTTTTGTATTAAACAAGTTAATATTTAACATAGGCTACAATTTATATTAGGTTTTCACAATATATAAATAGTTTTGGGACGTTGAGGGAAAAATGCTTATTTGAGAATGGGACAAGAAGATTGATACCATTCTCATTTCTGTAGGGTGAATTTGACGTAGCTGGCAGCCAGTTAGCTCAGCTAGCTTAGCGGAAAGACTAGAAACGGCAGCTTCTCTGGTTTGTCCAAAGTCAACACCCTCCATCTATATCTCTTTTATCTGGTTTGTGTAATCATATAAAACCTGAAGTAGCCTACGAAAATGACCATTAGTGGTTTTACTGGGGGTTTATATGCGGTGTTACTCTCATATCATTCTTTATGCTAACATAAGCTAAACGGCTGCTAGCTGATGCACTGGCGAAGTATACATTTTCAAAATATCAAAATATTGAAGTACATTACGGAGGAGGCGAAAGAGAGAGCCAAAACACAAGTTTCTTCCTTTCTGAGTAATAGCAGGACATTACATTTTCTGGCAAAGTCTTAGCAGTGTGTAAGAGTTAATTTGGTTCTCCACTGGAAAATGTCATCACTCCAACCTGAACACAGTGAAGCCTTGAATCAGTTTATGTCTCATATGAGGGACACAATATAATCAGAAAAATAAAAATGTCTGTGAGGTCTATAAGCCTGAAGAGATACATGTGTTAAAGGGAGGAAGAGAGAGTGGTAATTTGGCATATGGGATTTGATGCGAGTGCTGGTTTTCAAACCCCCAAGCAAATGTCTACTTATTTGTTGTGTGGATATTCACCATGTATTCATAACAAGGCAAACTCCAGCCTAATCTCTGAACCACATGTACCCAAATCAACTCCTTGAGGCTGCTAATATCCCTCCTGCATTAACCAATCCTGTTGATTAGCACTCTAATAAACAGTGTCACACCACTGGGACTATCAGCATGTGCTGGAGAGCCAACCTAAACACCCCCAGTACATTTAAACATTTGGATCATTAAAGATCCGAGTGCCTGATTTGACTTACAGGTGGGCTTTCCTTGAAGAATACTAGGTTTCATAAGACTCTTCCAGACCAACTGGAAAGTCCCTGCTTTAAAGGGAATTCCAACAGAGCTTTTCTTTATTCTCCATCATGCTCTGCTTCCTATTAGTCTCTATTTTCAATTGAATCACCACAGCACTTTTCTCTATTAAAAGTGTCAACGTTATTTTCATAAAGGATAAATCTTAATTTGAACTTTATGACATGGAGGGGACTTTTGCAAATCAATGCTAACATGCAATCTATTTCATACAAAGTTTCACATGGTTTACAAGGCTATATAATATACTGAAACTATTACTATAGAGACAGAGACAAGTATTGCAAAAACAAAAATTGATTAAAATCTCTTTGCCAGATGTATGAAATTGTAAATTTTTTCCAGAAGGAGTGTTCTAACTTCATCCGGGTCCTCCAACCTTTCAACCAGACCCACCTGTACATCTGTGGCACAGGAGCCTTCCACCCCATCTGTTCTTTTCTGGAAATGGGCAAGAGGGCAGAGGTAATTAATGAATGTTGGTTCACCAAATGCTATTGTTTTTTTCCCTACATGTTTAAACAGAGTTACATATGGAAAAGGTAATTTAGGTCTCAGTCGGGCATCCATTAACGAGTCATGAAGTGTGACACCAGTGCTACAACTAATGATCGCATAAGTAATTGTTTTTCCTTCAAAGAATATGTGCACAGCAACTGCACTGGCTGCACTAAGTATGTGCACACGTTTCTGTCTAGCACAGCAGTAACCATTCCCTTCATTGATTATCTTCTCGTCAATGTTTTCCTTTGTGTGAAGAAGTGCAAAAAACGACATGGTTTGATTTCAGCCGTTGGAAATGAAAAAGCCGCTCCGCTACATAAAAGTTGAATCAGTCATCTCGATAAAGGTCTCCGGGTTAATCAATGTACCAGCATGGGTTCTGCAGTCCGACAATGGGGCGGGGGATGAGTGTTTGCACCATGCAGGTTTTGAGTATAGAAGACCCTGCATGAGTTCACTTGAGTTTAAAGTAGTGTTGTCAGTCATTGATTTAAAGAAAACAGAGTAAGTTTGGTCTCTCTTTTGTGTATTTTCTTTCATTATATTAAATTCTAATGAAGTGTGAGGGTGAGCTTTTTATTGTAGCAATAATTGTTGATCTGTAATCTAATCTATCTAAAGGCTGTGGTGCGTCCCATCCAAAATGCTGCTCGCTATAATCAGAATTTGGTGTAATTTGAAACACAGGCTATAAATGTACCTTTAGCCAGGCTTAATGTGGTTTTCACTGCCCTCATTTTGAACTTTGACCCTTTCCACCACAGGAAAACATCTTCCGACTGGCCTCGCATTTCGAGAACGGCCGCGGGAAAAGCCCCTATGACCCCAAAATGCTCTCAGCCTCGCTTCTGATCGGTGAGTTTGATCTCTGCCTTGATTAGTTCCAGGAAGTACAGATTCACTTCAGAACTGGTCATTTGTTCCTAACTACAATTTTCTCACTAACAGATGGAGAGCTGTACTCTGGCACATCTGCTGATTTCATGGGAAGGGACTTTGCTATTTTCCGTACTCTGGGAGATCAACATCCAATTAGAACCGAGCAGCACGATTCAAGATGGCTCAACGGTAAAACAACAAACAAACAAAAACAGGTTTTTTTTATTCCTGAAGAAATGCATTTTTCTGAAAAAAAATGATCTGTGTTTTGCACAGTCTAGTTTTTCTTCATGAAAAAAGGAGTTGCTTAACATTGTAGGTTTTGTCACTGCAATTTTCACAAGTTTTTGTTCTGCCATTTCATTCTCGAAGCTTACGTTTGAAGTTAATAGTGTTCAGACTACAACAACTAGATAACGTACCTTTTTCTAACCTCATAAACTCCAACAAATGTTATGATGAAAGTCAAATTGTGGCTCACAATAACCTGTACTATTCAGCATGAGGTGGAAGTAAAGCCTTGTCATTGGCCAGTTTTGGAGAAAGAATACCACTGAGCATTTCAATGGACATTGACGCATTACATTCTCTCACAAGTCTCCAGTCATTTCCATTCATGTGCAGACATCAGATATCAGAGCCCATTCACAAAGTCACTGGATTTGCCTGCGCTAGTAAGATTAGCGCGGCAGTGAGGGGGTTATTGACTGTTCAGGCTGTCTGGCTATCTTTCGGCACCGCGGAGGACTTAGGGAGCCTCGAGAGGTCAGTTTGAACCTCTCCCTCAAGCTGTGCCATCCCTTTCCCCCTCTTTCCCACAGAACTAATCCGTTTTCAGCTGTTTTCCTGTAGTGGAGTCAAATTCCTCTCATCCCCCCGCCCTCCTCCCACAGCACCATCAGGAATCACAAACACTGTTCTCTGTAGTGCTGATTGCTGTGACATATTAATAAAGAGCCATTTAAAAGGGAGAAGCCATTGTCACGGCGTTAATCCCCATCGATCTTTCACCTTGTTCAAACAAATACGCCGGGGACTGTCGCCATTCGGCTCGGCAAAATCCGACTCCACAAAAGGGGGATTGTAATTGCATGGATTACTGGGATGGGGATATTCTATTGAGCCTTTATCAACAAAGTTACATGGTGCTCAAATGCAACAAGAAGGAAACTTGAGAATTAATTCTTAGAAGTATCTAGGGTTAACTTGTATAGCTTTGGCTTTGCTGGTTTTTATTCATTTACACATCCCTTCACCCTTTAATACCCTCTCAACATTCAACATGTATGCCATTAGACCTCAATACAGTGGCCTTTTGTTGGGAATAAAAGTGATACATTGTATATAAAATGAGCTCAATAGTTGGCGACACTGGCAGAAGCCATACGAGGGCATGCCATGTTGAATTTATGAATGTGTAGATTTATTGGCACATATGCACAATAGAGCTGCGAGGAGTGTGTGGGGTTCATGATTCATACCAGAGGTCTCGCACCCGCACAGCGCTTATAAATCTGCTTCCCACTTTGGCCACACTAGTCTTTTTCACAGCTACTCTACATCCTAAACGGCCGTGGAGGCGTAACATGGCACGGCTTGTTTCTCTCCAGCTAACCCCTGAGCTTCCAGACACAGGCTCGTTTTACGGGTGACGCTGCCGCACTGGCTGCGTCCACTTTTCCCCCGCTCTCTCTGCCCCTTCAACTCAGAGACATCTCTGCCCCGAGGCCTCGGCTCGACCGTTTAGCTTTGATTTTCTCTCGCGCTTAAGGTCGAGATAAATTTATTCAAGTGTTACCGGGGGAAATCAGAGCCATGTGTGTTTGTGGGGATGTGGCCTAGAGAAAGGAGTTATGTGGGATTTGGACTTGGAGAGCTCACTTGGGGTAAAATCAGATACTGTAACACCAGTGTGTAAAGTAAATGGCTGTTGTTATTGAGCCGTGACTGGAGAATATCATGGGGGATTAGGTTTTGGAGGTGTAAAATAGGGGTGAAAGGATTGTCATTGAGGCGGGGGTTGGATCGTAAAATGACATTTGTGAAGCTTTGTGTGGGTTTGAAGTGTGTATGAACAAAAGTTTGCATATTTTACAACATGTTATGTTGTTTCCTGTGTTTCATTCGTTTACCTTTTCCCCCCTCTAGACCCCAAGTTCATCGGCGTTCACTTGATCCCGGAAAGTGACAACACCGAAGACGATAAGATCTTTCTGTTTTTCAAGGAGAACGCCATGGACGGAGAGCACACTGGCAAGGCTACCATCGCCAGGATAGGACAACTGTGTAAGGTAACAACACACACATACAAATATCGTCTCACAGTCTACTGAAAAGACATGGAAAGATCCATCATGATTCGTTTACAGAAATACCGGCATGTTTATGTCAGTTTGTAGGAAATGTATTGAGTTTTTTGGGGCTTTGTAACACAGAATGACATGGGAGGTCACAGGAGTCTGGTGAACAAGTGGACTACCTTCCTGAAGGCCCGGCTAAAGTGTTCAGTGCCAGGGGTCAACGGCATTGATACACACTTTGATGAGCTGCGTAAGTGTGTATTCATTATTTGTGTTTGGTTAAGAAAAAAAAGGCTCTCTTTCAATATGCCGATGACGAAAACCTCACCGTGACCCATTCTTGCTTTTGTTTTTTCAGAGGATGTGTTTCTCATGAGCTCCAAGGATCCAAAGAACCCAGTTATATACGCAGTATTCACCACATCCAGGTACAGACCCATCCACATACCACATACATGTGCGTGCAAAGGCTCCCTTTAAAAACAGCTTGACAGGTGCTGGTACGATCACATTTGTTTTGTTTATTTGTTGCTAGGAGATCCGAAGGAACCAATATAAATTGAACGGACAACCGTCCCAGACAAGTTATTTCCTCTGTATTTGAAAAACACACACGCTTCATATTTCCTTTCAGGAGTTCCTCCGTTTCTCAACCTTTATCCCATACCTTTATCTGTAATTCCCTAACCATTTTAAATTACATGGCAGGATGCGAGCGACCAAGCGTGCCCCCGTCAAATTCCCAGACAGCAATCCCTGTCCCGTAATCCACTTACAGGTGTCTTATGGTTGCTTTCCCCTCATATGGTGCCCCTCCCCACATCTCAGGATGGAGATTGCTTTAAGCCCGTTTTCTTGCTACCTGTCCCCTTTTTTTACTGAAACCTTGGCGGGGGCTCGGAGGGAAATCAGATTATGAAGGAGGAGGGAGCGAAAGAAACATGATATTCACTCAGCAGGAACGTGCGTCTCTCCCTTGGCCGCCGCCCCAGACTTGAATGGCTGGGTGGGGCTCTATTGAAGCATGTGGAGAGGTGAAGGCATGGGGCAGTGTAGATAAGTGAGTTGAAATGGCACAGATGGTGGCACTTATCATGATGATGATGATGAATTTGCATTTGGGAAAGAGGCAGGGGGGTATTTTGTGTCCAGCGGTGTCTCTGAAGCGCTTTGAAAGGAGGACAAACACTTCACCATCAATCACGGCTAATGATAAGACTGGCTGAGTAGCACGGCGGCGCAAGCTAACGCATACCGACAGGCGCCCCGCACCAGCAGGCCCGTATAGCTTTTCTCTGTGTCTTGGAGATGTATTCAAAGCTAGAGGTCAGTGTACACCTATGTGTACCCAACCCCCCAAACACACACACACACACACACACACACATTCATGCTTTAAAATTCAATTATGGGGCATTGAGGAATTAGAGTGGTTAAATTGGTTTTCTAAGTGGCCGCTTTTCAGAGATGAATAGAGCAGAGATTCAGAGGGACCGGCTTTTAATATCACTGCTTAATGAGGCACAAAGAAACTGCCAGTGACAGATCAATGTTTGATTGGACTGTTTGCGTGAGTGTGTGTTTGAGTGTGTGTCTTGTGTGTGTGTGCATTTTTATGGGGTTGACTGAATATGTGTGCCTTTCTCTCAAATTGTGTGTATCGGCTGGAACACATGTTCCGTCCTTCTTCTTAAGCTTAGATATTGGAGTGTCCTTTTTTTTGCTCCTGGAGTTAATTGAATTTCTCTGTAATTAACATTTTCAAATGCTAATCCATTCATCTTCCATGCTTTGGTGAGTACTGTCGGCTGTGTTTATGCCAGCCACATCCCTAATTAGTCTGATACAACTTCCCATTGCAGTCAGCAAGACAAAGGACATGCCGACTCTCATTCAAGCATTTGGTTCCTTCCTATGCAAGAGACTGGCTGTACAAATTAAAATCTGCCATCTGTAAGAAATGGCTAAAAGCTGATGAATGAACTTGATTTTTTAACATATTGACCTACAAACCAATTGTTCCAAGTCGGTAAAGTAGTGAAATAAATCCCCCTTATATGTGGTAAGGTTAATGGTCATCATGGTGTGCAGATATTTAAACAGCCAGCTTACTTTGTAAAAATCTCCACAGGAATATTTTAATGACTCTTTTGGAATATATATACACATCTTGGAATATTCCTGTAAAACTCCCAAATGTTCCACTGTAATGAGTCACAGCTCACATCACTTATCTTCTGGATGACCTGGGCAGAGTATGAATTGAAATAAAATTCACAAAAATGTCATTTTTTTGCATGATTGATTGACCTTGCCTGCTTTAGGCCTTCTCTGGCGAGGGAGAGCAAAATCCACCCATCTGGCTCCAGCGAGCGCTCACAAAATATTGAAGGGGATTTCAAATCTGCTCTGAACCAGGTCTTCTATTTTATTGGTGGTGCGCCCAAATTCCTGTCTGTTCTCAAGTGGCTGGAAGCAATCAGAGAGAAGTTCCAATCTGTCAGTCCAATACTTAGGTAATGACAACCGGGCTCCCCTCGATGAAGGGTCATTTTGTTGTCTTTCTTCAGTATTTCACAAGCTCTCAATCCCTATCTCGTGACCGATTGTTTATGAATACCTTTTGTGTGTCGTCTCTCTTGATTCCATCGCCCTCTCACTCCCTCCCCTTCATCTTTCAACTCTTTTTTCTTTTCGTCTTTCACCTCTTCTAAGTATCTCTGTCTTCTTTCTTCCACAGTAACATCTTTAAAGGCTCGGCAGTGTGCATGTACAACATGGCCGACATCAGGAGGGTTTTCCTGGGTTCCTACGCCCACAGAGATGGACCCAACTACCAGTGGGTGCCTTTCCAGGGGAGGGTGCCCTACCCCCGCCCCGGCACTGTGAGTCTCCGTTCAAACAATTGTTTGCAAATGTCCACAAATGTCGTGATAAGTCAAAACTTACCTGCCTGCAACTTTGGTCTGATTCTCAGTGCCCCAGCAAGACATTTGGGGGATTCGACTCCACCAAGGACCTCCCTGATGATGTCATCACCTTCGCCAGGGGTCACCCAGCCATGTACAACCCGGTGCACCCGATAGGCGGGCGTCCCATCATGGTGCGAACCGACATGGACTACCAGTTCTCCCAGCTGGTGGTGGACAGGGTGGAGGCAGAGGACGGACAGTATGACGTCATGTTCATCGGGACAGGTACACAATGTCAACGTTTGCCGTTGCTTTGTTCTTTAACTGGAATTTTTCAATACGAATTATTTAAATCCGTCATAGTTACATGGGATTTAAGGTGGATTGTTCTGCATTTTTAAGTATTTTCACAAGAACAAAATAGTTTATAGCACGCAGCGTTATATGTCCCCATACACCTCTTAGATATTTCGTATTTTGTATATATATTCATATATATAAACAGCTAGAACATTAAAATATTGAACAATAATATTTAGAGAAAAATCCTCGTAGTTTTACAATACGCATTAATCAAGTTTACATATTCCAAAAGCCACAGATTAGGAATTTAAAAACTGAATTTCTTTAATAGCAAACACAGATTATTGATACTTGATAAAAAACAGCCTGATATATACTTATATATATATATATATATATATAAGTATATATCAGGCTGTTTATATATATATATATATATATATATATATATGTACTGGATCTGAATGTCAATATTCTTTCAGACATTGGCACAGTACTGAAGGTGGTGACGATACCCAGAGAGAGTTGGCATGACCTGGAAGAGGTGGTGCTCGAAGAAATGACCGTCTTTAGGGTAAGACATTGAAAATTGTTGCCCATAGAAATAAACACAATGTCCACAGATGTGGTAGTAAATCAGCTATGCTGTATTTGTTTTGTGCAGGAGCCCACTCCCATTACTGCTATGGAGCTGTCTACCAAGCAGGTAAGGACTTGTCTTCACACATAATCATTTATCCAGAGGTTGTTGACAGGGCGAGGAGTGAAACTAAAGAGTGAGAACGTCTGCGCCATTAAATAAACACGGATATCCAAACACAAAGATCTGTAATGTGCCCGCTGAGAGCCGAAGCCACAGCCACCTTTGTTTAATAAGAGCCTTTCCAACTGAGCCTCACCGGAATACTCAAGTTTTACATCTCTGCTCTTTCTTTTGCTCCCACAGCAACAGCTGTACCTTGGCTCTGGCCTGGGCGTATCGCAGATGTCTTTACATCGCTGTGAGGTGTATGGGAAAGCTTGTGCAGAGTGCTGCCTGGCCAGAGACCCTTATTGCGCCTGGGATGGCAGCGAATGCTCGAGATACTTTCCTACCGCCAAGAGGTAGGAGCATGAACGCATCAAACAAATCGTTGACCTTTTTATTTATCCTCAGAGGGCCTCTTGAACCTGCATGCTTCTTTTCACCAACATCCAGCGTTCGAGTCAATGCCTTCCCACACCTGGGAGTTATCAGTGCACCTGCAGTCTGATGTCGCAATCGCCTTTAAATGCTTTGCTCAAGGGCATCCTGATATACAATGTTGTTCCTTTTACCTCAGACCTCAACCAGCCTTTTTAGCAAGTGCTATGAATGAAAAAACAAAACAGTAAAGGGTTCCACGCTACATGCCAAAACATCTAAACATGGAAGTAATCAGGAGTTATAATATTACACGGGCACAAACAGTCATTAAATACACGCAGGCCAAGTTTGCATTCCAAGGGGTTCAATCCAGCAGTCTGGGTTCTAACTTCTGCCAGCAACAGTTGTTCTGAGTTGTGATGCAGCCAATATGTACACACACACACACACACACACACACACAGACACACACACATGAAAAGACGCACAGGAACATACATTACAAAAGTAAACACACACTAAATTATAGCCAAAAGGAGCTGTCTGACCGCTTCACACTGCAGCCAGGAGGTATGACCATACACACCCTCAAATTACCCTCTGCTGTATCCACCAGGATTAAGCTGACCACCACAGCCCACACACACACACACACACACATACATACACACACACACACACACACACCCCTGCATCTCATTCATCCAGAACTCCTCACACGAGCAGAAGTAGGCCAGCGGGTATACTCCAGCTTGGCCGGGTTACAGGGGAGGTGGCACACCCCGCGGTTGAGGCCAGGACCGGCTCCTCTCGACTCTCCTTTGCACTGCAAATATTTTCCCTCCCAGAATGAGAACCAGACACCCGGCCCGCACGTGCTCAGACGGCCAAAAAAGACAGGAATGTTAGCCCAGAAAGCATACAGAGGAGGGACATATGTGAGAAAGAGACAGAAAGACGAGTGTCCAAATGTATGTGGCACATAGAAGTAAAGGAGAAGGGGGGGGGGGATGATAGTGGCCATATTTGTGTGCAGAATTATCATATGCGAGCTGAGCATTTCGCTCCATCTGTTTCTTTCCTTCTTTTTTTTACAACAATTCTACTTTATTTCCTTCTTTCCAACCCTCGCCTCACCTTTGACTTACCCCACCTGATTTCTGATCAGAGATTTCAAACGCGACAATGATAACTAGGACCGAGGGGAGACACATTTGCAATTTATCAATAAAACCAGGAAAACGCCTTGCCGTCGCTGTAAAATAAAATCTGAATGACAAAGTGGACTTTCATGTCCAGACGACAAAGAGTGGGGCTGCTTTCACGAGTCATTTCAAGGGCGTATGTTTTTCATAATAACAGTTCATCAGAAGGCAATGAAGCACGTCGTTTCGTTGCTCTGCAGGTTTATTTGTCCTACAATTCTGCCATGATTTAGTTTTTTTTCACTGATGTAATTTCAGTGTAGCAGAGGTTGAATAAATAGCCACTTTTCAATGTAAATGAAGCTGAATGTGTAACAGTATTGTGTAACATTGCCCCCTAGTGGTTGGAAACAAACAGTACAGAGAACAACACGTGAGAAGTGCATTACCAGTGCATTACCTGTACACCCACTTCACCCATTAACTTCCACTGTGGTTTCTTCCCAGGCGAACCAGACGACAGGACATCAGGAACGGAGACCCTCTCTCCCAATGCTCAGACCTTCAGCATCACGGTACCTTGATGACCACTGCACACAGACACTCTCTCCCCTCCTCGCCACACACTCCTCACTCCCCCCACCTGTGTGTGTGTGTGTGTGTTTTGGTTTGAGTAGACGACACGGACGGCGCCGGAGGCAGCGTGGAGGACCGCGGTGTGTACGGCGTGGAGAACAGCAGTATGTTCCTTGAGTGCAGCCCAAAGTCTCAGAGAGCGCTCACGTACTGGCAGCTACAGAAGCCCGGCGAGGACCGCAAGCACGAGGTGTGTATGTTTCTCACGTTATTGCGGATTGGCCTTTCATAAAGCAGGCCTCGGAAAATGCAACTGGGTAATCGTAAAGCATACTCAAACCCGATGTGAACTCAAACTCAATGTCAGGCTAATTCAGCTGCTGCAGACAAAACATCTCCGTGGCAAAGGCCACCCCTTTCCTTCTCTGTGTTATCATGTAATGACCTCTGACCTCTGTGGCCTTTAACCTCAGTGACATGAAAAGAGTGGTAACCTTGGGGTGTGGATGTTTGGATTGACTTTTGACCCTATGATGTAACTAATTAAGCTTGCCTGATTCTCCACTGTGAATGTTGCATTCAGGGCCTGTGGTTTTAGTCACTGATGATGCAAAGAAATACAATCCAGGAAGTCCAGTTTGAGTAACAGATACATGAGCATTAAGGCGTATCAGAAGCACATCATTAAGATATGATATTGAAGGTTTTTGTGTCTCTAGAAAACAATAGTTCTATATTTTAGAAACATCTTCTCATGTGTTTCTTTTTACGCCACTGACCCTCACTGCGACTACACAATAGTCTCTTTCAGATTAATAGCGTGGGTGTCCGTCTCAACATGTGCCTCACTTGTACTGAACCTGAACTGTTGCTTCACTAGTTGAGCATAACACAATGCACGTGTTGACTTTGACACTTTAAGCCTGTTTTCATCTGCTGAAGGGGATATGTTTCTCTGTGCTCATTTTAAATCTGTTTTCAAGCATGACTTTATGACATCACAAATAGTTTGGGAGCTGTTTATGGTCCACGCCAAGTAAAGAGGTGTGAGGTGAACGTTTACAAATTTATACCACGGTAAAGGGTTTATTTTCGTCAATACCATGACATCACATGCTTTTTTATTCCAAGTATTTTTACGTCCTGAAACATGGAACCAATTGTAGAATCTGGCAGTTCTAGAAACTCTGCTCCCGGCGGGAACACATCTGTTTGCCTGCTATGATTTGTTTTTATAGTTCCACTATCTTGCTCTAATTAGTATTTGTTCTTCTTTTCTCTCTGTTTCCTTTTATAGATCAAGCTAGATGACAGGGTGCTCCGTACAGACCAGGGTCTGCTCATACGCAGTCTGACCCAGTCCGACTCAGGTACCTACCACTGCCAGGCTGTGGAGCACGGCTTCATCCAGCCCCTACTGCGCCTCAACCTCCAGGTCATCCCTGCACAGAAACTGGGCGACATCCTACCCGGACTTCCCAGCGCAGGAGGCGGGGTCGGTCACTCTCCCAAGCACAGGCTGTGGTATCGCGATTTCCTGTCTCTCTTGGACCACCCAGACCTCAACAGCGTGGAAGAGTTTTGCGATCGAGTTTGGAAGAAAGAACGCAAACAGAAGAGGGTGAAGACGCCCAACGGAAACAGCCAGGGCAAGCCCGACAGCACCGGCGGCTCAAACCCTGCATTACGGCCGAGAGCTTTAGCTCCCAACGCCCAGAAGCAGCAAGGCAGTCCGCCACAGAGCAGGCCAGGGCCCCAGGCTGGAGGGCCAACAGTGGAAGGGTCACCACGAAACCAGACTCTCCAGAAAGGTCAACCAAACCTGGGTATGTTGAGTGTCCAGGCGCCTAAGAACAAGCAGAGCAGCCAGAAGGGGCAGGGCGGCCAGGCTGGTTCTCAGGCTGCGGGGGGGTCGAGGGTGAGCAGCCAGCACACAGCCAAGTGGAGACGGATGCAGGAAAATAAGAAGGGACGCAACAGGAGGACCCATGAGCTTCAAAGACCCCCGCGAAGCGTTTGAGGAAGAAAGGGGAAAAAAGCACAGAGATGCACACATGCAACCAGATGTACACATACGAGCACAACCCCATGCATCCACACATAAACACACCAACACATTCGATAGAGTGTGTGTCCGATGTAAGATTCAGTGACCTCGCCATCACAACAGCAGAATAAGAACAAAGAAAAAATCAATTAAAAAAAGAACAACTGCGGCACACACTTTTAGATAGACATGAGCTGCACTCGCGTAATAACAATAAAACTACAATTCAAAGATGCATACATGAATGCACATGACTTGCGAAGAGGACAAAGATCAACAGAGGACTGAAATACTGGAACAAACTGTACATGTGTGAGGATATGGCTGGTTGCCTAGGATACTGCCTGGCAGACAATTCAACTTCCTGTACATAAGCTACTAAAATAAGACAGGGACTAACATGTTTATTGAGGCGTTTCTTGGCGAGCATATGGACTTAGTATGCTGAAAGGACAGTTTTGGAGACATTTACAGATACAGAGAGGTTTCTGGAGAGGAAATGATGCATCCGTGGCAACCTGCTGTCCTCTTTGACCTGAGCATGTGAACTGCAAGATTGTGTATATGGATGGATACAAAAAACTCTTATTTTGAAGAACTGTTTGAGGAGAAAAGAACCTCCGTCTGGTCTTTCAAGTGACGACAGACGACAGCGCCCTCAAATGAGCAAAAGGAGGGGTTGCGCCAGCGTCCCTCAGAAAACAAATAGAAGCATTATTTACATGCGGAAATTCATGCCAGGGTGCAGAGAAAGTAATTCATCAGAACCATCTCCGCCTGAGGAAGCATTGTGCATGTTGTTGTCAATCAATGTTTTAATAAGCTAGTTATTTTATGGAATTCTAGAGGCTTTTTTTTTTTTTACACTCTACCTTAAAGAAATGTTACATTTTTATTTTATATTTCCTTGCCTTTCCAGACCAGTGCTTCTATTTTGGGGGGCAACAATTACAAGCAACATAGTAGTCTCATTGTGCATTATCCCTTCTGCTTTGGAGGATTCTGGGTAAGTTATTATGGTGTTGCTTTTTCTGGGGTTTATAGAATCTGGGCACGAATTCCAGTTGTAGTCTATGCTAAAAACCCAGTCTGAAATGGACTGCCAGTTGTTTTGTGTACATATATACAACAAACTTAACTATCTGTGTATATACAGTACATATACAGTACAAGAACACCACTTGATTATTATTTATTGCTCATTGTTTTGTGAAAGGGTTGCATTTATTTTTGATATTATGGTGTTTTTGGTTCATCAATATATTGGAGAAACAATGGCAACAGCAACTGAGGAAACGTTGATAGACCAACTGGTTGAAAGAATGTCAAGGAATCCCTTTTTGGGGATAAAACGATTGAAAATGACTCACGAGCACGAGTAGGGGTTTGTGTCATTGCTACATTTTTTAAAAGAGATCCCACTAACGATAAGCACAATGTTTGTCTCTTTTGACTTTCCTAACCGATGATTTCATAACAGATGACTTCATACCATGTTCCTTTCTCCCAAATCCATTCAACGTGTCTTTGTTCATCCAGTGTCCATTATGTGTAAGATAATTCCCCAAAACTGAAAAACCTTAGCTGTGACTCTCTGTAAGAAATAGTGGGGAAAAAAGTTAAATTTAGTCTGAAGGAGAAGACACGTTATACTGCATGTGAATGCTACCTACAGTATGCATCTTTTTTATCGTCTCTTTACGTGTTTTGTGTGAGAGGTAAAGTTCCCTTCAAGCAAGGTGTGATTTACTTTAGTCCTTTTGCCAAAACAGTGATTATTAATAACTCGTGATACTCTGGCCAAAGC
Organism: Pseudoliparis swirei; assembly: GCF_029220125.1. Taxonomy (NCBI): domain Eukaryota; kingdom Metazoa; phylum Chordata; class Actinopteri; order Perciformes; family Liparidae; genus Pseudoliparis; species Pseudoliparis swirei. Next base: position 7,210,484 of record NC_079397.1, on the reverse strand, counting down.
TGTATGAGATCCACGCTGCTTGACTTCGATTCAACAACAGTACCCATCCCCCCTGTCCCCCTAATAAGAGAACAAGAGAAATGTGTCAATGCAATAATGTAGAGCAAATAGTGTTCTCTACCAATACTCCAAAGTTTGGTGTGTCCCTGATTCGGTTCTCTCCCTCAGAGTTAGTAAAGTGAGAGAGCTGAAAGTTACCGCTGCTGTAGCACAGTTCTTTCTGGCATGCATTCAGTTGTCTAAATAAACATCTCCGTTACAAAAAAAAAAAGTCCATTTGTTCTCATTTCAGTCATTTCAATCAGAAACCTCCTGCACACGGTGTCCTCAGCTGCTCTTCATTTGATATCAGGTAACACAAAGGGGTTCATCTTCATCAGAAACACTCTCTGGAACACTTTATTTCACTCAAATGATTTACAAAACACAATAATAATCATTGAGGCTGATCACGTTTCACCATCATAATCTAGCATGTTAATATAACATGTGAATATTTGTTCACAAAGCACGACAGCTGAGGCTGATGGGAATAGTTGACGTAGCTTTTCTGAAACACTGCACCCCCATTATTCTGCGAAATTCACGGAACAATTATACTATTAAACCACTTATTTAGAAAAAATCATCACAGCAAGCGTTTCGGTTTATCAAGAGAAACAGGAACTAATTATTTTACACAGCAGATATTTTGGCATGCCGTTCCAGGAAATGCTTTAATTGAGAATATTAGAAACCAGTGCACCCCACGTAGGTGAGCCTGTTCCAGGACCCTGGTATTGTGCACGCTGGCTCCCTGCCATCGCTCACTGGGACACTCAATGGAACTGAGACATCATTAACAAAATGTGTTTCCCCGCTGTGCCGGGTCAAAACGTTTGTGAAAAGAGGTCTCGGTGTTCTTACATTGTTAAAATGTAATTGGTATAGTGCTGCAAGATTGGAATCCCTTTCATCGTGGCAAAACATCTCACAGATGGAGACGTTACAAGGCAGGCACATGAATCTAAAACTATCTGCACGGCGAGAGGTAACGGAGATTTGTTGTTGTCGTTATCGTGTGTAATTCAAATGAACCAACGTTTTACAGCTGGCAAATAAAACCACCACACTCAACTAATCACACAAGAAACAAGCGTTAAGTGCACTCACTTAACACATAACTTTATTTAACATGCGGTTATTATTCAAGGTAATTTACAGTTGTTCACGCCAGACACAACAGACATTTTGACTTGTAAATAAATGAACATTGGCTCGGTTCTGTCCGTGTCCCGGGAGACCATGACAGTGTGACAGCACGCACAATACCAGCTCCATGACAGTCAATGAAATTACAGGAAATTCTGAAGACGTAATATCGTTTTTCAGTGCGACATGTCAAAATGTCCTCCATAATAAAAAAGGCCTCCTGTAAACTGAATAAACAATAAAGAGGACCGTGGCCTGCAGAGACAATGATGATTCTCACGAAGCACCACTAGAGGTCGCTGTTCTCTCACTGCCCGTGCAGCCTGTCTGTCAAAGCCCATCACACTGTTGTGGTAAGGAAGCTGAACACATCTTCACATGTGATATTTCCACAGAAATGTCTTCCCTTTCACAGTCGGGGCACAATTACCCATTTCTCAGAAGCTGTGTGCTCGTGCGTGCACTTGCGCGTCAGCTGAAGTGATTAGAGTGCCGCAATCACGTCCGCTGCCCTCAAGATCCACACACCTGTTTGCTGGTCCTGTCACCATGGTGACTGTCCTTGAATGCCCTGTGTGTCTGTGTGCATGTGTGTGTGTGTGTGTGTGTGTGTGTGTGTGTGTGTCTGTCTCGGTCTTAAAAAAAATTAAAAAAATTCAGCTCTAGAAAGGAGTTATTATGTTGGAGGGTTTTGTTAATGTGTCCTTTGCTTTCGGAGCTTCTTGAAAAAAGCGTTTCCCCTTGTTCTGCTCCTCACCTCTACATTTATTCATTTTTTACAGCAGACTCTCAACAACAATGTAGCTACCTTAGGATGCATACACATTCAACATTTAAAAAAAGCATAATTATTATATTATTAACAAAGCAAACTGTATCTTCAATTTCTTAGAAAATTCATTCCAAAGTAAAATTGTATTTATCTACACTTTTAGTTTACCTATTCAATCCCAATCTGAAATGTTTGACACCGTATTTGAGATAATTCTTAAGGGGAACATCTTTTGGGGGATTATGTCATATTTTATTTTGTCTTTTTTTTTTATAGGAAAAAAAGAGAACGTTTAAGGCCAATTATTTTTATTTTTGGAAACATTATAGTTTGACTACACAGTAGAAGGTCATTTCAGTTTGATGGGTGATTTTTTTACCTAAAAATTAAACGAAAACGCTAAAATATTGCATTTACATTTCATCAATACTTGAGCACATATTAAATTGGAAATAGATGGAAAGATTGCTGATAGAAGACATCTGTTCAATATTTAAATCACACTGTTCAGTGTGTGTGTTTGTGTGTGTGTATATGTGCATGCATACTTGAGGTACAAGACAGTATAAGGCTACACTTGTATTATATGTGAGTGTGTGTGGATATAAAGCTCCTCACGACTTTTCAAAATAGGCTCTATTCAGAAGCTCACTCATTCATTCTTATCTATCTATTGTAAAGCACTACGAGACAAAGTTGTAATTTGTGAAATTGGGCAATACAAATAAACTGAATTGAATTGAATTGAATCTATGAGCAAAGACAAGGAATTGTGGGAAATCCAATCTGTGGGCAAATCGAGAGGAGGACACGGCAGGTTCCTGAACTCAGTTCTCCCTCCCCGATATTATCATATGAGTATTATTATTATAATATAAATAATTAATGTTTAACGGGTATATCACGACATTGTTATTCTCATAACTCCATCTTTTCTCACTTCCTGGTTTGCCTAATAAACTGGTGCTCATCTCTCTTTCCTTTTGAGCTGCTGTAAAAAGCAGACACACGCACACACATACACACACACACACATTACGTTCGTGAAGTGAAAGCTCACAGCTGTAGGCTTTGTAGGTGTGCTGCACTGTACTGCGGAACTGCCATGTGCATTGAACTAATCTTCGACTGATCCCATAATTAGGAACACTGTAGGTGAGTGGCAGCTGCCGCGGAAACCATGGCAACTGAGGAGGGATCTGATACAGAGCAGCTCTCCTTGGTGTTCAATGATATTTTCCGTCAAGACCAAAACCCCTTAACTGGGATCTCCAGGGAACTTTGCCTTCTCGTTTATTGCCTTCCTACTATTGGTCAAATAGTGCAGACAAGTATATGTAAACATAATGGAAACATTTATTTCTTGACATTTTATACAGCAAAGGATTATCGGATCAATGAAGATTAGATAAATTGATAATGAAAGTGATCATGAGGAGAAGTCCAATTAATGCTGTGGAGGCCCTTCCTTTTTTTTAACAAAAGTATAACGAGAGGTACGACCTCTCTGCCAACGCAAATAACTTCCATACAGTCCCTTAAAATAACCTTTACTGACTTACAAATATAAGCTATTCAGCCAGGTGTACCTGCCACTTTGAAATGCTATTTACATAGCCGAGCGCTTTGTCTTTGCACACATATTCCCTGGGGTGTCCCCTGTATGGACAGTGCCCTCTGGGAGTGCTGTTTCCTAGTGTGTTGTTAAGAATCCATGATTTATGGCCGTGATCCCGCCTCCTCAACACCGAGCTACAAGGTTGGGAGTCCTAAACAGAGACACCCTTACGCAGCAGTGCATCCGGCTCGTGTGCAGGCAGAGATATAAAGTTTGACCTCTCCGCTCACTGATTCCTTGGGATTGATGAGGTGATCAATGACCTATTCCTGTCTGTCTCTGAAGAGAATACTGATTCACTCTGCGCTGCAGGGTTACAATTAAGGACTTGGTAAATCACCATGGACTGTGACCACAGCTGTCTGGTTAAAACATCCCTTTTTTAGTTATGTTCCTATTCAAGAAACAAATATTTAATTCAAGCTGAGGCAGCATTTGGGAATTGCCAAGACCTTTAGAGGCAGTTGGCCTTGGAGTATTTTATGTAAGCCACTCGTTGGCCTCATAATGTCATGTCGGTATGCGCTCACATGTGGCAGTCTGTGACTCATCTGTGTTTCGTAGCTTAACTCAAGAGACTTTGTTGCCAAGTGATGACGTCACTGGCAATGACACATTACCTTGACAACAGGTGTGTGGTGTTGATGATTCATGAGCTGCGGGGTTGTCTATGACTTGATTGGCATTGAACCTCCATTGCTTTGACATTATCATGCCATCCCTTTTCTTTCTAAAATGATCTTCGCCTGAAGGGCTCATCTTAGTCCGCTTCCACTTCTGATGAATCAGCCCATTAGACCCCAGAGCGGCATTAGTAAAGATGTCAGCTGCTGTCAATTCACTTAGAAAAATGAAAGTGGAATGTGGAGAGGGAGTGGGTGACGGGTAGAGGAGGAGACGACACAAAGCCGTTACACTGGTGAGCCGAGCAGTGAAAGGTTTCTCTCAAATGCCACATTTGTCCAAAGAAAATGAATCGCATGGATAACAAGTCAGATGTGAGCTTTAACACCACATCTTAAGCCCAATGTCCATTCATGCATGCTTTTTGGCTGTTTTAACCCCAGTTTTAGGTGAGTCTTCCAACGCTGATGCGTTGCTATTTCTGGCAGCAGCTTGTGTGTGACGCGCTGTGGAGAAAACCTTGTTAATTAGCAGCAGCAGCAGCTTCCATTGAAGTTGTCGGCGATACTCGCAGGAAGGAAAACTTGCAAGGAACAAGACTTCAGAGAACTGTCACACTATCTGAGTGATCTCAGTGAGACAAACAGGGGCTGGGGGAAAACTGAAAATTGCTCCAGTTAAATCAGGGACGTCTGTGCGGCGACCTCCTCGATGTATAACTACACTTATGAGTGTGTTGGACTGTTAGCTCTGCACCTTTCCTCGGCATACTGCTGTAACTCCAGTCAGCTACTGGACTCGTGGCTTTTGGAGATTGGCTTCCCAGACTGTGACAAGTAAATCCTATTAACAGTTCCCCGTTAAGTCTCCTACTCACTCCCTTCACCCACGCACCATAACAACCAAGAAATCTTCCAGACACTAATTTCAGATTTTTTCCATTGTCCGAAAATGATCATCTATATCGTTGAAAGATGCAGTTTTAGGACTTCCTGACAGTGATTTAGACTGAAAGGAGGATTGGAAGTGTACACTCGGCTCCCTCAAGTAACTCCATGCACCTTTTCTAAATCCACCTCGCTCGTGACGAAGAGATGCAGATGAGGGGATGTGCAGCAGAAAGACTGTTGAGCCATCTGACATCAGCACGTCATGTTTGATTTAGCTTTCAGAAAATCTTTACTGATACTAAACATACTAAATCTCAGAGACAGGCATTAATTCAAGCTTTTTCATCCCCTTTGTATTTGTGCTGCTGTGTATTCGTATCAAACAAAAGTGACTTTGTGTTGAGTCCCAGATTCAGACGCCTTTGTGTGTCTTCAGGGAGCCAGGAAAGTTATTTCCAGAGAATCTAGCTGGAAGGAAACTGCCTCTACATACAGTAAGACAGAAAGACGGCCTATTTCTCATCTTCTGCGGAGATAAAATATATATTTCCTGTAATGTTGCAGTTTTGTCATCTTCTTCCTTTGTTTGTGTTTCCAGGGCTCACCAGATGGTGTATTATGGCTTCTCAGTGCAGCTCTTGGGGTGTGGGTGTGTGTGGCTGTTCGTACAGAAAGTATTCTAAGGGAAAAATCCAGTTCGGCAAAGGATGAATAATTGATTTGAGAGCCTTTTTATTTTTGTGATTTTGGTTATTTTAGTTGTTTGCCAGTGAGTTAACTTGACCCTCTGCTAGAGCCGAGAGTTACAGCAGGACGTGATGCACCCTGTGTACACAGTTTACAGTGCAGAGGAGTGTGTGATTGGTCTATCTCTCAGAAGAAAAGAGGATTAGAGTGACCTCTTATGTCCATGCATGAGTGTGTCTTTGTGTCACAGCTTGTGTTTGCAGGAATGTGTGTGTGTGTGTGTGTGTGTGTGTGTTGGCAGAAGGTGCGCCTATGCACGCCTACCCGTGTGCCTGTGCGCGGGCATGTAGATGGTAAGATTGAGTGAGGTGAGGAAGGTAGCCTCTGACTTTAAAGGTATTTTTAGTCCACAGTGTCTCGCTGGTCTGGATAAATTGGCGTTGAGGGGCGGTGTTAGGTGCGTGCCAGGTTGGTGATCGGGATGAGAGGGGCTCAGTCCGAATATACCAGAAATTAAACATCACGTGCAGCTATACGCTGTGACCAGGGAACTACCTCACCTCCTCACACGGCGACTTCATGGATACATACTCGTGCCCGTAACACACTTAAGTGAAGGTATGTCAAACATTTTTGCTTTTCTTTTGAATAAGTAACCATTTGATTCTGGATAGAAGAGGGGATTATGAGATAAAGCTCTCTGGGGAAGGTTCTGGTAGATTGTTTGAGACGGAGACTCAACCTTCTCACAGGGGAAAAAGAGTCGTTGTGGTACTTGTATGTCTCGAAAGTCATCGTCAGTGTTGGGTAAATTGTGTTATTGGGTGAAGGAATATATTATGAGTACTTTAAAGCTAGGTTTTGTAGCACAACTGCAACGGATCTCTACAGCAGCAAAAAACAGTTGCCTGCGTTTGTAAGTTTGCCTCGTACCCCACCTGAGTATTCAAATTTAATGAACACAGAGTAGTGTATGTTATCGGGTTACCGGCCTCGAGTTACATTGACCGGGACTCGCGGCACGAATGCATCTCATACAAGCTGCTTGTGTCAAATATACATTCAGTAACTATACTTTATGTGCAGTTTCAAGGTATTTGTACTTAATATACCATAATCTAATAATAGACATGATATGATGAATATCTACACTGCAACAGGAAAGATCAAACGGTCTTTGGGCGCTGATGCGTCAGTAACAGTTTCATAATGTCACAGATAATAATGTATCACATGGGGGTCATTCTCCTGATAAATGACTTTTGAAGGCATCCTTATCTGGGATCTGAGTTCTTATTCGACCACTGGATATGTCTTAATAACAGAAACAAACTAATTGTGCTTTTTGCGTGTACACTGTATGCAGGTGTATGTACAGTATATGTGTGTGTGTGTGTGTGTGTGTGTTTGTGTCTGTGTATGAACTGCAGGGCTGGCACATGCATCAGAGAGTTTGTGTACCCAGGCCTGTGTTTGATGTTGTGTGTTTACACCTGTGTGTGTGTTTGTGTGTATGTGTGTGTGTGTGTGTGTGTGTGTGTCTGTCTGTCTGGGTGAATGTGTTTGCATTGCACGGCTGGATGATTCAGTCAGTGTGTTTATGTGAATGTGTGGGTGTGATACAGATGGAGGGAGGGAGGGAGAGGGGGATAGAGAGAGAGCGAGCATGCATGTACAGGCTGCTTCCGCCTCAAAGCGTAGAGACAATCAGGACACGCTTCGGCGATCAGTGGGAATAAGGGGAGGAGCAGAGCAACCGCTACAACTCCATTTATTATCACTGAAGACAGAAACCAAGATTCACCTCTGCCTACACATAAGACTACACTAACACAAGGAGGAGGAGGAGGAGGAGGAGGAGGAGGAGATAGACTGAAAGGACAGAGTGAGACAACTATGAAAAAAGATATGATATATATATATATATATATATATATATATGGAGGGATCAAGGAAATATGATTCTAAATGGGCAGTTTAAAGAGAAGTGATAGGATGGGGGGGGGGAAGCAAAGCATGTAAGAAAATACTGAAGCTGGAACAAGGACAACATCATATTCATATTCCCATTAATACTGTATTAAAGGGAGGGTTTAAGTCTCTGAGAAAAATATGTCTTTCTTGCTGAGAGATTGATGAGAAGTTGTCTTGAAAAAGCCACTGCATAGCCAGAAGACAGTTAGCTTAACATAAAGAACATGCATAAATATATATATATATATATATATATATATGCATAGGGCACAGCTGGTTCCCCTGCTTCCTGTCTTTATGCTAAACAAACCATATCCTGGGGTTGTACTGCTGCAGACATCAGAATGGTAGCCTGTCAATGTTCAGCAAGAAATCTAATAAAAGCATTTCCCAAAATGTCAAACTACACAAAAATACACAACATACCTGATGTGCATAACATACTTGACGTGCTCAGAACACACAAAATAAAAGATACAATAAATCTCTCCCACTTACTGGAGCCGCTTTAAATAATGATCTGTAATGTCACATCGTCATTGATGCTTTTAATCAGGAGCCTTTCCAAGTGGTCAGGAAAAATGGTTGGAAACCAATACATATTGGGCTTTGGCTGAGATGCAGACGAGTCACCCGGTCTCACCCTTCCCCATACAGAGGGCTCTGAGCTGGGGGCACAGAGGACACATCTGCCCCAGAGCTCCACGGAGAGCAGAGCAAATGAGCAATGGCCGTCAGATTGCAGCACATCAGCTTGATGTACAGCAGAGGCGACGTACTTTAATATCCTTCTCGCTGGATCTGGTGACTGCTTGTGCATCTTCTCAGCACAGTGGCGCTAAATATACTGTAGGTTGGTTCTGCTGTCTTTTTCAGCGTGTGGGCTGATCTATTACATGTGTATTGTATCATTTACTTTTTATGTTCACAAAGCGTTAATGGAACATACTGTGGCCTCTGTGTTGGGTATTCAATGGTGATCTTTTATAATTACATTCATTGGATCACATGATGGGTTCTCCAGGATAACAACAACAATCTTCACAGGAGAATAAGAGAAAAGAAATTAATTGTAATTTACAACTGGATTTCTGCACATTCTTCTCTAGCCTTCAGTTGTAAATTAACATATTTGAGAATATAAAAGGTTTACATATAAAATGAGACATCCTATAGCTGTCAACTGGATATTATTCATGCTATGAGTCATCTGAAGACCCTCAGTTATTTTATCGGTGTTTTTGAATATTTTATGGTGCAATTTCCCCTGAAATTAGATTCATGGCAAATGAGATTGCTCAGACGTTTTTTTTATCTGAATGCAGATCAGGATGGATACAAATGCATATATATTATTGTTATCATTTTAGGAAATTACAATACTGCGATTATTTGCATGGTGTGTACACAGTAACATTGACAGTGTCAATTTAACACTTTAAGAGTACATTTTAACACTCAGACTCGGATTAGTGTATCAAAATGATCACTTCTCATTGTAATGTTATCATTATGTTCAGTGTTACTTTACATTCCATGTCATTTAGCTGACGCTATTATCCAAAGCGACTTACAATCATGTTAGATTCATACACCGTAGACGCAGGGAGCAGTTCAGGGTTAAGTATCTTGCTCAAGGACACATCAACTAGGGCAGGGATTGAACCGCCAACCCCCTGGTTGACGGACCTGCTAACCACTGACCCACAGTGGCTCTTTAACACTCTGTAGATACATTCTGGGACCATATGTTTACTTACTTAGTGTTAATGTACTCTTTCATACTGTGTATAATTCGGTATTTCAAGACACAAAAACAGCTCGAGTGTAAGGTGAACACGGTAGAGAGTTATTCTAAAATGTTGCTTCTGCTGAAACATCAACATTTGATATAAAAAAGTTATTTAGAGAAACTTACTGCAGTGTTTCCAGAATTAAAAATCTCAATTTGAAAGGAGGAGGGGGCGGAGCTTTCCAGATTAACAGTGCACGTTGTCATCACTGGGTTTTTTACTCTTGCTATTGTTGTAATAACTCTGAACTAGTTAATATACGTTGACACAACATATTTGACACTGGTGAATTTACTGTGTATATATGAACCCCCAGATACTTGACCTACAATATACAAATATATCTTCTTTCAACTTTAAAACCACTAAATGACCACAAAAAAGCACATCACCAATGATCCCACCTGCCATTTCGGTTCCCCTCAGGTGCGATTCTTTAAACAATGGAACAATAAACATTAAACGGAGGAAGTCCTCTTTAAAAACATTTATTCCTCCGCTCATGTCTTCTGATCACCTGTCACAGGCAGACCATGCGCGGTGAGTCGAGAGGATGTTGGAAAAGCTGCGTTACGTAGAGCGGAACGGAAGTAATACCAGTGTGGTTTCAAAATAAATGTTTTATAATCTTATACTACATGTTTTAATGAATGAAGTGCTGGATTGATGGTGCAAAACTAAAACCGATTTTTTTACGTGAGGCTTTACATTGTATTCCACTTATGTATTCGACCTATATAACTATTGTTCTGTAGTCGAATCAAACGTCACTGTCTATATTGTGTATACATGTTAATTGCAGGTTATACAATTGTGGCAGCTGTCTCTAATTTGGCCTCGGCTGCTGGTGATTGGCAATTAGTCAGCAGCCGAGGCCAAATTAGAGACAGCTGCCACAACAATTAAGTTATTATATTTGTTCACTCAGTGTTTTTAATTGTGGAGGACTTAAATAATTACATTAATGCCATACAATTAGGATTTTATTTTGTAAAACGTACCGGAAACCACCTTATGTGTCTGTGAGCAATAGTAAGACAGAGACCCCCTCACGGAAAGCTGTGGCAACTGTGGTGTACAGCTGCAGAGATGCGCGACACAGAAAAACAAGGAGAAAGGAGGGAAATGGAGGCTCGGCACATGCAAGGACACTAACCGCTGATCAGACATCATCTGAGATGCTTCGAGACACCGAGGGAGACCGTGTTCGCGGCGCGCTTTGGACATAAAAACGCGGAGACGGCTCGGATACTACATTGATCCGAATACAGGGACGGGAGGGGCCGATCATGGGGAACGAAGCAAGCCTGGAAGGAGGCGAAGGGCCGCCGTCTGGGCTACCAGAGGGTCTGGCACCTGACGGGAAGGGTGGCTTTGTGCGGGTCGCCGATGGCACTCCGGTCAATCTGAGTGAACTCAGCGAGGAGCAGAGGAGGCAGCTCGCCGCGGCGATGTCAAGGACGCAAGGCAGGCAGCCCGGAGGCGCAGCAGCTGCACGAAGGCAGGGCTATTCACCAACATTTTATTTATGTCTTGTGATGCAACTAAGATGTCCACAATAACCAGGCTATGATACGCGAGAGGGAGAACGAGTGGGTGTGTTGTGGTAGTGTGGGAGCATCATTTGGAGGATGCTGTACGGAGGCAGGGAGCTCGTTCACGCCCATTTATGATCCTCCCAGCCTCGCCAAAAATATATTATTTACTTAGAGCTCACTGTAATGGAGTACCATTAACGTCTAATACTCTGCATCACGAAACAATATTTACAAAATATTCAAGATGTCTTGCCTAATGCAGCTCTAAAATGGTCTGGGTACAGATTGATCGTCGTTGTGCATCCTGTTTCACATCCACAACCCTCGCTGCTATACGATGCTGTTCTAAGACTCGAGGTGTAGAAGCAGTCTGAAATGGTGAATGGTTTTAGTCCCCGGTTTGTGTCTCTGTGTGAGATCACAGACACACCTCCAATATTTGTGCGAAATTTTCGAAATGCCTGCTGGGTAAGAAAAAATATGTCGTGCCCAGTGTTTTTTTTATTTTTGTATTCCCCATCTGAACGACGCTTAAACACACAGCACAAAAACAAATCCGCCACCGTTATTAACTCTAATAGCGCCAATCAAACCCTCTACATTACTTACTCCTCATTCTGCATATATTGCATTTAAATCTGTTGCGTGGCAAGTGTGATGTGTTGTGGAGGGGAAAAGGTAGAAAGCTGCCAATGAAAACAATACACCAGTTCCATTACGCTTCAGATGTGAAATGTTACTCAGATAATATAGTGAAACATCTCTCGATATCTGATAACGTGACCTAGTGTGCGGTACGGCTAATTGGCTCCAGTTGGCGAGGAATGTTATTTATATCTGAGCTGAAGATGGGGATGGGAGGGGTGCATTAATATTAATAGGACTATAAATAGATAGGCAGCGTTAATGCCGATCTAGGCTGCCCTCCCGCTGCTTTCTGATGTCGGATTTCATAGTATTCTGTCTTGATATCGGACCTGGCGTCTGTTCGCTGTCCCTGGTGCTGAAATACACTGCTGGCTGAGCGTGGTGCTGGAACACCTCGCTGCAGTGGATCGGCCAACAGCTACTGCGGTCAACTCAGCCGACACTCGGATCTCCGTGGTCAACTCAGCCGACACTTAAATTTCTGTGCACCTATAGACTGATGTTCACGGTAAACGCATTCGATCGGGAGCGCGCAAGGGTTTTGATAAAGTTAGCGGCAGGATTCACGTGACACAACATCCGGTTTTACAAAGTTAGCGGAAAGAACTACGTGAAACAACATCCGGTTTTCAAAATAAGATGTCGACAAATCATACACTAGCATATACAAGTAAACAATTAACTGATTTTGAATCTTTCTAGATCGTTTCTGAGATTTAGCTTAAATTATGCTAACATTAAAACGTTTTACTGTACCAAGGAAGAGTTTATAAAAATAAAACTCAGACTTTGTATGATAAAAAATTCCTGTTTAAAGAAATCGGTCATTTCTTTCATGTTTGAAGTGCTTTATATATGTTTTTCCCCATAATGCCCGGCATTGACTGATGCAGCTGTGTTCAGGACAATCCATACTTCCATTATCCTGGGAATCAGACATATTTACTGTCCCAATTTGGAGATATTTCAAATTAAATGTCCAAAATGTTTAGAGAAATCGGTCATTTCTTTTATGTTTAAAGATATCGGTCATTTCTTTCATGTTTGAAGTGCTTTATTTATGTTTTTCCCCATAATGCCAGGCATTGACCGATGCAGCTGTGTTCAGGACAATCCAGACATCCATTATCCTGGGAATCAGACATATTTACTGTCCCAATTTGGAGATATTTCAAATTAAAGGTCCCGCTGGTTCCACAGCCAGTGCGTCGGAATGAACACACAAACACTTCAGGAAGCAGCAAATTCCAACTGGAACTGCTGTCTGTGTCCCTAATTTTTACACGATTAGTCGAATAAAAAACGACGTCCTGAACACATCTACCTCAGTCATTTCCTGGGGTTATGAGGAAAAACATAAATAAAGCACTTCAAACATGAAAGAAATGACCGATATCTTTAAACATGAAAGAAATAGGGTTTCTCAGATCATAACCCTATCAAACTCTCGTGGATGAGTGATACTCAACAGCCCACAGCCCGCAGGTGGAGATTTAAAAATTACATGTTGAAAGACCTCAAGTTTATTTCTTATATGACTACCAATATTGAAATATTTCTTGAGGCCAATTCGAATTCCTCCTCGCATGCCAACATTTGGGATGCCCTTAAAGCCTATATGAGAGGTCACATTTTTTCATACAGTGCCCACAAGGCAAAACAAATTAGAGAGAAACTTACTAAATTGGAAAGAGATATTAAAAAGCAGGAACAGGATTACATTGCCACCAAACAGGAAGAACATCTTAATACACTAACTAAAACAAGAATGCAATTTAATAATCTATGTACCAACAAAGAGGAAGCAGCTATGGCCAGAACTAGATATCACTATTATGAATTTGGGAACAAAACAAGTAAACTCTTGGCTTGGCAAATTAGAAGGAAGCATCTGATAAGTTTATACACTCAATATTAACAGAGGACGGCAGACTCCTTGACAACTCACCATCCATAAATGCAGAATTCAAACAATTGTATGAAGATTTATATAAAACTGGGCAGGATGCTGATAATATTGGAGCAAAAAGATTTATGGACGGAATGACCCTTCCCAAATTACAAGATGAGGATAGAGATCTGCTAGATGCAGATATATCAGAAACGGAGGTACTCCAAGCCATCAATTCCTTACAAAATAACAAGACACCTGGGCCAGACGGCTTCCCCATCGAGTATTATAAGACCTTCTCAAAAAAACTACTGACACCCCTCGTAAACATGATTAAAGAAGCTCTAGAAAACAAAAAATTACCAGACTCATTGGAAATTGCAACACTCGTATTACTTCCGAAACCGGGTAAGGACAAACATAAATGTGACTCATACAGACCCCTCAGCCTCTTAAATGCAGATTATAAGATACTATCCAAACTAATTGCCCTCAGACTGGAAGATGTTATACCAAAGATAATACACGCTGACCAAACAGGCTTCGTCAAAAACAGGTACGGAGCTGATAATGTGCGGCGACTGCTCCACATTCTGAACACCGCTCAAAAAAATAAAAATCCTATGCTAATAATATCTATGGATGCAAACAAAGCATTTGATAGGATTGAACCAAGCTTTCTTTTTCGGACTCTAGAGGCTATGGGTTTTGGAGAGAAATTCACTCGGTATGTTAAAACACTTTTCAATGCCCTAAAGCTCATATTTTAACAAATGACGTCTTGTCTAAGACTTTCTCACTAACCAGAGGCTGCAGGCTGTCCACGCTACCCGCTGCTCTTTGCACTTGCAATTGAGCCATTAGCCATCGCCATCCGCTCCAACGCCTCCATAGCCGGAATTAAATTTGGTACAAGTGAACATAAACTTTCTCTTTATGCAGATGATCTCCTATTATATATAACCGAGCCACACATCAGTCCCCCCTCTATTGAATTGCCTCAAAGAATATAGTGCAGTTTCGGGGTATAAATTAAATTACACTAAAAGTGAGATTCTACCACTAAATATACAGGACAACAATATTAGAGCTCTCACTGACCCATTGAGATGGTGCAACACTGGTTTCAAATATTTGGGTATACAAATTGGCAAATCGGATGAACATATATTTAAATATAACTATATAAAATTATTGGAACAAACCAAACTTAATCTTCAAAGATGGATGGATCTCCCTCTGTCTCTCATAGGCAGAATTAATACTATTAAAATGAACGTTTTACCCAAGTTTATTTACCTATTTCAATGTCTCTCTGTAAATGTTCCAAAGAGTTTCTTCAAAGAGCTTAACAAAACTATAACCCCTTTTTTATGGCAAATGAAAAAACCCCGGGTTAAACTCATCTCTCTGCAGGCTCCATATTCAAGGGGAGGGCTTAACCTACCACATTTTAGAAATTATTATCTTGCCTCTCAGTACCGACCAATCTGGATCTGGTTGCATGCAGAGAACAGTGAAGTTAGATGGGTCTCAATAGAACAACACGAGATGAAGCCTATGCCTTTAAAGGACGTACCATTCATAGGTAAAACAAAATTTTTAGCCACACTCACAAACAATTCAATAATACTGAACACATTTGCTGCTTGGCAGGAATCTCACTCACTCCTGGATATAAATATTTATTTTCTTCGAAGGGCACCGCTGTGGGGTAATCCCAACCTATCATACTACATAGAGGATTCAGTGTTGGGGATGGAGGGATAGAGGAATTAAAACAGCTGCTGATTTATACATTAATGATACATTTGCTAGCCTCCAACAACTAAATGATAAATTCAACCTTCCCAAACATAGTTTCTTCAAATTCTTACAAATTAGAGACTGGGTTAAGGAGAAATCTAAAGAAATATTCCCAGATATCCCGAAAGAAACTCCCCTTGAAACCCACCTATGTAACAAACTATGCAGATCAACAAAAGGAATAATATCTTCAATATACGGTATCATCAACGGAAAGTCACCTGTTTATGATAAAACATCTACAAAAGGGAAATGGGAAACAGACCTAGGATGTGTCTACGAGGAGGCAGACTGGCATCACCTATTGGAACAGGCACAGACGGTATTAATCTCCACAAAACACAGACAGATTCAATTTAATATATTCCATAGGACATACTACACCCCTTACAGGTTACATAAAATGGACAGCAACATTTCCCCCAGATGTCAGAGATGTAAAGTGACAAACGGTGATCTTCTACACATGCTCTGGAGTTGCCCATTGATAGAAGAACTTTGGAAACGCGTCACTGAATTAACCTCAAGGATAATAGGAATTCAAATTGAACAGGACCCAAAGATATGGATTCTGGGGGACACAAGCTCTATCAATGCAAACTACTATAATAAATACTTTATTTTACTTGCGAGTACTGCAGTGAA
The DNA here is from genome assembly GCF_029220125.1 of Pseudoliparis swirei. Lineage (NCBI taxonomy): Eukaryota > Metazoa > Chordata > Actinopteri > Perciformes > Liparidae > Pseudoliparis > Pseudoliparis swirei. Next base: position 7,194,407 of record NC_079397.1, on the reverse strand, counting down.
AAAATGTATTCTGATTAACTGGAAATCTGAAAAATCACCATCAATAAGACACTGGATTAATGAGCTTGTGTCCTACTGCACACCTGAAAAGATATTATATAATGTGAGAGGGAAGCAGGCAACCTTTGGAAAAATCTGGGGCCCCTTCATAGATATTCTGCCATCTCTGGACTCGGCTGATCGTGGTGGTGTGAGACCGGTGTCAAACTAAGCCCGCTGCAGGTTATTTATTTTTTATTTTGGTTTTATTTTGTTGTGAGTGCTGTATTGGTTTATGTAGATACAAATGTGTACGGATGGGTGTAGGTAAACTGTGTAGAGACTGTGTAGATGTATAAATGAAAGGAAACTGAGAGCCATACAAGGGGAGGGGTGGGATGGGGAAAAAGTTTTGTGTAATGTTTTTGTTTTGTTTGGTCTTATTTTTTATTTTTCATTTTATGTAAAAAAAAAACAACAACATCATCCTTGTGTGGTGATTTCCACAGGATTATACATTTGTGTATTTTCTTTTGTAGAGTAGTGTTTTCAGCATAACAAACTGTAGGTGATATTCCACTGCGGATGTTTTGTGGGGCAACATTTGTTAATAATAAAAATAAAAAAATCTTTAAAAAAAAAAAACATGAAAGAAATGACCGATTTCTCTAAACATTTTGGACTTTTAATTTGAGATATCTCCAAATTGGGACAGTAAATATGTCTGATTCCCAGGATAATGGATGTCTGGATTGTCCTGAACACAGCTGCATCAGTCAATGCCGGGCATTATGGGGAAAAACATATATAAAGCACTTCAAACATGTAAGAAATGACCGATTTCTTTAAACATGAAAGAAATAGGGTTTCTCAGATCATAACCCTATCAAACTCTCGTGGATGAGTGATACTCAACAGCCCACAGCCCGCAGGTGGAGATTTAAAAATTACATGTTGAAAGACCTCGAGTTTATTTCTTATATGACTACCAATATTGAAATATTTCTTGAGGCCAATTCGAATTCCTCCTCGCATGCCAACATTTGGGATGCCCTTAAAGCCTATATGAGAGGTCACATTTTTTCATACAGTGCCCACAAGGCAAAACAAATTAGAGAGAAACTTACTAAATTGGAAAGAGATATTAAAAAGCAGGAACAGGATTACATTGCCACCAAACAGGAAGAACATCTTAATACACTAACTAAAACAAGAATGCAATATAATAATCTATGTACCAACAAAGAGGAAGCAGCTATGGCCAGAACTAGATATCACTATTATGAATTTGGGAACAAAACAAGTAAACTCTTGGCTTGGCAAATTAAAAAGGAAGCATCTGATAAGTTTATACACTCAATATTAACAGAGGACGGCAGACTCCTTGACAACTCACCATCCATAAATGCAGAATTCAAACAATTGTATGAAGATTTATATAAAACTGGGCAGGATGCTGATAATATTGGAGCAAAAAGATTTATGGACGGAATGACCCTTCCCAAATTACAAGATGAGGATAGAGATCTGCTAGATGCAGATATATCAGAAACGGAGGTACTCCAAGCCATCAATTCCTTACAAAATAACAAGACACCTGGGCCAGATGGCTTCCCCATCGAGTATTATAAGACCTTCTCAAAAAAACTACTGACACCCCTCGTAAACATGATTAAAGAAGCTCTAGAAAACAAAAAATTACCAGACTCATTGGAAATTGCAACACTCGTATTACTTCCGAAACCGGGTAAGGACAAACAGAAATGTGACTCATACAGACCCCTCAGCCTCTTAAATGCAGATTATAAGATACTATCCAAACTAATTGCCCTCAGACTGGAAGATGTTATACCAAAGATAATACACGCTGACCAAACAGGCTTCGTCAAAAACAGGTACGGAGCTGATAATGTGCGGCGACTGCTCCACATTCTGAACACCGCTCAAAAAAATAAAAATCCTATGCTAATAATATCTATGGATGCAAATAAAGCATTTGATAGGATTGAACCAAGCTTTCTTTTTCGGACTCTAGAGGCTATGGGTTTTGGAGAGAAATTCACTCGGTATGTTAAAACACTTTTCAATGCCCCTAAAGCTCATATTTTAACAAATGACGTCTTGTCTAAGACTTTCTCACTAACCAGAGGCTGCAGGCAAGGCTGTCCAAGCTCCCCGCTGCTCTTTGCACTTGCAATTGAGCCATTAGCCATCGCCATCCGCTCCAACGCCTCCATAGCCGGAATTAAATTTGGTAGAAGTGAACATAAACTTTCTCTTTATGCAGATGATCTCCTATTATATATAACCGAGCCACACACATCAGTCCCCCCTCTATTGAATTGCCTCAAAGAATATAGTGCAGTTTCGGGGTATAAATTAAATTACACTAAAAGTGAGATTCTACCACTAAATATACAGGACAACAATATTAGAGCTCTCACTGACCCATTGAGATGGTGCAACACTGGTTTCAAATATTTGGGTATACAAATTGGCAAATCGGATGAACATATATTTAAATATAACTATATAAAATTATTGGAACAAACCAAACTTAATCTTCAAAGATGGATGGATCTCCCTCTGTCTCTCATAGGCAGAATTAATACTATTAAAATGAACGTTTTACCCAAGTTTATTTACCTATTTCAATGTCTCTCTGTAAGTGTTCCAAAGAGTTTCTTCAAAGAGCTTAACAAAACTATAACCCCTTTTCTATGGCAAATGAAAAAACCCCGGGTTAAACTCATCTCTCTGCAGGCTCCATATTCAAGGGGAGGGCTTAACCTACCACATTTTAGAAATTATTATCTTGCCTCTCAGTACCGACCAATCTGGATCTGGTTGCATGCAGAGAACAGTGAAGTTAGATGGGTCTCAATAGAACAACACGAGATGAAGCCTATGCCTTTAAAGGACGTACCATTCATAGGTAAAAAAAATTTTTTAGCCACACTCACAAACAATTCAATAATACTGAACACATTTGCTGCTTGGCAGGAATCTCACTCACTCCTGGATATAAATATTTATTTTCTTCGAAGGGCACCGCTGTGGGGTAATCCCAACCTATCATACTACATAGAGGATTCAGTGTTGCGGGGATGGAGGGATAGAGGAATTAAAACAGCTGCTGATTTATACATTAATGATACATTTGCTAGCCTCCAACAACTAAATGATAAATTCAACCTTCCCAAACATAGTTTCTTCAAATTCTTACAAATTAGAGACTGGGTTAAGGAGAAATCTAAAGAAATATTCCCAGATATCCCGAAAGAAACTCCCCTTGAAACCCACCTATGTAACAAACTATGCAGATCAACAAAAGGAATAATATCTTCAATATACGGTATCATCAACGGAAAGTCACCTGTTTATGATAAAACATCTACAAAAGGGAAATGGGAAACAGACCTAGGATGTGTCTACGAGGAGGCAGACTGGCATCACCTATTGGAACAGGCACAGACGGTATTAATCTCCACAAAACACAGACAGATTCAATTTAATATATTCCATAGGACATACTACACTCCTTACAGGTTACATAAAATGGACAGCAACATTTCCCCCAGATGTCAGAGATGTAAAGTGACAAACGGTGATCTTCTACACATGCTCTGGAGTTGCCCATTGATAGAAGAACTTTGGAAACGCGTCACTGAATTAACCTCAAGGATAATAGGAATTCAAATTGAACAGGACCCAAAGATATGGATTCTGGGGGACACAAGCTCTATCAATGCAAACTACTATAATAAATACTTTATTTTACTTGCGAGTACTGCAGTGAAAAAATGTATTCTGATTAACTGGAAATCTGAAAAATCACCATCAATAAGACACTGGATTAATGAGCTTGTGTCCTACTGCACACCTGAAAAGATATTATATAATGTGAGAGGAAGCAGGCAACCTTTGGAAAAATCTGGGGCCCCTTCATAGATATTCTGCCATCTCTGGACTCGGCTGATCGTGGTGGTGTGAGACCGGTGTCAAACTAAGCCCGCTGCAGGTTATTTATTTTTTATTTTGGTTTTATTTTGTTGTGAGTGCTGTATTGGTTTATGTAGATACAAATGTGTACGGATGGGTGTAGGTAAACTGTGTAGAGACTGTGTAGATGTATAAATGAAAGGAAACTGAGAGCCATACAAGGGGAGGGGTGGGATGGGGAAAAAGTTTTGTGTAATGTTTTTGTTTTGTTTGGTCTTATTTTTTATTTTTATTTTTCATTTTATGTAAAAAAAAAAACAAACATCATCCTTGTGTGGTGATTTCCACAGGATTATACATTTGTGTATTTTCTTTTGTAGAGTAGTGTTTTCAGCATAACAAACTGTAGGTGCTATTCCACTGCGGATGTTCTGTGGGGCAACATTTTTGTTAATAATAAAAATAAAAAAATCTTTAAAAAAAAAAAACATGAAAGAAATGACCGATTTCTCTAAACATTTTGGACTTTTAATTTGAGATATCTCCAAATTGGGACAGTAAATATGTCTGATTCCCAGGATAATGGAAGTCCGGATTGTCCTGAATACAGCTGCATCAGTCAATGCCTGGCATTATGGGGAAAAACATAAATAAAGCACTTCAAACATGAAAGAAATGACCGATTTCTCTAAACATTTTGGACTTTTAATTTGAAATATCTCCAAATTGGGACAGTAAATATGTCTGATTCCCAGGATAATGGATGTCTGGATTGTCCTGAACACAGCTGCATCAGTCAATGCCGGGCATTATGGGGAAAAACATATATAAAGCACTTCAAACATGTAAGAAATGACCGATTTCTTTAAACATTTTGGACTTTTAATTTGAAATATCTCCAAATTGGGACAGTAAATATGTCTGATTCCCAGGATAATGGAAGTCCGGATTGTCCTGAACACAGCTGCATCAGTCAATGCCTGGCATTATGGGGAAAAACATATATAAAGCACTTCAAACATGAAAGAAATGACCGATTTCTCTAAACATTTTGGACTTTTAATTTGAGATATCTCCAAATTGGGACACTAAATATGTCTGATTCCCAGGATAATGGAAGTCCGGATTGTCCTGAATACAGCTGCATCAGTCAATGCCTGGCATTATGGGGAAAAACATAAATAAAGCACTTCAAACATGAAAGAAATGACCGATTTCTCTAAACATTTTGGACTTTTAATTTGAAATATCTCCAAATTGGGACAGTAAATATGTCTGATTCCCAGGATAATGGATGTCTGGATTGTCCTGAACACAGCTGCATCAGTCAATGCCGGGCATTATGGGGAAAAACATATATAAAGCACTTCAAACATGAAAGAAATGACCGATTTCTTTAAACAGGAATTTTTTATCATATAAAGTCTGAGTTTTATTTTTATAAACTCTTCCTTGGTACAGTAAAACGTTTTAATGTTAGCATAATTTAAGCTAAATCTCAGAAACGATCTAGAAAGATTCAAAATCAGTTAATTGTTTACTTGTATATGCTAGTGTATGATTTGTCGACATCTTATTTTGAAAACCGGATGTTGTTTCACGTAGTTCTTTCCGCTAACTTTGTAAAACCGGATGTTGTGTCACGTGAATCCTGCCGCTAACTTTATCAAAACCCTTGCGCGCGCCGATCGAATGCGTTTACCGTGAACATCAGTCTATAGGTGCACAGAAATGTAAGTGTCGGCTGAGTTGACCAAGGAGATCCGAGTGTCGGCTGAGTTGACCGCAGTCAACAACGGGCATTGCAACACTATGCCTCCAATGTTTTCCAGGCTCTTACCATGCACAGACTTGTATTACTCAGTGCTCGCTATAAAAAATAATCAAATGCTGTTCACAGCATTACACTTTATTGCCACATCGTTTAATGTATCTCAGAGATAATGGCAGAAGCACCAGAGACTTTCAATCAGCAGCCTAAGAAACCCCTAGCTCTGTATGTTGCATACACACATCACCATACGATAACAAAGCATCAGCCCATTAGTCCAGTGATGCATTTTTCAGAGAATCACGTTGGCTTTTACGCTCGTGGCTGGAAGTGTGTGTAGGATGTGAATGTCGCCTCTCGGCATGAGCTAACAAAGATCTCTCAGCTCACCCTCATGGAGGCGAGCATTTCCCTTTCTATTTCAATGATCGACTCCATGCCATTCAGCGGTAATCACTTTCCTGTCAGCTTTACCCCAGGGCTGCCAGCCACACACTCTGTGTTCACTGATGTGTTGAAAGGCACTCAGCTTAACAAAGAGCCAGTCCAATGGTCTTAACTTAGCACAATGCAGCTTCAGTAGCAGATGAGTTAGTAAACATTCCAAGAAATAGATAGTAAAATAGCACATGCATCAGAAAATACTCCATTACTGATACATTGTTGATGTTTTTCAGACAGCAGGACATATGTGTTTGTTTGAGAATCCAATAATAATAGTATTATTACAGCAAAGAGAGCTATTTAAGTTGTAGTTTTCCTGATCTTAAAGCCAGTTGATTTCCATCAAACAGATCACAGTGGCAAATTAAGTGAAGACATATGTAAGGTAGCTTTTCATTAAATATTGTCACAAAGTTAGCTAGTGCTGCTGAGTTGGTTTATATTTCTCTTTTAGAGTATTCTCATATTGCCAAAGTGAACACAAACAAACAAAACTAATAAAACGCATTGCTAACAAAAACTGTCTCTGTTTTTCAGAACATCTGTATCTGATACCCATCAGCGCTCCCAGCCGGTAGGGGCCTCCAGGGGTCCGACAGGTCTCAGTAAGAGTCGAACTGTAGACGCCTTCAACCAGGGTCTACCAGGCAAGCCCACACCGGGCCGCAGCCCATCGTCCCTCAGCCTTTTTGAATCCAGATTCCGGCAGGAGCCAAAAGACCCAGAGACCAAGTCATCCGGCATGTTTGGATCCGGCTTCCTCAGCGGGGCCAACCCCCTGAGCGCTATGACCTCCTCTGTCTCCTCCTCCATATCATCCATGGGCGATACTGTCAACATGCCCAAGTTTGGACGATTTCGGGATGAGGAAGTGGGAGATGCATCGGCAACACCTGAGTCCAAGCAAGGAGGAAAGCCACCAGGCAAGGGCCCTCAGCAAGGGTCAGGTCCCAAGGGACCACAACAAGGAGGACCTCCAAAACAGGGTCAGGGCTCTCCTGGACAGGGACCAAAGCCAGGTCAAGTACCCCCTGGGCAGGGACCCAGGCAAGGTCAGGGACCACCAGGCCAGGGACCAAAATCAGGCCAGGTTCCTCCATGTCAAGGACCCCCTGGGAAAGGACCCAGTCAAGCTCAGGGACCTCCAGGCCAGGGACCCAAAGCAGGACAGGGTCCTCCTGGCCAAGGACCCCCTGGGCAGGCCCTGAGGCAAGGACAGGGACAACCTGGCCCGGGGCCCACATCTGGTCAAGATGCTCCCAGCGAAGGACCCCCTGGGCAGGCCCCCAGGCAAGGACAAGGACAACCAGGCCAGGGACCTAAATCTGGCCAAGGAGCACCTAGTCAAGGACCCCCTGGGCAGGCCCCGAGGCAAGGTCAGGGTCAACCAGGCCAAGGAGCCCCAGGGCAACAAGGCCCCAAACCAGGTCAAGCACCACCAGGTCAAGTCACCAAACAGGGGGGCCCTCCCCAGCAAAAAGGTGGACCTCCTCAACAAGGACCTGGGAAGCCTGGACCCAATCAGCAAGGGCCACCAGGCCCTGTGGCACATCCCGGAGAACCAGTGAAGAATGGAGGCCCGTCCAGTCAGCAGGGGGCTGGAAAGCCCGGAGGTGGACTCTGTCCACTGTGTAAGACCACACAGCTGAACATTGGGTCGAAGGACACACCTAATTACAGTTACTGCACCGAGTGTAAGAACCAGGTCTGCAGCCTCTGTGGGTTCAGCCCCCCAGACTCAGCGGTAAGGGATATGTTCTTATTATTCTTTCTCATTTCTCCCATAAGCTGCTGGGTACACTGGCATATATTTAATAATGCACAAGAGAGTCCATTTTATTGATTGCAAGGGTATGAAAGGTCACACATTATTCAATTGTTTGTGTGTGAAATATCAAAATATGAATTCAGTTTTCTCGATCTGCATTACACTGCAGACATATACATATAAAAGGGTATTTAACCCTTGTGTTGCCTTCGGGTCATTTTGACCCGATTCAATATTTAACCCTCCTGTCGCCTTCGGGTCAATTTGACCCGATTCAATGTTTAATGTCGGTGTTCTTTCGGGAGTCAACAAACAAACATAAAGTACCTCACACTTAAACTTGGAAAACAATATTAATTCTAATAATTTTCTGGAGATTTTAATAGCTGGGGTCATATTGACCTCAAGGGTAAAATATGTTAGTAAATATAAAGGTAACAGGAGGGTTAAACATTGAATCGGGTCATATTGACCCGAAGGCGACAGGAGGGTGAAACATTGAATCGGGTCAAATTGACCCGAAGGCGACAGGAGGGTGAAACATTGAATCGGGTCAAATTGACCCGAAGGCAACACAAGGGTTAAGCAATTACTCAGAATAATATTTTTTTTTTCTTGCAAAAATACATATTTTTTTATTCTCAAAAACAATGGACATTATCGAAGATTTGCATGTTTGGCATTTATAAACAATAGGATTTAAAAAATAAGATCAAATATTTATTGCACTGTTTTGCTGAATCCGAGACACTCTAGCCGGTCAGCGGCGTAGTGCTGCTCTCTGAGCACAGCAAAGGGAGTGCATCTCATAAGAGAAGCACCATTTGAGGAACAGAGGGACCATATGGACCCAGGGAATGCTGATCAAGGTAACTCATGGCCATGGCCACAGGACGATACTGTGCCAGCATGTGAGGACACTTGGGGTCACACATGTACGGTAAACACTGGTGAGCCATGATTACAGCACAGCAGACTGAGTGGTACCTTCTGCTTGAGCCTCTTTTCATTTATAATTATACATGTCAAGGTCATGGTCATTTCTTGAGCACAACCATCAGTTCATGAATCTGATATTCGTTGAATTTTAGGAAGAATGTCTCTCCAAATGAAATGCTCTTTGCAGTTACAGTACCATTATACACATGGTTCTGTTCTCGATAGAGATCCAATGGTCAACATTGGCCCTTTTTAACACTGTGGCTTTCACACAGTGGAAACTGAGCTGCACTGTATACCTAACAAAGAGCACAGCGGTGTAGCCGGGCTTCTCTGGGATTATGTGCTTATGGTCCACACATAGACAATACAACGCAACAGTTAACAATGGTCAAACATGTTCAGCACCTCTGATGAATGAAAGAAAAACATCATTGATACGTGAATAGCATTTGCCTTTCTTCCAACATACTTTGTTTCGTTGGTGAATTCAAAGAATCATATGTCGAAATAACATTGTGTTAATTAATTGTATCACTTCAATCATTAAATATACATGTTTTATTTCACATGGAATGATCTCATGTTAAAAGAAACTATTTGGTAAGAGAACACCGGATTCAAAATTATTTGAAACAGTAATTAGTGGACATGTCTCTGAATGTGTCTTTATTTTACGCTAAACAAAAAGAGAATGGGTATTTCAGGGATTTAATTGGTTACGCTTGCCTGTGTTTATCCAGTAATTACCCAGGCCATTGATCAACAGTGTGGAGATTTAACCCGTCTTTTGTTTTATGCACAGGGGAAAGAGTGGTTATGTCTGAACTGCCAGATGCAGCGAGCGATGGGAGGTATGACAAAACCCAAACAAGGCTCGGCCCCGCCCTCGCCCCAGAGACAGGCACCTGGCAAGCCCGGCAAGCTGCTGATAAAGCAGCAGAGTACTACCGACCAAGGGTTAACGCCGCCAACCACACCAAGGCTGAAATCTCCTACTTCTCCTGGACCGCTTTCCCCCGCCTCCTCATTGGGGGGATCCCCAAAGATTGACCCCAAGACAGACAAACCCATCCAGCCAAAGTCCAGTCCACAGCAGTCTCCAGCTAAAGCCAAACAGGAGTCCAGCTTCTTTGGGAGCTTGGGAGGTATCAGTCTGGGAGGTTTAAGAGACGCCAAACCTCCTGCGTCTTCTTCACAAGGCGGCGAGTCCGTCACAGGGAAACTGTTCGGTGGGTTTGGGGGCTTGATGGAATCATCGAAGCCCCAAGCGCAGGCAAAGCAGGAGGAGTCAGTGGCTGGGAAGTTGTTTGGAGGTTTTGGAGGGTTGAAAGAATCGGCAAAACCTCCCGCTTCCGCTTCTCAGATGTTCAGCTTTGGATCGTCACTCTTGAGTTCAGCTACCAATCTCGTCTCGGACGAGAAGGCGGCTGTTTCTCCACCCGAGTCGCCGGTAGACTCGGAGCCAGGTTCCCCTCTGGACTTTGGCCTCGGCTCGCCACCCGACTCCCCTTTCTCTCCTCACGGGTCTCCTCCTGATTCCGACTGTGCTCCTGACACTCCACCTGCCAAGTCCAAGAAACCCCCCAGAACCATCTCTGTGGAGCAGGAGGAGAAGGCGTCAGCAGCCGAACCTCCACCTGCAGCTGCCCCTGAAGCAAAGGGAAGCTGCCCTCTCTGCAATGTGGAGCTGAACGCTGGATCGGCAGACACACCCAACTACAGCGTCTGCACCACGTGCAAGAAGACAGTTTGCAATCTTTGTGGATTTAATCCTACTCCCCATTTAGGAGAGGTAAGAACTACATATTTAATAAACACCACAGATTCTTCTGCTTTCAACACACTGCTCCTACCACTAGTTTATGCAACCCGTCTTGTATTAATAGAACACCAACATCCTCTAGATGTTTTATTGAAATAGGTCACCGTAAAGATAACATCAGCTCTGGGTTTTCCCCCACGAGCATATCGCAAATCATTCTGAAAGGAGGATAGGACGTTACTAGTTGTCCGAAATGCATTAGTTTCCCCCAAATAGACTAACAACATCTGCCCATTGAGTAAGTGGATGTGGTCACTTATGCTGCATTTTAAAATACCAGTCTCATTACTATCAAGCCTTTCTTTAGCGGAGAGGTCTGCCAGGTAATTTAGGTTGTTTAAATGGACGTCAAAGAGCACTTCAAACAATTGACACTTGACTCTGAAACTGAATACCCAGCATGTGTGCGTGTGTACAGTGTATATATCTGTGTGTATTCATGTTTTGCTGAATGCTCACATTTCTTCCGATTGACTCGTCTTTTGTCGGGAAATTCTTGTGCACCCTTGACTGATTTGTGTGATGCTCCTATGGTTGCTTTTGCACGTTTGTGGATATGAGCTTGTGTCCATTCATTGTCTCATCTTGCCTAATGACGACGTGGAAACCCACGCATGCCAACACTTCTATCTCCCGAGGTGTGGGGATCGGTTTGCTGGTGTTACTGTGGTGTTTTGTCTCGTATGGATGTATATTTACAAGACTGCATTGAGTTCCTCAGAGCAGAAGGTACTCCGTGGTGTAGGAGCAGTGCATTATGGGAATAGAGGCCAAATTGTGTTTTCAGTTGAGTGGTTTCTCAGCATGTAGGCAAAACAAATTCACATATGCTGAACCCATTTCATACTCCATGCAACGTATCTTAGCTGTAAATTGACTGAAGTCACTTACAGTACAATATTTGATTAAATCCTCTTGACATGATCCTCCGAGTCAGGGCACCAGGCACGTGCACAGACATTTTGGGGGGCAGGTGCTCAAACCCAAAAAAAGGGCACCCATCGCCAAAATGATTTTTCCAAGTTAAGGAGTTGGTTGCTAGCAACACTTGAAACACACTGTGTCGTGAGAAGCCATGAGAGTTGAACAAAATGACATGTTCTCTATTAACAATTACAATTTATTTTAATTTACAAAATAATAGGAGCCAAAAATGCCATATAATAAACAACGTACTAACCTCGACCGTTCGGTCATGCCGGGTAATATCAAACTTCTGTAAAAACGTTATAAGGCCTCAATCTGATATTTCCCAGCATGACATCACTCTTGGTTAGTAAGAAGCTATTACAAGTGTTGTTTTTTCTTGCGTTTACTCTTTTCACCCTCTGCAATTACTCATACAAGATTGATCTTTGTAAAACTGGAACAGACAAAACAAAGAGAAACATACCACATGGATAGCATGACACCGAGAGCTATTGTTAGCATAGTTTAGCTGCTCTGTTCTAGCTGTGAATTATTGTGACATTTATAAAATGAATTAATAAATTCAACATACTATTGAAATTGTCTAAATGGCATTTATAAAACAGATCTCTCTCTCTCTCTATCTATCTCTATTTCTATCTCTCTCTCTCAAACATGACGTCAGTAAACAGCTGGACTAGGCTTTGAAATCACGGATTTCGGGAATTTGTGTTTGTTTATTTTTTTTAGGAAACGTCGGACCAGTTGTGACGTAATATTTTCAGTTGTGGTTAATTTATCACCAAACGACGTCAGGGGACAAACACCGTCATGACTCGTGACCTGTGTGTCTGATGCTGCGGGTCAGAGGAGAAGGAGGTGCACCCGTTTCGTGGCGCGAGGAGCACTGCGCGGAGGAGGAGGAGGAGGAGGGAGGGGTGCGGCGTGGGGAGGCTCGTGAGCGCCGCGGAGCATGTCGGGGAGAAATTCTCACAAGAACTCCAATAAATGCCCCGACAGATATCCAAACACATTTGGGAGGACTTGATGAGAGAGACTATTTTTTATTCTTTAATACTTATTCATGAAGAAAAAAAGTGGGCTCCAGCAAAAAGGGCACTTTTCTCATCCAGGGCAAAAGGGCTGGTGCTTGAGCACCACTAGGGGTCTATCTGTGCACGTGCCTGCAGGGCACACACACGTGTTTGTCCACCGGCAGCTCGATCCTATCACGTGTCAAATACTTGGTTCACCGAAGGTTGAAGTGTGCCTTTATTAATCTGCTGCGTATTTCTGGAGGCTCCTGTAACAGCGAGTTGAACTGAGCTTTGAGTGGACTTCACCGTATCAAAATGCTGAATTCTAATGGAAAATCAACTTTGATTTGTAAAAGAAAAGATAATGATAAAATGATGTAGACTTCTTAGAAATATATGTACTTATATTCCCGCACAAACCACAACATGTAAGAATAAACACATGTTGTAAGGCATAGTGCCGATAGAATGAAGGAATCATTTGATATTTTAGTGAATATGATTATTCTTTTCCTCAGAGAGACAGCTGAGAAGAACAATACCAATCTCTTAATTTCCAGGAAACAAAAGGTTTCAACCAGAAGCTTAGCTTAGCTTTAAGACTGTAAAGAAGGTATTTTATTATCTCAGAGCACTTTCTGGTGCTGGTGGACTGATGTTCTTATCTCTGGACTGAGCCAACTGTTTTAGTGCTAAGCTAAACTAACCAGCTTCATATTTACCATGCTGTTTGACATACAACTATATAGCATCCTGCAAATTGAAAAGCTAGAATAACCCATGTTTATATTGTAGTAGTGAGAAACATATTACATGTGCACGCTTCAGATTGGAGAGTAATTATATCAGTACTATGAAATATAGCAATAAGTGTTCTACACTGCACCGTTCCTTCAACAAGTTTTCAAAACAAGATTTCTGCCATTTGTTTACAGCCGTGACAGCACTACTAAAGCCTCACGTTTTTTCTTCTTTTTAGTCTTCAGATTGATGTCCTTTTCTTTAGCTTTTAATTGCGCATGCTTGCTGTGATAATGAGGACATGAAGTGCACAATCCCTTAATTGTGGTCAAGCATGAGGAAAAATGTAATTATGCTGAAGAGATGGTCATCCAAGCCACTAATGCTCTAATTGGATATAGATCCTTCAACACCATCTTGTCTGAAAGCCAGAACGTCAGCTCAGTTTGTTTTTAAGAATGAACTTGCTACAACTTGGAGAAAAAAAAGATGAATTATTTCGAACTCATCTAGGACTAGATGCACTTTAGCAATTATTAATATTAACAAAGGATTGGTTGAACTAGAATAGAACAAGTTACACAATGAAGCAGCATCTTCCGGAGTATTGCACACACACACACACACACACACACACACACACACACACACACACACACACACACACACACACACACACACACACACACCACCTTGGTTGAGTCATCTACCCTTTACGCACTGTGCCTCGCTTCTGTCATTCGCTGTCAGAATGTCGGCTGTCAGTAGGGGTTCTCTTGCTGATGCATGAGAGAGAGAGAGAGAGAGAGAGAGAGAGAGAGAGAGAGAGAGAGAGAATAGCCCATACATTCCAGCTCTGCCAGCACATGCCCAGGAGGCTGAAGTGACTTGAACTAGTCACAGCCACTAAAAAGGCCACAGAGGGGAGAAAACAAGCTACTACAGGGCATCTCTCTCTCTAGGCTCCTTTGTGTGTTCCCTCTTTAATATTTCCTCCTTTAAAAGGGTGTTTCTGTTGCACCAGGCAACCCACAGAGTCCCTGATATGGCCACCTTAGAAGGCTCTAAATGGATGCTATTTTTAGACACTAAGGTGTTTTTTGTGTTTCTTTGTGTAGTACTGTGGTTGGTCTGATGTAATTGTGTGAATTTGGCAGTGTGAATGGTGGTACATGAAATATATACTGTATGTAATACATTAGAGTGATTGCACACACATGGTAAATGAGTACTGTCCTTTGTTCCTTATTTTCCAGGTCCAGAACCTTGGTCAAGCAGTGACAAGTGGTTTAACATTGTTTTAGAAATTGTTGGAATTGAATTGAACTGTCCTCAGGCACTGCAGAAGGTTTCTTGTCTTCTGTTTTAACACAGCTCACCCTCGAGCTTCACTCCAGAATGAGTTCCAATTATCCCCTTTCTAATGTACTGGCCCTTGCATGCTTAGCAACGACATTTAGCCACTGAGCCTTTCGTGCTAAGAAGGGCGGAAAAAGCAAAGACATCATGTGTGCCAGCACTGAGCCCTGTTGAGGACAGACAGGCAGAGATTTGAAAACATACACATTCTGGCAGCGGCCTCATCTAGTTAGCACAGGCTGTTGTACTGACATCCTGATTGGTGCTGCTCCCCCCGCCCCCTCCCCTTGAAATTAGGCTTTTCTAAAGTGATAGGATAGTTTCTTATTTGAGTTGAGAAGGCTTTGTGGATGCATTGTCTGACTGGGACTTTCTCCCTAGAAATTTAAATTGAATAGGTGTAGCCCACAATAGAGCCTGGATTAGGAAATGGCTTTGCCTCCAAAAATTATTTTCATGCATTCAAAAACCTGAGAGAAAAATGGATTCGCTTTTTTCCACACTTTAATTAGGGCCTTTCAGTCTTATTGGATAGACAATGGTAAACACAGTGCTGCTGGAAGACACTTTCTGAATCGACATGAGACAAATGGACAAGATCCTAGTCACAAACTGACCCTTTTTATTCACTTACAAATAAATAGTGAGGCGTGAAATCTCCAAATACACAAATGCATCTTCGCTGAAAAGCATACGCCACGTAAAAAGAGAGACTATCAAACCCACAAATGATATTCTAGTGGAGGAAGGGCATGCCCAAAACCGAGGACAGAAGAGACAGAAGATAGATCACTGTGACACAAAGAGGCGTATAACAGGGAGTCAAAAGGGTGGGGGTGTCACAAGGGATATGGGTGCCGGCCAATGCTGCCCCAAGCAGTGCAGCCTATGATAACCCGACTATTTTGGTTTGTCGTAGCACACGTGACTACGAGCCTATATGAGTCACACGAATAGCACCTATAGGCAGACATAATGTCGGGCTAAAGCATCTGGTGAAGCAGGAAGTTTAACATCATACACGACTTTGGACTTTGAAGAGTTTATGGAGCGTTTTGGATGTGACTAACGTCTGTGAGCCTGAATTGTATCTCTGTACACAGCCTGTAGATATGTTCTATTTTGCACTCATGCATAAATCATACATTATATTCCACGTAAATATGCGTTAAATGACAGACATGACAAAATGTTCATATGCAAAACATGAAGTGGACCATGTGGTACTGTATATAGCTGTATGATCACATACAAAGTATATATGTTATGGCCAGTAGTTGGGATAACATGCCATTTGCAGTTAAAAGAAGACACAGATGTCTCCAATAATAAAGCCATGTTTCAACAACACGTTTTCAAATGTTTTTGATCACATAAATGATGAATGGAGCTCTTAACAGGTTTAATAACCTGTATTTAAGGTTTCCTATTGTGGCTTTTCAGACTGATTATGCATACATCTATTGTGCTGTATGGCTCTGTGGATACAGATTTATTTTTTTTATACCAAAGATACTTTATAGCCATTGACAGAGGAAAGAAAAGAATCCTAAACTCAACGTATCTCCTTCTATTTCCGATGGGAAGCTGACACATGCAGACAGATTATGAGGTGTGTTGCAGATAAATGAGATCAGATGCAGACAGAACCTGCCCTTAATCCCTGGGCTCAGAATAAACATACGCAATGTCTAGCACCACTTGCGTTGTCAGATCCATTTTTTCAAAATATAGACTTTTACCCACAAATACTTTGTCTGCTGTTTTCACTCACCTGACATTGGAACATCAATCCACTATCTAGCGACATAGCCTGACTCACTTGTGCATCATCCATCAGCTTTGAGTTTAATAAAATATGTTTTACTTGTATACTTTATTTAAACCAGCATTTACCCAAAGAATGTTTGCTGTGGCGTGCGGCAGCACTCTGCTTGATCTGACCAGTACAACCACAGTCATGCAGTGCAGGTTACCAAGCAGCTGAGGTTTAAACTTGTTTGACTTTTCTCTGAGGATTTCTGACGGCACCATTTGATTTATTCAACTTCACCGCTCAGAGTTTGCTGCTTATTTTGGGAATTTTGGAGGCCCAGTTCTCCACTCGCCACTCACATAACAATCATGATTCAAGCGAGAATGACTTTAACACGTGAGCATGGACTGCTGCTAAAGGGTGTTTACAGCACATTGTCCCCAAGATGGCAACATCTATGACAGAGGGACATTTATTAATTAAGACAGAGATCTTTTTTGGCTTGCAAAGGAGCTGCTATAATGTTATGCTTGTACGTTCCGCATACAAGGAATTTTACTTGGTGAAAGGTGACAATAGACAAAAACTAAAAACTGTGCAATAACATAAGACATCATTTAAAAATAGAAATATGTGGTAAACAAATAACAGTCCAGAATCATGAAAGAATGGCTCATAACACTAGGTGAACAGAAGCCGGACAGGACGTTGTGCCACCATATACGTATGTAAGTTACGTATACGCTAATAGCTCCATCTGTACGTTAACATTTTAAAGTCTACGTTTGATAGGAACTGAAGCTTGTCCTGACTTGCCGGATATTGATTAACAGATTTACACAGAGATAATTTTAAGCTTGTTGGTATTAGCTGTTGTTGAGTCACCGCCAAAGAGCATTAAGCTCCCTCTCTTCTACTGCTTCACTCTTTGCCTCACACCACCATGCTCCTTTTCTCCAACTGTCCTTTGTTTCATCCTGTTTGCTTCTCCCTACTTCCCTTATGTTCTTTGTCTTACTTCTCTCCCCGCCTGTTTTTCTTTTGCCTCTCACACACTATTATCACCCTTTTTGTGTGCATGTCGTCACATCTCTTCTCCCTCCTCCTCCATCCTCTCATCTGTTTTAAGCCATCTGTACCATCGTCCCCCAAGATCCTCTATTTCTCACACTGTCGGTGCCAGGTTGCATCTAAATTTAGATAGGGTCCCTACGCCTAATACAAGAGATGAACCGACCTTCACAACACTCCAAATCCCAGTTGGAACAATAACCGAACATGGGCAATGGTGACAGCCTCTCATGTCTCGATATGTGGTCGCCGTCTGCCGTTCTCATTTAGTCTCCATTCCGTGTCCTTGGAGGACGTTTGAGATGAAAGAGAGACGGAAACACTCATACTGAATCCCTCCTTATTCATTTGTGTATAAGCTTGCGTGTTGTATGAGAAATGTAATATAGAAAGAGAAGGAGCAAGTTGTCATTTCCTTCAGAGATATTTCAAGCCTTTCATCTGGATAGATGTATGACATCAACATCTTCACAAACTCATCTCTGTGGGTGTCAACTTTGTTGGTATCCATTCACATGTGATGCTAGAAAACGTCCTTGGAAAATGGCGAGTGACTCTCTGGATTTGTTTTAATCATTGTTTGCAGAATTCATCACGGCAGACGGACAGGAACGCTCACAGGCATGTCACATTGTATTTAAAAGCTTGCAGCAAAAAAAGATTGTTGTATAAAATGCCAAATTTCTCGTCAGAGTTAATTACAAGGCAAGGCTGCAAGAGAAGTGTACCATCCCCGCTAGTATAGATCCTCTGGATGTGAATAACATTTGCGATGGGTGTCGTGACCTCGTAAAAATCGTCTCCACTGACAAGATGAGACAATTGTTATAAAGACAGTTCTAACTAGGGATGTAATTTAATCTGCTCATGTTAATGTTAGCCGTTTCAGCAGCGGGGCTTTTCAGAGGGCAATTAAGGTTTGTTCACTACTTTTGTTCAGAGGAAAATTTCTAATTAAAAAGTATTTGATGGACTACCATGAAAGTTATTAGAGACATTTTGGGTTTTCACAAAAATGTGTCCTTATAGCATCAGAAATTGACTGATATATATTTGAGCAAAATATGTCAACAACTATTAGATGGCCATTGGGGGAATTCCTTCCACTTTTCTGTGGATACTGTTTTTTGTCACATTGCTATCAGATCCAACAAGCGCTTCCTTTTTTTAGTGGTTGGATTGTAATGAAATGTTGGTTCTGTGAGGGGGAATAATCATAACTTTGTGCGCAGACACTGTGTAACAGAGGGTGTTATTCCAAATGTCTTCAAAAAGGGGTGATTTTGCACTGCCCAGAAGCTAAAGTAACCAAGTGTTTTTTAAGGAGGGAAAAAAGCTTTAAGTGTGCATTTCAAAGAGGGCGGCCATCTCTCCGGCTCTCAGTGTTTGGTTTCTCTGGTTTCACTGATAGAGCCATCAAGCTGGAGAAACTCTCATCTCAAGTCTTGCCAGCAAGGCCGGATGTGGATAGCGGGTGCGTGCTCACGCACTTGCATCTGTGCTGTGTCCATCAGCATGTTTGAGGATTGACTAGATTTCTGTCAAGTTGGGAATGTAGTTAACTAACGTCAGCAAATCTCAACGCAGACATCTCTGTCATTTAGCTTGTTTTTCTTTTGTTGCTTTCTGTCCATGTGTTTGTATCCTTTTCCTCTTCTTTATATCATCTTTGGTGTTTTAAATGTGTTATTAAATGCATTTTTGGAAAACCATTGATATTTTCTTACCTTTAAACACTATTTTTCAAATACAATTGGAAAGAGAGAGCGAGATAAAGGAACAAGACAACAGGAGATAAATCCATCGACCGATCTACTTTTGTCTTGCAATGACACATACAAATATTTTGCAGGTCAAAACATCTTTGATATCTTTTTATCTTAGGGTACATGACACTGAGATGTGTATGCAGGTGTGTTGTTCTCTCCTGAGTTCAAGCTTTCTGTTGTTTAAGCATGGTCTGAAACAAGGTGACTCATGCCTTATTTAACCTGAGTCGTCTTCTTCCACACTCCTCCTGTCTCCCTCTTTCTTTCTCTGCCTAATGAGGGATGGCTTGTCTGCTGCATGGCTTAACATGAAGGCTGAGATCTTTTCTGAAGCCCAAATTTAGCATAAACCATGCTATTAAGCCAGGCAAACACATTCATCGGGGGGTCACGGAGAAATGTTAAAACCCGTGGCAAAATGAGAAATGAGGTGTTTACGTCAGTGTCAGACTTGAAAACATGCTGACTATTACCTCCATCTACCTAGATGCACTGTATGCATCTGCATAACGAAGATTAGTGTTTCCATGTGTGGTTCCCATAATACATGTTCTGGTCTGGTATCCCCAGATTACATAGATGGATAGGTGTGTGTGTGTGTGTGTGTGTGTGTGTGTGTGTGTGTGTGTGTGTGTGTGTGTGTGTGTGTGTATGTGCGCATGAACGTGTATGTGTGCTTTGCATTTTGATTGTTTATCAACACTTTTATAACCACTTTAAGCAGTTTTGGATATTAAACTCCAATAATAGATGCACCTCTTAAATTATAGCACTCTGCAAGGCTTTTGGTGTAGTTAGGTTATTCTAGAGCCTGGTGTTTAAGTGAGTTCCTGGGAATAAACAACAATTATAACCTCACCACTACAGGACAGATTTAGCAGAGCTCTGAGATGACAGATAAGAGCAACTGTGCCAGCAAGGTATTTGTTTTTTGTTCCAATGCTGTTTATTAACGCCGCCAACTCATCTCTCTGTGCTGCTGGTAAGTGACTCAGTCCACAGAGCAGAAAGAGATGAATCGTCCCTCTGACTCCTGACCCAGTCCTCCTTTGACACCGACGAAGGGAGATCAGGCAGTGAGACCGCATGTACCACATTACTTTTGCTATACTCCGAAACATGTGGGTCAGCAGACTTTTTACGGATCTGTGCCCACTACTAAAAAGGAACTAATGCGATTCCTAGGGCTGGTCGGGTACTATCGTGCCTTTTGTAAGAACTTCTCCACAGTGGTTGCACGCCTGACTGATTTGCTGAAGGGTACAGTCAAGTTCATTTGGTCTGACCAGTGTCAGGAAGCGTTTGAGAATGTGAGGACCCTGTTGTGCTGTGCACCGGTTCTCGCTGCGCCGCGCCTCGATGAGCCGTTCAAATTGGAGGTTGATGCTAGTCATGTTGGGGCAGGTGCGGTTTTGCTGCAAGAGGTTGAGGGTATTGATAGGTCAGTTTGTTACTTCTCAAGGAAGTTTAATTCGTACCAACTCAATTACTCGACAATCGAAAAGGAGGCATTGGCCTTAATATGGGCCCTCCAGCACTTTGAGGTGTATGTGGGGTTTGGGAGTAGCTCAGTTGTAGTTTATACCGACCATAATCCCCTTACCTTTCTCTGTTCACTTAATTGTCCGAACCGGCGGCTGATGAGGTGGGCCCTGTTCCTGCAGTCCTATAGTTTAGACATTCGGCACATTAAGGGCAAGGACAACGTTGTGGCGGATGCTCTATCTCGTGCCCCGGTGGGGTAGGAAGTCTCCCTGGCTCTGGATAATTGATGTTGTTTTTCGGGGGCCTCCGTTTTAAGGGGGGGGCTGTGATGCCCCTGTGGGTTCATCAGCCGAGAGTGTGGGTGCAGTTGATTGGACTAATTACAGTAACTCAGGGCACCTGTGTCTGGTGCTCTGCAGGTATTTAAAGCCTCTGCTTCTGTCTGTGCTCTCTCTCTCTTTCTTTGTCCTGCAGGCACGCCGGACCTGCTGGGTATATCCTCCTTTACTTAATTTGAGTTGACTTTGATTGGGTTGTGAAAATAAACATCGTCTGTTAAACCGTTATACATGTTGTGACTCCATTTTGTTGTGGCCCTTGGAGCACGGTCGCAACAAATGCTGTTCGGTTAAGGACTACATCCCAAGTGATTTTAAGGAGGAGTATGGTTCTTAAAGAATAAACAGCAGTAATCAATTCTTTAAATTGGCTTGTGATGTGTGGAAGCATTTGAATAGTGTGGTAATTGGAACTAGATAAGATGTTAAGGGAGCACAGCATTTTGGGAAGCATATTTTCAATCTTGAATGTTCAAACAGGTTAAGGATATGTGCATATTCTAGTCCCACGTTTAAAGCATGCTTACACAAAACACCAAATACACATGCAAAGACAGTTTCTTTGTTAAGTCTGCTACATGAAATGTCTGCACAGGCGACTCAACCCTTTCTGACATGCTTTGATAAACCCCTGCTCCATTGCCATGCATTATGCATAGGCCTGCCTCTTAAATCCCACAAATGTAAAAGCTTCCCTTGAAATAGAAGATGTTACTCTGATGCCTTGCCAGAGTGACGTCAGAACTACGTAGACACATTTAGTACATTTACAAAAATGATTTCTTGAGGGGTTTTTTCATCAGTGTTGTCATTTTTTCCATTTAAAAACACAATATGACAGTTATGTGCCAGTTAATTATTTTTTAATTTAGTTGTAGAAATAATATTGCAGCAAACAACAATTAATATAAATGTTTTTCTTTGTCTTACAGAGAGAATGGCTTTGCCTCAGCTGTCAGACCCAAAGAGCCGTGTCGGGCCAGCTGGGAGAAATGCCAGCTCCAGCCATGGTTTCCCCCCAGAAGCAACCACCTTCTCCTGCTCCCTCTTCCACCCCTGCCCCTGCTGCTGTAGATAGAAAACCTTTAGTAGAGGCATCCGACCTAACCCCACCAGCTCCTGATACCAAGGTAGTACCAGAAACCCTTCCCACACTTGATGCATTAATTTCACCTCATCACGATGCCCCTACTCCTGATAGCACCCTTCAGGAAACACCACAAGCAAAAGAACACAATGAACCAATAGCAGCTGAACCAGTGTTTGAGCATATAATTAAACCAGAACAACAAGCTTTCATTTCAGACAGTGTAGCTCAAGTTATCCTTCCAAACCCAGCAGTCAAGCAACAACAGAACAGCTCTGAAGAAAGAGCAAATGACCACTCTCACCCTGAGACAGGGCCACCTGCTGCTGATCAACAAAGTGCAACTGTCAGTGAAATACCAGCAGTTAAGCAACAAGAGAGTAGCTATGAGAAAGCATCAGAGGGCCATCCTCACTCTGAGACAGAGCCATCTAATGTTGAGCAACAAGCACAGAGTGCACCTGTCAGTGAAATCCCAGCAGTTGAGCCACAACAAAGTAACCCTGAGAATTTGGCAGAGAACTTGTCTCCCCCTGTGAAAAGTGAGACACAACATATATTGATTTATACAGGTTTAGACAAGACAGTCCCTGCTGAGATAGAAACAGAGCCAAATCCAAAGATTACCCAAAGTGAGGCTGCTGCTCCCCTGACAGTTAATGAGAAAGTGGAGTCCACACCAGAAAATCTTCTGGAACTGACAACTAATTCAGTTGAGCCACAACCCAACTTAATCCAAACAACAGTCTCACAGGAAGTCCCTGTTCAGCTTGATCCAAAACTAGATTATTTAGCTACGAATGTAAAAGATGACACAATAACAGAAGCAGAAGTTGCGATGCCAAGTGAGGAACGCCAGATAGGTGAAGCTACTCTGGCAAGTCAAACTCCATCAACTACAGTAGACTTAGATTTTAATGTGGAGCAAACGGAAGTGACATTTGAGGTTGGCAGTGTAGCACCTGATGTCGATAATGAAATTACTGAAGAAATCAAGGTAGAACCAGAACCTATGATAAATAATCCAGTATGCAGTGAAGGTGTTCCTTCCTCTGCAGTTGAGGTTGCAGTAAATGTAGCTCCTGTTGACAACGTTGAAGTCCCTAAACCTGATCAGACCCAGCAAGAATTAAACCAAGAGACAGCTAAATGCATTGAATCTGAGAGTTTTTCAGACAACACATATCCTGTTTTAGCTTCAGAGGAGGAAAGTCCGGTAAATAAAGTGGAAAACAACCCCATAGGTAAAGAGGTGAAGCCTACTCCACTTGACCCAGACGAAAATACACCTCATGTTGCTCCAGTTGAAGGACAAACCAAAGTTATGGAAGAAGCAACAGAGGAAAAAAACTATGAAAATAAAGTTTTTGAAAAAATAATTATTGAAGGGGAAACAGCTAAGCAGAAAATACATGATGAGAAAACAACAGTTGATATGGAAACAGTCAAGGACACTGCAGAAGAAAAAAATATTGAGGAGAACGCTGTTGAAAAGAAACCCATTGAAGTTAGAGCTGTCGAGAAGGCAGGGATTGAGAATAAATCATCTAATGGCAAAGCCTTTGAAGAAGACGGGGTTCAGAATAATGCAGCCGGGGAGAAGGTAATTGAGGCAAGAGCTGACAAAAGGAAAGCTTTCGAAGAAGAGGCAATTGAACAGTACATAGTTGAGAAGGCAAATTACCAGAAACCTCAAAATGAGAAGATTGATAATGCTGAATCAAGTCCAGCCCCCTCATTTACTGAAACAGAGACTGTGTGTCCTGTCATAGAGAAGAAAGAACCAGAACCAGCAAGAGAGCCGGCCCAGACTGTGGCTAAAGAGATCCCAACAGAAGAGATACCGATACACAAAGAGCAAAACACAGGACCAAAGTATGAGCCATCATCTGCTGAGAATAGCATTGTAGAGACAGTTTTACTGCCAGATAAGTCAGAAGAGAAAGAGAAGCCCATGGTCGCAGCAGGGATTTTAGCACAGAGAAAGGAAAAACAGACTCCCATAGATGCAATATTAAAAGGTGATATGGTGTCATCCTCAGCTGTCTTTAGTGAGGCGCAAGTCAGAGATGAAGCCTGTGAGAAGAAACTAATTCACGTAGAAAATACAAACTATTGTATTGCTGAAAATCAACATGAAGGAGAGAGGGAGACATTGGCTCCAATGGGCAGAGATGAGAGACCACTAGAGAAAGTTGCAGAGCAAACAGTTAAAGAGAAGGAAGAAAAACTTGACAAAAAAGTAGTTCAGTCACAGTCTGTTGCTGCCAACATCCAGGAAGTTTCTTCAGTATCAGAGACAAGCATATTCTGTGACAAATATGACAATGCAGAGTGTGATATAGGAAAGGATACAGTATCAAAGCAGGATGAAGTATTAGATGCAGCTTTTAAAAACAGAGATACATTTGCATCAGTAGCTTCAGTCCTTGAAGCAGAACCTGCAATCCCATTGTCTGTAGTTAGTGAGCAGGTCAAAGGCCTGAAAGAGAAGAACACTAACATGGAGGAGAAAAAGGAGATTGTAGCTCAGCCTCTGGAAAAGCCATGTGAAGAAGATGCAGTCTCTGAGATGACCATAGTATTTAGTATAAGTAGTTGTAGATTACAGGATACTCTTACATAATTTGCTTTGATGTGGCTGTATTTAACACATGTATATAGGTACATGTGAATATCAGTTATATGGAAATGGCTGAATACCATTGTGTGAACCATTGAAAGTTAATATTAAAAGCATGTGCAAAATAGAGTCTAATGTTTCGATTTTAGACTGTATGTATCAAAGACCTGAAGAGTGGAAATGTATTTATTGGAAAAATATAGTTTGCAGTTTCTTGGGGATAAAATAATTGTTGTATTTCAATCCAACAGGTGAAAGCAGTGGAGACCTATAAAGATCCTGGAGAGAAAGACATAGCTGCCATGGACAGCAGTCCCACCAGTCCATCAGACCTAGCCAAACTGGAGAGCACAGTCCTACACATTCTTGAGGCCCAGGCGACCATACAACTAAAGGATGAGGAGGAGAAACTAACAGACACCCTGAAGAGCAGACGTAAATTAGAGGTGCTTCCTCTCTCACCTGACTCACCCAGCTCAGATGATGACCGAGACCTTTCTGAGAAGAATACCAAAGGTACCACAAAGAAAAAGGTGCTTGTGCCCATGGATGCCAGGGTGGATTCCCTTGATGATAGCAGTGAAAGCTTTGGAAAAGAAAGCCCGATGTCTGGGGATGATGAGGAATTTATTCGAAAACAGATCATGGAAATGAGTGAAAATGAGGATGCTTCTCCATCTGATGAGGAGAACCTCATCAGACGCAAGATAAGAGAGAATGAGAAGAAACAAATGGAAAAGAAGACAACTGAGGCTGTAGACAGGAGTACATCCGGAAAATCCAGGCGACTTACAAAGAAAAGCACTATAAGTCCAGATGATGAAGAGGGTAAACAACTATGTGGCTCATTAGATGGAACTAATATATACGAAGAGGAAGGACAAGAATTGAAGGAAGGGAGTGGTACTGGAGTTCGCAAATTCCGAACTATGGAACTGAATTCAACCAGCAGCCCGATGCGTATACCTAATGATGATGGAGAGCTTGAAAGCCTCACAGAGTCTCCAGATGATCGGTCTAGAGGTGAGGGATCATCTAGTCTTCATGCATCGAGCTTCACTCCTGGGACATCCCCAACATCCCTCTCATCACTGGATGAAGACAGTGACAGTAGTAGTCCCAGCCATATCCGTTCTAGTGAGGGTAAGCAACACAGGAAAGCTAAACACAGACAACCTGGTCAAATGCTGCCAACTATTGAGGACTCTTCCGAAGAGGAAGAGTTACGGGAAGAAGAGGAGCTGCTCATGGAGCAAGAAAAACAGAAGGGATCAGGGAAAAAGTCCAAGAAAGACAAAGAAGAGATTCGAGCCCAGAGGAGGCGAGAGCGTCCAAAGACACCTCCAAGCAACCTTTCCCCCATTGAAGATGCCTCACCAACAGAGGAACTAAGACAAGAAGCTGAGATGGAGGAAATCAGACGATCATCCTGCTCTGATTTCTCCCCCAGTGTTGAATCGGATTCTGAAGGATTTGAAATCCATGCTGCAAAGATTGCGGCAGTTCAGAAAACCTATCAACTTCCTATATCAGTATCTCTTAACTCCTCAACAGATGATCAACATATTGATCAACAACAGAAACAAACTCTAAAAACTGCTGATGAGGCTTATGAGGAAATAATGCTGAGGGCTAACTCTCCAACACTTGACAAAGGTGAGATTAAACCGGGAAAAGAGTCGCTTTACGGGGGCATGCTGATTGAAGACTATGCCTATGCATCTCTTATTGACAATTCAACAGCTGATCTGGGTGAGCCAGAGAAGATTGTTGTTCCTGCTCAGCCCAAAACACTGAGATCACCAGATGAAGTGTATGAAGACATGATAAAGAAAAGGAAGGAATTCATGCAGCTGGAGCAGGAATATCAAAACATGCATCCAAAAATGGAAAGCACTAATCCAGAAATTGTGTTGCAACCTGCTGAGAATATCTTTTCCAAAAGCACCACAGTAACATTTGGCAAAGATGGGAAGCCTTTGTTAGATGCTGAAACTGCCTATGAAGAGCTAATTAAAAGAGTGCTAACTCCTGGAACAAGTCCAACTCAGCAGGAGCCAGAAATGGAAGCAACTGCATCTAGAAGGGCACTCCACCCCATTCCAGACTTAAAGGTGACGCAGTGCTCTTCTGGAGAGTTGTCCTCTGATGACGAAAGTATAATTAAAAAAGAGGAAAATATAACTGCAGTATCAGAGAAACCTGCAGCTATGGAAACTGAGCAGACAGGGTTTTCCGAGTCCCCTCCATCATCCACATCATGTCAGGAAACTCATACCACACTCCCAGAATCCCAGCTTGATGTTGTTGATTTATCTATTGCACTTGCAAAAACATCAGTCCCAATAATTGGCAGTGTTTCGCCCTTACCCACAGTCCCCCAGTACACATCCTGTATGCCTTGTGTAGTGTCAACTGCCCCACCTTTACCTCCCAAGCCTAGTGTCCTGCATCCGGCTAATTCTCAGGAAAAAGCGGAAGTACCTGTTGCACCACCGCTGCCTCCTCCCACCCCACCAAAACCTACTGTTTTTCCCAGGAAAGCTCCAGTTCCACTTCCACATCAGGCTTCAACAACTCCAATCAGGCCAGAGATAGGGGCTATGACTGCAGCCCAAGGGCCGCCTACAAGACAAGCAGCTACACCAATTTACAAGCCTCATGTTCCCCCTCCTGTTGCCCCAAAGCCTTCCATCCATGCCGGGACTGTGGATAGCCACCGACCAGGACATGCTGTCAAACCACCAATTGCACCAAAGCCTAGCTCCCAGCCTTCTTCACCTGCCCATGTCCCACACCCACTAAGACCCAGTGTACTTCCCACTGGTCCGACTGACATAGCTCTAAATCTGAGTCCTTTGTCTGAGAGCAAGCTATTCCAACCCTCCCCAAAGTCTCCCTGTTCTCCAAGATATGCCAGGAATCGTGAAACATATGTAGTCATAACACTTCCATCTCAGCCCAGCTCTCCAGTAGACAGTATCTTAACTCAGGCTCCCTCTAGCCCTGGCCCAGCATCTCCTTTACGACAAACTCAGCCCCAAAGTTATCACCAACCACAACCAAAACTTCCATCTTATCCACAGCAGCATCCACAACCAACCCCTCCTCAAACAACCAGAGTGCCTCTGGCATACACACGGGTCACAGAATCCATTGAGAGTCAAGAGTTTTGTTGCCCAGAAAAACATGTGTCTCGTTCTTGTCATATCATTGAGGCTATATCTGCCTCTGCACAGCCACCTGTGGTTATGCCTAACCTGATCTCTCAAGTGGTCACCACAGAAGTCCAAAGGACCACTGTCTCTGTTGTTCATGAAAGGACACAGCCACCAGTGCCAGCTCCAAGGGCAAATGGTGTCCCGATTTCAATGGAGAAACCTAAGCCCCAATTGCCAGCACAGAATGGACAGGCCGTCCAACTTTTTGAGGTGGTAGATCTTAGGACTGTAAAGGTGGACCCACAATCAGACATGAATGGTGTGGATCTTTCTGCTGGCCCAGACTCAAAACACCAGTTCTTTGCAACTGAAGTCAGTCATCAGAACAGTGCAGTGCAGTCTGCTGTGGTCAATCTCAGTGCCGAATCATCCACTGTTTCTATAGTGACTGATAGTATCACCATTGTGACCTGTGCTGCCACAATTGAACAATTGAACAATGTAGACACCTCTCAAGTATCTTCAGTGCCCCTTCAGTTAACAAAAAATAAAGCATTTGAACCTGTTTCTCAAATCATATATCAGCCTATTGATTCTCAGTTTACAACTCCTGCTGGTATAGAAATCCCTATTAACCTATCAATTGGATCAAGCACATTTGGAGGAACTTTCCAGACCACTCCTGTCACTATTGCACCCATTTGTATTGCATGTGGTGTTGACAATGGATTAACTCTGGGTGGAACCACAGTGGCTGGAGCCGTTGACCTTAGCACAACAAAAACATTCAACACTATGGTATTAGTGGATGCTGCCTCTGCAGAGGTAGTTACAGCTGTAATCACAGATGGCGATGGCAAACCAGTGGATCTGACTGCCGGAAACAGAGCTGTATGCTGTGATGTTGTGTACAAGCTACCATTTGCAGGAAGCTGCACTACTCAGCAACCTCCAACACCTCTGCCTGAAGATCGTTTTGGATATCGTGATGACCATTACCAGTATGACCGATCCCCTTACGGCATGAAAGGGTTTGGTGGAATAAAACCGTCAATGTCAGACACTAACCTAGCAGAGGCTGGCCTATTCTTTTACAAGAGTAAGAACAGCTATAATTTCAGTGGTACCACAGAGTGTGCAGTAGATCTTACCTCAGCAAAGATTTCGGATGCAGGTCAGTGCAGTGACATTGCAGACTTGTCACTTAAATTTCACTTTGAACTGCCTCGACTCATTCATGGCTGACGTGGAATTTTTTCTTGGTGTCTTTTTCTTTTGCATGGACTATTGTTTTTTGGGTTCATTTATTTTATAATTTTTTGCCCTTTCACCGTCATATGTGCCTGCATGCTGTTGCTGTACATCTTGTTTGAACTTGTTGCACTTCTCAACATTGGATTTCCTTTCCCTTTTCCACTTTTTTTCATTATTTAGATATGGCATGGCTTGCTTCAACATTGAATAAGTCTGCATTCTTTGGACTCAACTGATATTTTTGACTTTTGACAGGTGAAGCTGTTGACTACTCCAAGAAAGGGACTTACGCCGGAATGACAATCCCACCCTATTCACAAGCCAGAGTCACAAGTGCTGTCGGTACACTCTTTGGTACAAGCAGTGTCTTAAGGTCATCAAATGGGGAGGTCTATTCCTCTGTTGCAGCACCAATTCCTTCTACGAATGCTATTACCACCCAACCTGGGTCTATCTTTAGTACAACGCAAAATACACTTTCAGGTATGCATACCAGCGATACAATGCCTTCCCTGTCCAACCTCCAAAACTTAACACTTACAAGGTCCCATAGTTTCCTGTCCACCCTCTCCTCTTCTGCAACAGAGGAACAAGGAGATGCCCCACTTAATCTGGAGATCTCTAGAGATGGTAGTACTACTGCTGTTGGCAGAGGAATAACCTCTTTATCCCTTGACACATACACTGATGTATCCCTGGAGGCCATAGCTGCTTCATTGGAGGCTCTGTCTTCACCCATGGTTCCTGGGGATGGCCAGTATCAGGTAGAGCGTGAGAGGCTAGAGATGGAGAAACTCAATCAACAGCGGTTGGCTGAGGAATTGGAGTGGGAGCGCCAAGAGATTCAACGGTTTCGAGAGCATGAACAGCTCTTGGTGCAGAAAGAACTGGAGGAGCTGCAGTCCATGAAGCAGCATATCCTGAACCAACAAGAAGATGAAAGACAGGCTCACCTTATGATGCAGAAAGAAACATATGCCCAACAACAGCAGCAGCTTGAACAGATACAGAGACTCCAAGAGCAGCTGCGCATGCAACTGGAAGAACAAAAGCTTCGTCAGATGTACCCAGGTGGCGACCTACCAGGACATGGCGTGCAGGAGGCACTTGTCTTAGGACCTGATGGCACAGTACTGTCCCGAAAGATCACGGATAGTGGGTGCCAGACAGATGAAGAGGATGAGGCAGTCAGCACAGCTTACACAGCAGGGAGAAAAAAGAAAAGTGCTAAAAAGAGTGTTGACAGTTGTGTGCAGACTGATGATGAAGATCAAGACGAATGGGAGGCTCAGACCAGAAACCGACAAAGCCGGCCACGCACTGCCAGGGGTGATAGGGCTGGGCAGTCAGATATGTCTCTTAAAGCCCACACTGAGATTTCTATACAAACAGATACAGAAGGGAACATTCGAATAGACTCCAGGCTGGAGCTGTCTGACTCTAAAAAAACCTCACCAAAGAATCGACCCACCCCCTTAGAAATAGGCCAGTCTCCTAACCTCAAAGTTGATTCCTCTACACTTCAGACCCCTCCTAAATCTCTTAACGTGCTCTATTCCCCCATATCTCCCTGTATATCCCCGAGCAAATCCCTTGAGTTTGTTTCCTATGAGAAATCATTGGGTGATACAAGCCCACAAAAGCTTAGAGGAAGTACAGATCCATCAAAAACCTCCCCAGCAAGTCCCAGGGGACCCAAAGCCATGCAGAGATCCATGTCTGACCCTAAGCCCATGAGTCCAACAGGAGAAGAAAGGGCAACATGTGGCACCCAGTATGGTGATACTGTAAGTACTATCACCTAATACCTTTCCTTAGTTTTGGCATGTTATACCATTACGTATCCCACTAAATGTTTTAGGCCTGTCATTTGTTTAAATGAGATCCACTTACAGTACAGTTATAGTTAAATCTGATAATTTTACTTACAGATGAATAAATGGTTATTCAGTGCAACCAAGAAACAATAGGGAATCACCTTAGACTATGTGTATATTATTACTGAGCATTGATGCAAAAAGACAAGTTTCTTGCAAAACCAACAAAACCATATGTTGTGGCATGATGGCGCAGGGGTCCACAGTAGAAGATGGCATTTTCTCGATGATTGCCTGAGAAAGCATGCACACTATCCACTATGTTGTTCGATACTGCTGCCATTTTTCTTTTACACAGTTGGTCTTAGAAGGGTTGGTTCCCTTAGGTTTCTGCACAATGACAGATATACTCCTAAAAAGGTGGATGGGTCAAATGTAGAGGCAACAAAATAACAATTTGAATGGGAATTCAAGAGAAAACCATCTTTATGTAGTCTTGAGTATGGCACACACGCCAATGTGGTTATAACTAAGTCAACCTAATGCTTGACATGGCAGATGTGCTCCATTATTTATTATTGTGATGACTACATAAGTGACTGACTCGTTTATTTTGGGGATTAAGAAAACCTACAGTCTAAATTATTGTCTTGTTCACTTTTCCTCCAGGGTAAAGGCTCAGGTGGCACATCAACAGGCACTCAAAAGAAGGTGAAGAGGACTCTCCCAAATCCACCATCAGAGGACGAGTCAACAACGAGTGGTCAGACAGCAACCACCACTGGTTCGGCCCGTCGAAGAATGTGCCGCAATTCCAACATGGCACGTGCTAAAATCCTGCAAGACATTGATCGTGAGCTAGATCTCGTTGAACGTGAGTCTTCCAAGCTCCGCAAAAGACAAGCAGAGCTCGATGAGGAGGAGAAAGAGATTGATGCCAAGCTTAGGTACTTGGAGATGGGCATTAATCGTAGAAAAGATGTGCTACTGATAGAGAGAGAGAAGAGAGAAAGGGCATATTTACAGAGTGTTGCAGAAGACAGAGACTACATGTCAGACAGTGAGGTTAGTAACATCCGAGAGACAAGGGGTGGGCTTGGAAGTGGTGAAGATGAGGAGATTGAAAGTCACGGTCTTGAACGTCCCAGAACAGCTCCCCAGTCGGAATTGGATGAATTTGTTCCACCTCAAACTAAACATGAGTATGGTAAATACAGCCAGTACCAATACAATCAAAACCAATACCAGCAGTCTCTCTACCAGACTCCCCAGTCCTATCAATCCCATTCTCTCTACTCCTCTGTCCCCTCCCTCACTAGCGCCCAGCAGCAGAGTTACCATCAGATGCTCCTGTTGCAGCAGAAAGCTGCCAGACAAGCAGCCCTCCTCTTAGAGCTGGATGCAACTAGATATGATGTCATTAGCCGCCAGCCTGATCCTACATCATCAGCTTACCTGGGAGTCACTTATGACAAATATGGCAACCACCTTGACCTTCGAGCCTTGGATGTTGGAAGTATTGCACGTAGCCCCATGTCAAATGTCTCTGATTCCTATTATACAGATGTAGATCCCCATACACCTCGGAGTTACATGTTGTTGGAAGATGCTGCAGAACTGGCTAAGGGCTCCACAGGTATGTCTTCATCTTACAGTCTGGCTGAGAGAGAGCTGGCCAAAGCAGAGAAGCTGCTGCGTAGGAGTGCTGCAGATCTGGGATCTACTGACTATCTGGGATCCACCTCTAGACTCCATACTTTTGGAAAGACTCCTGATGAAGAGGATACAATGGAGGAACCTTACGAACTAAAACTCCTTAAGCAGCAGCTTAAGCAAGAATTCAGGAGAAGTACTGGTGGGACAGAAAATCTAGAACAATTGACTGGCCTCTCCCAGCACTACTATACCCCAAGCTCTAGCCTCTCTAGTTACTCCCAAAGACACTATCCAAAGTCAGACAAGTACAGTATCAGTCGACTTACTCTGGAGAAACAGGCAGCTAAACAGCTCCCTGCATCAATGCTGTACCAAAAACATAACGCACCATTGATTGATCCAAAGATCTCTTCCAAGTATTCATCTATTACAGACAACAGGGGTTTGGAGACAGACTATAACAGCTATCTTGGGTCTACCAGTGCATCTGCAAGATCTAGCCGACTCTCGCAAGATGAGATTACCTTCGGCCTTCGTAAGAATATTGCAGAGCAACAAAAATACCTGGGGTCCACCTTGGGTGCCAACTTGGCTGGGTCACTAAATTTGGGCCAGAGCCTAGGTTTGGATTCTGCTTACCCTAGTGGTAGTCGCTCAAGACCCTCATCCAGGCCCACATCTTGCTATGGCCTGGACTTGTCTATTAAAAGAGACCCTTCCAGCTCTTCGCTGAGGCTTAAAGGGGATGGTGAAACATCTGGAGATGTACCAAGCTATCAAACCCCGTCTGGTCGCACCAAACCTAATAGCCTTCCCATTGTGCAAAGTGGCCGTGGCCGATTACCCATTGTGGCTCAAAACTCGGAGGAAGAGAGCCCATTGAGCCCTGTTGGTCAACCTATGGGCATGGCCCGTGCATCAGCGGGACCTCTACCACCCATCTCAGCTGATTCAAGGGACCAGTTTGGTTCCTGTCTGTCCTTGCAGGACTCCCAGCAGCAGCAACATATCAGGGAAGAACCAACCAGGGGTAGGGGTTATGTGCTGCTGGATGACCTTCAGGGCACCATGTCAGATAGTGAAGGTAAAAAACTAAGTTGTTACATTGTCAAAATTTTACTGTTACAAGTTTCATTCTGTACAGTATTTGGCTATGGTTTATGTTTTATGTGTATGCTATTAAGCTTTTGTGTATTTGTTGAATGTCTGCATGTGTCTTACCTTAACTTTGATGAATATATTCTCTATCTCTTTTTGGGTGTCTGTACTTTTGGTCAATCAGTTGATATCTAGTGTACATGCATGCCTTTGTACATTGTTCTCTGTCTTATAGGTTGTGCTTGGATGTATCTTTATGCATGCACTGTATTTGTGTCTGCATGCCAGATTTTGTGTAATGTTTTCTCACAATAGTTCATTGCGTGACACCGTACGGTCTCTCCGTTTTACCTACATTATGTGGGAAGTTACATAATTGATAGAGAATTCGGTGAAATGGACCAGTTTTTAACAATTTGTCTTCAAACAGTACACTGTAAGAACACAGCCAAATAATTATATTTAGGGATTCTACAATAGCTGATGTGCAATGTGGATATTATATTTAGTGTTGGTGTATTTCATCCTATAAGTGTGTAAATATGTGGCTTGAATTATGTTGACACCCAACTATAGGCAAGATCAAAACGTTACGTAACTCTGACACAGCTAGAACATATTAGCAGGATACTGACTTTTTTTTAAAATACATTATAATATCGTTGCAACACTTGTATGTAATAAATAGAAAACTTAACTTGCATGTCTTATTGTGAATCCTTGCTTTTATTCTGACGTATGGATGCCGATTAACCTATCTGTACAGTTTCTTTATACTGCATGTCTAGGGTTTTACTATTTTTTCTGAGTTTCGTAATTTTAAAACAGGAAACAGTAATGCAAAAAAAACTCAGCAATTTCTATGCAAACATTCACTTTTGCTTCTTTATCTTTTTGTCCTTGTTACTTACTGAAAGCATACAGTATTCTGAGCGGTCATCACTACATTTTTTAAATGTACTGAACAGTGTTTTGTTCCAACCTACGAAGAATTATTTGGTTTTGTTTCAAGCAAGAATATAATGTTTAGGTAAATCTCCTTTTACTGCTGTTTTGCTTAGTAAAAGCCATTAATTCAATACAATGCTACACTAACTAATAGTAATGACTTAAACCATCTTATCAAACTAATTTGTGTTTGATACATTTTTTATGCAGCAACGACTTGGTCGGTTTCCAAACTGTTTACTGTGATAGTATGAAAAGGGAAACAAAATGTGGTAGATATAGTGCAATAAGATACTAATAGATGTACAATATTTGAACTCTTTTACGTAAACAGCATGCAGCATAACTACTAATATATTCATATGGATACAATCATTTTTCAATGTAAATCCATTTGCCTTGATTCCAGCCCTAAGTGATTCCATGATGGCTTTGAACAGAGACGATGCAACCAATGGTAGAGTATTAGTTCAGTTCTCTAATCATCCATCAGTTAACATATTCACTTGCACTTCAAGTCAAATGCATTTTACTATAAAATGATGAGCCATTGTTGGGAGGCTTAAGACATTTGTAAAGTAGCAAATGAATACTGATTTAATTAGCAATACAAACAAGTTTTAATGATTTGACATTGTACAAATCTCATCTATAAATAGCATTTTTTTTTACTGTACTGATACTCAATGTTTTAGAAGAAATACATTATCGTTCCTAACAATTGTAGTGACATTTATTTTTTCAGAAAACTAACATTATAGGTTTAAATAACGCCAACATACATCCTACAATAACCTTGTTTTTATTCTGTCAAACTGCATTATATCTGCCTATTTTACAATACCTGTGTAACCTGTTGTGTTGCTTGGCATCTATTCTCCTTTTCACAAGAAAGTTAACTAACTTTCTCTCTGGCCATTGTTTTTCTCTTATTTCTTTGTAATCACAATTATAGACTTTTCATAAATTGAATTCTGCCTAACCACATGTAATAATCGTTCCAGTATATACACTGATATATATATATATATATATATATATATATATATATATATATATATATATATATTCTAAAGTATATATAGATATATTGATTCTAAAGTTGTGCTTGTTTTTATCCCTGAAGCCTACCACCTAAGACAAGAGGAGACAGACTGGTTTGACAAACCTAGGGATGGGCGATCAGAGAATGGACAAGAAAAGAGACAGGTGAAGCAGGAAACACAAACGCATGCTGTACATGCAGACACTAGAAAAGTTTTCGCATGCACTGAATAGTAACAAGTAATAATGAAATACATGCACTTATAGTCAATCACCTGAATATACATATATATGACATGTCCACGTTGCATTTACCTTGTACAGGACTGTCTCAGAAAATTAGAATATTGTGATAAAGTTCTTTATTTTCTGTAATGCAATTAAAAAACAAAAATGTCATGCATTCTGGATTCATTACAAATCAACTGAAATATTGCAAGCCTTTTATTCTTTTAATATTGCTGATTATGGCTTACAGCTTAAGAAAACTCTAAAATCCTATCTCATAAAATTTGAATATTTCCTCAGACCAAGTAAAAAAAAGATTTATAACAGCAAAACAAAATCAAACATTTGAAAATGTGTTTCCAGGTGTTTCGAGTTAATTAGACGATTCAAGTGATTTGTTTAATACCCTACTAGTATACTTTTTCATGATATTCTAATATTTAGAGATAGGATATTTGAGTTTTCTTAAGCTGTAAGCCATAATCAGCAATATTAAAAGAATAAAAGGCTTGCAATATTTCAGTTGATTTGTAATGAATCCAGAATGCATGACATTTTTGTTTTTTTAATTGCATTACAGAAAATAAAGAACTTTATCACAATATTCTAATTTTCTGAGACAGTCCTGTATATACTGTACATGAAATCTCACCATTGTTTATGGGCCACAGGGAAAAGGCCTGTACCCCTTCCCTCACCTCTGGGTCAAACTGCTGAGGGATCCCAAAGACCGCAGTGTCTCAGGTAAAGTATTACAAAGAACAAAAGTAGAATACACAGAGCATTTATAACAAGTGAATGTTTTATTGACTGGGATGCATGCAATAAACGATGCACTGTTTACAGCACACACATATCATTACCTTTATTTCATTTAAATGTTTGTAACAAAGAAAAATGTACTTAAAAAGAAAGAAAAATGTAAAATGTTCACATTAATATATTGTATAAAAAATAGTCCCATTTGCTTAACAGAGCATGACTACTGTGTGTCATCCATTCTGTTTAATTGATATTCATGCTAGAGTCACTTCCCCTGCCATTACGTTCCATCACACCATTCCTCCAGGCTCCAAGCAGGCAGACATTTCATTTCTTGGCATCCCTTTTGATTTGGCCCTTTTCCACGCTCATCAGTCATTGCTATGCTCAAAATGGCGTATCCCTCACACTCAAGGATTATCTTATGCAAGTAACAAACAGCCCACAAAGGAAGCATTCTGTCTGAAAGGACCAGCTGCTAAACAAACTCATATTATTCTAGCTTCTATGACCGTGTTAAATAGTGTTATATAAAGGAGGTTCTGCCTCTTTGTGTGTGACCTCTGGAGGGAGATGATATGTGATTTTTGGATAATCAGTGGATGGGTTGGAATGTATGCTGTTTTCTACCGTTCTACAAAGCAATAGCTACAGAAGCAGTGAGAAAATGAATTGAACGTTTTCATTTTAGCCAGTACTAAGTAGTAGAAATGTTGTATAGAAATGTGTATGCCTGTTTAGGCTTATAGGTGCTGCCATATAACCAACATAATACTTCAGAAAATCCACCTTTGAACAAACATGGGAAAATGCCCTAGCAAAATGTGTTCTATTTGAACACATTGTTTTTATCTTTTCGAGTTATCCATCTGTCTGTCTTTTCATATCAATTTTGTGAATTCTTATCTCGTGAAAACTTTAAGGGAATTTATCCAAATTTGGAAATCCAACTGGACCTCTTTCTGTGATCTCAAACACATTATGACAATATCACACAACTGTGTAGTCGGATAAATCTGCAACTCGACACAGTTGGCAGAGGCATACATCTGTGGGATGGTATTGCTAGTCCGTTTAAAGGAATTAAAAACATTTTGTTTTTACTATTTGCATTATTTTTAGTGATAGGGATTCAATGAATTTAGGTTATTTGCAGTAATGTATTTTGACTTGGTATGGCAGTATATATATGTGTCCATATTTTCTCTTTCTTTTTTGTGTTGTTGAAAAGAAATAGTAGATGTTAAATGCCAATGGGACTAGTGACTAATTGATATTGCCACTCACCAGTCTTTTCTTTTGGTTTTTAACAGGAAATGGTCTGGGTATCCGTGTGGTTGGAGGGAAAGAAGTCCCTGGCAGTAATGGAGATATTGGAGCCTATGTTGCCAAAGTCCTACCTGGTGGAGCTGCAGAACAAACTGGAAAGATTCTTGAAGGTAAGCTCATTTACCAAATTAAACTTAAACTTCCCATGATGTCAATGCTTGGAAAAGTCTGACAGCAAAGGATTTAGCAGGCAGTGTCATTCTAAGACGGTCCTTGTTATTATTTTTTTATTTGCAGCGAAGTTTCACAACTTGTTATCGTTCACACTGTTACTTTAAACTGCTTTCGACCAATACATTCATACCTTGATGGAAACATTGGGGTCAGTAGAGTTATATATCCATCCCCTGCTTCTGCATTAATCCTTTGCTCCCTGCTACTTTAAAATGATCAGCCATCATTGTACAGAAAGAAGACAATGGTACAGGCTCAAGCTGTTGATGATTATTCAGTCCAATAGTCAAGATGCATCTGTGGTGTTCTTAGCCCTAAGGACAACTCAACCTTGATAACAGCTGAAAGCCTGTCATCAATACTGAGCAGAATGGCTGCAAAGTATTTGGTTCTGCCAGTGGGAACACGTCATCTCACCGTCATCTGTGGTATAAGAGCAACGTTGTCACGTTCAACAAGCGTACTCTGTGTCACTTAGTGTACGAGTACATTCTTGTTTGTCTTCTCACTGGAATTCAAGTTTCTTCGAATGTGTGCAAACTGCAACACACATGTAAGCCACAAAGTGTGAACAATTTGATTGATATTATTCTGGTGAAACTACAATAGCCACCCTGTCACTCACACATGCAGCTCGAGAGTATCGTCGCAAACGGAGCATCCTGATGAGCTGTTTAAAGCCTTGTAAGTCCTGCTTGTGTGCAGTGGGTTTGCTGTGCTGTGTGGATGCATATGAGCTTTCATTGCTGCATTCAACGTAAATTAATGATCAGTCCCCTCTAAGAGACGTTTGTCTTTGCTGGATGAGACGAGTGAAACTAGTTTCTTATTGGTTTGTTTATTCTTTCCAGCCCATAATGCATCATGTCGATATTTCCCCACAAGTTTTATAGCTGAAATTACATGATGCCGTTTCCAGGGTGCTTTCAAACCAGTTCTGTGCCCGAGTGCTCCACGAGCAGCCTGTCACACAGCTGCTGTTTGGGCTGTCACCAGCATGTAGCTCCAGTTTTGGCTTGCAGTCTGATGCATGACGTTTGAGTACAAGAATCAAAAGTGTATTGTTGTACTGTTTATTTAATCAAAGAATGGATGTTCGACCCTAATTTGGTCCCTCATTTTGGTCAACGAGAATTGAATTTAAAATTGAATTGATCCCTTTAGTCTTTTAAAGAGCTACTTATTTAAAAGCCCTTCATTCAGTTTAAGGTGAAGTGTTTGTATTTACAGACATTCTTTAAATATGCTGTATTTGTTATGGTTTTCTTGTGTGTATGACTGTGTGCCATTGTGTTATTGTGTATAGGAATGCAAGTGCTGGAGTGGAGTGGTGTTCCTTTGACGGGGAAAACCTATGAAGAGGTACAAGGGCTGGTTGGGCAGCCATGCAGTGAGGCAGAAGTGTGTGTCAGACTGTGAGTATAAACTTCTACCTTTCTCTCCCGTGTTCTATAATTAGCAATCCACACTCATCCTTTCATTTATTTATGTTCTTCCTCATTCTCTAATCATCGACATCATCTTAAATTTCCTTCTTCATTTTCCCGATGTCATCTTATGCTCTTTCTTTTTTCCAGGTAGTCATGACTTGAAAAAAGTTAAACCCACATATTACACATTGAATTCTAAGAAACATTATGTCTTAAAAATATTACCTGATTTACCATTTTAAATGTTTAGTAAGTAAATCCCGATTAAATATGCCAACCCTGAATGTAGTAAGTAAGTAACTCATCTTTATCGTATATATATATATATATATATGGTGCATATTTTCTCTTTTCTACTTTAATTATCTTAATTATATGTCAAATGTTCCCTTCTGTCAGTGATCTAAACATGCTGGCTGAGTCTGACGGTTCCAGCCACCTGGATTTCCAGGAGCACAGCAAAGGTAAGCTACAGTATTTGTGTTACTTTAACACCAACATGTGATTGCTGCTTATTTCTTTTCCCCCACAACTCTCTATGTCTTCTCAATATTTTCCAATTAACTTGTGTCTCCTGCAATCTTTAGACACCTTTCCATCCACAATTCAGCCATACATTTATTGTGGCCTATTTCCCTTTGCTGTCTGATTACAAACCATTAGATTGTTCTCAAAAGCGCGACCACACTGTCCAGCCTTCATATCCAACTTGAAGTTGTGTCTTCATGACTTCGATCGCCCTTTCCATAATGATGCCGGTGTGACCCCGTTTAGGTGACAGACCTCCGAGGTCTCCAGGTGTTGACCCCAAGCAGCTGGCGGCTGAGCTGCAAAAGGTA
Organism: Pseudoliparis swirei; assembly: GCF_029220125.1. Lineage (NCBI taxonomy): Eukaryota > Metazoa > Chordata > Actinopteri > Perciformes > Liparidae > Pseudoliparis > Pseudoliparis swirei. Next base: position 7,153,824 of record NC_079397.1, on the reverse strand, counting down.
TCCCAGCAGCAGGGTCCCAGCTCCACCTCTTCCTCCGGCCTGCCCCCCACCACCTCAGCAACCTCCAGTCCCGGTCAGCCGGGATCACCGTCCGTTAGCAAGAAACGCCACAGCAGCAAGGCGAGTCAGGGGGGGATTGTTTGTTCGCACAATTTTAGCTTATTTTTAAGAATGGCTATTTTTGGTGACATGTTACAGTACTTTCCCTGAACCAGTAGCTTTTTGGTTCATAAATCACCGTACAACATTGTTAACTTCCCAGAGCTTTGAACGGCATATTCAATTTTAGAAATAATTTCTTGAGACATATTTAGTATCCTCGATTCCCTCTTTAAACATATTCTTTTTCATCTAGTGTATCTTTTTTTTTTACACAGAGTTTATTAAAATCTACCACACAAGGTAACTCATCTTTAATTATCAAAGTAACATTAAAGACATCATTTGTTAGTGCCAGTACGGAATAAATTATAAGAAATTGCCACTGGTAACTCATCTGAAATGAATATTAAAACAGATGAATCACTTTCAAAAATAGCATCTTACATAAAGAGCAGTGCAGTGTTATGTACAGTATGTACAGTACACCCACCAGTTAACATGTACTATCCGCCTCCAGATTTCTTCTAGCGGTATCTAAGCATATTGCTCTTATTTCTTCCAGACTGCAGAGGGAATGAAGACCCAGTCCCACCCGATCTCTGGAGAGATACAGGTCTGTGACACAAAAGCATGAGCACTGTAGTGTTGAAAAGTTGAAATGCAAGCGTAAATATAATGTGATCACTGTTGGTCTCACTTTGTCTCTCAGTATTTAAATGCAAAAAAATACAAAGCAAATCTAATTTTCTTTCATAGTTTCTCTCACCAAATGCAATGTAAACCATCGTAATTCAATGTGCTTCTTTGTGCAGCTTCAAATCCACTACGACAAGCAGCTTGGCAACTTGATCGTGCATGTCCTGCAGGCCAGAAACCTTGCCCTGCGAGACAACAATGACTACTCTGACCCGTTTGTTAAAGTGTATCTCCTACCAGGGAGAGGGTGAGTCAAAGGCTTGGAACCCGCAAGCACTCTTAAAGAACAGGATTGAGGTCGATTCAGGATTATTGATACATAATGACACATTTTGGGGGGGATTTTGTTGATTTAGAGAGAGATGTATAACATGGGACAGTTTTTAAAATCACTCTCAGAGAAGGAATTTAAGTTATATACCTACTTCCACATGTAGACTACAAAGGCAGCCACTTTCTTAAACTCAAACCTAATTTCCATTCATTTAAAAATCGATTTACAATTGATTTTGGCTTACCATGACATCTTTCAATGTGCAACACATGACCTTTCTTTGGTATCAATTCCATAGCACCTGTACACTGCACATCAGGTCCATCAAATGATATGTTTCACAATGTAGTTCCGGTGGCGTCATGTGACGTGAACTTGCTATGGGACTCGTTAGCCCCTTGTCGCTACCGATTGACATAAACGTTATGTACATGATATGAAGTTGCGTGTGTTGATGTTACCCGATTGATGGGAGTACTACTGTAGGTGTGAGTACAGTCAAAATCGATAGCTCTCATATTCACTTGCAATACGATCTACACATTCCCATAAATCCAGGGCGTCCTTTCTCACTGTGATTGCGCTGCAATTTAATTGACTGTCCACCTTTCATGCAGTTTGCGGTCCCTTGAGAGTGTTCTTTTCCTGGGATCGTTTTCAGATAAAAGGAATTATGTACAGCTGTGAGCTTTGCAGATGCCTCCAGTTTGATACATGCAGATGCAAAACACAACTGTGTTTTTCAGACAGGGTTATGGTTATGTTAAAGAAACTGGGAGAGTGGTAACTGACTCGCAAGCCCTGCAGCGGCCATAGGGGAAAGCTGTTAAGAAAACATGCACACTTATACGCATGTGTGCAAGTACTCGTGTATATATGCTGCATGTGTGTACACATGGACACACTCACGGCTGTCAGAGCACCGACTGCAATCCATACAAAAGGCTTTTCCACATGGAGCTGTTGCAGTGAAACAGGTGGTTATAAATAAAAGTGTAATATAGTACTTTATCTGGTAAAGAGGGAAAAATAATAGATGTGATTTTTGCAAAAAATAATCCAGATTTACAGGGCAATGTGTACGAAGCTGGAATGATGCTTCTTTCAGACATATTCACATCTATGTTTCTCCAGTACCGATCCTCCCCTTTAGTAAACCACAATGTAAAGAAAATGTTGAAGAAATTATGAAATGGAAATCAATTTCACCTTTCTCATGGAGAAGGTGTAAACAAACCACTTTATCTGGTAATGTCGACATTAAAGACGGAGGATATATTTTATGGCATCAATATGGATCAATATGACAAAAATGAAACGACAAGACGGTCAGAAAAATTTATATAAAGTACATAAAAAATACAACTCACCATTGTGCTGAATTATCGCCACATAATCACCTGCAGCAGTAAACCTCTATTTAACTAGAACGGGCACTCGGTAGAGTGCATACCTTCGCATATCACAAGATTGGGCATTGAATTATAAATATGTTGGCATTAGTTGCATGCCAATTGGAGAAAAATTGACCGTGCTATGGTAGAAAGAAGATTTTGACCTTGACCTTTGACCCGATCGATCCCAAAATCGAATCAAATGGTCCCCGGATAATAACCAATCATCCCACCAAATTTCATGTGATTCAAGAATATTTTTGACCTTTTCATGACCTTGACCTTTGACCCGATCAATCCCAAAATCTAATCAATTGGTCCCTGGATAATAACCAATCATCCCACTAAATGCATGCGATTCGGTTTAATACTTTTTGACTTATGCGAATAACACGCACGCACGCACGCATACAAATACACGGCGATCAAAACATAACCTTCCGCATTTTCAATGCGAAGGTAATTAGAACTCCTGGTATTGTCTTTTAAATGAAGCTTTCTTCCTCTTCTGTCTCCTCATTGGGCTTTTCCCCTTTTCCAAAGACGCTTTCCAGAGAGATTATATATATATATATATTTTTTGCTAGCTGTTTTTGGCTTAATTTTTGGGGTAACAGCTTTTTACACGTGACCGAGACGAGCGTCTTGAAATAAGTTGTTAAGAGGCAAAAGACGCACGGACGGACCAAAATTCCGCTTTCAACGCTCCACAGCAGTGCGCTGTGCAGTAATGATGGTCAACAAACTATGTAAACACCAGTTAGATATTTTATATATATTGTTTTCACACACAAAAGATGCAGACCCCGTCCTGTACAAAGAAAACCAAAAATGTATAAATGCACTCATCTCTCTACAGCTGTTCCACGAGCAGCAGATTTCCACTATGGTTGCCAATGGATGCGTTTCATCACCTGATAGCTCTCTCAACACAACTCATGAGACACAAAAGCACAAATTCAATCCACCCCTGCAACACACCGCAGTTCCCCGTTCTTGCCTCTTACCTAAACACACACTTAATAAATCCCACAATAAAACTAAATCTTCAGTGATCTCCCCTTTCCACATCCACACTCACAGTGCACAGACACTCTTTGAACCCCCACCCTCCCTCTGACTATTGTTTGTGTATGTTGTTCTCTATATTTAATGCATGCTGGACCCTCTCAGTCAGGTCATGGTTGTCCAGAACGCCAGGTATGTGACTTGACCACTTTTGGTACTTTGGTTTTGTTTTGGTTTTAAATTTGGTTGTCAGTTTGGTGAAAGTAACAATACGTCCACATTTTCTTCCAACTGATGGGTAGCTTGATGATACAAATCAGTTTGTTCAGTTCCACTAACTCCCTTATATTGTGCATTTTCCCTGGTCCCATATCCTCATGATGTTCCACCCACCTGTAGGCTTAGCATTGCATTTTCTAGGACTTGAATTCCTAAATATTAACATCGTCCCATGTTTTTAACATAACATTAATAAACTGATATTCCCCTGTGCTGACAATTAACGTTTTCCGGCTAACTGTTGTGTGTTCCTGGTCGATATTCCTCTTTTGTTCCCAACCATTGTGATTTGAAATCCTTACATTGACCCCGACTCCCTTTAGTTTGTCCCTGTTTTGTGATTAAAGTCCCTCAGTAACGTCCTACATCGTGCCCGGACATTGTACTGTACTCTTGATGCCCCGCCACATTCAATACAATACTCCCATTATTTTTGCTCTGCAGTCCTTATTCATCACATTTTCTTTCCAAAATACTGTAGATGGTCCTCGTCTTTACCAAACTAACACTGACAGACTTACTCATTTACGACACTCGCAAAACTCTCCACACTGCAAAAAACATCCATCTTATCAAGTTATTCATACTTTACTATATTTTTTATTAAAACAAGTGAAATACTTCAGTAAAGTCAGATCATGCTATTATTGTGCACATTTAATTTTACGGTATTTTTTCTTCTGTTGTCAGTGATTGGCAGAATTATTTACCTGACTGAGTTATTGATACTCGCCAAAACAAAACTTTTATCAGAGATGAATCCACCTCTCTTTCTTTACTGGCATACATTTTCACTTGTTTTAAAACATCAACGATTTATGAGACAAAATGACTTGATGGACATCAAAATGGACTTTTTTGCAGCCGCCCTAACATCGTATCCTGCCGTCCATACATTGTTTCTGTCCAAACAATGTGCTTCACATTCATCCTCTCCCTTCTACTGTCTGCATTTTGCACACTATATGATGCTCACTGCATTGTGGTGGTCCACTATCCTCCGGGGCTTCTGCCCGTCTGTGACCACGTGCATCTTGTTGTGATGTCTTCCCCCAGTGCTGAAAACAAAAGGAGGTCCAAAACCGCAGGCAAGAGTCTCAACCCGGAGTGGAACCAGACTGTCATCTATAAAAACATCCACCTGGAGCAAGTATGTGGTCATGCACACATTGTTCACAAACACAGCTGCACACTGGGTCATACTATCTGAAATATCACAGTCATAATTGTGTAAAATACTATTCTTTCTACAACCCTCCCATATTCAGTGTTTGTCACACAGTCGAACTCACAATGTGCCGACCTCCATGTTAAAACTATGATTCTGTCTTTTCTCTGCTGGCATGCTGACAAGCATTGTGGCCATTGTTTTTTAGTAGAGCAGATAGATATGACATCGGGATTTAATTATATCATTTTAGATCCCATTTAAGATTCATTGGAATCATATTAACCAGATAAAATGTATGGACTTCTGTTGTCTGTTTTCTTTCAGCTGCTGAATGTCTGTTCCCACTTTAAGCCCAGAGCATATGTTTATTTTTATTTAAGGCGAGACAAAAAAAAAATTCATGCACTAATCAATTTGGAGATTTAGGTTATTTATTTTCCATTACATGTGTTCTTTCATACACATTAAGGTTGTTTTTTTTAACGTTGTTTGATAAAGTAAGTAGGTTTCTCCTAAATTCACCAAAAGTTAGCATTAGATAATGCCTCATATTGTAATAATAAGAATGAAACATAACATTTCGGAAAACATTCACCGAGGGTATCTTCCCTTTATGTTGATGTGACTAAATAGTTAGTCGGTATAAATATGCATTAACTTCCTATCTGTGTGTGTGTGTGTGTGTGTGTGTGTGTGTGTGTGTGTGTGTGTGTGTGTATCAGCTGAGAAAGAAGACCCTGGAGGTGAGCGTGTGGGACTATGACAAGTGCTCCTCGAATGATTTCTTAGGAGAGGTAAACCTCTTTCACCATAAGTTCAGTTCAGTGATGTACCCACACATTGTATGCACATGCCCATTAAACTGCTGTGTTTGTGCCCAGATCCTGATTGACCTGTCCAACACCGCCCAGCTGGACAACATCCCGCGGTGGCTCCTGCTGAAGGAGCAGACTGAGGGGGACCACCACCGACGCTCCCACTCAAGCCAAGGCCGACATAGTTCCTCTAAACCCTCGTCACAGCACTCCTCACCTAAAACCACCGGATCCGCCGCACATGACAATCAGGATTCCCCCAAATCATCCGTCAGCAAGAGCCGAAGCCACGGGATCTTTCCAGATCCGGCCAAGGGTAGGACGCTATGAACTTTCCTCCGCTGCTTAACTTCATCACCATGCTCTTCGAATAACCTGTAGTCTGTACTCTGCTGCGACAGTTTCCCTGCTTTCTTCTTGAATTCTGTGTTTCTTCCTTCTTCACACACTGTGCTCTCTTCCTGTCACTGCTCCTCTCGCCTGTATCTCACCACTATCTCAGTGTCTGCTTCTGTCCACCTGTTTCTCTCTCTGTCTTTTCTCTTTTCCGGCACCGACACGCTCATTTTTGCGCACCCATCGTAGCTTCAGCTTCATGCTTTTTTGCTTTCTCATGGTCTATTTTCTTGGTTGCCAATGATGTCACCTAGCTCAAAGGCCTAGCCTTAGCTTACCTCTATCTGTCTTATAACACAGAGGGCAACATGGCCGTGGAAGGCTTTGAATACTTATAACCATCAAATTTATTACGGATGCTTGAAGATCATATACTTAAATAAGGCAGTCACCATGCTGTTTAAAAGCTGTTTTTAATGGGCCAGCTTCTAAATCACGACAGGTGGTACACAAAAGGCAACAGTATCTAACGGTAATTTGGTGAATCTGGTTGTTTTAGACACGCAGGTGCCCACTATCGAGAAATCTCACAGTAGCCCTGGCACATCGAAGCCTTCCCCGTCCGAGGGCCAGAGCCAAAGCCACGGACAAAGCCAACACTCTCGCTCGCACGGCGCTTCACGCTCCAGCAAAAGTGGCGCACGGCAACACCATCAGGACACCATCAGGATAGCAACGGGCGATGCCCTACAGCAGTCACGGCAGCAGCTGCCGCAACGCCTTCAACCAAGTAAACCAGGACGCAAATAAAGTCTACGCAGCATGGCCTTCTCGTACTCATCTCCTCTACCTTTTTTTTATTTTTTACCCCTGTTCATTTAGTTACTTTTCTATTGGTTTCCCTCACCCGGGACACCCTCTGTTCCTCCCCCGTTGTGTTCACAGTGTGTCAACCTCCCACCGCTTCTCTTCTGTGCGTAGTCACAAGTGTGTAGAGCCAGCACCTCACCTGTAGCACACTGTCTTTGTCAGTCTGACCCTGTTTCAACAAACCCAAAGAGGGCGTAATGGTTGCTTATTAAAGGCCAGATTTAACCACTACATAATAATAATAATAATACAAATTGTTAATAGGCTAAATCGTATTCTCTAAAATGATTTAACTTGAAGCTAAACAGAAATATTTACTTGTAGGTTTAAGTTTTGGTTTTGAATAATAATGTGAATATATGAACTTTACTTGGAATGAGAAGAAGAATGACGGTATGGGAAATAAAAGTAAAATCTGAGAAGACACTGCAGAGTAAATTCAGAAGGAAAAAATCTGCAAAATCTGTCAATAACTGCCAGAGCACGGTGACACCTCCAGCTCTCTAAAATGACAAGATGAGCACGTTATAAACTATTTATAGTTCAGTTGATGGAGCAGAATTCAGGAAATCAGCGAGCAGTTTGGGATTACTTTGTTGATCCGTCAGTAAAACAGAAGAAAATTGCAATCCCACCCCCTCCCAAATACATCATCAACCTCTTTTGATAGTCTTCTTTTCTTTTAGTTATTTTTGAATTCCTTTTTGTTAACATTCAACAAGCTCCCCGACTAAAATGACTCAGCATGCAGTCTGCTAACCCCCCCCCCCCCCACCCGCCCCTTTTGTTTGAACTATGGGACTCACAATGCACCTCAGTAGATGCTGCACATTCCCCCCAACCTTTTAGTGACATGCAGGAGGGGCAAAGGTGCACTGCACACTGTGGCTGCATGCGATTGACAGTCACGCTGGTTGCCATGGGGAAGATAAACCGCTCTCTGAATCTCCATCTTGCTCCTCCCTCCTTCCATCTTAAACTCCAACCCCAATGACCTCTGTTTCCTGGCGTTGACACCCTGACACCTGACCTGTGCCCATGAAAATGAACACGTCCAGGCCAAAGAGGCCGCCTCTCACTAAGGCACCAGAGACACAGCGTAGTGGGCGTGCTCACCATTCAGAGAGCCCAGTCTGACTGGTTGCCTGCCCTGCCATCGGTTGTGTCAGCCAAAGGGAGCAGAGCAGACGGCAGACACCTGACCCTCAGGAAAGCCGTGTCAGAAGAGAGGCCGCACAGCACCGGAGGTGAGAGTTTGCCCAAGAGTCTCCTCTCTGTCGCGTGACTGAAGCACAGATGGAGCGAGGAGAGAAAGAGAGAGTGAAAGAAAGAGAGGATGCGATACTACTAACGCACACCTGCAGAAAGAGAGAGGGGAGTCTTTCAAGATAATAAAAGAGCCAGAAAGATGCATTCAGCCACATCACCAGAGATCCATGCAGCGAAACACACTTTCTTAACGGCCACCAACACAGTTCACTAATACCAGGAAATGAATGTCCCGGGTGATTCAGAGAGTTCACTCCCACGTTGTATTGTTTCATTGAACTGGTATTAGTGGAGCTCTCGCGAAACCTTCATGACCACATGTTGAGTGGCCTGAGAGAAAAGAGGTGTCGGCATGGATTCTGTTCCGCACCACATCCACGCATCTCACTTCATTCATTCACCTGATCAGCTGGTTGAGGATTTAAACATGTATTTCTGAAAGAATAACATCTAAAAATAGGTTGCATATAAACAGGGTTCATACAACAATATTCATTAAAAAAAGGCACACTTATAAACATCCTTTAAACTCCCACAGAGATTAAACTATATTCATATAATTTGGATTTTTAAAATAAACTGGTAAAATTAAGATATTAGAGTATTAATAACGGTTCATGGAGATGACTAACAATGTCAGTATGGGTCTACCTGCCTCTCGTTTGGTCTACTTTTGCATAAACATATATATGTGATGTTTCTCTGGATGTACTTGTCTGTTCATGTGAAAGCTTTATATGTGAGTTATTACCGTCTAGTCTTTGTCTGAGAGAAAGTAAAGTACGTGTTCATATGCTTCTTGCTAGTGCACGGTGTCTGTGTCCTATTCATTACAGTCTTTTGCACTTTGAATAAAGCTTCCCTCTTACTTGCGACATACAATATTTTTAAGTATGAAGATGATTATGATGGATTTTAGCTGCCGCAAATAGTATCTAATGCTTCTTGGGCATAGTTTTTACGATCTTGGATCCGGCAGAGGTGCAATTAGTCTTCCTGTCTCTGTCGTAATGGGTATGGTATCTCTGCACAGCTCGGTCCAGCTACAGATCCGGTGATGCCCCGGTCACAGCAGCCTCATTGGACAGCGGCCTGAGTGGCAGTGCCTACAGCCTATTGGACGAAGAAGGAGAGATGAACGAGGTGGACAGTGCTATCTTCCAGGTGCCGCGACTGTAAGTCACCATCTTCAATATTTTCATCTTAAAAACACTCACTTCCACCTTTTGGATGTGCTATGAATGTTGACATAATGGTAACGTACTACTTGTGCACCGAAGATGAAAAGAGACCAATACATTCAAACTGCTGTCTAGTTGAGTGATTAACAGGTTTGTATTTCCCCTCTCTTTAGTGGAAAGATCCCAAACGGCACAGACGAGATGAAATCATCAATGGGACACGGTGACACCGAAGGTTAGACATACAGTACATGTGTGTGTGTGTGTGTGTGTGTGTGTTTATCTTGATGCCGATTAGTATTAAAAACCTTACACTAATACATGCATGTTTTGAATGGCTAAATAACTCATCGAGATATGATTGTTCTAGTGTCAGAGTTATAAACTTTGACCACTATCCGATACAGTATTTAGATTAATTTCGATGTCCTGCCTCAAAAAAGAAACGTTTTTGTTTAATTAAATTCCTCATTAATAAATAACATTGACTTTTATTTTTTCTCTTCTTTTTTTGCATATGTTTACCTTTAAAAACTAGTCTCTATTTATGATTACTTGACTAATTCCAGAGCTATTATTAAAATGTATACATGCGTAATTAACATGTCTCTTCCGTTTCTGTGACCTTTTGAGTGAAGTTGCAAAGGTGCAAAGATGGCTTTAAAAAGCTAGAAAGAAGTTTGTTGTCTCATTGTCACATGTACAGCTCAGTGTGAGACTGAAGCTTTACACACACACAAACACACACAAATACACACACACAAACACATTAACTTATTTATTCTTATTCGCATAAATTATTCATCTCTTTATCATCTGCTCTCGGTTCTCTAAATCTTTTTAAGCCAATATGTCTCTCTCATCTGGTCATAAACACATAAACACACACGCACACACACCTCGTGGCTACCCTTACCGTTTGCCAGGGTCTTATTGACCCAGCTTTTATGTCTTCCATTTCCATTCAGCTCCCAAGGCAATCTGAAGCCAACCAGAGCTCCTCATAACCTCTCCCCGTCCTTGTTAAACAAATAAATGTGATTGCGCGCAGGCAATGTTTGATATTACTTGTCATGAGAGTACACTTTATCTCCAGCAGAGGGCAGTCACACGCAGAAGACACCTGATTTTAAAGGAGTGAGAAAACAGAGCAGTTTGTAGTTTCACTGTGCCTGAGCTAATTCAGTTTGTGTGCTGTGTGTTCGTGCGTGTGCATGTGTGTGTGTGTGTGTGTGTGTGTGTGTGTGTGTGTGTGTGTGTGTGTGTGTGTGTGTGTGTGTGTGTGTGTGTGTGTGTGCGTGTGTATTCAGGTAAGTCACAGGTAATGGGAGAGATCAAGATTGCCCTGAAGAAGGAGATTAAGACAGAGGGAGATCAACTGGTCCTTGAGATTCTTCAATGTCGCAACATCACCTACAAGTTCAAGTCCCCTGACCACCTGCCTGGTAGTGTATACAAAACAAGGCACACACCACACACACCTTCATTTCATTCATGCGTTGGCATACAGACAAGCGGTACTTTCATAAGGTCTCAACATGCAGGACTTTTCAAAAGCGGTAGTTTCTTATTTTATTACCCTTTGGTTTATTATTATTTCCACTAGTTCTGTCGAAACTCTTCAACGTCTCTTATTATATGTGATGCGTTACATTTTCATCATTTTATCATATGACAGCTTGGAGGCCCACACAGCCCACACTGTGTATAAAGAAACTGGCATCTGACATCCACCAAAATCCTTGCCAGTTTTCTTTTGTGCAGAACCACAGGTGTCGTGATGGTGTTTTCCCTTCAACATTCCTCTGGAAATCAGCATTAGGCATATAGTTGACCTAGTTACCAATAATATATTACTGTACATCGAAAGTGTCCCTTTTTTACAGTTGCAAACCATGCCCAGAAGGCCAGACTCTTGATGATAAATGAATGTTATTACTGTAGCTGTCTTGTCATTTCGAAAACCAGCTACATTACTTATATGACATTATTTAGATTAGCCGTGAAACTGCAATTCTAAACACTGGAGAGACGAGTTTCTGGTGTCCAGACTTCTCTTCCCTCGTTAAAACACAGATTGCCGCCCACCTCTCCTCCTCTTATAATATTAACATCCTAATACCCGAGCTGCTTGCCACTACTTTGACTATGCTTCCAGATGGGATCTGCACACAAAAGGTTATTTCCATTGACAGAATGGACAGAATGTGTAGCAGTGACTCATAGCATAAACACTTTGTGCATCTGCGACTATTTCTAAAGCTGGTATGTAGAGTTTCTTCTCTTGGTGTTAAGTGGCCTAAACGTTCTAAACAAAGTATTTGGTATTCGATATCATATAAAAGAAAAAGAAAGATTCATGTATGATGTCAGCTTTACATTGATGTTCATATGTGTCCACAGATCTGTATGTGAAGCTCTATGTGGTGAACATCGCTACCCAGAAAAGGATCATCAAGAAGAAGACCAGAGTGTGCCGTCATGACCGGGAGCCATCTTTTAACGAAACCTTCCGCTTCTGTATGAACCCGGCCGGACACTCGCTACAGGTAATCCGGTCCCGAACACACACACACACACACAAACACACACACAACAGGATCAGAGCTACACATTTTAAATATTATACAATCCGCAATAATTTCTCACTCGCAGTTTAAGATTCTGGCCGAGAAAAAATGTATACCGTTCTTGTGTATGTCTGATGAATATAGAACCAGGAGACAGTTAGCTTAGCTTACCATAAAGACTGGATAGGCTACGGGGGGAAACTGCGTGCTTGAAAAGTAAAACTATTCCTTTCAGCATACACCGATTTGTGTTGGATTTCTTTCAATATTCAATCACAAGACTTATGTTCTTTCCACATCAGCTGTTCCTGGTGTCCAACGCCGGCAAGTTTGTGAAGAAGACTCTGATCGGGGAGGCGTACGTATGGCTGGACAAAGTCGACCTACGCAAGCGAGTGGTGAGCTGGCACAAGCTGCTCGCCAGCACCGCCCACATCCACTCATAGGAGGAGACTCAATCCAACAAAAACTGAGCTTAAGAGATCACAAAGGAGGTTTCTGTCATCTGGGGATGTTTAGGTTCAACATCTGTAACACCGAGCCACTCTCGTTGTTAAAAGGTGGATTGGGTTCGAAAATATCTCTTTCTTCAATCTTTGTTTCAGGGCTAAATTTTTTGGGGCAATTCCGATGATGATTTCTGTCGTGCAGGAAGTCTGGAGGAAGTAGTAAATGCGTTTACAGGAAATGAACAGACGTTTACAGGACGTACGGTGTACAGTAGAGTGTAGCCAGGGCTGAGGAAAAAGAGCAGGTGCTGAGTTCAGAGGTCAAGCACAGAATCAACCAGGTATTAAACACTAGAATACACAACAAACACACACTAACAGATTCACACGATTATTTAAGACAACTTTGCACACTCATTCACGCAGAAGAGACATTTTTAATTCTACAGGGAATGGGACACACTTTATTTATTTAGATGTTTTATCCATAAAAGATTTTCCTCATTCCTTTATTATGAGCGCAGAGTTTTATTGATTTACAAAGCATTTTGGGAATAAGATATTTAAAACTACGCTACGGAGACATTGTGTTTATTTTTGTATTATGATATAAGCGTAGAATTCTATCATTTGATTTCTCCTCAATTATTTAAGTACTTAAAAATCTATCCTGTAAAGGATGAATAGTATATTTTGTAACACACTACCTAACGTTCCAGTTCAAGAGAAATCTCAGCAGGCATGAATTTATTCACAGAAACATCTCTTTGTTCACTTTTCCTTTTTTTCTCCATAAGTGGAAACTCAGTTCTATCAAATCAATATTTTTTGATCATGAACACTATATATTTTGCACATGAGTCTATCTATATGGTATGCTGTGCCACATTTTCTGTACAAAAAACAAACATCACCTCTAAGGTTCACTTTGTATATAGTGAAGTGTCATAGCTGGAAATTATATAACATATATAGATAGATATATAGATCTTTATCACAGACAATCGAGTCTTGATGATTGTGACATAGAGGTTTTATTTACCCATAATGCCCTTTAGAATGTGAGAGATGTACCAATTGAGATTTAGGTACTTCTTGTTTTTCTTTGTGAGATCCAGGCACAATTACGATTCCTATATCAGTCCTGCTTTCAGTTATAGGAGCAGTCCACTCAACAATGTGTACGTTTGTGTGGTATTTTTGCACTTTTTCTGCTTAGAATGTAAATCTGACGTCATTTTCTGCTAGAAATGAGATAGCCAGACAATGTTTTTATTTCCAAGTGGAGGAAGTAGAGCGATGCCAATAATAGGGGATAGACAAATGTGCCGGAAACCATCCAAGGAAAAGCACTATTACTATTCTAATATACGACAATGCTTTTACAGCAGCATGTTGATGTTTTGTCCCAGCTTTATTGTCATAAATGTGTTGTCTTGATATTACCACTTCGGATCACCAATGCTGTGTCTCAAAGTCTACTCTGTCTATCGTGTCTTGCTGTGTGCTTGTATGGGGGTCAAGAGGCAGGAGAGCTGGTTCATTCATTATTTTCAGTGCAACTTAGTGAAAATTGATATCTAAGTGATTTCTATGCAACGTCTACTGTGTAAAGGTGGTAACTGCATCTTGACTTGCCAGAAATGTGAGTAGAGAGGAAACATTGACACAGATATTTATTTTGCACTGCAGTGTTTTCATGTCCTTCATGATTATTGCTTCAATGTGATTTTTTTTACATGTTATTTTGTATTGTTAATATCAATCTTTATTTATTGCCTGTACGCCTATTTTATATGTTGTATTATATCTCTTTACAGGACATATCAGGTGTACATATTAAAAACACATTGAGGGATTTTGTTTTATACACAATGTCGTACTTGTTTACAAGGTTTACAGGGCCTGAAACTCCTTGGCACCAACACACACTCACATTATGGCAATTCACATGCACAAATCCCAAATTGCACATCGTTATGAATTAAGATAAGAAAATAATAGCATTCCTATTGAAAATATTCTAATTAGCTTGCACTCCCCATTTGAATAGTTTAATTTGTCTGAGTGAAATTACCCAAAAAATAATAATAAAAAGTTGTACACAATGGATGTTATACCTGCTATGATCGTAGTTTTAAGGTCAGTGTATTATTTTAGTTTTTCATACCTCATGTGCTTGTGTGTAGCATCTTCATAACAAGTCCATGCATGTCATTTGCTGTAATGCATATCTCTTCTTTTAAGTGTTGTCTGTCGAAAACTATTGACTTTAAAATCTCTCGTAACACACAAAGAATTACACACTCTATCTCTCACACACACACACGCACACACACAGATGCTATCTCTCTCTATTTCCAACCTTGTAAATACATAGCTTTTTATACTGGGGTTTGGGGAGCAGTAGTTCTTTTAGCAGACAAAAAAAGTTGTGTGATCATAGAAGTAAAAGGATGTTTTTTTCTCTCTCGATCAATGGATAGACTGTGAAACGACCATACGTCTGTCCATAGAGACACAGATTTACCCGACCCTTTACATCAAACACTAAAGGTTCACCAGAGTCTCACTACACAGAATTATATCTCACAACTCAAGCAGTTGCAGGATAATTTAAATGTGCTCACACTGGATGTTGCATGTTTCGTTGGTGGTTCATACTATTTTTGTGTCCAGATATTATTAGAAAGAAGAAGAAAAAAAGAATAAGGTACGGAAAGATATAGAACAAAATTGCTATCGGAGGGGGACATGATGAAGAAAAACCTATTCAAATGATTGAAGATGTATGCTGACTGTACAAAGATTATGCTTGTAAAACCTGGTCTGGTTTTTCACTTGTAAGTAAACATAAAAGAAAAAAAATCTACTGTCATGGTTTTGTGATTGTATACAGGAGGTATTGATGAATTATGCAAATTGTGCTGTAAAAATGGCTGTTGCCCCATGTCTAAATATTAAATATCAGTACAAATTAAATGATGTTGTTGTGTATTGCATTACTGATCAGAACCCAGTTGTAAAACAAGGGGGGGGGTAATTTAGGGTGATCTTTACCTTTTATAGCTCCCTGAGAGATTTCATAGCGAGTTAGCAGATGATTCGATTAGTGAAGTTTTGAAAAGCAACCACAAGATGGTGCCATATGCTTTCATTTTGAGCACAACTTAAAAGTCTATGGTTACATTCCTAGGCCCTTACACATCTGGGTTTACAGTTGTTTTTACTTACTGGTTTATTCAACCATAACACTGTGAGACCGTCTCTTGTGACAAGTCACCATCCAACTTCACAGTGAGAAAGGTTCTGATTAGCTCCCGGTGTGAGTAAAGTGTCTTCATGCTCACATAGTTATTAGTCCATTGATGAAATAGCTAATATAAGATGAATGTCATCGAATGTGGTTGTATTTACTGCCACCCTCAGTGTTCAGGGGCGTTCAGTTATTTCTTTCTAAGGCCTTGCTGTGCTCTTTGCACTGTGACATGTCGGCCTTTTGACCTTTTTCTCCAGAATGTCCTTGCCACACCATGAAGGGCAAAATCAATTCATCAGGGAGCTGCATTTCAGCTGATCCAACCACTTGCTGCAGGAGTAGAACTCACAGTTTTCCTCTTTCCCCCCCTGGCTTCCGCTGTTTTGGTTTTGTTTGTTTGTCCCAACACAAAACATCCCCACAGCACAGCTTCGACTCACAGAAAACACAGATGTCCCATCAACCTATGGTTCCACTTTGATAGTTAGTTCATTTCCTGTTTTAGTGAGGTTAGAAAATGCATCTTTTGTTTGTTTCATTAGATCCAACTCATGGGTGGTCTTGTCTTCTTCTTTCCTTGAGCTAGGTTAGGAAAACAGTGACACTGCTCTTCGAAGCTTGTTTCCAAAGGCCTAAGATCATGTACCTTTCACTCACTCAGTACAAATTAACGATGTCCGATGACACAATTAGCCACAGTGTGTGTGTATATGTACACACAAATACTTTTCCTAAGTCATGGCAGTGTTGATTTGTGTACTGGAAGTTGATAAGAACAAACTTTTCGAGGACATTTGGGAGGCCAGTAGTGGAGCGTCACATAAGGGTTTAAAACTGGACACTCGGATGATTTTGAAGGGAGTGTTCCCGTCAATTTTTTTGGCAAACTGTTAGCATTTAATATAGAGTACCACAGATAATTGGACAGATGTATTTGAAATAGTTCCAAGATTTGTTGCATACCTGGTCCACAGTGTAGGTTTGGAACGCCAGCTTTAATAACAGAGGTGAATCAGTCGGTACTGTCCTCTGTTTAGATTCAACCTTTTTTAAGACCAAGTTTCCATTGGATAGAGAATAAAACACAGGAGCTGAAGAGTGCATTTGGGAATTCATCAGACATCAACCTAGGCCAGTTTGTGTGACGTCAGAAAGACTTAAGGAATGTGGCCGTGGGTTCAGCAGCAGCTGATGAACACGGAGGGATTACATCGGCTTTGAAGAAAAGTTGTTACTTTGAGTTGCAGCCAACAGATTAAAAGGCTTAAAGGCCGAACATGTGCTGTTTACTTCCTGAGTGTGTCACGCCAAAGTATGTTTGGATTATCTTTATGTCTGGTAATGATCTGACGTCTCAAAACACTTGTGCTTTTGATAGCTACAAATGTTACAAGCAGTGTTAATTGATTTGCAACATTCTGCTGCAGTGAGAGCATTTGTAAACTTCTCAATTTACATTTTTCATTTTCATGTTTCTGATTAATTAAAAAAAATCTGTTGCACACATTTAAAAACATTGTGCATTTTAAATACTAACATCCTCTATTGAAGTTCAAAATGTTTCATTTTTCTTGCTGGCACTTTTCAGATTTAATGTCCACATCACGTCATTTAACATTCCTGAACTCATGGAACATTTAGATGTCCTTCACGTTGCAGTGTTTATGGGTTAAAATATATGAGTGCCAGCATTTATACTATTCTGCCTGCAGGGGGAGGGAGACACTCACTTTGCAGAGTCGCCACACTATGAGAACATTTATTTCCTATTCCTCCTCCATCAAACTTCACAAGAACTAATGTTACATACCGCCTCAAAGGCTGCAACATGAAGGGAGACCAGACACGTATAAATGTAATAGATATACACGTATTTTAAGAATACCACAACTACGCTAAGCCTTCACTGCTTCAACAAAGCCGTGTTATCTATTCCCAATGTTTCTCTTTAGATTACCTCAAATTGTGTTAATATTCTATCAAAAACACAATACTACTGTAAAATACCAAGTACTCTGTAATAAAAGATGTTTTTTATTGATAAAAGTAATCAAATGTTTGGTTAACCCTAATAAACCAAACCCGAAGCAGTGTTGTGAAGATCCTCGGTTTCCACTTTCATGTCTTCATAATAGAGTTATGTGGCCTAATTCAGTTATTCTGGCTGATTCACTTTGTTCTTAAATACCATGCAGGCCCTGTACAGTTATTTGAGGCCACATGATGACTAAAGTTAGGACTCTTCATCATGGTTGAGGATCTGGTGTAATTATAATCTTTGCATGGACACCTGTTGCAGGCACCATACATGGCTGTGATCGCTGTATGAGGCCCAGGACGCAGCAGAGAGTCTACACTGTGTATATCTAAATAGAGAAAACATTTTACATTTAGAAGAGTGCTGAGGTCTGGACTCTAAACTGTATTTAAAAAGTTTGACCCATGGCTGTATAAACTGAATATTGATAGATGTGTTGAACAGAATAGTTCAACATTTTAGAAAAGGAACTGCTGGCTGTAGCTTCATATTAAAAGTAACCAACATAATAATATAAGACAAATAATATATTTGTTTTAATCTCTGTAACTGTTAAATCATAATTGTGGGTATTAATTATCTCGAATGCTCAAGCACCTCTCGTGTTGCCACACAGGCAGACAACTTGGTGAGTTTAATTTAAGATGACATGACACGTCTCGTATGAGATGACTTTGGGCCTGTTGCCTGCATACATCGCCATTTGTTTTTTTGGTGTGAATGGAGTGTGTCCTGATGCCTTTAGGTACATCAGTGTCTAAACCACGCAATACAGCTGTACACACACCTGGCACAGTGCACCTTTTTAGTTGGCCTTAATTTAATGCATTACTGTTACCCATCTTCTCATAGCCTAGTGTATTGTGATAAACCATCTAACTTACTTCACCTCCACTTCTATCCTTTCTTCAAAGGAGGAGTGCTTTTGAGAGGAGGGTGTAAAGGGTAAGGACATGTTTGTTGACTCCTCATCTGCTCCTCGCTGAAAACATGCAATGTTTGATCAAAGGAAGCCGAGCTCTCCCTGCCTGATCGCTGCTGTCTACATTATACCCTTTCTCTCCTTTTATTTTCCCTGTGGTCTTCCACATTCACCCTCTTTATCCCTCTTCTCAATAACTCCGCCTCCCGTTCTCCCGCTTCTGATGGATCCCTCAGATCCTTTTCTTCTAAAGATGTGTTTGTTCCCCTCCTTTGCCTTCAAAGATGTGAGCCTGCGTCAGGCAGGGACCTGGATGTGTCCTGCGTCTGTGCTTCGCAGAGCGGTGAGGCTGATCAAAACGACAGAGATGTGGCGGTGCCGCGTCAGGCGCTGCTGTCGCCAGATGCATCAGCTCAGCCACGGGGGAGACAGGGTGCACACAGCCATCACACACACATCGCCAAAGAGGAACCGTCAAAGTTCAACTGAGAGGTCATTTTAAAGCATAAATAATCTTTGAGATGTGGTTTTGTTGTTGCAGAGAGGAAACAAACAGATACGGTCAATTTAATGTTAGAGTTGTTGAGATTTTGCTTTATTTTATCGCTCTATGGATGTAAATGCTGGCAATCTGTCATTTCTGCCACTTTTGACTTTGGTGATATCCTCGTTTTTTTTTTCTCGGACATTTGGGTCTCAAGATCTGGATGAGATTCTGTACAGACATAAGTACTCTTCAGGATTCAATAATATCAATTCAGTTTGCCCAGTGGCATCTCAATACAATTACAGAGACCTGTTAGATAGCAGGAGAGGAGAAACCATCTGGACTGTGAATTAATGACCGGAGCAATATTTCCTGCTCCCGCTGGTTCTGTGGTTTTTAAAATGGCCGATGATGCACAGACAGAGATGTGATGTCACTGTGACTGATGTTAACATCTTGATATTAGATGAAGCCATAGTCTGGAAACATGCATGTGAGGTAAGTATGCATGACAGCCTGGTAGAATGTCAGAAGATAAAAGCTTTCGATCATGAAATTCGGGCAGAGGATACATTTGGTAAGAGTCGGACAATTAAAGCATCCATCAGATGCACCGGTCACACGTGTGCTGTCCCTAAAGATTAAGCAAAGGACATGTGTTGAGTCTTGGCACCATTCACACCGTTTAAGTCTGATAACACAAGTCCAGACACAAAAACTAAAGTAATTGTAGAGGAAGGAAACAAGATTTTATTGAAGAATTGAATTTTAAAAAGAATTGAACAGGATGGCTAAGACCCTTCTTGTCCAATCACCTTGGATCCCCCCTAAAGCGTACTTCCTGTCACTGGAATCCTGTTTGACCCTGAGGCCCTCCTTCACTGGGCCATAACTTCTCCTCCTGACAGAATAACTCTCGCTAATAGTAATGTGATCAGTCAGTGCACAGAGGGCACTGAGGCTGCCCCTGTCCCGGGCGAGACATCATATAGCACACATTCCCCGTCACTTCTCTTTCACCGAGCCGACAAGGCGCAACCATGCCAACTGCCACAAAGGAGGAGACAGCGGGACAAGAAAACAGAGGTTTCTGTTGTTGTATGGTGACCTACAAATGCTGTATGTCATGACTGACGGTCAGTCAAGGACACACATGGGGATGTCTAAACGTGACCAGGATTATACACATGTACAAACATGAAGGATGCAGGATACATGTTGCTTCAGTTGCCAGTAGTCCACCATGTTCAGGCAGGGCCTGTTGCAACACGACTTTTGGAGAGAACAGGTTGATAAAGCTGTTATTTCTATATTATTTTGTGTAAAATATGCTGGATGTGATGAGCCCGGTGAGTGAGCGCTGCACCATGCTCTGCTTATAAATAGCCTTTTGACTACTTTTAACTGGTCAGATGGTAAATTTGGATGCAATTTGGCCTTGTGCTCTGATTGTGACTTGTGCCCCCCCCCCCCCCCCCCACCACCCAAATAAAACCCAATCCTTAAGAGGTGCTAGTAGGGGGACGATGCCAGGCTATTTGTTTTAAGTTACGCTGACCAGCTAGCGGGCGTTGCTTCATATTCATTGTACGAGCATGAATATTGCAAGCCTGGCTCTGTCTGCAGGTTTTTTGAAGAATTCTCCAACTGGCACCTCTTGTGCTCAGTAATTTCTCATTATTTATGCTAAGCTAAGATAACTGATTCCTGGCTGGCGCTTCACATTCAGCAGATGGATATGAAGAGACACTCAAATCCAGCAAAATTGTTGCCACCTAAATCACATCAAAATATCTTTCAGGCATGCTTTTTTTTTCTTCTATATATTCCGTCGTGTTCCATCCTTCATTACAGTTGGATGATCCAACTGTAATGATGGAAATGAATATTTTACCGATTTGGAGTCAGATTACGTGGAGACAAAAAGAAACATCCCGTCATCTTTTCCAGGGAGACACTGTTGAGGGAGATGCTGATTAAACTTTAAACTTTAAAATAATTTGCTGCCAGGGTAACCCCAAATTAACAAATGAATTGTCCACGGCAGCGTGTCGGGGAAGAAGTTGGGCCTACATACAGCATAATAAATGACCTTTGCATAAACGCAGTTTCTTGAATATTCCTTGTTCAGTAAGGGCTCAGCTGCCTGTTAAATATATGTGTTTGTCTGTGTAAGATAGTGAACAATACGAGAGGATGTGACAGTGACATTTTAACTTTTGAGAATGCTTCATCATATTGTATCATGTCATATGGTTTCAGAGGTGACCATGAATCGTTAAATATTCACAAATGTAGGAACTTGCCAGAAGAAACACTCTGTATTGTCCCTGCTTCCATTTTAAGTGTAATTTGAAGTGAGAAAATTGCCTTGGAGGCATTTCAGACATAATCTTAATAAAATGCAAATGCTATTGGCCTGCAAATGTGTTTTAATGAGCAGCTAAATTTTTTTAATGACTAAGCACCGCGTTCTCATGTCAGCTCTCATCTTAAAAATGAGAGTTAAAGCGAGCTAAAACTTCTGAAACTTATTATTAATAGCTTAATGGGTCAAATTAACACTTAAAGATACACTGTAAGAAACGCACTGTGAAATTCATAGTTATTAACTGGCAGCCATTGAGTAACTTACTTGAAATAAATACACAGTATATTACTGGTAAATAGTATACACTATTACTGCTCACAAACACAGTACATTACTGTGGACTTCACAGCCAATGGTTCATTGTTTCGTAAAGGGAAACTAAAAGCACT
Source organism: Pseudoliparis swirei (assembly GCF_029220125.1). Taxonomy (NCBI): domain Eukaryota; kingdom Metazoa; phylum Chordata; class Actinopteri; order Perciformes; family Liparidae; genus Pseudoliparis; species Pseudoliparis swirei. Next base: position 7,131,944 of record NC_079397.1, on the reverse strand, counting down.
CGGGCAGCTTTTTATGAATAACTTCTTCTTCTTCATGCAGCATGTTTTTGCCGTGTTGCCCTCTCTGTGCTGCTCCCATTGTGAACACTCACACTGATGTGTGTTCACTGGTTGGGAAAACAACAGCCCTTGTGACTCGGTCATGAGGAGTCGGCGTGGAGACAGCGAAGGGGTTGCTAGGCAACGGCAGCCGGGCAATTCCCTGGACAAGTGGGTGGGGTCGGGGGCTGGTGATAGAGGCCACACCTGCTGCCTGCCAGGAAAACACACACACATACACACACAGACACACGCACTCACACACGCACATTCCTAATTCACTCAGAAACACAACCTTTACATAAACCCCTCTGTCTCTTACTATTACACACACACTTGCACTCTTGAGTTGACTTCTTTTGTTTCTCTTTTGAGGAAACATGACCTGAAAAATGTGTACCTTAGTGGGTCACAGGTTCAAATATAAGAGCAGTGGACCGCAAAATCGTGAATCACACAACCGTTACACAAAGTTTAATATAAAATGCCCTGCAAAAAACAAATGTGTTGGTGTCTTTCCAATTTTAGCCAGCTTTCAAGGTTAACAGTGAGTATTAATTATTATTAATTAGTATTAATTGGGGTTTTTCTGCTATGAAAAATCTAAATGTTTTCTGTGAAAATGGTGCATTGATTTTGGCCACCGAGTAAATATAAGTCCTATACTCGCGCTCCTTTTTAGCTTTGAGTTCTTCTCCACCAACTCCTGCACACGATGTCTCATTTATTTAGCTGCTATAAGGTTCCCTATGTTCAGCCTGTTGCTTGATCGGTACTGTTTGGTGTTGGGCAGGTTACATCGGGTTTATCAATGTTTGATTATGAGAACATTTGGAAGTGAACCAACATACTAAAGAATCTTTATGGTTTTGTCACTATAATCGCAACCTCTGTCACATTACACTTTAAATATTGAGCTGTTATTGAGATAAACACATTTATTATAGCAGCATTAATGATGAACAGAACCAGAGTGCTTGTCAGTAGTCCAAACATGGAAGGCAATTGGGTGAATTTAGTCAAACTGAATTTGCTTTTGTAAAACAAACTGATCTTTGTTAAAATCCCATATAATCCTATTTCAGAGAGTGTTGCATTTGCGAGCCTGGTTCAAAAACAGAAGCAGCATGAGGGATCGGTGATGGATTATTATATGTGGCCAACACGGATGAATGTCTTACACTCATCTCATTCATCAATATTTAACAGGTTTATGGAATTGTGTCATTATTTGGTAATGTTCTCAAGCTGTGTGTTGTTTTATATCTATGTATAATACATACTCCAGGCCATCACTGCTCTTTGTCTGTCTGGCTGACACTGTCTGTTAACCTGCCCTGCCTCTTCACTGCTCCTCTGTAAACACTCATCTACCCAACCTCTGAGCCCAGCCTGGCAAAAGCTCCCAGAGGAGCGGTTTTTATCTGAGTTATAGTGTAACCCGAGTGGAGGGACATGGTCAGCTATTCTCCCAGTGAATCTAATGTGGGATTCACATAATGGCAGCAGGTGAGCAACACTTAGCCTTGTTTGTCTGCTGTGATTCATGTGGGAAAATACAGTGCATGTACACACCCATACGAGCCTGTACGGCAGACACACAATCAGATCTGAAATTAGAAGGTTGGGGTTCCAACTCATAGTATTTACCTTGCTGTCCCAGCAAAAGAAAATGTCACTTCATATTAAATTTGCAACAGCCCATGAGGCAAGGGGAATTTATTATCACACTTCTGCAGATTCAAATAAAGGAAGGCTAATAATGATATACATAATAAAACAATGAAACCTGTCTCGATGGGAATTGAGAGATTTCCTTGCAATGGTTGGCTGAATCTGACATGGAGAGCCGTCGGGTTAAGATAGATAGATATATACTTTATTAATCCCCAAGGGGGAATTTGTCATCACAGTAACAGCACCAATAAACTAAACACACGAGAATAAAATATAAAATATAAAATATAAAAAACAGGGATGAAAGATATAGATGTATACAAGTAAAATATAAAATACAAAATGAAGTATATATGTGTATATAAAATGAAACATATATGTATATATACACACACACAAACAAATATAATACAATGACTGTGCAAAGTATACAAAGTAAAATATAAAATACAAAATAAAATATATATGTATATATATACACAACATATATGCATACACAAATATAATACAATACTAATGACTGCAGTGTAAAATTAAATTAAATATATAATATAGACAGTGTGCAAAATGCAAAGTGTGTGTATGTGTGTAGTGTAAATGAAAATGAAATGTGTGTGTATGTGTGTCGTGTAAATAAATGAAATGTGTGAAGTGCAGATCAACATAGTGTAAATATGAAGTTATTATTACAGTTATTGCACTAGGATCTGGCAAGAGGTGATCTGTTATAGAGCCTCATAGCCGCCGGCAGGAATGTTCTCCTGTATCTGTCCTTGTGGCAGCGGAGCGTGAGGAGACGTCTGGAGAAAGTACTCCTCTGTCCCTGTAGTAGGTGGTGGAGAGGGTGGTCCGGGTTGTCCAATATGGACAACAGTTTCTTCAACGTCCTCCTCTTGCAGCCGATGATGGAGCCAGCCTTCCTAACCAGTTTGTTAAGACGGCTGGTGTCACCGGCTCCGATGCTGCTCCCCCAGCAGACAATGGCGAAGTGCAGTACACTGGCCACAACCGACTGGTAGAATATCTCCAGCATCTTGCTGCACACGTTGAAGGATCGAAGCTTTCTCAGGAAAAAGAGTCGACTCATCCCCTTCTTGTACACAGCGTTGATGTTGGCCTTCCAGTTCAGTCGGCTGTCGATGGAGACGCCCAGGTACTTGTACTCCTCCACCATGTCCACGTCCACGCCCAGGACACTCAGGGGTGTAGGAGCTGTCGCCTTCCTCCTGAAGTCCAGTTTAAGGACCTTCAAACGCTTTCAGCAACACATGCGCCCAGACAGACAAATGGTGCTTATCTGCTCTCAAATCCCAACTGATTGGTGGTGAGTCCTTGTTATCAAGGATACAGAGAGGAGAGAGAAAACAAAGCCCTGCTGCACACGTCGGGACTAATTTGGAGGCAAATCTATGTTTTAAGAAACAGTTTTGCAAGCTACAGTGAATACAAAGATATTCTAAGGAAACAAAACAATACAATGTATTATTCTTTATAATAGTATTATATAGTTGTTTGCCTTCTGATGATCAGAGGTCTCCTCTAAGGTTTATAACAGGAGGCTGTAACACCCGGTTCTGTTTCTCCTGTGTTCCGTGTCTCCTGTGTTCCGTGTCTCCTATGTGTCCTCTGTGTCTTCTCTGTCTTAATTGTTTAATTCCCTGCACCTGTCCTCAGCCACTCTTGTCTCGTTACTGTCTGATGTCGTACACCTGTGTTTCCCCCCCAGTCTTTCCCTTGTCTGCTGTCGGATTATCGTCTCTAGTTCCGTGTCTTTTTCCCGTCGTCCTGTCTGTCGTATCTGATCCTGCCTGCTTCGACCCTGCCTGCCTGCCTGCCTGCCCCTTTTGGACCTTGTTTTTTTGTAAACTGTATTGCCTAATTAAAGAGTGCTTTTTTTATTTTATTTATATTGCGTCCAGCCTGTCTCTCTGCGCCTGAACCTCACCCCGTCACAAAGACCTGACAGAGACCTTCCCATTTATCTGAATGAAAAGTGGCCAATAGACAGGAGGACTTAAAATGACTTAAGTATAAATAAATAAATGCATGAATAAATACAAGAATAAATACACATACATTTAATCTTGTATTTATTTATTTATACATTTATTTAAGCATTTATTTATTTATTCCTATATTTATTCATGCATTCATTTATTTATTCATACTTGTCATTTTAAGTCCTCCGTAGTTGGTGTGTGTTTCAAGTCCAGAGAGCCATGCGTAAATGTTGCCGCTTGCCCGGAAACTCACTTGTGCGTCAGGAATACAAAAACAAAAAAGCCACACTGAAAAAAATGTCATTAACAACAATCCACATTTCTAAAGTATCTGCATATGCTGTCTAGTTATATGTCCCTTACGGATTTAAATACAATCAGTGGATTACATTTTTCCCACTTTAATAATATTTGTTTTTCATCTGTTTAAATTAAGCAGGATACAGATTGGCACATCTCTCCAAAGCCATTTAGAAAATGGCACATGACAAGGATTACAAAGCATGGAAGATGGAAAGATCTCGCTAAACTTTAACACACTTTCCCCATGTGTTTAACGGAAGGAACCACGCTGCTCAATAACGGGATGATACTTTTTGCAGTGTGCAGAGAGGCACCGCTCTGCCGGCGGAGCAGAAGACACACATGCGCCCTCCCCTTTTCTCCTTTTATTTTCTGACACACGCGCGTAGATCTGCTCTAATAGCCTATTGCAGTTTGAGATACTCACTTAACATACACGCACGCACACACATCTACATACACACTCGCATACACACGCGGCTGAACCAAAAAAAGCGTACTCCTCAACTCCACCGGTGGGAGGAGATACCAGATGAGATTTGTTTCCAAACGCGCACCGATGGCGGTGTGAGGCGTTTTGGCTGAGAAGTACGCACGGCGTTGTGGATTTGTGAAACCTTTTATGTGCATTTTCTTCCCGTCCGTATCCTGGTTGCGAGGAACTAAAACAAAGCCATGGATTACTCAGTCTGTTTACTTTTACTGCTGTCAACCATTTCATCTGTGTCGACCGGACAATTCCCAACAGCGCAGATGTGAGTACAGTTTCATAACAGCCTGTTGACGTTTTGAAAAAAGTCTTCGGTAATAAGCGGTGTGCGTGTTTTTATTTTTTCACAGTCGCTATTGCAAATATATCTTTAATATAAACTCTTTACACTGCAGTTGGTGGAACATTATCCTCACAGTGATGATGATTGCACATTACTTAAGATACAACTTCCCCCATGATACGTGATATCTACAGCCACTGCCCATGTGTTGCCAGCTCGCGTCAGGGGGGACATGTGGCTCGCTGTCAAATGAACCATCCCAGGAAGGTTGACTGAGGTGTGCATGTCGCTCAGAGGTTCTCAAACTTTTCCTGTAGCATCTCCACACACAATAATATTAGACCACGGTTTCTCTGGTTTGTGTGTATGTGTGTGTGAATACATTTGATTATCTTTGATATTTATATCTTTGTTTTCAAGCAACAATGCAAAAATATTCACTGGCTTTAGTTTTTGAAATGTGAGTATTTGCAAGTTGTATCTGTCTGATTTAATGGTAAATTAAATATATTTGGATTTTGAACTACATGGAGAGGTCAACTTGTGCAATCCAAACTTGTATTTTCAATATTTTGAAATATTATATACGAAATCTTGATTGATCAAAAAGATAATTGGAACAATAATCAGTTACAGAAATTTCTCCAAAATTCTTATTTTTTCTGCAATATTATAGGCTATTATATTATATTATAATATAATATTATTTGATAAGACCGTGTTCAGTTTGTGACTTGGACACTAATACTGCTTAGCCCACCTCATATGGATGTATAAGTACATATCGGATATAATGTTTTTCAGCTTTGAGGTGTTATTCATCCCAATATTTTGGCCTCCAACTATGGGCCTCCAACACCCCTCTTGCCCCGACAGATGGATTATGAACTCGGGATAAAGTAGCGGTATCACTTTCTCTGTCTAAATATGACTCACAACCTCTATAAGTGTAGAACAACCGTAATAGATTTAACGGATACTATATCCACAGTTTCTAAATCAAAGAAACATGTAGCCTGTTGAGCCCGTTTCAACTACCAAGCTGTTTCTCACACTTAATCAACAGGTTTAAGGTATTCCAGATGGTTCAGACGGAGGCTGGACTCCACCATTTGGTTTTGAATGCGGCCCTGGTAGTCCCCTAGAGAGGTGGTGAGCCATGATGGCACTCAGCCTAATGGCACAGTACAGTGATGTCAGACTAGCAGAGTGGCCTGCCCACTCCCTATATTTCATGGGCACTAAGTGGATTGATCTGTGGGTTGTCTACATGATATTCACACAGGCTCGGTGAGCTGCGGGACCAACTTTCACTGACGTAGTCGATTTATTGAGTGGAATTGGCCATCCGTGTAGTGGGGGAAAAAACTATTAAAATTCAAGAAAAACAAGATTGGCCAGAGCTCTTTGTTTGAATGAGGCTAGCCTTCAGTTAGAAGAGAGGACGATGCCCGGAAATCAAACTAGAACACACCCAGTCATCTCACAGGGTTTATATTTAAACATGTGCTTCTTGGCCATCAGTGGTAATGTCAACTTCTTGCTACGCAGGAATGGTTCAATGCGAAACAGAAGAGAACAAAAATCTTCTAATTCTCACGTTGTCCCCGTATCTCTTGTTGGTGATGGTGATTTTGAGTGACAGGCATCATGTTGACTCCTCGAGGTGAACGTTCCAGGGAGAAGCAGAGAAACGAGAAGAGCAGGGATGTGGGAGACTGACCCAGTGTGTTACCCTCCAGGAGAGTCAGAAATGTGAATAAGCAAAGGTTTTAAGTAGCTCACTGTTTGTGTGTCTAAAAACAGACATTTACACAGTACGTGCACACTGGCATTGCCATGTCCTTTCTCCCTGCCCCCCACCCCCCTGTCTCATGGCTTGAAGTGTGACTGCCTCTCTGGGCTCCATCTCTAACCTCACATGCCAGCATCCGTCAGCTTCAGATCTTCATGTCCCCCCCCCCCCCTCTCTCTCTTTCTCTCGGCCCTTCCTCCGTCCCCTCTCACGATCTCCCTCTTCGCTCTCTCCCTTTCCATCTCGTTCATCCCCTGTCCGACTTGCTTTGCGTCCGGCTGCCCATGTATCCTCTTTATCTATTTTCATTGTTGCCCGAAAGGCAGATGATTAACATCATCGAATCTGAAATGCAAACTCTGACGTCATAGACTTTGAGCCCCAGAGATCTCGGCGCCAGCTAGCACAGATGTCAAGGGAGATAAAACAGAAAAAAGAGAGAGAGAGAATGGGCAAAAAAATAGAGGACAGGGACATGAAAATCACTTGGCCTTTTTGATCACATATTATACGTGGACATTTTGCTTCATGAATTCTGGATGTGTACTTACCAACCTATTGCAACATATATCCATATCTTTGTTGTCATTATTAATGCATTGTGCTGAATTCAGCCATCCAGTCCAAGATGTGATCATATGCTTCTTTCTGGCTTTGTCCTTCGTCACCCACCGACTCTGTCTCCAGCCTCCCCTTTTTCCACAGTTTCTGTCACCCTCTGCTTCCTTTCTCCCACTCTCACTTGCTTGTTTTTTTAAAAAAGCTAACGAGATTTCACGCTCAACCAGCTAAAGAGCCATGCTTCTCGTGTTCTTCCCCGTCTCTGGCAATCAGTGGGCATAATGCGAGGAGGCGCTTCATCTGAACAGAGGGCAGCTGAGCAGAGAGAGAGTGTACATATACAAATATAGAGTAGGTTCCTGAGGTGGTGTTGATGATCTCATCTAATTCTCAGCAAGAAAGTGAATAAGCATATTGCTTCTAATGTTTAACTGTTACTCCATTTCTTTCTTAACCCTTGTGTTGCCTTAGGGTCATTTTGACCCGAATCAATATTACACCCTCCCCCCGCCTTAGGATTAATTTGACCCCATTCAATGTTTAATGTCGGTGTTCTTTCGGTAGTCAACAAACAAACATAAAGTGCCTCACACTTAAACTTGGAAAACAATATTAATTCTAATAATTTTCTGGAGGTTTTAATTTCTGGCGTCAAATTGAACCCAAAGGGTAAAATATGTTAGTAAATATAAAGGTAACAGGAGGGTGAAACATTGAATCGCGTCAAAATGACCCAAAGGCGGGGGGAGGGTGTAATATTGATTCGGGTCAAAATGACCCTAAGGCAACACAAGGGTTAAAACACTTGAGAATCAAAGTCAAGCTACCTCCGATCTCAATGATTTCTTTGGGGATTTAATTAATCGGGTCTAATTTCCTTGATGCTAATTTTCAGCCTCACATTATCTTGCATGATGACTCGTGTAACATCCCAGTAGCCCCACTGACAGTGGCCAGTAATGAATATGGCTGAGTTCCCACTTATGGCCACCCATATGCATCTTATTTCATGGCCAAACTTTCTCTGAACCCCAGATGCTTGGACGCACTGCTATTTAACGGCTCGGTAATTAATTGTAATATATTGCAACAATAAAACAAAATAAAATTAGATAATCATGACACTGCAATGCTGTATACAGAGAAATACTGAAATCATGATATGAAAGGTGTTGTTACCGCATCAGGACTCGACGATTGGAACCGGAAAACGTGACTATATTGCTGGCTACGGTTGCAGTGTCCAACATGTTGGTATATTTGATTATATCTTTACAAATTCTGTTTTATTTGTGTCAAAGGAAAAAGCTCCAGGCCTTGTTTCTTGTTCGAATCAGAGCGCCTTGATTATATCTCTTGCTTATGGAGAGGCAGAGACATTTAAAATGTCTCATCTAATATAATAGAGAAATGAACAAGAAAACAGTCGATGAATACAATTGTCCTTTGACATTGATTCCATTGTCAAATCTAACTTGGATTATGACACTGATAATACAGGGAGGTTTGACGAGGGTGAATCAAGTGTCATGAGCAAATAGAAACAATCAGCTCAGCCTTGTATATGATTTCCTTGGCTGTGATTTGCGCCTCTCAGCCACAAGTGAGTTGGTGCCTGCAGGTATATTTCAGGAGGCATGCCTCGAGTCAAGCAGCTGGCGGGTTATATTTGTTACACACACACACACACACACACACACACTCATAAGGATGCACAATCTTAGCCCATGGATAACATTGGCTCTCCACTCTTACTTTATTTTCTCCACTCTGCTCTCTTACAGTTTTTTAATTTTTTATCTTTGACCTTTTCTTCCACTCTTTCCACTTTTCTCTGTCTTTATCGCTCCCTCATTCCTACCCTACCCACTCCCTCGTTCCCTTCCCCCCCATCTCAACCCAGACTATATATAGGCGAGCTTGTCTTTGGGGAAGGGATGTTGTGTGTCCTGACTCAGATGTTGGTATAGACGCACAGGACAGGGGGGTGTAGAGTGGCGGGGGGCTTCCCATAAATATTCCCCCAGTGATATGTTGTGGTCGCTTTGTTTATGTATGGCCTCTGGGTGTTGCTATAGTGTCTGGTTAAAGTTTTCTCATGAATGAACTATGTTTGAGTAATAGTAGTATGCCCCTGCAGTGTACTGAATGTGAAAAGAAGGTTTGGGACTGATGAAGCAACCCCGGTGCTGTATTTCTTTCCCAGACTCCTTTGCCACATGGAAATTCCGAAGAAGTTTCCATTGCAGCGTTGCCCAGGCAACCTGGAAAATAGCTAACAGCTGTTTGGTCGGTAGCCCACTCGTGTACAGGAAGCACATCTGTATAATGTAATCTAAAACATGAGTGTAGTTGTAAAGCTGTGCTGTAAATCAGGCACGAGTCGTTCCTTCCTTATTTTAAGCTTATATTGTTTATTTATTTATAAGCCTTTCGTATGTCTTTAAAGGAAGTGAAGAAAGAACCTACCAAACTAATCAATAGTCAGGAAAGAAGAACAATGTCAAACTCAGGGAGGCAAAACGGAGCACAAGATGGAAAAGTCGAGATAAAGTTGGAAGCGAGAAGTTACGAGACTGAAAGTTTAAAATCAAACCCTGTCGCTTATCTCTCAAACTTGTTGTGGCTCTCCAATTCTGACATTTATTTCGCCTTTTCAAAAGGCCTACCCAAGCTTTAAGTGCTTAAGCTATCTCGCTGTGTTATATTTTAAGAGACAAAAAGAAAAGTGGACCCATGATGGCATCCCTCGAGCCCCTTAATGGAGTAATATTGGTGCATAAGAGCTGTTAATGCTAGACTCCACTACTACACGATGCCGGACAGTGTGCGTAGCCATCAGGGAGACTAGTACTCAGTTCAGCACTAACAGTAGTCTGCTCTTATAGGCGTCTAGATTGACACTAATTGGACATTTTAGCCAGAAGGGGCTTTCTAATCTCTCTTTAGCCACATAGTCCGAGAATTGTGTCTGTGTGTGTGTGTGTTTGCGTGTGTAATGAGGCAAAATGGTAGTGTTGATTTAGGGAAGGATGGAGATGGTTTGTTCATAAACTGTGAAGGTGACAGGGGTGTAGGAGTTTAGTCATGAATAACATGTAGCATAGAGAAGGACAGCGAGAGAAAGCGTGGGGACAAGACAAATTGTGAAATAGAATACAATTTCATTATTTTTTGCAATCCTTTGAAAGACAAAGGCATTGATTGAAAAGACAATATATACGTATGATTGAAATTGTATTACCGGGTGAGGGGAAAATCATACTCAAATACAATCCCTAATTATATGTGGGGTGCCATGTCTCCCATTGCATTTTTACAATCTCTTTTTTATTTTTTTATTGTGATTTTAAACCATTACTTATCAGAAAATCACTCATTACTTCTTTGTCCTTGACAATTCTGCAAGGGAATAGTCACCAACTTGACCTATATTCATGTGCGCACACGGGAGCTATGATATGAAATGTATTCCCTGTTGTCGTTCTCTAATCTCGCATCGTGCTAGAATCTCGCCAGCAGGTGTGATTGTTCTGCAGCGAGCACAAACACTTCCAGGTGTCACAACAATTTGGTTTCTTTCAATTGAATGTGTCCGGACACCTGCTGGGAGAGGCCATACAATGGGAGCTGTTAGTTCTGTCAGGAGGTATAGGCCTCTTGACATGGAGGGTGCGGACGAGGCAGACTCGGCCCGAGCTAGACGTGGTCAGGAATGTGAGGTTAAACCTGGGCAGTCTCATGTTGCCCGTCGACAGACTGGAGATAACCAATTGACCTGGTCCGACTGAGTTAAAAGACATTTTAGTTTATATTTTTTCTTTCTTTCCAATAGACAATACAAACAGATCACATAAAATGAAACGATGCCTTCTTAAATTAGTTAATTTCAAACTCTCATCCACATCAAAACATGAGAATTAAACAAAAAATTAATTGATGACAAATATAATTTCATTAATAACCATCAATGTTGTTACCTTACTCCATAAAAAGCACTAATCCGACCTTAATCTGTCCCTGAATGGAAGGCTGTTGCACAGTATTCTACCAGTATGAAAACGGTTACTGAATAAACTAAATGGCTGTAGTTAAGTAAAGAAGGTCATTTGTTGTTGCTCTCCTCCTCATCCACCCAGGCATTGTGACACTGCTGCTGTGATGAACATGTATTTTATTCATAACAACATTTCTATGCGGATGTTGACTCATTTGTTCGATACACTCAAACATGTGAGCGTTTACTGGTATTACAAATTAAAACGACCCAGTAAGGTTTGATGAGAATGCAATGGAGTTTGGCTTATTGTCTTTTAATGGTAAACGCATATGCTGCAGCTTTAAACTGAGCAAAACAGGTCAATAAGAAGTTAGCCTTTGGCCATGAATTCTCCTGATGAATCAATCCCATTGGAATCAGCATGCTGTAACCTGCTCTGATTGCCCATCAGCACCACCCCATCATTTGGTGATGATCTCAGACAAGGTCTGGTCAGCTCCCCCACACCTGTAATACACATAAGCGCTCGATGGAGAAAATACTTTTCTCAAGCCTTCACTTACACAGCGCTCTAAGATAAGGAAGAAGGCTCCGACTGACTCGCTAAGAGGAAAATAGTGGAAGAGAGGCAGAATCAGTCACGTCTTGCCTTCGACGATAATGAGGCCGCGGGACATTTACAAAGCCTGCAATTATGGCGTTATTGACCTCAATAAAGAAGTGGATATCATCACTTGTCTCCTCTGTGGTGATACATGTGAGAGCGGAGGAGGACAGAGGAAAGACATGTTCATCATTATGAGTTCATTTAGAGAGAAGATGGGACGTGTTTGGCAGCAAATAATAATAATGCTGTCGTAAAAATAATAATAAAAGCAGTGTTTCAACATGATACCCAAATACAGATAGTCAAGTAAGAGAGGTGGAAGGAAAGAGGGAAAACAGAATGAAGAAGAAAGGATTGACAGAGATGGAAAGAACAATCAAAGGAAGACAAATGAACAAGGCTAAAGGTGATGAATTGACACCAAAAAAAAGACAAATGAGATGTGAGGAAGGAAAGGCAGAAAGTGATTCTCTTCCACAAATCTCTGTCAAGGCTCACTGCTGCCTAGATGCCTATTTTCATTGTCAAGGCTCTTATTAGCTATCCCCCCCAGTGGCTCAGTTACATCCCAGCTGCCATCCTCAAACACCCACATCTTTTTTTGTGTGTTGCATTTCTGCTTCCTGTAATGTTGTAAACCTCGTCTCTCTCTAAGAACAGATTAGAAGCCCAAATTATTACGATCAGAGGAGGATTTAAGGTTTGGAGCTGTCTCCCGGTGGCATGACTCCACCACATGATGAGACAGGCAGGGGGATAAAAAAATAAAGCAAACAGTGCTCGCTGTCAGATGCTTCCTCCGTGACTGGTTCGATGGTATTAAGAGATCAAACGTGGATCCGCAGACTGGCTGCTGAGTATGAAAACACAAGGATGTTTACAAGAAGACAGAGTGATGGAGTGGAAACTCTGAGATTGGATATTGAGCCCTAGATTCTCGTGGCTGACGGCACACAGGGCCTCGGAGCCGACGGGAGGCCGACCTTTCACTGTTCACAGTTGCCGGATACATTTTGTTGGACTTTTACTTGGCATGGGGTGTTTACATGGTGTTAGGCTTATCCCTCGGTAAATCCACGAGGAAACATGAAGACCTCCGCTGCTGAATGACAGTGTAAGGTCGTTGGTAGTATTGATGTGCTTCTCCCTAGATGCCGTTAGACTCTTAATACCACCAGTTTCAATTCAAATAACAAGACTACCTTTAGCTGCTTGTGTTTTATGACAAACCGTTGGAATACTTTTGACAGCCCAAAGCACAAGAGTAAAGTCTTTAGGGTATTGATTTAAAGTTACCTCACTGCTTTTTTCTCTAGATAAATGAATGAGTTTGGTATGAAAGTCAAGACAGGACTCTGCAGAAAAAGCTTGAAGGTAACATCTTCTAAATATTCTCTTCATGAACTCCATCTGGGAACCCCTTTTTTAAAGTTGGATAACAGACTCTGGCAAACCCCACATAACAACTGTGAGCTTCTTACCTCGACAATGAATGGAAACAAAGTATGAGTCAAGGACAGTTTGAGGTCAATTTATTATACATCTAAAAAAATATGTATGGTTTGTTAAAACTTTGTGATTTCAATCTGTGACACAATCTGTGGTACATCCCAAGTTATTCGTTCTGAACACGATGAACTTTTACGAATCCGAGCCAGTTTAAGAAGTCAGTCGGTAAACTGTCATTGATGTTCATGGCTTTGAGTCTCATCATAAGGTCAATACAGTAGCTGCTCTGGAGCTTACGGTTGTATACCGTGGTCTTCCTCAGCAGATGGAGTACACTCAGTTGTCATGAAGTGTGATGTTTCGTTTTAAAGGAGTGGTTTCTGACATTCTTAATATTAATATGACAAGAAAACAACTATTTGCTATGTGCAGATTTAGTGGAATAATTCGTGTTTGCACTGTTAGCTATGAGCTGCTGTTGGCAGTTGACATGTTGAGGGCCGGTGAGAGGCAATCGAAACGCTCTACATGACTATAGTATTTATTAAACAGCTGCACAACAAGCTAAAGGCCAGATGCTGAGGGTCTGAAGTGTGGAATAAGAGGGAGAGGGGAACCCAACCCACACAGCTCAGCTGGAGGGGCAAATGTGGTCAGAGGTAAGCCAGCAGTGCTTTAATGCTGAGTCATGCTCTCTATTCTGGGGCAGTGTCCACTTTGCTGTGTTCACCCCTGAGATTGAACAGTCTGCTCTGACATAATTGGCCGAATGAAGCTATTTTTATCTTCTAATGGTGAGTCAGGGTGTTCCTCCGAAATGTCTTCTTTAATTTCACCTCTCATCTTTTACAAAGGTAGCCCTGTATGCCCTGATATATTTCATAAACATCTATTATTGTTGTTTCATTCACCTCTTTCATGTTGGATTGAAATGATTGCATACAGTTGTACATCACAAACCAGTATTACACTACCTCAGTGCTGCTCCTCATAACGTCCTGGACATTATCACCTCGCACCTTTCTGCCTGCTTCTGGGCGGAACGACACGCTGTAAACGCATCGTTGACATATTCTCAGTCAGCATCAACTTGTCCTGGAATGTGTTTGGCCACTTGATGAATGTTCACTAGTTTATCTCCTTTTATCCCTCTTTTGTATCACATTTTGAGGAAATATGTTTCTCTTGAGGCAACAAATGCTCCTCTTTGTTCACCTAATATTTGCTGACTTAGTGTGTCTGCTGTTTGGTACTGGTATGTACAGCGGGGTTTATCAAAGCTCTTCTTCTGCAAACATCTGCCTGCTGCTACTGCTGAACATCATAACACATGTTGATCTTTGTAGCTTTACAGGGATAGTTTGTATGTTTTGAAGGGGGGGTGTATGGGGTACTTATCTATTGTCAGTGTAAAACCTACAGTAGTTGGGAGACTACGCTTTAAAGCCATATTCTCTGCTGTTTGTTTATATTCTAAATTGCTATCCAGTGCTGTTCCATGCACTGTTCTACATGGTGGGTTGTATAACACACACACACACACAAATGGGTAACACCCACCTCATTACATTAAGAGATGCACCTGTCACGGTGACCTTTGACCCTGGGCAACCCCCCACTGCCCTTTTTTGAAAGACCCACTGCTCAAATTACTTACAAACGTTTGCTCACACAAGTGTACACACCCACACACACACACACACAGAAGCACACACGCACACATGTGACTTGTCCTGAAGGAGGCCAGTCATTAGAGTGATGGAGGCAGAAGGAGAGGGGGAGGGGCTACTTTTGCTATCCATCAACAACACATGGGTCACACATGAATTAAGAAACATGCTAACTAATCTTCTCAAGAAAAGAGCTCTTTTAGCACTGATCAAGTCCCATAGACCTTCGGACAATATGGTATATAATATGTATATGTAGACTATATTTTGTCTTGTGAGTCTGTTTTTCTGACTTGGTCTGCAGAGACATGGTGTGGCACTATCTGCGGTAATATTGACACCGCTTACAGCACCTCATCTAATTTCACGGCATTTAACTCAGTGGCACATTTGTGCTTGTGACCGAGGATATGGAAAGTGCCTGATGAAATTTTAATGTCATCTTTTCAGTGTTCGGAGCCTTCATAGCAGACGGACTGTTTGTCTAAACTCCAACCAAGTGTGTCCTCAACTCTCTAAAGTCAGTGAACCCGCGATGATCTTTAATGCATGCGCCTTAAATTACATTTCACTATCGCAAACTGCTGCAGGAGACAGGTATCAAAGCTTCTCATCTCAACTCTCACAGTAATAGTGTGAAGTGAGAGTTTCTACATTGGCTGAATGAGCTTCCAGTCATAAAAGCCCATCTATAATAGCTTTTCCTTTTTATTAGTTTTGAGCACACTTTGGTAGTCCACTTTGACAGATATTTCTGACCTGTCCGAATGACCTACTTCACCTGAAAGCCCCTTTTCATTCAATTGTATTTCTTCCTGAGCGGACGACCGCTGGCTGGAACTATCACAGTGGCGTTTGCCGTGCTGGATATCAAGTGGTCAAACACAAGCTGCTGCAACATGTGTGAATATCTTAAGACGCCCAGCAAGCATTAGTCGCTCTTATCACGAGAAGGACTAAGGAGACGGCCATTTCATGTTATTGACTTTATCACAAAGGTTAAGGTTGCTTTTGTTACGGTTGTAATAAATGGTCACTGGGACTGGGACTTCAGAGGCCCTGCAGGCTAGATTTTTAATCAAACAACTTGTCTCATGCAATACCTTACTGACCTACATTGTCTAATCAGGCCCAGAGTTGTAGTAGGCAGGTCTACACATGTCATTAAAGTCTGTCAAGTGAGCAGATGTATCAGTGAGTGACCACAACTGGCAAACAAAAGATGAAAAATTGCCTTTCAGAAAAAAACAATTTGCTTCATAAGTGAGTATTAGTTATGACAAATGGGGGGGAAAAAGAGGCTTTTAATGCCAGCAGCTGACTTCGCTGAGTTTCACATGGCCTTTCTCAATTCTACCGCTGCAGTCCACTTTATAGCTGAGTGACTGGACATGGCTCACCAGCCCTTTTTAGAGGCTGGTGATAGCGTGAGAGGGGATGGCGTACGATCTGAGCATGGGAGGGGAGGGGACTGATGCAATCTCATGTTTACATGTCCTGCTCCAAGTTTACCCTCTAATTAAATGTTTTTGTCATGTTAATTTTTTTCACTCAGTTTTCTTGAATAAAAGACGATTTCCTAAGCTTTTTTATTAATAAAAAAACATCCTGATAAAAATCTCTTATGAGAAAGCCACACATCCCGATGGTATGCAGGGAATGTTAGCCCTTTTACTTGAGGAAGATGATTATTTGAGGAAGTGATTTTTAAAAACGTTGCTTAACCTTTCTGATCAAGTCAAAATAGCTATTAGCAGTGAGTTGTATTACCAGCTGACCTCATGTAGAAACCTCAGCTAACTAATCACTTATGACCACAACAGTCAGTTTTCCTAATTAGGTTTCAAAGAAGCTCTGCAAACAGGATTAATGTCAGATAGTTCATGACCAGAGCTGTCTACAGCTAACTTAACCTGTAGAACACACATTATCAGATGCTAATCCAACAACATAGCCCCACACTTACTGTAGATGTGAGAAGAATATAATGGAGTATCCACCAAAGAATTCAGAAATGTGACATTTAATAAATGAATTATTGATGGAATGTGGCATTGAACATCTCATAACTGCCCACACACACTGACCATTTTTGCATTTGACACCTGATGTAACGTCTCTCCCTTGTTGCTGGAGGCCGACTGGGCTTATTTTCACTTGCATAACAACCCTAATACACACCTGCTCTAATACATACACTGTTTGAAAGAGTTATGTGCTGATACTAGAATGCGCCCATGTATATGATCTCAGCCCCTCGCAGCTGTCTCTCAGACGGCTAAATGTAGCAGTTACACATTTCCAGTGTGTGCGGACCAGCACTCACATTACACTGTATCTTGTTAATAAGATAACATAGACAGGGTTCATTTATCAAAGGCCCCTCAGCAGTGTGGAGAGGTTACTTCACACTGTGGGGGAGAAAGGCTAATTTTATTATGTCTTTTTTATTGGCTGTCAGGAAGGAGCATGGGGGAGGGTCTTTTGTACTGTATGTGTCGGTATACTTACAGTCAAGTGTCACAGTGCAGCTTCCCTTCTCTTCTGTCACTCTATGTCTCGCTCACCTTATCAGCAGCTCATTCAGTGCACCTGTTAGTCCCACCCACCTCAGCAGCTCTATCACTATCACCTGCCCACCCTGCTGCACCCACTCTCTTTGGTATTTACACCCCGGTCTCACACACACTCACTGCCACATCGCTCTCGGCATTATGACAGACTTTCCAGCGCTTTGCCTCCGACTGTTTTCTCGTTGTCGACCCTGCCTGTTGGAACTTCCCCGCCTTGCTTCTATACCCAGATAAACTGCCATAGCCTTCTGTCCCCGGCCACGAGAATAGCATCGGCTTCCTGTGGTTTCTGCCTCCTCCCCTGACGGCTTAGCGTTCCACCGAGTGGGTCTCTCAACATGAGCAGATCCGAAACTGTTTGCCTGTTCTGATCTCTGCCTGGAATCGAGCTTTGCTCAACGATCCGTTGCGTCTGTCTTTCTGCTTCTGGGTCCTTACCACACTTCTTACATCAAGAATATGGTATGCGCAGTTAAGCGACGGGAGGTTGATAAAAATGTATTTTAGTTTGACTAGGAATCCCTTACCTGTTGACATTGTTTTACCAAAAACATGTCTACGTGAGCAATTTCTTAAATTTCTTAAACTGGCAATAAAAAGGCTGGAAAATGTAAAAACTTTATTTATTTCTGTCAATTTAAAGGAAAAGCTTGTTCACTTTCTTGCTGAGAATAAGATGAGATTGATAACTCTCTTATGACTATATTGTAAACATGAGGCCACTGCCAGGAACACTTGAAACAGCTGTGAATAAATGAAAAAATTACACGTTTTGTTTCATTTTTACCCTTTGTTTTATGTACGTTTGGTACATTTAGGAAATAAACATAAATAACTTTGGACAGGATAGTCACCTGTACCCCAGCCAAGTAAAGAGATTCAATGGTGATTTTACAGTGAAGGTATGGTGTATGGTTCCACATGCACGCCCACACAACCTGAACTGAACTAAAAACAATAGAAATGACGTATTGTCTTACTTGAGTAAAAAAACAACATCATATGTTCTGATTATAAAGCAAAGTCTTAACACTAATAAATGTGTCTCGCATGCACTTTTCTGTCTATTCTTCTCTCCTCTTCCGTCTTCCTTATCATCAGAAGAATACATTAACCAGCATCTGACCCCCGAGGATGCGACAACTATCAATAGCTCTCGCCTTAGTGCACAGCTCGTGTGGAGTAAAGCAATATATCCACTTGGCTAAAGATTATTATTTCATGCTTTCAAGTGCCAGAATCTATCCATGTTTTTTGCATATTGTTATATTTAGCAATAAATCTCAGCATAGGTTGTGTGATCTCGTGGGCTGCAACAAAACATAATGAGATTGGAGTAGCTCTACTAATAAGATCTGACTGTGCAGGCCAATCGGAAGCTTGCCATTAAATTAGTATTTGTTGTCTTATTGATGTTTTTTTGTGTCCTCAGGATAAAAGAATGGGTGGATCAGATGCAAAAAGAGTTGATCACATTAACAGACACAGCCAGTGGTATGGACAACCTAATACAGGTAAGCATGACTTTCTGTTTTTGTTTCTCTTTTCAACCAATTTCTGACAAAAAAAGTAAAGTTCCTGACCATTAAAAATGAAAATATGTTTTTTAAAGCGAAAAGATAGTGATATTGCAGCTATGTACATATTTTTCAATACAGCGTAAAAAAGTGTTTATGATGGCAATAAAATGAACACACTGTCACTCTTATACCAATGATTTTCAAATGCCCACCCATGTTCCCCTTCCAATAGCAGTACCAACATCATAAGACTAAACCAACATTTGCTAATTACAATTTGTACCAAATAAGGACACAAGTAAAAAACAACAACACCATAGACGTCCAGTATACTGATTTATTAGCTTAATTTCATTCAATAAAACGTATTGCGAGGGTTCAGTATTGACAATAATGATAGCCTTTACTTAAAGTCATTACCTTTCTCCGTCTCACTCACGCTCTCCTTGCACGACCTCAGCTGTCGCAACACATCACCAGGCTAAATATAGATTCTTATTAGATAAAACGCTACATCATTTCATTCAGCCAGCTCCATGTATATGCTCAGAGGAGATCAGCGTCATGACTATACACAGGTTGCAAAGACAATTGCACAAAAACCCACTTTTAACAAAGGAGAAGAAGCTTTTTAGATCAACATTGATTGACATAATGCATCTGGCACTTTTGCTCTGCGCTCCCTCCAAGAATTTATTCAGTCAGCTTTAAAACATCACAGAAATCATTACAAAATGTGTTTCTATTCTATTTGTGGCATGGCTCGTCGTCAAAAATGGGAGTTAAACATATCTGGCAATGTTTTGTATTGAACCCTCTCAAACTGTTGCTGTAACAGAAGCTGATGCTTTTGGGGATTGGCTTTATCTCAACGAAATGTAGCGTACACAGCATGCAGAATCTAAATAAAGTGTAATAAAGCTTGAAAGTATACATACATGTGAATAAATAGCTTATTCATTTAAAAGTGGAACACATTATATTGTTAATGGTAGACAGTATTTGTATGAACACAGTGTTTGCCTTGTCATTTCACTGGGAATTAATTATTCAGACAATCAGATTAAATATAGAAATTCCACAAATATCCTCCTGGATACGTTGTAATAACTCAAGTCAGGCGTATTACTCAAATATTGCTCTTGCACCAAAGGATATCCATCAGACGCCTGGAGGATAAAGACAAATGCATGCTCGCGCCTCAGTTCTATGGTTTGAATGTCGGACAATGAAATCCCTCGAGGCTGCTAAATAATTGGCTCTTTGGCATTTGTGTTTCTTATTTCTTTTGCTGGAGCATATTCCCAAGCAGAGTAAATGGTCTTGTTACATAACCTGACATTGCAATTTAATCAGTGGACATGTAGCTTCCTTTTATATATCACTGTGCTTTGGTCAGTGCAATCGCAAGAAGCGGACATAAAAGTTGGCCACAGATGCAGAGGAAGATTTTCAACCTCAGTTTATAGCCTGGGGATAAAACCTATCATAAGACTGAGAATACTTCAAATTAATATATTTTTACGCAAAGAAAAAATATGACTAATTAAAGCAAACTAGTGGTTGAAATGATCATTTTTGGGATGGAAATGTGTATACGTCACGACACCCTCTCTCTTTTCTTCTGAAGCTTTTTTGACTATTTCTCTTTTCCCCGCCCACCTGTCATCATCACGCATCCCTGGACTGCTGTTATGGTCCTTGCAAAAAAAGGTAATTCGACAAAAAGGTTTAATCTAGCTCAATGTTTGACTATATTACTCATATTGGCATTCCTGGGTTGTTACACCACCTTATCGGTACTTGGAAAGATGAATCCCCCACCAGCACAGCCTGTGGCCTTTTTTTTACATGCAAGCAGTTCTCATCCTGAACGTCTGCTTAATAATGCAGACTTTACATCCAAGACATGTGGGTCTTTCAGTTGAAGTTCTGCTCTGACCTCTGCTCTCTTCTTCTCAATGTCTCAGATATATCATAAACACAGACCTCACTTCAGCGTTGAGACCAACGATGCAAGGCACCTGGTGGCGACAGCTGCTGGGAATATAGAGAAACTGCTATTCAAACGCTCCCAAGCCCTGAAGGTGAGTGTGATCACTTCACTTAAAAACTATTTTTTCTTTTTTTTTATGAGCAACTTCTATGCTGTTCGTGAGACCAGATCCAGATAAATGTACATCTCACAGAGCCCAAAGAAACACAGAAACAATCTGCTCCTCCTCAATTCATGTCAGAACAGACACTGGAACTTGGCCGCTGTTTGAGGCCGATCACTGATCCAATATGAGCAGACATCCTCCAGTCGGATGACTTCATTCAAAGTTACCAGTTTGCCAAAACATACATGCAATTTCATTGTCTATATATACACTACCGTTCAAAAGTTTGGGATCACCCAGACAATTTCGTGTCTTCCATGAAAAATCACACTTTTATTTATCAAATGAATATAAAATATAGTCAAGACATTGAAAAGGTTAGAAATAATGATTAATATTTTAAGTATTAATTTTGTTCTACAAACTTCAAGCTCAAGGGAAGGCCAGTTGTATAGCTTATATCACCAGCATAACTGTTTTCAGCTGTGCTAACATAATTGCACAGGTTTTCTAATCAGACATTAGTCTTCTAAGGCGATTAGCAAACACAATGTACCATTAGAACACTGGAGTGATAGTTGCTGTAAATGGGCCTCTATACACCTATGGAGATATTTCATTAGAAACCAGACACTTCCACCTAGAATAGTCATTTACCACATTAACAATGTAGAGAGTGTATTTCTGATTAATTTAATGTTATCTTTATTGAAAAAACAGTGCTTTTCTTTGAAAAAGAAAGTCATTTCTAAGTGATCCCAATCTTTTGAACGGTAGTGTATATATATATGTAAATAGAAATGTCACAGATGTTTAGTTTCAACGTTCAGGAATCCTTCAGGACTAACTAGTCTGCCCTCATATCTAAACCATACCTGCTGCTTTCATGGTCATTTGTCCCGACCGATCAGAAGGAACATGCTAAAAGGGCTACACGGGCAAATGCTTTCATTTTGCAGTTCCAGTAAGTGTTTCTGACGGTGTTCACCACAAGTGGCTGAACTCTTCCTGCTTGAGTGGCTGAACAGATGATTTAAAGGCCCTGGAAGAGCTGTGAGTGTGTGTCAGATTTGGTTTCTGAGTTTGTATAAAACACACAACACATATGGTGAAATTACTTTGTACTGGACAACCTTTTGACAAGCGATAGAACATGTGATCCATGCTATCTGAATAGCATGGATCACATAAGGAGGTAACAATGTTGCACGGATATTACGGGTTCCCAGAGAATTACTTTGGTGATACTCTGACTTTACTTCTAGCAGCATTTTAGCTTTTTGTGTGAAATGTCCTGATAACTATTGGCTGGATTGCACAAAGCGTGTCCAGAAGATTACTCCTTGTGATTTTGGTGATCCCCTGACTGATCCAGTACAATATCTCACCATGTACATGAATTGGCAGTATGGTGAGATGCATACTTTAATGGTTTGCACATGATGTATCCCTACAAGAACCCTTGACTTGTCTGCTTGCCCCACAAAAAAAGCTTCATATTTGTCATTTTGATTGAAATGCAACAACTGTGGTAGGGTTTGGTGGTAAACAGGACTTGCTAGACATCAGCATGTGTTATTCTTGCTTGCATGTTATAAGTTACTATGCTAAATTAACTTGTGCAACCTTTCACTGCTCTTTAGTTTGAACACAACAGTATTTGACCAACTAAATAAGGATCCCCGGAGCGCTCCTGGTCTCGATCAATCCGGCTGCAGAAATAACCAGTTGAAGCTTTGACAGCCGGTTGCCATAGTTACGTTCTCATTGATTAACCCATCAATCCAGCCAACCATTTGGTTTTTCTTACATCTCAATAATTGCCAGGAGAAGAGGGACAATTAGTTGCTGATGCTGTTGTGTCGCACCTCGGGAGAGAAACACAACTGCTCGGTGAATTGATGGCGGCGGCGCGATAGAGATGTTAAACTACCGGCTCTGTTCTTACATTTCATCAACACCATCTGCTGTGAATTTCACCTGTGCCAATTAATGCCAGTTGTTTAGTTCCATGCTAGAACTGTGGAAATAGTGAAGGAGGCAGGGATGATTTTCTAATATGTTTTTAAGCTGCACACTATATGCCTCTATTCTCAAAACTAATGTGTTCCGGTCATAGCAATATCATTGAAGAGATGCCCCATGGTGTCATGGTTACGACTGTGTATGATGTTCTCTATAATGAAGTGGAGTTGATCCATTTCTATGGCCATTCATTTGTGAAAGGGACCATACATAGTTGCTGTGTCCACTTAGATGAATCATGAATTGAAATGTAAGGTGGGAATGGACGACTGCAGCATCTGTAATGTTCTTGACCCGACCGATCTAATATATCTCTGCACAGGTTTCTATCTACGCTTTAAATAACCCCGCCCGTCTTCATAAGTATCCCTGCTCTTTTGTTTCCTTTCATCTTTAATGCTGTCCAACCCTTTTTTTTCCATTTTGAAACGCTGATTACACAGCATGAAGTGATCATGGAAGCGAGTGATTGTGTTGATTGTGTTGAGAGGTTGAAGCTTCTCGTCCGAGGGAAATGTAATGGCCTGATGTGTATGAGAGAGAAATGATGAGTAGAGGCAGAGTGGTAAGAAGTCCATGAGTGCACTAAGTCACACCTCCCATGAGGTAGCGTACAAAAGGCTGGAAGCCTATTACAGACCTCCCATCCATTACGATCTCGGCCTTTTAGGACACAATTCAACAGGCAGCATGCTCTTCTTGTTCGCACAACACCACTGTGTTCAGTGTGCTACATTAAAAAAGTTTCCAGCCTCAGGTACTATTAGACACTAAATTGTAGTTCAGTCAATATACAGTAGCTGGAGATATTTGTGTTAATTGTTTTCCCCCCAGTCGAGTACTTCAGTGAGTTGCACAGACTTTTACAGACAGGCTACAATAGTATTTTATATCTTTACAGACTATTTTTCTGCCTGATTCTTTGAGATGTGTGGTTCAGTTGTATTGCCAGTTCTTATAAGATCAGCTCTCTGCCTTCGTTACTCCGTTTTCTTCTCCATCTAAAGCCGTGAACATCCTGCAAATGTAAAGTGCTCCTTCTTTAAACTTCAGTCCTCACCCGTCTGCTTCAACCTTTTCAAGTTAATGTTCCCAAAGCGAATAGTGATCTGACTGGGGAACTTATTTGGTTTCCATGCCACTCATGGGTGATCAAAGACTCAGCCTCTTTCATGTCGCACCACCAATATTCTGCATTCCGTGTGCGTTGTCCTTAGAAAGATGTCAAGTGAAACAGCGGTTCCCTACAGAAAATAAATCACCGCAGTGCAGAGAGATGTGCACAACTTTTTTTACCCGAGACAAAACCCCTGAAAGTGTTGTTATCTGTGATGTATTGCAGCGGACTATTTTTAGCTTTGTAGATGGAGGTTTCTCTGACTTGTGTCACCTTTCATACGTGTTCAGCCCTTCACGGCCTTTGTCTACCTCTCTAAAATCATCTCTCTTTCTCCAATCTTGTCACAAATGGTATTTTATTACTCCTGTTCTGTGTCTTTTCCATTCCACCCTCCAACCTTCTCCTTCCATCCTCATTGCCCATGACTCCTTCTTAACTTCATCCTGGTTTTCCGTCACTCTTCATTCCCATTTTCCCATTTGTGTTCGTCTTTTCTCCCTTTCTGTCCTCTCACATTTCTTCCCCTTCGGATGTATGGATTCATGTCCCTCTTGTCTTTGTGTGTGTGGCACAGTTTGAATATGGATGATAAATTCTTCTGAAAGTAAGGATATGTTTCACTTTTAAATGTGTTCCCTTCCTTTTCTTGCCCGTCGTCTCTCTCTCTCCAACTTTAATTTCTTCTTTGGATCATTCTATCCAGTACAGCTGAAAAGATTGTGTTTAAAAAAAACCAGGAAACATGCATTTCTCTTATTTTAAAGTGTATCGGTACAAAAAAGATTTCAAAATTACAATCAGTAGATAGTTTCATTTGGTAAAAACAGATGTGTGGCAGTGGGACACAGTCGTACTAGTATTATTTCATGTAAATCCCTGAGAATATAATCCATCCATCTATTCATCCATCCTGTTGCTGGGGCTGAATCAATTGCGGAAATCCCTTTGACAACTGTTGAGACATTCTAAATGGTCCTTGGGGCCAACAACAATCCTCAATCAGCTGAATGTCAATGCTGCAGCATACTGACAATGCTGAGATCAGCACTGGACAGCGCCACAGACACCTGAACCTCATCAATAGGTCCTCCTCCACTGGACTGAGCTCCAACTGCCTCCATCATGTAGCTGTGACATGTTGATGAATAGTGAATTAACTCACACGTATTGGACACACGCCATGAGTCCATGTTCATTACATTGACCTGGGCTTCTTTTTTTAACCTGCCTTGACAGGAGATTTATCTGATATCCGAGCCAGCTATGAATCCTCTGACTCTGTTCTCGTGAATTATTGAATCCTTGCTTTTAACCATTCCCCTGATGGGGACTGTGGTATGAAATGGGCCACGTCTCCTCCGACATTGACATCAGCAGAGATTTCCAGATATGTTTATTTATCATGAACGGAAAAATGTATGAGAGCTCTCCCAATAGGTTGGGGGATTTGCACTTGTTTCGAGCCACAGGAAAACTAACTGTCTGACAAAATTTGTATCTAAACACAACTTATACCTCAGTACTAAACTTAGCTTGAAATATTTTGTTCAAACTAATGAGAGAAGGTTAAGTATTGATCTCACAGGTTTCAACTGATTAAAATAATTAGTTTGTTGTAGCCTGAATTAGATCCTAAAGTTGTAACCATTAACCCTTGTGTTGCCTTAGGGTCATTTTGACCCGAATCAATATTACACCCTCCCCCCGCCTTTGGGTCATTTTGACCCGATTCAATGTTTCACCCTCCTGTTACCTTTATATTTACTAACATATTTTACCCTTTGGGTTCAATTTGACGCCAGCAATTAAAACCTCCAGAAAATTATTAGAATTAATATTGTTTTCTAAGTTTAAGTGTGAGGCACTTTATGTTTGTTTGTTGACTACCGAAAGAACACCGACATTAAACATTGAATGGGGTCAAATTAATCCTAAGGCGGGGGGAGGTTGTAATATTGATTCGGGTCAAAATGACCCTAAGGCAACACAAGGGTTAAACGTTCTCATAAAAGTAAACTCGTATCTAATTCCAATGATGGTCATCATTCTTCTGCGATGTATTTACATCAGCAAACACCGGAGTTGTAACCTTACAGTGTAATGTACAATTTAATGTGGCAATAAAATGTATTGATTGAATGAAGAAGTCTCTCTTCGTGGGATGTCACGGAGAACACGTCCACATGTTGGACAGTCTCTGTTTCCAACTGGTGAAACACCTCCAATGTATCAGCAACACAACCAACTTAACTGCTTCCTGTTGACATGTGTCACACCGGTGTTGGAGCGGGCTAATTGCTTGGCTTCCAGGAAGTGCTGCTTGCAGTGTTGTCGAGAACCACTTCTCACTTCTTGGTGTGTGTTGGTCGTAACATTAGTTTATCCAGCATCCAGCAGCAAAAGTAAACTGCCGTCCTGATGCCTGTAAAGGCCCGCCGCAGAGGCCTCACCCCCACCCCCGCAGAGCCCCAGTTGCTTATTTATTCAACATTTATTCATATTGGAAATGAGCCTGTGCAAATTGCATCAAATTCAACACCGAAACAGTCCTCAGCAATACACTTGCATATTTGTTTGTGTCTAAGCATGAAATGGATTAATACAATCTCAACGGTTCAATAAGATAATATACAGCATTTAATGAATATCACTTCATCAATTTATTTTTTATACACATACACTACATGATGTGCATGTCATTGCAAATCTGAAATCCTCCCAGTGTCTGCTTTTTGACATTTAAAAGCGGAGGAGGATTGCACTTGCCAATGGCCTGGACTCGAGATAAAACTAAAACCGGAGAGAGAGGATTGACATGTTGGGACAAGGGAAAGGTTATTCTGTGTAGGTGCTTTGAAGAAAGCCCCTCTGATGCTTTGTAGCCATCCTGAAGGATGCTTGCTGTCAACGGCACCTGCATAGGGGGGCATGGCGGCCCACCAAGACGTTCCCTTGAAAGACTGCTTGCACAGAAGAGAGTGGACAGAGCTGCAGTGGAGACGCTGTGATTAAAATCAAAGAGAGAAAGATGATGAAAGGAATAAGAGTACGTTTCAGGAATTGAGTAAAGCAAAATATGCAGACAAAGAAAGAGACCAGTGGAGAGAAAGGGACGACAGAACAGACAGCTGAAAACTGCTATTTCATTATCAACTGGAGAGGTTATTTCCAATGGGAAGATAGTGAACACAATGTATGGAGTCTCTCGCGCGGCCATTGCATGGGAGCTTTCGATCTCCACAGTACATGGACCACAGCTGCGGCAGGTTACCATGACGCCCTGGTCGCTAAGCGACATGGGCATCACAAACAGATTCCTCACTTCGGAAATGAATCACTTTCTCATTCTCTCTTTCTTTCTCTCATTGTCAACCTCTTTTGCACTCAACACTGGGCAATCAAACTGATAACACTTTAATTCAAGTATCCTCATTCACCACAATCCACATCATTCCTGCTATTTAGATTGTCTCTAAGAGGGAGGAAAGCAAGAGCCTGAGCTTTTTTATAGTGCCCTTTTTAAAGTGTTGTGTTATGTAGTGGTGCATAATGACAGAGGAGTCACTGATCTCCAGTGTCTGGAAGTGTGTGATTAAACCGGCACTGGATGACATGCTGTGAGTCATTAAACACTGCTGGTGAAGCCCTAATCACAGTGTAGGCACACAATGACACACACACACACACACACACACACAGACGCACAAGCTCATGAGGCTCCTCACTCACACCTTATTTTATTAAGTCGAACATTGAAATTGTTACACTTGTGCAATTCCCCATGAGTGCATATCAAGTTGTATTAAAAAAATCCTATCCTATCCTTATAATGACTTGCGTGCTGTTCCCGATGGCGTTCTGAAGAGAGTGCGTTATGCAATCGGTCACTTTACACAATGATTTCCCCAAAAAAATACTGATGACATTTATTTTCTCCAAATTGCTGAATAAACAACATAAATTATCTCACACTTCAAGGGATTATTATTGACAGGTAATTATGCTGATGGAATCCAAGTCTACAGCGGGCCTCTCAGAGTAACTACTTCTGTATGAATATTATTGGGAGTAGTCTTGAGATATTGAAGTGATACATTTTTCAGTCAAACCGCAGAGTGAAGAGGGAGACTATTGGAGCACATAATCAATTACAGAACTTGGTATTTATGGAACACACAGGGAAAGAATATATAAGATAAGATAAGATAAGATATATACTTTATTAATCCCCAAGGGGAAATTAGTTCTCTGCATTTAACCCATCCTTTGTTATTAAGGAGCAGTGGGCTGCAGTGATGCGCCCGGGAAGCAACTGGGGGTTCAGTGCCTTGCTCAAGGACACTTCGACTTGCAACAACTAATGGGGAGAGCCGGGATCGAACCGACAACCTTGGGGTTGCAGGACGACCCCCTTACCCCACTGAGCTACAGCTGCCCCCCAAATATGTGCCATAAATATCATTTAACTTTGCAATGTATTACTTGAACCACTATGTAATATTACTATATTATATTGTCAGTTTATTATATTATGTTATTTCATGGTATTCTCTTCCATTTTAGTTTTTTAAATAGATATTTAAATTATATAAATATTTTATAATATGGAGAGTATATTACATTGCACATATACTATATAGTTTTAAATACTAGTATGTTAATTATAGACATATTATAGGTATTCATACGCAGACTTATTTATGTTGTATATAAACTGAAATGAATTTCAGAACACTTATATTATGTCCTGCATGTATATATTTTCGATAGATGTATTAATGTAGGTTCTCGAATTTTAAGTTTTCGTTGAATTTACTCCATAATTATGTTTCTGTTTTCTTACCGGTTGCTCAGTATCTGAGCTATTACCAACTCTGGATTCATCTCATCTTAATCGGAGTGGTGCTGTCACTTCTGAATTATTCTGTGGTCAGAACGGCTGACACTGCTAGGTGTCAATCATAAATCCTTGATTGTAGCTCATGTATCTGCTCCGTGTCCTGTTGCTGCTTTTCTGCTCTACAGTTGTGTATCAGTGGAGTATAAAACATGTTTAAAAATGACAACCTAACCACCAATTTATATGGGGGGGGGGGGGGGTCTTGGGTCTTGCAGAAGCACAACTCATTGCACATTTTACCAGCTCACAAAAACATAAATATTTTATAAGAATACTTTGTTTGGTGTGATGCAATGTTGTGCAAATATAGTTCTGTCCCTGTCTCCAAAAAACTATTAATATTTGATATCTATAATGTTGCCATAAATGTTGAATCGGTGAGATAGAGATGGTGTGGGTGTATCTGATATTGGCCACCAGTGACTCATTATTCACCACTTCCTGAAGTGTGTGTGCATTGTGTGTCTGGCTGCCTTTGTCAGCCCAGCTGTCGCACACTCTGTGTGTGTCCGCCGCTCCAGCTTTGAGCTTGTCATCTCTTTTCTCCTTTATGAAACTTATCAGACGTACAGTATTTGCATATCATTGCTCATTATTGCGATCTCTCTCTCCCTCTGTCATATCCACCCGTAGACAGCAGCTGCTGCATAATACACGTGTTGTCACACGTTGAGCTAAATGATAGTTGACATACTTTTCTTTCCTTTTTTTCTGGGTCTTAAGGATTTGGATTAGCTTTTGCCGCTGCGTCTTGATACATCTACAATATTTCAGCGTGATGAGCATTGCCCTTGAAAAGTTCAAAAGGGAACTAAAGGAGGCAGCATCGAACAATCTTCTGATTATTAAGAGAGGGATACTGAAGACATGGGACACGGTGACACGTTACCACTAGTTGTGCTAGGTGTGTGCATGTGCAGAACCGCCATGTCAACATTGCAGCTGGGTACAGCTGTAATGGGGAGCTGTTTGCAGCCAGCTGGCCTGCAGATAACGTGCTCAGCTGGGAGTGTTTGCTGGTGGAGAGATGAGCTGTCAAGCCAGCACACAGCAGTGAGAGAGCCAGACCAGCACGAGGCCCTGACAGGTCACTTCCTGCGAAGTTGGTGAGCACTGTTTCTATTAGCCCATTATTCAAATCAAATTACAAATTTGTCTGGAGTTTTTTACAATCTGACATAGAACATCCCTGCCCCAAAACTCACATCGGACCAGAAAAACTCCTGGAGAAAAACAGAGAGGATCCTCTCTAGGATGGGACAGATGCAATAGATGTAATGTACAGAAAGACAGATTTAGAGTGAGGATAATATATAATTGGCATAGTAGTAGGAGAGAATCCATCCATCCACAGGCGGATGAGGCAGATGGGGGTGAGGGAGGGGGAGTGGGGGGAGCACAGGACAGTGGCAGTGTCATCATGAGATCAGACATCCAGCAAGGAGAAGAGAGGATGGCCAGGGGATAGTCCCCGATGACATGGCCGATCAGGGTCAAAAGGACTTCCAAGAGAAAGAAAAAGTTAGAGTTAGGTGAGAGAGAGAGAGAGATGAGAGATGAAAAAAAAAAAAAAAAGAGGAGAAGAGTAAAAAGGTGAGAAAAAAACGTCCCCGGCATCCTAGCAGCTATAGCAAGGGGCTGGGGGCTGGCAAACCTGAAACTAGGCAAACAGCCCCTAACTGTCAAAGAGGAAAAAAGAAAGTCTACTCTCTCTAAAAACGAGTGTCTGTGGACTCCCCTGGGACTGTGAACTGGCTGGTTAAAAAAGGAGAGAGCTTTGATAACAAAGGCTCTGGGCCATTCTACTTTTTAAGACTCTAGGAACTTAAAAGTCCGCATTTAGTGAGAGAGAGCTCTCTCTAGGGCAATATGGTACGACAAGCTCCTTAAGGATTTTGGAGCAGCTAGTGAGAGAGTAGGAGTGATGTGAGTGCTTCTGCAGGAGTTGGTAGTGCATTCTATGACCTGGAGATTTATCTAACTGACCTGGACCCTAGTAACTTTTATTAGAGCAGCCTGCTAACAAGAGTTGCAGTATTAGAGCTGTAAGCAACAATTTTTCGTAATTTTTTTTTTTTGAAGAGATAAGATTTTTTGATTTTGATTGTTTTGAGATTTACGAAATGTTGATTTTTTGAGATTTGATGAAATCAAGAAGTCAGTGAAAAAGACAAGAAGAGTGGCTTTTAGGACAAGTCCGGATCAAAGATAACAATGCACATCTACAGTGGTGTTGCAGACCAAATGGATCTCTCTGAAGATTCTGAGGAGTTAAATTGATTACGTTGTTTCTCTTTTTTTTAAGTTTAAGTTGCAGGTCATCCATGTTTTTTTTTTGTTTTGCTTCAATTTTGTTTTTTGGTCTTAGACATGCTTCTTTTTTTGAGTTGGTTGCTCTCTAGTAGTTTCATCGATAAATGAGTGTTGAGTTTATGTTATATGAAAGTTAAATATTGCCCAAATAGTAAAAATAGCAAAAATAAAAATTGAAAATTGTGGAACTCCGTGATTAGGCGGAAATGTGCTCGTTGTTGTCGAACGTACAGATCGATCTGAACAAACTAAAATCGATCTGATAAATACAAATTAAAAATTATTAAAACCGTGCCTGTGTGCCACTCCAGTCCAGTCTCTGACTGTCGATGTCTCTGTAACAGGATGTCATGGTCAATGGGCAGGACATGGCAGGACAGAGAGGAGTCCTTTATCTGAAGCCAGAGAGGAGTATTTCATTTTTTCCAGTTTTGTCATTCGGTGCTGGTGTGTTTTCTAAATGTGATTTTCTATTTAAAAAATTTATATAATGAAAAACACATGATTACTCATTTAACTTTCTCTTTTCAAGGATCTTGGAAGGGAGAGGGAGAGAGGAAGGGGGTGTGTAATACTAGCCTAGTGATCAGGCTTCTTCAGGAAAGTGGAATCCAGATCTTCCTTTGAAGGAGGTGTGTGTACAGTGAAGTGGTGAGGCACATGAGATATAGAGAGCATAGAGATAAAGCAAAATAAAGAGCAAAGCATTAAAAAGCAGCCTCGTGGAAGGGGGGTAGAGACAGGTAGAGGTGTGTAGAAGAAAACGTTGAAATAATTTGTCACGGTTTGAAAATAAAAAAATATAAATATACACCAGGCCATACACCAATACAGGCAATTTCTGAGGCCAGATTTGACAGATTGGCACTTGGCATGGGCAAGATCTTCTATTATTAATCTAATAGTTAATATTTTTTCATCATTAAAAAAGTTCAAAAAAGGTTTATTATAGGGTTGCTCGCTCCACTGCCTCCTCTCTGTCACTCTGGTCATCTACAGTGCAGTGCTGAGAAAAAGTTGTTTTTTTTTTTTTTTTATTATTGATGATGAATGGCTGCTCATCTGCATTAGAGAGGGCCTATATTTTTAGACTTTCTCGCCAAACTAAGCGGGATTCTTCGAGATTATTGAGCGCGCATATGCGTTCAAGCTTGACGTGTGCTTTCAGTCAGGGTGCGGGGTGAGGGTTAGCAGGAGCTCCTCCTCCTCACTGTCTTCTTCTTCAGAGGGCTATCGAGGTCCAGTGTCATTTCAGAGAGCCTATGGCACCTGGGACCAGAAAAGAGAGAGAGTCCTCTTTTATATTGAGGCGATATATAGATCAAATACAGAGGGAATTAAATTAAAAAGCAGCTAGGCACTATCAGTTAGATCTAGAACTATTGTTTAAACTTTTTACACTCGCACAGTACATTAGTATAAAAATTCAAGTTATGAGGTTGTCTGACAGAGGAGAGGGGGGAGTGAAGACGCTCAAATGCTCAATGTCAACGCCATAAAGACAAGATCAAGATCAAGCGGCCAAAAGTGTGAGTGGGTTTTGTCTCTCTGACAGAAGCCAATCGAGTCCAACAAGGATTAATTAAGGCTCAAAGATTCAGAAGCTACTACTCCACCTCTCTCGACCGTGCCTCGAGGAATGAGTATTAATATGACTTTGAGGAGTCGATTCATTCAGGCAGACATATAAGTATAAGGTTGTGTGTTGTCTCCTCTCTCTACTTTTGATTTTTTTAATTTGTGTGGTGGGACAGACACAGTCTCTACTCTAAAAGTCAAGGGTGGGTAACTGCTCGAATGGAAGAGCAGAAGGGTGTTAAACTACAACTCTGCTCCGGTTCCTGATCTGACAAAATCAGCTATACAAAAGGCCGGGGTTGTAGTATCGTAAGAAGGGTTAAGTTGTATGTGCTAACTGTACTGTACATGTGTGTGTGTGTGTGTGTGTGGTTGTGTGTGTGTGTGTGGTTGTGTAGGTTCAAATGTATCTCTCTCCCCCCTTTTCTCTCTCACCACTCTCCTCCTGACTCCCTTCAGGCTGAGCAGGATAGATCTGACTAAAGTGCTGCCAGTCACAACAGCAGATGCTCATGTTTCAGCTCAGCTCTCCCGTGTCTCCCTGCACATCAGTGAGATGGTGTGTGTGTGTGTGTGTGTGTGTGTGTGTGTGTGTCGTCCTGGCAGGACTCGATGCTCTAATCGGACTGCCAGGAACGCGTGTCAGAAAAGCAAGCGTGCATGTTTACACAGTGCATCTCTGTTTATTGCTTACAAGATGCAACATCATAGGGGTGGTAGAGCCCGGTGTTTTGGTACCCAGTGTTCTTAGATGACACAGATAAAGGATGCTCTTGAACAGCTGAGGGGGATTCGTGTATTCTACACGTATGTGCGTGAGGAAGCCAGTCTTAATACTTTCCGCCCTTTCTCTCTCCGTCCCTTTAAACGCTCCTCGTGCATTTAGGCATTAACACTCATCTAAATAATACAAATATGTCCACCATTAGAACTCAAGGGCTGTCATTGATCACTGCAAACCCAGCACTTCCACTATCATCCTCCAACAAAGGTAGAACAAATAACACGGTGAAAAATGTTAATTTTAATTTAAAGAAATCTGTGTACAAGCACAGCTGCTGGTGCTGAGGACCGGGTGTATTAGTCTCCACTGGGTTTATGTTCATGGACTCAAAACAATATAAAACATCATCGCAAGTTATCTTTATGTCTGTTCAGTGCTCGTGTTTTGGGGCTCAATTTGATAAATACACTCATGTGGTTAATATTTCATTTCACTTTACTGACATTTTAAAATAAAAAGCTTCTCATAAAAAAATATGTTTGCAGCAAAAATCATTCCAATTGGATCTCCATCGAGAAGATTTAAGGCATGACAGTGGATGTTATTCATTTTCTCCAAACAGAAGACAAACACACATTTATGGGGCTTATGCTACGAAGCGGTCACTTGCTTTACACACTTTTCTTTTGCATTTGCTAACTACAACATCACTGTTTTCTTTCACTCTATCTTGTGTCTCTTACTTCATATTTTTACTGCATGGACAGTAAACCTCATCTTCAGTTACAGGTCCCCCAAGTGCATTTGACAATTTAGGAAACAAAAGGTTCTCCCACGCAACTTAAAACAATCTGTGTCTCCGTTCTCCTCACAGGAACTACAATCACAGGCGGACTCTTTATTCTTCTGCATCGAGTTGCACCGTGTGTCATCTTCATTATCTGCCCTGTAACTCCGCAATATGCTCTCATTAGTCGGTCTGTAGCAGCTTGCTGAAACGTAAGGGAGTCATTAGCAAGTCCATATTCTTGTCACGCGTATTGATTCTCAATAATTTGAGTTTAAAGTATATGAAACATGTTGTAAATGTGTGTTGTATCTCTTTGTATAAAAAGGGGCTGAGGACACAAACCAATCAAATTGTGTGTGGTTGATGATGGTTCATGATCTCACTGTGGCCATTCTGACAGCATGTCGTCTGTTGCCGAGGTAATTGTGGATGAGGAGGAGAGGATAATCGAGATGGGTAGGTCACTTGATCATCTGGTGGAGTTGGATTGTGTTGAAAGCAGAGACAACAACAAAGTGGATGGAAGCGCTGTTTTAGGAGGAAGTGAAGGAGACATGCCACAGCATCCTCTGTGCCCTGGTTGGCCCTCTAGGAAAACTGATGTGGGTCCAGGAACAAGGTACTGTGTGGAACGACCATGCTGTGAGGCTGTGGCCATAAAATTAAAGAGCAGAGAAGGCGGAGAACGGCAGCAGCTGCTGAGTGTGCTCTGCGACCTCTTGGTCGGCTGTGGAGACGCTCATTAAGGATTTCCTCTGTGGTATCGTGGATATTCTCCAGATTCATTCAGGACATCATGTCTTTAGTCCAGTGTGAGTGGAAAGTGAAATATTCTGTGAAGCAAGTGAAGAAGTAACAGCCAACAATTTGAGTTTTGTTTTTGGCAAATCGAGTCTGGAGCAGCCTCCAAAAAAATTACACTCGAAGGATTTGGCTTAATTTGATGTTGAAGTAAGTCTGAAATAGTTTGAAACACTTATTTTCAAAACTCAAAAATGTTAATTAAAATTAAATGGCTAATTAAAACGACCACTCAAACAATGCATGCTGGGAACTCTAATATACTACAGTATATACAGTACAACTAATATACTGATCATGTTTCTTTGGTACTTTCATTCAACTCATCATTTCAAGTCAAAAGACTTTTTTATTTAAATCAAGAGGAACTCGTCCGTATGAACAAGCACTATACAGTATAGGAGTGCGAGAATGCGAGAATTCTTTGCAAATTGCTTTTGTTTGGAAATACATGAGAGACTTACTGCCCCTCTCATGATGATGTAATACAGTATGAGTGCTTCCAGAGTAAATCACCATCAGTGGGAGCTGTGACCATAGCCTCAGTTTATGAGTTTATTAGATTTAATAAACTATCGCCCAATTCTGTCTTTGAGCCAATGATGACCGGCCTGGAAACAGCGGTGGAGTATTTGGCAACTGGCGACTCCGTCTGCTGAAGCTCTGTGTGTTTGCACACGGTGTTTGTGTTGTGAAGTAAAAAGACCGCCACAACCGGCTGTTGAGAGCCATATTCCTTACAAAAGAAATATGTGTGTGTGGAGGCATATGGATTCACCAACATGACCAATTTACTACAAATGTCATTTAAATGCCCGATGGGATTTTTTCCTCTGAAGTGACCTTTATGCAAGGAACAAAGAGATGTTGAGCACACACAATGCAGTGAAGCTTTTTAACCGCACACCCACACTCCTCTACTAACCACGAGGTCCCACCGCCTCTGACAGCTGCTAAGTGTCTCCCTAATGAGAGCCGACTGAGGCTGTCGAGGTAACCGTGTTTCAGAACACAACAGTGTGAGCCCCCAGCATGCATTATGGGACGGCGTGAGAAAGAAAGAAGGAACAGTGCAGGAACAGGAGGCAAGAAAAAAATGTGCACTCTCTCCGTGGAAATGTCTATTTTATGTCAGTCAAGAAGATTGATGTTATTTTCCTTTTCAGTTCTCTCACCCATTAGGCTGTTGTTTCACTGACGAGTTAATCACATGAATTGTGTCTACTTGTTCTTAGTGTGAGGTGTATAATGATATCCATACTGTTTATGGATGAGTGATTCAAAAAAGTACAGTTGATGTCATGTGTAAGGCCCAAACTAAAATCCCAATATGAGCTTCACAATCAGACTTTGCTCGGCCTCTGATTCTCGCGACTGTCTTGTTTAATTTCACCACAGAATTAATTCAATAATTAGCTTTTTTAGACCCCATCCTCCTCTCATTTCATAAATTAATTTACTACTTTGCCCCCCATCAAGTCTCTGCTCCTTCTGTGGGACTTGAAACCAGTAGTGCCGTACACATAACAGGAAGAGACAGATTTTATATTTCCCAGGGGAAATTAATAGTACAGTGCATTTCTAGACAAGGTACAGATTAAAAGCTGGGCCCATTATAAACCCATTAACCCAGTCATTAGAACCAGATATAGGAAAAGATGGAATATGTGGGTGTCTAATTTTAGCGCAACACTGTGTCACAGCTGTCACAGATGGTCCTAATGCATTCCCACAGGTGCACAGAGGAGGTGTGTGTGTGCAGGTTTATCCCTTGAACTCACTGTTTGTGCATCAGCAGCACCCTCTTTAAAGCTGCCCTTGGGTTCTATGTCATGACTTCACACGTGTCTCGGATATTTCATTCTTCATATTTTCAACTGCATGTGTTTTTTTAGAACACCAGGTTAGGATTTTCTTTAGCTCGTGGCTTTTCAAATACCCTGTAACTGTCATCCTTGGACAAAGTCTTAGCCATTAACATGATGTGTCCTGAGAGCCAAAAGCTCCCCGCTTTTAGGTGAACAATCAACAAGGGCTAACATGTTGTATTTCTCTCTCTTCTTCTTCCTCTCTTTTCTCTCAGAGGCTGGCAATGGAAGCAGAAAAGTTTCAGATGGAGCACACGTGGATCGGCGACAGTGAGGTGAGTGAGCGTCTGGAGCCCGATGGACTACGTTCGTTAGCACCGGCTGCGTTACAACACAGATCAAGTGGTGCCGAGAACTCCATAAGAGGAGCTGGGGGAGGGACGTGTTATTCATGATCCAATACCATTGTACTAATTGGATGGCTAATCTCATTAAAATGACGTTAGTTACAAGATTGAATTTCATTATTTTACAACTACGCTCATATGATGAGCACACGTGCACACTCAGCCGCTGTTCATTAATCAACCCTCTCGCCTCTTGGCAGCCATTCATCAACTGGCAAATGATATTGAGTGAACATACTGTGGCTGAAAAACTTCAAAGAGAAATTCATTTAGCCATTTAGCTTATTAACTCGAAGGGAGAAAAAAATCCCTTCAGTTTTAATTTGCCAATCCTTAATGATTATTTTTACGTTAAAGGTTCCCTTTATTTAACTTCTTACACAATGTGTTGCGTTAAACAGGGAAGGAAAATATGTCTGCTACTTTACAATCAGTAGTTTTATATTTCTGCCATACTTCAACCTGAATATCTCTATCTCTCTAGTTTTGATATCGAAATTCCCAAAATAGGTTTCGCTTAGAGCTTTGCACAAATGTAGCGAATTCATACTGACGTGTCCTCTGCATGAACCTGTAACGGTTGTGACTGAATCATATGAACTGAGGCCTCTTGTGGCTTCACAGATTTGTAATACTGTGATAGCGATAAGAGTTTTTGCAATGTCTGATTACGGTTGACGGAAAAAAAAAAGTCATCAGTGCACGACTCTCATATCGTTGTTTTTATATCCGAGATCATTTGATGGCGTAGGTTGTGTAACCGCAGCTTTGTTCTAACTCCCCACTGTGCTGGGTCTCTTACGCTCACATGAACCTCTGTGTGCCTTCAATTGACACGGAGCATAAGTGCCCTTTTGTTTACTGTTTACCAGCCCATTCAGCCATTTGTTGTTATTTGTTTTTGCTTTTACAAATCACACAGGCAGCCTGATTTTATTGATTTTAAAAATACATTATTCTAACATGCAGGCTCGGAGCTTCTTCTGTGGAATTTAACATTTTCCATAATGTGAAGCCACATATTCAGCGTGCAATGCGAGCTTCCACAACGAACACACAACGGACACACAACGCCAGTATGAACCATTCTGAAGCGACCTTGGCTTTGACTCTTTTTGAAAAAAAAGGTGAATCCCAATAATGCGTGCAATAAATTGTTATTTTCCTTTTCACTTAAATTACTTCACATAAAACAACCACAGTTTATTGCACAACGAAGGCTGACACAATGTATGGATTTGTGCCATAAATCATGAGTGTTTGAGATACAAAGTGAAGCGTGTGTGTGTGTGTGTGTGTGTCTTGTGTCTGTGTTAGTGTGTTTCTTTGTGTCTGTGTGTGTTCTTGTGCATGTGTCTGTTTTCTGTCACCTTTGATAACTGGGCCAATACTACTGGGCACCTCTCCCCACTGACGTTGAACACTTTAAAGCTGTCACTGGTGTGTGTGTGTGTGTTCAGTAATGTAATGACTTTGGCCCTATTTACAGTTGTCGTTAAAATACAAGCTGTATCCAGCTTCTCCAAACGGGTCAATTTGATTGGTCTTCATATAAGTTCTGTTGTCGGCATATTTATCTTATTTCAGGTAAGAGTGGGTTGGCGCTGTCAAAAATAAACATTGTAGATCATTAAATGTGATACTTTAACACAACATTAGCATAATAATGTGTGCAGCTGCTGTGAATGCGAGGGGAAAAGCACCATAACGAGTCTTTAGCTTTCACAAATGATAGACATGAACTGCTCTTACACCTGGCCGAGATTAGATCTCAATACGTTCAAATTTTTACATCCCCTCCGCCTTTCATCATCTCTCACACATGAAGAGCTCTTGCGCACAGTAGCCCCCCCCCCCTCCCCCGAGGATGCGGTTGGTGGGGTGACCCCCGTCTCAGTGACTCCTCTTGAGGTGCACATTGTCTGCAGTAACAGGAGCTGACAGAGAACATCATGGGACAGTTTGTTGTTATCAGTGTGTGTGTGTGTGTGTGTGTGTACTGTTGCTCACATGTACATATCAGTGGCAGCTCAACACCCGATATAACTAAAAAACAACCAAACAGAGAGCAGATGCCAGCCTTTGGCACAGTTTACACGGTGTAATCTCTTATTGTGCGCTAATTGCATCCTGTTTGAACTGATGTAGTAGTATGGTAGTGGCAGGAGGAGTCACTGATCCCTTTTGCAGCTGCAGAAGTGCTAAGAGGGTGGTGGGAGTCAGTCAATAGTAAAAAGAGTACAGTCTAGACCCATTCTGTATGAGAAGTGCCCTGAGAAATCTTCTGGTATGATTTGGTTTGAATAACATGGAAATGTGAATGTAACCAGCTCCGTGGCTCCAGGGCTATTTTATGTCAGAAGGAGCTATAGGTTGGCACGTTGGCGCCCTGATAGCCGGCGTGCTGACAGGAGGCCCGGCAGTGTGAGGGCCAAACAACACCACTTACTTCACTGATCCTCAGTGTCAAACACACACTGCTGCCTTGCAAGGAAATAGGGCGGGATTTGAATTCTATTCACAGTTGCAGTTGTAACTCAAACAAAAAAAGGGTACGAAAGCTTACTTCCTTCATGGCATCTTTTAAGATTAGATAACAGATATTTTTAAAGGAGCAATGTCAGTTAGTTTGGCCATCAGTTTCATTCCCTTTGATGTTTTTTTTATATCCAAGACAAAGTACAAGACAAACATTTTAATGTGGCTTCTAGTGGGAATTTTATAATAGCTCGGTGGGATTTGATCCTCGATCAGGGTGGACACATTTTGGCCCCAATTTGGAGACGAATACACACAGTTGTGGATTTTAAGAGCAAATTACTAGCGGCTAAAAAAATTGTTTTTTGCTTCCCCATTACTTTCGCCATCTCGGCAGTAACAACACAGCCTTCTGGCCGTTCCAAAAATGCACAACGAGGTAGATCGTCGTTGAAGCAGACAGCGAGCTCCCTGCGACGTCTCCCACCTGTTACTCAAAGCGACTGCACCCTCAATTCCGCATTAACTTTAAGCCTCTTCGTGGTCAGCTATAGAGACCAAAGGGCTGGAAACATGTTTATTTCTTCTATAAAGTTGGGCATTTAGATATGGGCTCTAAGAGGCTTCACTCGTATGTTGAG
This sequence comes from Pseudoliparis swirei, assembly GCF_029220125.1. NCBI lineage: Eukaryota > Metazoa > Chordata > Actinopteri > Perciformes > Liparidae > Pseudoliparis > Pseudoliparis swirei. The sequence goes on along the minus strand of NC_079397.1, from coordinate 7,091,290 downwards.
CCCAGCCTCAAGTGGCCATTTGAGGAACTGCAGTGTTTGGCACTTCCACATTGGTTTCTTATATCTGTATTTTTCAGGCTGCATTCAAGTCATTTATCAAACAGTATATTGTGATTAATCTTTTCCTGTTTGTCTTTCAATCTCTTCGCAGGTCGACAAAATGGTTTACTACAATGCCAAAGATGACGTAAGTTCAACTTGATCCCACTATTTCTTATATTCTGTCAGTGTAATTACAGATGCAATTTGTCAAATATGACACCACAAGCAACCCATATCCGGCCCTGCAGAGACCATTACCATGGCAACGAAACCGATAGCAGATTTTATTGATAGCCTGTAAGAATCTGTGAAAAGACATCACTGTATGTGTGTCTGTACGGATCACTGTTATATCCATAAGGACCTCTGGTATGCATGCATGTTTAATCAGATTTAGTGTGTATGTATTAAGACCAGTGGAGGTTTTGGGCCCCACACTCAGAAACACATGAGTATGCGTGAGACATTGAATGCCTCCTGCGGCCTCAGATGTCATCTGTCTACTCTCATAAACAGGGCTCAGCATCTAATTCCCCTCCACTATCCCAGTGGGAAAGAACCACACTAATGTCACTCTGCATTTGACTGACAACCCCTCTACCCTTGGTCTCTTCCTCTCCGGATGCCTGGATTTATGTTTGACGGCCTACAACTTTTCAGTTTCTCTATATGAATCTCTCAGTAGGGACATTGAAGTGAATATTAACACTTAACACCTGGTCATTCACAGTAAAAAATAAACTGCATATACAGTATGTTCACAAACCGAGGGTGCACACCCCTCTTCATCCATAAACTCCGATCCAGGATGGTACTGAAACTCCAGCTTCTGTTGTTTTTGTCCCCTTTTCTGCAGCTTAATGAGACAGAGGAAGTCAAAGGAAGGAAAAACCGATATCTTCCCGATGATTTTGAGATCGACCCCGACTTCAAGCGGCTCGTCTCGTACAACACCACCGCCGTCCACATCCCGACAGACATATATGAAGGCTGTAAGTTGCATTGTAGAAAACTACGTTATCTTTCTCTTTCGGTAAATAAATGCTAATACATAGCAACCAGCACCTCCCGGCTCTCTCTCGTTATCGCTGTCCAGTATCTACAGAACATTCCCATGATGCAGAACTCAGCCACCGAGCGCTGTCCGTAGTGGAGACGGCTCCCCAAAGCTAGGCCGGTCTAGTCTATATATAGCCTAGATGTCAACAGCCCAATAGCTCGCACACTCCAGCCCTCTCTTTACCCTCGTCACCGGCTGCTCCCTTCCCTCCCGTTCACGACTAACCCCGCTGACCTTACCAGTGGAACAGGGACACGTTCCCCTCGGCCGATGTTTTTTTTGTCGGTGCTTTGCGTTAGCATTCAGTTTTTTCTCAGGGCTCTCAAGTTTTGAAGACAGGCAAGAGTGACATTTCCGTCAGCACCCCCCCCCCCCCGCAGAACGAAATTTTCGGATATCAATCAGTCGCGCGCGATTCCAGGATGCTTTATTTTCATTGGTTGCTGGATTAAATCTTACCCAGATACAACAGATACGGGGTTTTTCTGATTGGCTATTGTGTAAACCCATTTCTTTTTTTTGATTGGCTAATAAGTGGCTCCTCACAGCAGAACTCCAGGGGAGCGCTTGATTCCTCCACGGTGAGGGCAGAGCGGCCAGCTCATGTTTGCGCGCTGCGGCACATTAAAACATTAAATAGCCGAGAGTTTTTTTCAGCGTGAGAAATACGATGTGTGGCGGGAGTGCGTGACTTAAGACCGAAATGCGTGAGTCTCACGCTCAATGCGTGACACTTGAGAGCCCTGTATTGTTTAGCATGTTGTTCACACACTTGCATTGGTGCTTTTCATGCACTTAACTTACAAAAGTGTCTTGGTCATTGTTTTCATCATAAACATAATGTTATGCATAGTTTATTTTTCTTAAAATGTTTAGGCATATTTGCCGCATGGCTACAAGGATGGCATTGTTGGTCTGTTGGTCGGCCCACTTCTTTGGGCCTCGAGGATTGCAATGAAAATCTCTACAGACATTCATGGTCCCCATAAGATTAATCAGAATTACTTTGGTGATTCCTTTACTTTTCCTCTTGGTGCCGCCATTGAAGCTTCTTTTTGTTTGAAGTGAAATGTCTGAACAGCTGTGGGATATATTTCTATGTTATTTGGTACATATATTTATGGTGCCCAGAGGATGAACCATAATAGCTTCAGTGACTCGCTGACTTTTCATCTCCTGCCACCAATAATTCAATATTATATAGTGAAATATGTAAAAACATGGATTGACAAAACCTGCAAAACTAATAATGTTCTCAAAAATAAGCAGCTGTATTTTAAACAATACCTATTGAAGGAGAATCAGACTAGCCTAATTTAAAGGAAGTGATCATGTTTATGTCATGACTTATGTTGCCTCCCTTACTGCTAGCACTATGTGATCTGACTTCTCTGTTGATACAGTTAATAGCCTACAGGGCTATAACTTCATGGAGATACTCCATCTCTCCCTTCTGGAGCCTCTCCCAGCAATCAGCGTAAGCAGGAAAACACACCCGAGAGGCCACCAGTCAAACCCGATTTGGCTTCCAGTAATTCAATCTGGTATAATAAAGAATGCTTACCGTATGTGGCCAGCCTTAAACTCCTCCAGACAAAAAGGATCCGAATAATTGGAGTTTTATCCATTATGATCTTACTGTGTCAAATTTGAAACAGCCATTACTGTGAATGTGATGTTGGCATAAGGTAATTGGTTTTGCATCAGGAATTAGTCTTCAATGATCTCAATCTAAATGTGATTGGTGTATTTTACTTCCATTGATTTAGCCTTTTGCCAGACACACACACACACACACACACACACACACATGTCTTCTGTAAAGTAGTTCTGAAACTGGGCACTTCGCAGATGATGGAAAACAGGCTTCCGGACGCGCGTGAATTAAGTTATCAACATTTAATGGCAGGAAGTGTAAAACAAACATTCAAGGCGCTCTTCCTCGGCTCCAGGCGCCTCCGCCCCTTCAGCCTTGCGGCCTCGAGGATACCTGTAGAAGAGACCCGATTTCTCTAATCCACGGAGTTTCATACTCCAAATCACTGGCCCCGGTCAAAACGTCACTTCCGGTCAAGTCGCTAAACAAGTATTTTCACAATAAGAGTCCCGTCTTGTTATTGTCCGCATTAAAGTTACTTTCACAATAAAAGTCTCTTGTTATTGTAAGTCACTTCACGGAATTCAACCGGCCTCGTCAATCTATAATACTAACATACAGTCACTCTCATGCAACATACATTAATTCTTGCCATTTACATTGAGTAAACATTACCCCTATGCTTCATAATACATTAATAACAATATCAATATTCTCCCTAATATTTTCTATTATAATATCTTTCTATATGTATTAATTTAAAACATAAGACCTCTGCAGATGTTATCAAAATAAACTATTACAACCTAACACTTCTAAGTAAGACTCTTATTCTGGGACACTAATGAATGCAATGCAAGGACACACCCGGACAAAGGGATGCAGACATGTCTTCATACACACAGAAGCATACAGGTCATGTCCTTCTTTGCAAACACACTCTCATACAAAACATGCACACACTACAGTGACAACACCATGTAGCAACAACAAGAGGACACAGACAGGACATGAACAAATTGGAAATAAAACAATGGGAAAGTTGTGATGAGTCAATAGAGTGCATTTTATATTATAATTGACATGAGACGTGATACAATTATCCAAAAGGAATCTAGATCCTTCCAAATAAACCCAATGTCTCTTCTAGTAAAGCAGCGCAACATAATTGACCCCTCGAGCTGCGGACACTTTCTAACTAAACTTATTTGATTTCACAGTTACGCAATACATTTAACAACACACACATGCAGCAGGCATCAACCAGTTAAAAAATGGCCTGCTACACAGGCATGAGCTAATTCCCTCTTTGGCATTGATTGAGCATTTAATATCAATTTAATTAATGATCATCACGCTGGGTTTGCTAAATGCAGTCGACTCGGCCACATGATTGTAATGTCCTCACACAGCGAGTCACTCCACATAAGTTGGACTATAAATGTGCAGAGTGACAGGCCTCTGGGCCTCTGACTGTGGAGACATGTTTGTCTATGCCAAATGCACTCAGTTATAACGATGAGGGTCGGTTTGGGTATTGGAGAGGGGTATGTTCCTAGTCTTATTCATCAGTCGGTCTTTTACTCTCTTTATAAAATGTAAAATCTTTTTTTTTGTTCTCTTTCCTGGTGTGAACACTTTGCTTAAGGCTTTTCTTTCCAGAACTCTCTTAGCGAGATCTCATTAGATGTGATAAAATGTACACAATGTGTTAGCTACATGGTCCCCCAACCTCTGTCATACAATGGATTCAATAGTTTATGTGGACTTAGAAAGCCAGGACTCTATTGGTAGGTTAATGTGTTGTTTTATTTATATTTATTTTAACCATTTAATAATCCATATTTAACTGCTGCGCTCTGGCTCATTGGAGGCGTGGTCTCTGTTTGATCTCTTTTAGGCGTGTGGTGGTGGTGGAGGGTCTGGGTGGTGTAGTTGTAGTCATGTAGCAATGTAACAAAGCACTGGCTTGTATTAGTGCTCTCTCTCTCTCTATCTCTCTCTCTTGCTCTCCTTCTCTCTCTTGCTCTCCTTCTCTCTCTCCATCTCCATCTCCATCTCCAAGGACGGGCTGCTACATCGATGCCACTCCGGATGGTCAGCGCTGTCGGCGTTGCCATGGCAGTGTGTATCCGACTGTGTGTGTGTCTGTGAATGTGTGCGTAGAAGGAGGCGAACACACTCGGACACGCCCTGGTTTTCTATCTTGTTGCTTAGAGGAACGACTGGCAACTTGATTAAGGACTTTGTCTAGACAGGGCTGGCGTCCTTGTGGCTTTTACTGATGCTGAAGGAGAGATGTGTCATCCTCAAACTCTTCTTTAATTGCGGTGGACTTTCTCGGCGACCTTCACCCTTCATCATTCTTCCCTCTTCTTCTTTTTTTCCCATTCCTACGGCTTGTTTTTTAGTTCTTTTGCCCGACTTTCTTCTTCACTTATATGGTCATGTTTGCTCTTTTTTCTCTCCTCCTCGCCGCTATTCTCTCTTGTTTCTTGCCGCCCTTATCCTTGCCAGCTCTCCCCCTTCACACCACCCCCCACTCATCCCCTGCTCCACTTTATTAAGCATATTAATAGGTTGCGTGGAGACAAATATGCTACTGTTTTTCTCCCCCGCATCGGTCCTGCTGATTGGAATCTGCTCTCCCCGCTGATCCAGTGTGGGTGGTCAGACTGGGACTCATGATTGTGTTCATGTGCGTGTGTGCACGCACACCGGCGATGAATCAGAGTGCGTCTGTGTGTGTGTGTGTGTGTGAATGTGTTGAGAGGTGCGGGGGGGGGTGGAAGAAACACTTTGGGTGTGAGAGTTGGCATGTGTGTGTGTGTGTGTCACATCACATGCACCTATGGATCTCATGGCTGCGGATGTCTTGCTCGTTAGGCAGATTGGTGTGCATGCGTTGAGAGAGGAGAGCGCCGCGGCCTCGGCTGGAGATCCGAGGCTCGTCTGATGGCCGTTTGAATCGACGCTGCGTGGCACCTGTCGGCCCGAGACACGCGCACACTGCGTGACGTGCTGAGAGTCTGTGACACTGTGAATGTGAGCGTGTTTTTACCCCTGTGGCAAAGCTCACAGCGTGGAAATAGATTTTTATTATCTGCACTCTTGTGCCCACTTGATGCGCGTCCTGTTTTGTTGACGGAGCTGGCTGCCAAACTCTTGAGTTTTTTTCTTCTCAATCTCTGACTCCTCCCCCTTCCTTCCTTCCTTCCTCTTCCCCCCTTTCACTGTAAATATGTCTACCTGTGTCCTTGCAACAGCTTGAATGCCTTCCCAGGATGTTCTCATTGGCTGATTGGGATTCCACTCCATACCAAAATGTTCCCTGAGAAGGTTGTGTTCCCTATAATCGTATCCATAACACTTCTATTACAGTAATGAAAGAGATTTCTGTCACGTCACCTTCTTTATTTTTTAAACCATTCCGGATAACGGTAACCAATATCAACAAGTGGAAACTTTGCACTTGTGCTCCATGTGAGGTTTAAAAAGGCTCGACTGGGAACAATTGCCCTTCGTCTGAAGCCAGATGACATTCCTTAAAGGGGTCACCTTCACGACTCGACACCTTTGTCATGCTACAGAAATAAATGTGGGTGTTACACATGTGTGCGTGTGCTGATGTCATATCGGCCTCCCCCCTTGGCCATAGTAGCTATGAGTGTGTTTCTACATCTTCATATGGCCTTGGGAAGTAAGCTGTTCATGTTTGTGATGTGTGTTCTAATTCCTGCGGAGACCATAATGGATATGTCAATTCTACACGGGGAGAACGCATAAAACCGACACACTCTGCATCTCAATCATCTATGTTGTCTATCTTGCTCATTATTTATCAACACAGGCATAAATTGCCCAATGGCTTGGACACTACATTGGACCTGCCGTAGCAGGTGGTGGGCGAATGAAATACTGAATGTGATCTTTCCTCGTTAGTTCACTGAACTGTGAACTAACAAGGACAGAGTGCAGCATCGGGGGAGAAAACCTACGTCTCCTCTACGAGGTCTTGTTATCGTGAGACTTCTTGTTACTGATGTCACGGAAACCAGCAGGACTAATCCATTAAAGGCCGTCCGCTGGGAGCAGAGAGATGAGGCCTGAACAAATTGTCACCACTTATCATCACTGGGACACGCTTTGCTCTGCAATGCCACGGGGAGCAATTTAGGACTCGGACTAAACTCTGTCTTTATTTGACGTAGCATGGAAAAAAAGCCTTTTTAAAAGAGGTGGTAGTGAGGAGAGGAAGGAGTGAGGAGCCAGAGGGAGCGTGAGACCCACCGGACGAGGGAGAAGTGGGAGGGTGAAAGAAAAAAAATATTTTTCTAGGCTGGTCATTCCTTATTTACTTAGTGAAAAGAGTACACTGAGTTTTTCTTGGTGGCTATTATCCCAAGAAAATAGTACCAACTGGACATTGTGTATCTTTTTGCTGATTTGTAAATATAATAAGTAACTTAGTTACGAGTACAGTCCTTTTTACTCCCTTTTAACCACATAGCTTAGTTATCTGTCCAGTAAGAGTCTGCCTCAGCAAAAACTTTTACCATTTAAGAGACCCCTGTCCCGTTCTGAGGTCTATTTATTAGTAGTATTACCATTTTTTACTTTCACAGAAAAACACAGATATGGGGAATCTAAACACACACACACCCACATACAGTATGAGTCATAAACAGCTTCAATTCGACATGCAGCCCACTCTCCGAGGCACAGCGCTGCCTTTTTTGACCAAACTAAATTCTTGGAGCATTAAATCAGTAAGAGCTCCTGCAGACACAGGTAAACAAATTGTTTACTGTACGTCTGTCCCCCGAGTGCCCGGAAGATGATTTTTGTTTCAATCCAGAAATATCTAATTGGATCATGTTGTTTTTGTCGGTGTGTGTGTGTGTGTGTGTGTGTGTGTGTGTGTGTGTGTGTGTGTGTGTGTGTGTGTGTGTGTGTGTGTGTGTGTGTGTGTGTGTGTTTGTTTGTGTATGTGTGGCTGGCTTTTGGGCTGGTTTCTTTGACAGAATTGCATTAAAAATAAATGTTTTTTGAAAAGCCGTGACATTTTTTTTGAGTGATTTCAATGATGTTTTACTTCTTCACAAATATGACTCACTTATCTGTATGTGTGTGTGTGTGTTATTTTCCATTTTATTTCAAAAGGGCCAGAAACAGAATTCCACACTTGTTTAGAGTAGAATGGAAGACCACTGTTGGTAATTTAGGAATGTGTGTGTGTGTGTGTTCCAGCAAACATCATTTTGAATGAGCTAAATTGGACAGAGGCCTTGGAAGATGTTTTCCGAAAAAACAAAGAGGAAGATCCCTCACTCCTCTGGCAGGTGTTTGGCTCGGCCACCGGATTGGCTCGGTACTTCCCAGGTGAGCAGCTCATGAGCCAATGGAGTTACTCCAACTGCCGCTGACCTTCCTTTGCTCAGGGAGAGATAATTGCCTCCAAAGTGCCATTTCACAATGTGGCAGGCAGATTCATGCAAACACCAGAAAATATTTCTAATCACAGTTGTACTGTCAGCTGATCACTCTTTCTTGTGACTTTAGGCGAAGGTACAATTCATATATTACTTTTTCTCTGTTAAAATCATATTATTATGTATTACTGCAGATGTCACTTTTGAATTGTCCTCTATATCTCAAAAACATTGTACAAATCAAACAAAGGAGATACAACAATTCTTAAACGTTGTAGTCAGGCTAGCTTCTCACTGCTGCCAGTATGTATGCTAAGCTAAGCTAATAGCCTCCTAGCTCAAGTTACCATTAAGAAAGCCAATATATTTGATTCCTCAAAAAGTACAACTATTCTTTGAATATAAAACATATTAAGATAATATTTAAGGTCATATATGTAAGACGTGTTTTTTACCAGTAAGTATTTAACCCAATTTGAATGTGCAGTAAAAATATTTTCCTTTTTCCCATTGTCTTCCCAGCATCCCCTTGGACTGACTCAAGCAATTTGGCCGATAAGATCGACCTCTATGATGTTCGAAGGCGACCGTGGTGAGTAGACACTCATTATGGAAAGTGCAGTTTTGTTTCTGTGTCTCTAATAATCTCATCATAAGTCATTTATGTAGTATTTGTCAAGGGCCTACATGTGGCTCATTCAATCTACCTGTGTAATTAATCAAATTAAAGATTAATTTGCAAAAACCCTTCTGCCGTGTTGCATAATCAGATTACACATAAGGACTTGGATACAGAAACACAGTTTAAAACAATCAAATCCAGGTGTCTACCCAAACCCACTCAAACACATCAGAGCAGTGTGATGATTAAGTATCTGTAGAATAAATGTTACCAATACAGAAGCTTCATTAGTCTCTTAAAAAGGATTGCAATCTGGTTCGAAGCTATCAATACTCTTTTAACCATGTTATTAAATGTCAACTATTGAGCTCTTGAGCTCTGAACGAAGGCGCACAACTGTTTGTTTATTAAAGAAATGGAAGAAGAGCATTAAAGATTAAAAAAGAATGAATCGGTCAGATTTATGTCAAAAGCAAATGTTAGAGAGCGATATTTAATTAATTAAGAAGGATGAGAGTGATGCAACTGCAAAGTGTAAGGTATCATGTGCTGGAGTGTGTGTGCTTGTAGATTCCTTAGAAATTGGTTTGAAAAAGAATGTCTCCAGTGTTATAATGAATCCCTTTTGTATGCTGGACGTCTCTTCGTGTACTCAATGTCCACGACCTTCATGTGCGTGTCTGTTATTACTCACCAGGTACATTCAGGGGGCAGCGTCACCCAAGGACATGCTCATCCTGGTGGACGCGTGAGTGACGACCTCATCATTCATTTCAGTCATATTCTATTTTATTTGTGTGCGCCAGAAAGCCCCCGATGCTACGCTTCTGACTGTGCTGCGCCCGCGGCCACTTCCACGTGTGACGCTGAGGGTATCCTGCGACTTCATCATTTACAGTCCAGTTGTTTCTTCCTGTGATGAATGATTTACGCCTACAAATTTTAGGTTTTGCTTTTTGAAGAAACCGTATTCTGTATTTCCCACGGTCACACAGTAGAAAAACAATTTAGAATCCAACAAACTACAAATGATTCACATACATATTGGTCAACAGTTTGATAGTTTGCGTTATAGTGTACACTGTATAGGTAGCATCAACTTGTTTTGTTGTGGAGGAAAAGGGCTCGCACTGATATGGGAAGCAAGCGTAAAGGATATGGACAATATTCCATATTTGTATTATTGTTGAAGCTGAAAAGAGCTGTTGCACTTGGTGATATGTCCCTTCAGTCCCATGAACATGGCTTCTGTAGTTTATCTTAAATCAATCCCACAAATAAATTATTCCCACCAGACTAGAGCACCAAATGTGTCATTTACTCCAGTTTTAGCAATGTCTTGGTGACCATGAGAAAAATATAGAAAACGTGAGTCCTATCCTTTTAATGTCTTTCTAATAGCATGTATAGCTGTATTTATTTACCTAATGATTGCTAATAATTCACCATATTTTTTCCTTTTTTTACTGAATTATTGACCACAACTAAAGGAGCGAGGACGTCTTGCTGCATGCAGGAGCATGTGATTATGAGTGTGCTTTGGTAAAGTGTCATTACGAATAGCACTCATGGCACCGGCAAAAATGACAACGCAATATGATGAATAAAAAAGTAAATGTGTCCATTTGCAGCACTTAACACAGCTCTGGTAATGGCACACAGAGGATTGATGAGGCTTATTAGACATTAAAAGATGCCTGTGTTATGCTCGGGTGAAAGAGTCACGAGAGGAACTCCACTCCTCGTTATATCTGCAGGGACCAACTGAGCGCTGAATCTGTTCAGGGTCCCCATCTTGTTTTAGGAAAGACTTCCATGGGAACACAGACATTTTGTTATTAATGTTTAACGCTAATATTCACAGTTTGTGTGAGATATTAGCCCAGTAAATGGCACTAAACTCATGTCATAAAGGAAGATTACTAATTCTAACAAATGTGATGGATAATACTATATCTTGCATGTTGAAGAAACCAGTGTGTAGGCAGAAGGCTTTACAGATGGCAACGTCAGTTGTTGAGTCTGTTCAATTTATTGGGCATAGTAAGGTATCTCGGCAACTCGCCACATAGCAACATTAATTTGTTTTGCATAATCATGTTTTAGAGATGTACTGACGCTTTATTCAGCGCCCTGATTTAGATTCATCTATATACACTTTCCTATTGGACTGTGGTGGCATAAGAACATACTGTATACCGTGGGTACGGTATCTTTGTTTCATTGCAGCTATTTACTAAAATCCAAAAAGTTCATTTTATTTCTCATTACACTCAGCACCCCAACTTGACAGAAAAAAAACAAATGTAGAAATGTTTGCAAATTTATTAAAAAAGAAAAACTGATATATTGATTTATTTAGTAAAACCAAAAACCTCTTATTATTGCCACACTGCAGGAGCGGCAGCGTTTCGGGGCTCACCCTCAAACTCATCCGAACGTCGGTCAGCAAGATGCTGGAGACGCTCTCCGACGACGACTACGTGAACGTGGTCTACGTGAGTATTCCCACAGCTGATACTTTGATTTCATCTCCACTGGAAAACAAATGTGGTTTCTGCTCATATTTACTTTATAAATACTCAACTTTCTATCTCTTCATGTATGCATGAATACAGATGTGCATGGATGCGTGCGTTCTTGTGTGGTCATTTGTCTGACTCAAAGAATGTGTGTGAGCATATATTTATATACATATACATTTATGTATATATATGCTCTGTGTGTGTGTGTGTGTGTGTGTGTGTATGTTTGTGGATATGAGTGACATCAGAGCTGAATCCAAGTATGTCTGCCTGATGGCGCGAACACATGACACAGCTTGAGCGAACCCTGAAATGCCACGAGATAAGTTTGAGGAATGAACGCGTGCTGCATTCATGACCCGCACTTTGAATCGGTGGCGTGTACGGGAGAAGGTTCCGGCCCTGGAGAACGCTCAGGCACAAAAGATTCACTGACAACAGGATGGAGGAAAATATTCATCCATCATCATTTGAAGCTCAATTTCTGCAAAAGTCAGATTCATGCTTGATTGCACGATTAGTTGAGTGAAAAAAGAAGAGCACACGCTTAAGTGCTTACAGTGGTTATTTCCTTCTTTTGGAGGATTTTGAGTATTCTTGAAGATGTACGATAGCCAGTCACACTGGAATTGATTTGCAGGACAAGATTGAAAAAAAAAAAAAGGTCCTCTTGCGCAACATTTTTATTCTTTATTCAATCCGTATATTTTTATACACACAAACATCTTTGAAGAACATGCCTTCCTACAGTATGCTGTTCTTCTGAGCTTTTATTACGGCGTCTGAGATATTTTAAGATATATTCTATAAGTCAGAAGTTCTCACGCACAACTCCTTCCTATTGTTTTGTGTGTAGGCGTGAATCTTTTTCAAGGACGTGTCTTGGCAGCATGAATGAAAACATTCAATGTGTGGAAACGGTCACCGTGAGCTGCAGCGTCCTTCAGTGTTTGGAAAAAACACAACCCAATGTGAAGAAAAGAAAAGACGCAACGATGCATAAACTGCGTGAAAGTGTGTCCTTTGCTGTCATGGTCCTTGTTCTTTTAGTGTCGCATGATCTCTGAAACATTTCTTTATGCTTCGGAAAATAACTTTGCAGTTTTCGTGGCCGAAGCCCCTGGTTCATTCTATTATATTAACTTGGGCAACTCACAATGACTTGACTTCAGAGCCACTCTTGTCATTGTACTCAATGATCACGAAGTTTAAGCCTCTAAAGGCCGATCTGCACTATCTTCTCACTCATTTGACATTTTATGTAAGATTGTATGAGTACTTTTATGTCAGCTTTTGTATGTGATATAATTACACCTCGACTTTTTGATGTTAAGGAGGACGACTTAAGCAAAAAGTGCAATTTAGTCATGCAACCAGTATTTGTGCAGCGTTCGGTGTGTGCGTGTGTGTGTGTGTGTTTGTACACTTGTTTATGAATGTCTTAATGGTTTTTTTTCTCACATATATCATGATTGCAAAGTATGCAGTCTTGGCTAAAACAGATGTTGGGTATTAATGAGCCATGTCCCAGTTCTCCATAGGGTGTGTATGTGTGTGTGTTTGTGTGTGTGTGTGTGTGTGTGTGCATGAATTGAACCTCCAGTTCATCTGTGCCTCTACATTAACTATTCACCAGTATTAATCTTCTTTACTTGTCGAGCTGTGTACTTGTACTGTGACCAGTCAGAGTAATGTCTGTCTCTACGTCATAATCCCTCCATAATCAAGCTCTTTGTTTTGTTTTGTTTTTTACCTCCTTATGCCACTGTCTTCACATCCCTACCTGCTCTCCTGCCAATCCTTCCTTCTGCTACTATAGCTCCCTTCGGTCTGTGCAGATTTTGATTAAGACTGATTTCATTTCACATCTGACAAATTTGTGCAACAGCAAGAGCCAAGAACTTGAAGTCATTAAAGTTATAACATTTGACCAATAATTCATTTTAATTTTATTTGATGTCAAATTGAATACATTTAATTCATCTCCTAAAATACTTTGATCTTAAGCCAAGCCAATACGCTAGGGGACACTGTGTGACAAAGAGAAAACAGGCCGCATATTTAACAGAAAATATGTGCGAGTGCCTTCCCTCCACTTCCCGTCATCCCTCCTTCCCTCTTCCCTCCAGTTCAATGACAAGGCCACGCACGCGGCGTGCTTTGCCAACCTGGTGCAGGCCAACGTCCGCAACAAGAGGATGCTGAAAGACGCCGTGCAGAACATCACGGCCAAGGGTACCACCAACTACAGAGGCGGCTTCGAGCTGGCCTTTGAGCAGCTCGCGCAGGTAGAGCGTCAGCGTGGGCGTGCTTGGTGGAATATGTCCGTGCTATCTGGATAGCATCATGGCGTAGGAGGATGTGTGAATTGGTGGATAATGCTAGGGATGGTAACGTTGATGAAACCCTCTTCTTCTCGTCTGATATAAGTTATGTCCATTTAATTCATCATTTTCATTAAATTATGAAAATAATGGTGGAACATAGGAATCCCAATAGTTGTCCTCATTTAAAAATAAGTATATGGCGTACTCTTGTGTTTTTTTCGGGCATTGCAGATTTTTGGAGCCGAGCAAGAGCTCCCGTTTCCCTTGCCATCGTCTGCATATGCATAAATAATATGCATTACGAGAGCCTTGAACTATTGTTACTGTTCCTAACAACATATTCATTTGTTGTTTTATTATTTTCCTCTGTTAAATAGTGGTTAAAATCCAAACTTTGTTATCCCCAAGATGAATGTGACAAGGGCCAATTGTAACAAGATCATCATGCTCTTCACTGATGGAGGAGAAGAGAGGGCAGAGGATATCTTTAAAAAATACAACCCCAAGCAAGCGGTGAGACTGGAAACAAGATATTCAAAGAGCGAACTACAGCAGAACGACCATATTCAAATTGTTTTACTCTTCTTCTTTTTTTCCTCACAGGTGCGCATCTTTACATTTTCAGTAGGCCAACACAACTATGACAAAGGACCAATACAGTGGATGGCCTGCGCTAATAAAGGTGCCACGTTTCACTAGACATCGTCACAATGTGTATTCTTTGGTATGATGAAGATGATTAAAATAATATAAAGAGACCAACTGAGATCTAAACTAACACAAAGAACCACTTTGAAGTTAATGCGTCCTACATTATGAAAAAAAAATTAACGCACAAGAAAAATGTAATTTCTTCAATTATGAACAGCTGGTGAACACAAATACACAATATTTTGGTTTTTGTCAGCACAGCTTGTTTTTGTTTTTTTACATGATCAAAAACACTCCAGAATAACCCTTTAAGATAATTTAACAATTTTGGATTCTTCAACCTAAAATGACGGACAACATTAGAAAAGTAGATAAATATGAATATGCTGTGTTGTTAAAATGTGCTTATTTGACCATTTGAGCTTTTATATATACGTAAAGTAAATGGGGCGAGTTCATCGAAATGAAATGTCACAATGAATACTATAATAAGCTTATATCTTTGTCTCAGGGTACTATTATGAGATCCCATCTATTGGTGCCATCAGAATCAACACTCAGGTAAACTCAAATGACAACGCAACCAAAATGACTCTTATTTATGCACAAATGATTCCTACTGTACTCGTCTGTGGCTCCAGCCCTCGACCTAGCGCACTTTACCAGTTGTGTATGGTGCCCTCTTGTGGTGGAGTGCCCGATGTGCATGTGATGAATAAAACCCTTGAAGCCTGTCTCTCGTTCTTCTCTGCAGGAGTACCTGGATGTTTTGGGCCGGCCGATGGTTAAGGCTGACAGAAGGGCCAAGCAGGTTCAGTGGACCAACGTCTACCTGGATGCACTGGTATGCACTCTCTGTGTAAATACTGAATGCACTTCGTGGGAAAATAGTTTTCCTTTGTAGTTAATAACATAGTGCTGCCGGAATGAGAGAAAAACCAAAGAGTTTTCTGTCAGATGAAGAATTCCAGCGTTAAATATTCACTGCATTCACAAGCTGCCCCGCGGCACTCAAGCTTCTGTCAAAATGAGCCTTCGGGCGACAGCGTAGATAAGAAACCAGTCGGGTAAACTGATCCAAATAGTTTGGGTGTTGTCATTCGTTTCGCCGATAAGAAGCCGTCAACGCGTGGGACTGAATTGACCTGCTCGCCGTCACAAACGTCTCTTGCCTTTCTGTGACGGTGAACAGATCATTTTGTCAAGCGGCTGCTGGTTAATGTTTGTTTTTATTGTTGAGAGACATCGATCAAACACCATGTGGTTATAATGTGAATTTATGTCACGAGTGTCATTGATTGACTTCCATTGCTAATAGCTATAAATATGTTGCATGTCTTCCAGGAGCTCGGCCTGGTCATCACTGGCACTCTGCCCGTCTTCAACAAGACCAACACAGGCTCAAAGGTGAACAAAGATACTTTTAAATACACTTGTTTATTTTATAGACACATTCATTGTAAGTTCTACCTTTTTTGTATTAAACTTTCCATTGTTTCTTTATTCACACACTTGTTTGAATCCAACATGTACTGTACGTCTGACTCTTTGACCCCTCAAGTCTACCGTTTTGTGACACGCTATAATGTTTACCAGACGACGACAAAAAAAAGCAGGAAAAAAAGCAAACACATAACATGAATACTACTCAATCATCGTCTCATCCTTGGCTTTCAACCTCCTCCTTCCTTGTATCCTTTGTTGAAGCGGAGGTCCCTCGGAAGCTCTCCCACGTGTCTCCACAGGAAGACGCTCTATCATACCATGAAGCAACAAAAAAAATATCAGAAAGAGATCAAAACCTGCAGATCAGAGAGACAAATGATCCGGTAGCTAAGTGCTTCAAGATGAGGTTACATGTCTACCTCGAAGGACTCGGGGTTACCTCCGCTATGGCGGGACGCGAAGGCTGGAAATGCCTTGTCAGTGACTCATGGCGGCATGTAAAGCTTTTGGGAATGAGGCTGTCCAGATTTCTATTGCACCCCATTTCCGTGAACTCGTTCAGAGTGCACAGAGGGACTGGACTCATCCCGAAAGAACAACAAGACTCTGAAGTGGGTCTCACAGTGGCTCTTTCTAAGCCTGACTTCCTCTTCTTTGTTTTCTCTCTCAGAAAACTCAGAACCAGCTCATCTTGGGGGTTATGGCTATTGATGTCTCCCTGGAAGATATCAAGAGACTGACGCCTCGGTTTACTGTAAAAGCACACACTACATGAATAAACACACACAGACACCAGCCTATTTACACAGTAGATTATATATTTAGTACATGGTTTCCTCCATCTTTCCATTCACTGTATATTTCCTCATCCCTGCAGTTCGGACCAAATGGCTACTACTTTGCCATCGACCCCAATGGATACGTGCTGCTCCACCCTAATCTCCTGCCAAGTGTAAGACAAATCACTCAAGAGCAACCAGATGTTTTCTTTTGCTACAGACAGTTCTGTCTGTCTCGCTAAAACACATTAGTTGCACATTAATATTGGTCAAACCTGGAAGTTAAACATGACATTCACGATAGTCAATGGGCTTTTCAGACTGAGAATACATAACGATTATTGTCTTTTGCGACCCATAAGGAATTCCTATCACGACATTTTTGCAGAATGTACCTTTTTAAATATTGTTTTAGCATTATAATGACACGGCACAGCGTCTCTCTGCTGCAGAGACATGGCAAGATGTTTTCTCACTGACCTTTGAGACGTAAACTCTTCTTGTAAATCACATATGCACACGTTGGTCACAGATGTTTACAACTTTCAAAAGTCAGAGTCAATATTTATATTTCTCCAGGATTCGTTCCCTGTTACAAAAATGTAATTATCTGAATCTGTTTTGGGGACTGATGTTTACTTCTTAATTGTTCTCCTTCATAGTCAAAGCACCACTGATATAAATTATAATATTTGCTTGCATTTCCATGTAGACTGCCAAGTTTCATGAATCTGTAACGCTGGACTTCTTGGATGCAGAGCTGGAGAATTCGTTCAAAGTGGAGGTTTGGAAAATACACACTTTAAAGTCTTATGATTCCATGAGCTCATCAGAAAGAAAGAAAGAAACGCTAATTTGTAAAGAGGGTATGTTTGTTTTAATTGATTTGTTGATTTCTGTTTGGTTGTTTGGTCAACAGATCAGAAAAAAAATGATCGACGGTAATACAGGGAATTACACCATGTCTACATTGGTGAAATCCCAAGATGAGGTAATTTTATTTTGAAAGGGCATAAACACTTTGCTGAGGACCTGTAATGTGTACTGACCAAACTGTTGTCCTCAAAGCGCTACATTGACGTAGGTCAGAGGACGTACACCTATGCTCCAGTGAAGGGGACAGATTACAGGTAAATATCATCTATTAAGTGATAAATCCATCGCATGTGTTAAGTACTTTTTACCAAATTTACACACTTACACATAGAGGAACTCCAGACGCTTTGGACTGACACAGTTTGCAAAAATGTTCGGCGTAATTGCACAAGACCAATTTTGTTGACTGGAGCTGGACTGTGGTCTTAAGTTCAGGACAAAGTCCAGGCCCACTTGAGAAAGATCTCATGAAGACACGAGGGGCAGAAATTCAGCCTTCTGCTAAAACACGCTGAGCAGAACTTACTGAAAGATATGCTGTGATGATTTTCGTCTCAAAACAAAGCGGGGGTCATGCAACGTTGTTATCGTATATTTTTACATTGGTTGAGCCAGATCGTGCTCAGGAGGTGATTTCCTCAGACAATGGAACGCTTGAGTCAGCACAGTAGTGACACAGAAATATAGATTTACAAGAATAAAATCAGTTGTACATTTTATTTTACAGAAATCCATAAGGTGATACAATATATATGTAATCATATTATTTAATAACCATTGTTATGATGTGTGTGTGTGTGTGTGTGTGTGTGTGTGTGTCTTCTCTCAGCCTGGCTCTGGTCCTTCCTGACTACAGTATGCATTACATCAAGGCCAAAATCGCCGACACGATCACGCAGGCAAAATGTAAGTGCCATCTCAATCAGTTTAGTCGCTTGTTCCATTCTTAGGTTTTTATTTATCTTCCATTAATACAGACACTAGACTAATGTTGCTGGTTTAAAAAGTATTGCTAATTTTTCTCGGGGCATGAGAAGCACTCGTGCCTCAGCTCATGGTTCCTATCCATCACGTATGGTGACCCATGCACCACAGTATACATACTGTACAAAAGCACACACATCGATATGTCCCCCTGCATGCCCTCGCCTCTTGTGTCGCTATGGCAACGCACACCCTCGGTTGTGATGCCGCTCAAAGCTTTTGTTGCCAGACAGCAGGACGAGTGGCTCCAGTATCCCCTTTCACACATCATCAATTCATTTACAGCTAAGTAACTCACTCTCTGTGTGTGTGTGTGTGTGTGTGTGTGTAGGTGTGTGTAGGTGTGTGTGTGTGTGTGTGTGTGTGTGTGTGTGTGTGTGTGTGTGTGTGTGTGTGTGTGTGTGTGTGTGTGTGTGTGTGTGTGTGTGTGTGTGTGTGTGTGTGTGTGTGTGTTCAATTGGCTGTTTGGATGTGTTCATGATCAAGCCTATTGCACACATACAGTAGAACAGAGGTTCCATATGTGGTGCTGTCATCTCGTGTCTCTTGAGTACTGTCTGTTCCCACTAGTAAAGATGAAATTGACTCATAGAGTTACACAAAGGACAGTTTTATAATATGCGTGCGTGTGTGTGTTCTTTTTAAGAGTCTGTCCCTTTGTCCGTATGTTTTTTGGTCCACATTACACATAAGAAATCTAATGTCCCACCTTCCGGCAATTGGCTGCACTCATTATTCCAGAAAGCTGGGAAACTCAACTGGCAGAGACTCGAAGCTTGCATGACATCAGTAATCCATCACAGTGAACATTTCATCGCCTACATTTTTTGCTAGCTGGAGCTTAATTAAGTGCGGTCGTGAACAGGGACCCGCTTCTATTTGTTGATGCTTTACGCATGTTCGAATGTCGGAGCTGTTGTTATTGGCTTGGCAGCTGATAGAGGCTCAATGAAAAATGAGACCAGAGGACACGAACATTGATTTAAAAAGATTATATGACTTTGGTCATTTTTAGAACTAGTTGTCGGTTTGCAGCTGACTCACTTCCAGAGAGAGTAAATAACGTTGTAATAACAATACATTGGTAAGAAAATGCAAGTATCTGCAAGTTGATGTTCAAACAAATAGCAGACAATGACTTCATGGACAGGTTTTCTTCCCCCATTGCCTCACCATTAACACACACACACACACACACACACACACACACACACACAGTACATCGTAACCGTCCTAAACTGAGCGTTTCGTGCATTTGGATCCAATATTATTATTCAAAAATCCATTTGAATAAAATATTGTGGGTGACCTTGTTGGCTTATTTCCTTTCCGGCTCTCTTTTCCAATTCCCTGTTTCCTCTCCTCATCTTTGCATCCTCCTCCCTCCTGTTCTCCTGCCCTCCTCAACTCTTGACCATTCCTGGTGTCTTGGACCCTGCCCCCTCGCCCCCTCGCAGCGTTTTTGGGCAAGTATTCTCCTCCTGTGCTTTACCTCCTGACCCCTGTCCGGTTTCTCGCACACTACCAGCAGACTTTGGATGTGCCGTCTCTTCCAATTGGTCCATCGTATGCTGTGTTGCCGACTCATGAACGCACAAGCACTTTGTTTTTCTGTTTTTCTTCATTTTGTGGCTTCTGATTCATAATGACAATACTGTTGCACTGACTCAAGCGGGCGTCTGGACTCAGGAGCTTCGCATGCAATGCACGCCCACACAGCGTGCCGCAGATGTCTGTCTGCACGATGCATGCATTTGACACCCCCCCCCCCACACACACACACACACACACACACCTGTTCCAATGGCCCTCAGATGTGGTTTTGGCACTAAGCTGTAGCAGGAAGAACAGAGGACAGGGTGTTTTTGCGTTATTAAAAGGTGAAGCCATAAAGGAGAAAGCGGTGAGTCTGCACCCACAACATGAGTCGCTGTGTTTTCTTTAGTTTCCTCTCCTTGACTCACTGAGTTTTACAACCTTGTTAAATAAGTAAATAAGTCCTAATGAAAGACAGAATCCCTTTTAGCTCACTCGGCTTCATCTCTTCTCTTCGTCCTTCTGTGCGCTTTGTCATCCGTCCTGTCTTGTTTGTGGTCATTGCATCAAAAACTCTCTCCACAGAACACATTTAAGCCCTCTGCGGGTTCACTGAAACCAAAGCCCACATTTCTGTCCGCTTTATTCTGTTTCTAAAGGGCGAACACAAACTGGAAACATATCATGTCCTCATCCCCACATAGATTTGTGAAGTTGATGGAGGTCGTTGACTTCAATGTTGCCGTGCGTGAGATTGAGTCATGCTGAAATCCATCCACATCAGGATGGATTGTAGCTGCACGTCTTAGATATTGCACTGATTCAGTTATTCACAGAGGGGGCAGCGGGAGTGTCATCGTCGGTGTGAAAAGGCCTGAGAGAGTGCAGAAAATATAAGCAGTCGTCACTCCCCAAATCTCCATGCTATTCATCATTACTAAATACTCTGATGGATTAGTAAGTGGTGACCGAATATCAAAGAAAAAACACATGGGTGCAATTATTTCCCGATCACGACCACCAAAAGAGGACGAGGAGCAGCCCATGTCGTCATGAGAAATGTTGCTGTACAGTATAATCAACTGTCGATGTGACATGCTTTGGAGAATGTCAAAGGAACGTTAAGGTTATGAGCTGTGGTTAATTTGACTCCTATGTGCAGTATTGTAATGCAAATACATCACTCAAGTGCACTTTGCCCCTCCACCAAAAGCATGGTAATACTAATGCTAAAGACACTTCTAAATCATGACTTTAAAAATGTCTGACCACATTTCTAAGTCCGCTCTTTGTGTTTTCCATCAGCGCTGTCTCCATTTACATCCAAAGGGCCTACAACCGTTTGTTTGGAGTGCAATATTTCTATTCAGGACTCGCTCTCTGAATAAAATATTGTGTCACCTTTGACCCCTGTGGTTTTACCCTGTCTTTTTTTTCCTTCCCCCCCCCCGCCTTTCTTTTCCCTCTCGTCTTTACCTCCCCGGGGGATGATTCTCTTGTTCGCCCACTTTCTCTCTGGTGGGATTCTTTTCCATTCCAGGGAAAGATGGCAAGTATTTTCTCCTTTTCACTTTAATGTCTTTCCTCTTGTTTGTGAGCCTCGTTAGCCCAAAGCATGATGGTCCTTCTTATTTATACCTGATGTGTGTGTGCAAGACTGTATTCTTTACAGTGTGTCATTTATGTGCAGTGTAAAACTGTCCACAGAGTTAGTTTCACTTCGACATTTTTATGATTTTAAGTGGTAAATATAGCTTTTGGGTTTCTCCTATTTTCTCTTGGTGAGTGCCAGCCCATCACGTTACCATTCTACCTTGCATTTTGACTAAATATATGAAGCATAAGAGTGAAATTCAAGGCATGTGGCCGTGTTACACATGTGGAGCGATGGTGCTCATGTTTTCCCCGTCGGGGCTTCCTCTGATTAATGCGCCGTTACATATTCAACAGGTGTTACATTCTACCCTGTGGAGCACTATCTCAGCTGCACACAATGCTCATTTCTGATTGATGTAAGCGTAATATTAACCTGCAGGAGAGGAAGATCAATAATACTTTGTACCTCTCACCAGTTTCTGAAAGCCTGATGGCGGACAAGTTCGATGAATACGGCTACACGTTTATCGCACCGAGGTAGGTAGTTTATTTACATTTACATTTTCATAACCATTCAGAAAAAATATTTTCTTTCAACTCCCAACACGACGACCATGACATGGCTTAGAGGTGCAATTTCAACCCTAAAAGAATGCTTTTGTTTCCCACAGGGTTTACTGCAAGGACTTAAAGCCACCGGACAAGAACAAAAACAACACTGAGTTCCTCATCGAGTTCAACGATTACATCGACACAAAGACTCCAAACAACCCCATGTGTGAGTATCACAAAATGTGTTCTGAGAAACGTCTCCCTACCTGACGTGCTCCGGGTGCCTTTTAACGAAGGCGTTCATCTCGAGAACACAAGCTTTTACACTGGATCTTATCGTACACTGCCACAGTATTTACATCTCAAAGAGCTGCTCAGCCTCACAGCATTTGCAGTTGTGTGTATATGTGAATGAATCTCAGCCATCTGGCTTGATATTGAGGTGTGCATTGAACATTTAATGGAAGAGCGCCAACCAAAAACCTATTCCCAAAGGTCTCTCTTTGCAGTGAAATACAAGTCTGGCTTGATGGTTTGGTGTGCATGACCGGGCAAAGCTTTGTGATGTGGAACCCCTGTGTTCGTGTTACCCATTTGATGCTAACTCTAAAAGTCTGACCATCACACGCCTGAGTGCACATGTGTAAGGCACGCCGGCTTAGATGTGACACACACACGCTCGCACACACACAATATTCACCAGTAATATGCCTTCCACACCCCACCTATAGCCGCTCGACCTCATCCAATTACCGTGTGTTTGTGAGAAAGAGCAGGACACGTCAAGCCAGGAGCACAAGAGGAGCAATAAAACACAAATCAGGGGCCAGCGGACCTTCTCCTAAACATCTGACCAACGCATTAACATCCTTTCCATTTCTCGCATGCGTATTGAGAATTTCTCGCATCGATACGCAGCGCTCACTTTTTTGCCGCTCATTGAGTTAAACAGAAGGTCCCCGGGTATTTATAACAGATCTCCTTTAATTTGGGTTTGACGATTTCCAGTTTTGAGAACTTAGTTCAAACATCTCGACGTGATCAATGCAATACAACTTTTTACCCAATTGAAATACTACTTTCACCGTTATTAGCTGCTCATTTAACAGAGTCCACAGGGAGTCCAGCGGCCCATGTGGACTATTGGCGGCCTGAGTATCGTTACATGCTTTACTTGGTTAAGCCACTGCAGTGGCGAAGAAGTTGAAGTACATTAGGAATTCCTGGGCTGCCCTTAATAAAGAATCCCTAATGAAAACCACGGCACGAGGAGGGAAGGTGGAATAGGCGGGGGGGGGGATAAAGTGTTACACCAGCTGTTTTCTCTGATGTGTGTGGTGTGTCATAAAGGCCTGAGGAGTGGTGGGGGTACAGCGAGCGACGAGCCTCGATGTTAATGGACTTGAAGTTGGTCGTCGCAGAGTTCAAAGTGGCTGGCAGTGCCAAAAAAATGGGCGAGCGGCTTTTATCGCTTGTTATTTTTGTCATGTGGTCTCGAAAGAAGATTGTGTTACACCTATACCAACCCAACCACCTACACCTCGGCAGCATTTGGCACATTCATCAATACTTTTTGTGACTTTGAATACATAGGTTCATTCATTGCTCGAGCTTCACTGTAAGATTGTGTCTATTTGTGTCTGAGATGCAACCTTTTTATTCACAGACCTACTTCTACTTGGTCAAATTGGTTTTCTTCAATTGCATTTGGTGCTTGTATATCTCAGAATTTATGAACTGAAGCTAATTGCCACATTGCACTCAATTTGCGTTTAATTTTGGTTTCCTATAAAGTCATGTCAATGTTTAAATATTCCCAAGTTCCTTGTTGGCTATTAAAGCTACTCCGGCATTTGACAGTTAATAATGTGCCTCTTTAGGTGTTTTTAAAAATAGATTGAAAGAGTTGGAGGTAGGTTCATCTGGTTGTAGATGTTTTCTTTGACTGAGGTATGTGCACCTGTGTGAACTGGGTTATGACGACTTGAGTCTTAGTTTTGGTTTTATTCATGCTGTGATCCAAAAAAATGATCTTTCTTTTTTTTTATATTGTCTGTCTTTGTTTTATGTTTTATAGTCTAAAACTGTGTTTAATGTGCTACTGCTGCTGTCTTGGCCAGGACACTCTTGTAAAGGAGATTTTTAATCTCAATGAGGCATTTCCTGGTTAGATAAATAAAAAATAAAAAATAAAAATTTAAAAATGTCCGTTCTAAAAGGTCATGCAGACTCACTAATGGTATTAAAAGATGCAGTGACTTAAAGTTCAGGCTCAAGTGATGTTTTGATGTTTAGGTAACGTAGAGCTGGTGAACCGATTGCTCCTGGATGCTGGCATCACCTCGTCTCTGATCAAGCATTGGAAGGCAACCGACTCACAGTAAGTGAAGAACGGACATTGCCATCAATGATTTTCCCCTGATGCAGCAAAACATAAGGAAACGTAGCATCCATTTTTTTGGTCACTTGGTGTTTTGTAGTGGAAATTGAATACAGATGTTTCAAGTAGTTCAGCATCACCAGTAAATGTCATGCAAGCATAAAGGCATATTTCAGTTTTTGTAATTGTTTTGTAATTGTTTTATTGCTTTATCTTCTCTGCTTGTCAGGCCTGGTGTCTTGGCCAGATTTGTTGCCACGGATGGAGGGATCACGCGGGTCTACCCCAAAAGGTACGTTGTAAGCTCACCAGGAGCAAGTGATTATCTGATAAAGAATTACGATATGGTCTGCTAAAAAACCTGCAGCTTACCCATTAAGTGCTTTATATTCTATAGGTATCATTTTTAACATTCCTTCCTCCATTGCCATTTGATTTGAGTCATGATGGTAGCTGGCAAAGTAAAAACAGGCCAGTGATCACCCGAAAACTCACTATAAACTAGAATGGGCACTCGGTAGAGCGCATACCTTCGCATATCACAAGATTGGGCATTGAATTATGAACATTTTGGCATTAGTTGCATGCCAATTGGACAAAAATGTATCGTGCTATGGTAAAAAAGAGTTTGACCTTTCCATGACCTTGACCTTTGACCCGATTGATCCCAAAATCTAATCAAATGGTCCCCGGATAATAACCAATCATCCCACCAAATTTCATGCGATTCAAGAACATTTTGACCTGTTCATGACCTTTGACCTTGACCTTTGACCCGATCGATCCCAAAATCTAGTCAACTGGTCCCCGGATAATAAACAATCATCCCACCAAATTTCATGCGATTCGGTTCAATACTTTTGAGTTCTGCGAAAGATTTTGACCTGTTCATGACCTTTGACCTTTGACCCGATCGATCCCAAAATCTAATCAACTGGTCCCCGGATAATAAACAATCATCCCACCAAATTTCATGCGATTCGGTTCAATACTTTTTGAGTTCTGCGAAAGATTTTGACCTGTTCATGACCTTTGACCTTTGACCTTTGACCCGATCGATCCCAAAATCTAATCAACTGGTCCCCGGATAATAAACAATCATCCCACCAAATTTCATGTGATTCGGTTCAATACTTTTTGAGTTTTGCGAATAACACGCATACAAATAAATAAATACACGGCGATCAAAACATAACCTTCCGGCATTTTCAATGCGAAGGTAATGAGGCTTGAGATGGAGAGTAACTGATAAATTGAATGCCTCATTGTCATGCTTTCATTTCTCTCTCTTTACATTTCTGTACAGAATGCATAAACATAGTGAGAGCTTTGACAAGCAAACATGGTGGAGCCATTTTTGGGTCAAATTCGGACCTTGAGGCTTCCTTCCACTATCTACATAAAAATCCCACCAGATATTATTATATGTTTAACAACCACTAGTGTTGTATCAGCCACTGCCATTTACAAGCTAAAAAAACAACATGAACAAATCCAGATACAGTATTCTAACTACACTTCTTGTGTGTTGCTTTGTGTAAATGTGTCAACAGTGCCGGGCTGAACTGGGAAGGAGAAGCTGAGACTTACGAGTCAAGTTTCTATAAGAGAAGTATGGACAATGATCTGTACATCTTCACTCCAACACCCTACCTCTCCAGAGAGAACAGTAAGTAGAAGCCGGCATAAAGGTGTGTCGGGTGTGTTTTCCTGGTACTCCGTGTGTATGCACACGTACACAGTGTTGCTCTTCCTCTTGCAGCGAGTGAGGAGTCCATCCTGGTGAGCAAAGCAGTACACCTTAACATTGATGGAATCCTACTCAAACCCGCTGGTAAGGACACTCACATTATATTTACACATTTACACTCTTCATTTCTCAGAGTGTCTCGTTCTGCCACCTCTGTATAATACCCAAATAAGGCCTTTTACCTTCTGATACACACAGACACAGACCACTATTCATCATGTGTCCATTCCTCCCTCTGACATGTACACACAAACACACACACACTACAATATCAAATTGTCTGGTCTCCAGTGATCCCTGGCCAAGTTTGTATTTTCAAAGGTAATAAAGTAAAGTTGACACAGAGTTCCAACATGATCTTTTGTGTTTGATCCCAGTTGTCGGTGTGAAGCTGGACATTGGTGCCTGGATGGCGAGCTTCATCAACACCACACAGAAGATCAATGTGAGTGGGTTCTATCTGCATGACACGTATGCACACGGACACACACTTGATCCAGATTATGGATCAGACTTTTTATTACTCTTCCTGTATTTTCAGTGCAATGATGAGATCTGTGGCTGTCAGCGTAATGATGTGGTGAGAGGGTTAATTGCATATTGCAAGTTTCCGGCGATTGTCTTTCGATAAGAGCCATGAGAGACGCAGCGTTGATTTAATCTCTGTGTGATTCCAGTATGTAGACTGTGTCATCCTGGACGATGGGGGCTTCCTGGTGATGTCGAATAGAGACGAACACATCGATGAGGTGGGCCTCTGCATTTTATTCTCACTCGCAAAACTGAACGCCTAACACTTTCAAATACAATTAATAATGGTTACAAATGTCTTTATCAATGATTGATAAAGCCATCATTCAAATGTGAGTTGCTTTTTTGTGATGAATGAACATTGAGGATAATAATCTTGATCTTTACTGACACAAACGTGGGTACAGTAGGCCTCAGCATACCGTTGTTCTAACCTGACCCTATGCTAAATGCTAAATGCTAATCGCGTTGCCCCGCTGATGCCTGAGTAAATGTTTTTTCATGCGGCCTCGGCTCCTTCTTAATCAGGCCTGGGTGTGCGCTGGATAAATCAGTGGCCCTCTGATGTTTGGCAGCAGCACTTAAACCCAGGCGGGGACCCGAGGCCTTGTTTGGAAAGGGCTGTGTGCCCTCGATCATATGTCCTACAGGAGCAGGAGTTTCTCGCTCCGTAAGCTTCCCACTTTCTCTCCCACTTTATATCTTTCGTTCCTTTTCTTTCTCCCCGAAACCCTCGGGGAGTCTGCAGCCAACAGGGCTGTGACTGTTAATTCATTATTTGTTTTACTGCACAGGGAAAGGAGAGAAGGCTCCCTTTACCGTATAGATTGGAAGATTTATACATCCTTTGGCTGTTAGACTAAAAAGGAATGGATATGTGGAGGACGGCTTGTTAACGGTGACCTTACAGAGGGGAAGGAAAAGGATAGTTTGCATTTCCTCATGCACACGCTCACACACATGCACGCCTTTCAGCACACACACACGCGCGCACACACACGCGCGCACACACATAAATAGATGAGTACTGCTTACTGTACAAAGTACTTAAACACTCCTGAGCACGCGAACATGTCACACCAACCGAGACAAACTACTTCCTCTTCGTGGACATTTATGGCTGCCTGGTGGATTGTGTTAATCAGATTATACTGAAGTCCATCATGCTGGTTTGAATGTGATTTACTGAGTTTGTGTGCGTGTCTGTGTCTGTTAATTCCCTGTGAACATTGTCTGCACATCCTTGATTGTTTTTGTGCATGTGTTTTAACAACATCTAATAAAAGTGTTTAAGTACTCTGTAAATGTAAAGTATTGAGTAAACCTTCAGGCATTAACATTGGCATTTAAAACAAGAACATTAGCATACAGAGGGTTCAAAGGTATCTTCGACCTTTATTACTGAGACAATTTCCCCTATGAAATTGTGAAGTTAGTTCCACACTAGTAGTCTTGTATATTCATTTCTAATTCTAATTAATATCTGTTTGTGAAGTCCGTTTTTTTTATTTGTGTCTCCTTTACTGTATTAAGGAATAAGAGATGCAGTATATTGTTACTTTGTACTTTTTTATTTTAACATTTAAAGAATCTCTTCATATTTTTACGTTTTGAGAAATACACTTATTTGCAACAAAGTTAGATTATGGATAGCTCTCTCATGTTGCTGTGAAATATGAATATGAATCCTTCCCCATCAGACCGGCATAATTATGACGTAATTACTCAGGCCATGCGTCCAAACTTAATTATAAAATCTTTATTATTTTAGGTGATACTGTACTTACATGCATCATACTCCTAAACAGAACACAGCAAATCTGGAAATATAGTAATAGTGATTAAAATCAATGTTTAATGGGAGAAAAGAGGAAAAACGTGGCCCAGCAGTCCTCGGGCAACAAGAACCAAAAATGAAAGCATGTATGTGCAGCATGGGACGGTGTGTTATTGAAACGTGCTGTGAAATTACCTTGGAGTAAACATTTTGATTGTCCTCAGATTGGACGTTTCTTTGGTGCCATCGACCCGATCCTCATGGTGAACCTGCTCAACTCGTCCCTGTTCACCTTTACCAAGACTTTCGACTACCAGTCGCTCTGTGACCCTGAGAAAGAGAGCAAGGCGGCTGCAGGCCTGCGATCCGTCTACGTGGTGAGTTACATAAGCCAGAGACCATTCGCACACACACACACACACATACACACACAGAAAGCCACCCACGTGTGCACACCCACACGTACATGTTCACACATGTTGATAGCCATTCATTTACATCTACTCATTTACCATACAAGTACACATACAGCCATTTGTAACCATATCTGCCAGCTCACTTGCAAATGATCACACACACACAAACACACACACGCACAAAGGTTCACTCACCAGGGAGCCATAAATCTGGATCGAGGAGAAGGGAAGCAGAGGGTATGGTGAAAGCGTTAGAGTGGGAGTTTGCAGGACCAGGAACAGGATTAGGTGGTCCAGCGTGCTTGGCTAACACACCAAGTGATGTAGAAAGAGGAACTGGTTTTCATCACTTACAAAAACGAACAACTTGCAATGAAATGATGCAAACTGTCTGCAGACGTCAGCGGTGCTGATGAATGTCTCTGAGAGGCTGAAAGGCGATTACAGATAGTTGTAATAAGATGGTAGCTGAGAGGGAGAGTACTCGGAGGTATTTACAGATGCACAACGAACCCTCGCTAACAAGCGAAACCACATGATTTCCCGACAAGCAACACAAATGTTTACAACGCGCTAATGTGATCAAAATAAGATGCAAGTTGCAGTAATGTTCTGATGAAAGACTGCGTCAGCAGCCGGCGATGCCTCCGACATGATTAGTTAGGACTCCTTGATGACTCCACACGCCATCACCTTCCAAGAGAAAGGATGCAACACTCATTCACCAAAACAAGGCCCTTGCATGCTAACCATAATCAAAGCAGCGTGTTGGGCCTCTTATTCAAAGCGTTTGCTACTTTGTCTTTTCACTAGCTCTCTGTTTACATATTCATGTTCGCATCTGTTGAGGAGGATTGTGTTGTAATTTCCTCAGAGAGAGAAGAAGATGAACTGTCTGCCTGGCCTTTTGGTCTTTGTGCCCGGCTAGACCGGACAGTCTTCAGCCGCTGTAAACACAAGCAGGATGTCCAGATTGACTCAACCACTTTAAAATGAGTCGTCCGAAGATTATAAACGTCTTCCTCTGATATTAATCCATGTTTTCTGTCCCCCTCAGCCCACAATTGCAGATATTTTGAATTTAGGATGGTTTGCAACCGCCGCAGCCTGGTGAGTCGGAACTTTTTTTTGATGGTTGGCGTTAATGTGAGTATTTTTATTTTTTAAACAAAATATATACTATAAAAGACCGTATTTAGCCTCAGATCCGAATGGAAAGCAGGCAAGGATTTGTTTTTCCACGATGGACACATAGCATCTGTTTAATAGCTGATCCCAGGACAGTCAGCACATACCACAACATCTTCCCTTGATTTATTGTTGCATTAGCATTTACACAAATGATTTATTGTGGATTGTGTTCCAATAAATCCAGACATTTTTCATCTCTGTGTTTTTGCTCTTAGGTCAATACTGCAACAGTTACTGGTCAGCATCACATTTCCCAATTTCCTAGACGCAGGTGAGTTTCTATCAATTTGACACCGAGCGTTGAGGTTATTCTTTTTTTTTGCGATAGTGAGCAAATGGTCTCATTATGGAAATAAAGTGGGTGTTAACGTTTACTTTGACAAGGCCTTAAAAGATATTTAGCACATTATTTTCAAACTGTTTCTTTATCTTGAATTCTGGCGAAATACTCAACACGTGCCAAAAATATGTAGAGCAGTTGATAATAACATTGTCCATCGGAGCAGTTGAAACTTCATTTTCTTCAGAGGAGTCCGAGTGTGTAATGGGTTTTATGTGTACACGATGTTCATTGGTTTGTTCAGCCATTTGTTTGTGTTATTTCCCCATTAGACTTTTGGGATTTATGGATTTACAGTATGTGATTTTAAAGCGCCACAGAGTCCAAAGAGCCCCCCACAGAGAAGCCCAGTGTACCTGTGTGTGGAGTAGCAGTCACACAGACAGCTCTGACTTAATGCTTTCCACATGTCCAATTGAGTTTCATGGATTTCTAAAAGTCAAAAGATGCATACTTTTTTCGTATTGCCATTCTGCACCACTACAGATCTATAGTTCTAAAAAATGGAGATCATTAAAGCTGCACTCATAAATGTTTTTATACCAGACTACCGAGGAAAAGGCTGTGAATCATCGTCACTTTCCCTCACACCCACGGGGTGTTTTAGTGTCTTTCCGTTTATTGTTTTGTTTTTTACGGCCAGTTGTCTTTCGACGATATCACACTTGTTTTTATGTGTCATCTGTTAACATGAATAAACATGAATGTGTTTGTGTGTACATCCACAGCCGAGATGGATGAAGAAATGTCGGATGCCATGCTCAAAGAAGTCTGCATCACAGAGCAAACGCAATATTACTTTGAGACCAACGACCCTTCTTTCAGAGGAACAATTGACTGTGAAAACTGCACCAGGTAAAACATTTTAAAACACCTTCTCAGCTACTCACAAGGCATATAGTGAAAGTATAATTAAAGTTCAAACACACTCCCAGACCTGATCGGTTTGCATCCATGAGACACAAATGAAGTCCCGAGAGGTGGCACTAAGAGAGGGCTGTACAAAGTCACATGCCATGAAGGTGAAGTCAAGTCACTAGTGTGGACCACCTTCTTGGCATATTCCCCTATGTGGTTGTGCAAACGTGTGTCTACGTACACCATTTTTAAGGCCCCCTGGTGCCGACTAATGGAGTGCCTGCCCGCATGCCGCGCAGCGTTCCTGCACATTAGCCGCACATACATTTCTCTTTAACGAGCGCCATTAAAAGAAATGCCAGAGAAAATAATTTGTGCACCAGCGACATGTGGGTTTCAGTAAAGGTCCTGGAGGACAGCAGGGTGGCACAGAAGGTCTGTGTCCCCTTAGAAGGAAAGCAGTCTGGAGACCTGAGCCATCCAGAGGGCACTTTGCATTGTGGTCAAGAGAGTGTTGCTCATGCCAAACGGGTTACTTCCTTTCATGACTTTCTAGTACAATCATGCTCAAACTAAACTGTATCTCCATCTTTCCTGGACTCAAGCCCATGTGTACAACCTCCCCCGTGTCTCTTGTGCGCCTGCTCCTCTCTAGACTCTACCATGCTGAAAAGCTGCCCAAGACGAACCTGGTCTTCATCATCGCTGATGCAAAACTCACCTGCTCGTCCTGTGACACCAAGCCGTTAATACAGGACGAACAGCAGTGTATCCTTTCACCCATCATCTGGCGGAGAACATGGATGTGTGATTGAGTGAGCAGATGTTTCAAGAAGCTTGTGTTTCAGACAAGATAACCACGGAGAGATGCTGCTCACCAGTCATGACGATACCCCTCATTCGACATCAGCTCAAAGTGGGTGAATGGTTCCCAAATTATTAATATTTCAAATTTGGCCCCGATCAACAGATGCGTCTGCGCTGCGTCTCTTGCCACTGTGTCTGTAAAGCAGATGGTGGTGTGCGGGAAGCCTCTGCTGGATAGCTTACAAACAAATCTAGTGTGTTCTCAAACACACAGGGCTGTGGTCGATTATGGATTAAGCCTCTTGGAAAACGCAATGCTCGACAATAACAGCAACAACACTGATATAATGAGTTCCAAGAGGAGACCACTCGCTTTAATTTTACTGGATTTGTTTGATCTGGACAGTAATATTATATATATTTCATAGTATTTCCCGACCTTTAATCAAAATGTTACGTCCATCGGGTAGTCAGATTGTCTCCTGAAAGATAGGACTGTCGATGCTTTTACTAACGCAGAACCACTGAGACACTTTGTTATGTTCCTGACGTTACTCGTCCAGCTAACGGTCCTAATCCCTGTGAACTGGCTCAGAACCCTCGGTACAGGAAAGGGCCCGCGGACTGTTTTGATAACAACGAACACGTAAGTGGCTTTCATCAGACGTGGACTGCTTCTGGATGAGAGCGATATGTGTACGGCTCCGTTGCAGAGGGTGCGCTGTGTCGGGTTTCTAGCTGCCAAACTGTGAGACCATTGCTGCTTTATTAGTCTCTTAAGAATTAAAGACGTTTGGCAGAAAATGCAGCCTGAAATGGGAAAAGGCTTTTCAAATGAAAGCGTGTGCCTTGAGGCTACTGTTTCTGGGGTCTCACTGCTAAAATCATTTGAATTCATCTCCGAAACAATCTAGGTTTGGTTACAGCTTCCGGAACAGAGCTTCAGCCAAAGCTTCTAGAAGCTCAGTGGAACTACAGAGTCCTTTGATAATTCGTTGTGGTTCCTCACTACAATCGACCACTTCCACATTATTCATAGTGATTGGATCCATTATTGATAAGAACATATGTATTGGAACAGCTTTAAACTGAGAACATATAGAACGACGGCTAACCAGAAGTTCAACAAAGAAATCAAATTGGCCAGACGAATAAATCAGGACACACAATTGGAAATTCAACTTGATCTATTTTGATATTTGACCTTGCAAATAAGGGGTAGCAACAACAATATATTATGGACCAATAAAAAATGACTTTTTGGCAGTCTCACTGGCCCGGAGCCCAACATCCGTAAACTGCGCTCCTGATATGGAAACTTCAGTGAAGAAATTCTACCCATGGCACCTTTCCATCACTAATATCGTGACGTGGTGCATGTTATTTCCTCCTTTTGTTTTGTTGCATTCCCTCTCAAGCTGTGTGCGTGCAGTATTCCCACACAAAAACTAACTTAACTAATCCAAACAAACATGTTCACGAGCGGCACATCGTCTCTGCTTGTGGAACCTCTGCACTCGAAAGCTCTGTTTGTTTTCACTCTATAGTCTTTTTCCAGTGTCTTAATGTTTCAGCTTTATGAATGAACTCTTATTCCTGCTCACTCACATACACACTGAAACATCACACACACGCACAAACACACACTCTGCTCTCACACGAGTGAATGCGTATGTCTCGTACGACTGTTGTCTAAACTAATTGTCATGCCTTCTCTGGGCTCATGTTCGCTTTCTAATATCTTGCTAACTATGTGGATCGTTTGCTGCACGACTCTCTTTTCTCTCTGTTTTCTCTGTTTCCTGCTCTGTGATTGGCTGTTGATGGTTAGGATGAGGCCATGTGCCGCAGGAGCATAGGCTCCCCATTGGCTTCCTCTCTGCTCATTTTACTGCTGCCACTGTTCATGTGCTGTCTCGGGTCAGTCCCACACTGCTAACTTTCTCTTTCATTATTATTTCTCAACCTTATCCGACATTCAATCTCACTGCCTTGGACTCTTCACTTTCACACTCGTTCTCCTGGTGTTTCTCTTTTGTTTGTTTTCCTCGCCTCCTCTATTTACATTTCTGACCGTTTCTGCTTTGTTCCACGTCTGTGTGTCTTTTTTTCCATTGTTTTCCAACCCTTATCTTTCTCACCTGTCACTCTCCCCAAACTTACCTCCCAGTCTGTTTCTGACTCTCGCCAACATTTCCTCCATCTCACCTGACTTTGAACTTTAAGCCATGCTCTTTGTGTCGTTCCCCGTCCATCACCGTCAGTCTCAGGCATAAGCTCCTATGTCTATATATCTGTGGACGTCTGATTG
Organism: Pseudoliparis swirei; assembly: GCF_029220125.1. Lineage (NCBI taxonomy): Eukaryota > Metazoa > Chordata > Actinopteri > Perciformes > Liparidae > Pseudoliparis > Pseudoliparis swirei. The sequence continues at coordinate 7,056,904 of NC_079397.1, read as the reverse complement.
CTGATGCTAGCTAAAACGGGCCCCTCACTTCTCGTTTGCGTGGAGACGTTTGTGCGTCTCCTTTAATGAGTCTCAGCTCTTTTCCTCTCCAAAAACATATCAAGGGAAGACATTCTTTCCCTTGTACCTCACCAGATGCTAAACAAACAGAGTGTGAGTATCCGATCTGTTTTTGTTCAGACATGATGACTCAAAGTTTAAAAGAGACATTTCAAAGCTTTCTTTTTCTACATCTTCTGACCTCTTGTTTGAGCCCAACGTCCTGGTTGACCATTTGCAAAACTTAAATTCCAAGAACTGGTCAAAAATGGTCAAATGGTCAATTTCTTTATATTTCCAGCTAACCTTTAAAATCCTTCAAAAGGATATTAAGTACACGTGGTAATGGTAAATGGACCTGTACTTGTAAAGCACTTTTCTAGTCTTCCGAACACTCAAAGCGCTTTAACTACAGGACGTCATTCACGCATTCATACACTGATGGGAGGGGCTAAAGTGTCACCTGCCTATCAGGACTAACTAACATTCATACACACGCGCATACATTATAGGCGCAGCTACGAGAGCAACACTTAACGGCTACATTCATAAAGTAGGAGTTGCATGTCTCAGGGAAATAAATCAGCATCCTCAACAGTCAATAATCCATAGAAAGGGCATGAAAATAGAAATACAACATTGTGTCGTCTTGTATTTCAATTCGTTCGAACTCTGTTTTAAGTATATGGACATGAGTCAAAAATGTAGCTTATTTGAAATCAACCTTTAACCCCATCCATATAATGTATTGAATGTTTTTTTATTTTGAAAGGAAAAAAGACACTACGGTCCACATGTAATAAATGCAGAGTAGCGCTCTTATTGCAGCTCCATCCACACCACGTCTGCAGTTGCTAGATTGAGATTAGACGATCAGCATTCGAGGGAAGGGCTTTTGTGAATGGAAGATTGTGAACTCTTCAGTGTCTTTAAAAATCTGTGACTTCACTTCTTTTCTTTTCCATCTGGCTCCAGGAGAAGGACCCTGACTGTGGCGGGGCGTCCGGCCTGAGCCCCTCACTTTGGCTGATGGTGGCCCTTCAGCTGGTTCTGCTCTGGGTTTCGACTGGCTCCAGACCCCATACCATCCCATCATGACCTCTGAAAATCATCATCACACCCTCTCTCTCTCGTTCTCTCTCTCTCTCGCTCTCTCTCTCGCTCTCTCCCTCCGATATCTCCAAAATGGCAACCAGCATGCAACGCTGCCACCAGAATGACGAACACCTGATGAGAAGCACTTGTAACAAACAAACAAACCAAAACCTGTGAGCCCCACATCTTGTCACTTCCTCCTTTTGATACCTTCGTTTTCAGGGGTTTCAGCCAAGTGATTTCACCGGGTGCAGTGTTGAAAGAAATGTTTATTGGAAGATAGAACTTTGAAAGACCTCAACCGTCGCTGCCGTTCACGTCTTCAATCGTCCCCGCCAGCTGAGATTAGAGGAACCCGAGATTCATGTGGATTGGCGACTTATGAATTTTTTCTGGATTAATGTCAATGACGATATCAATCGGACTGCCTTATATTATCAGAGGGTTTTAAATCACGATTCGGGAGGGGGGGAGGGGGGGTCTGACTGTTTAATGAAGATGTTGAGCAGTTCAGGATCAGCGCTGCCTTTTGCAAGCGTGTAATTTATTTTGAATCAATTTGCAGTGACTAGGTATTAGGTATTTATTGTTTTGTGATTGAGAATTCGGCCAAATTGCAGTACGAGATGCCAAATCTTTACATCACAACCTCCTCGTGCCCTTCATTTGCCTCCATTGGGTTGCTGAAAAATGATGTTGTCTCTGTTTTAGATTGCACTCAGCAGAACATGTTTACGGTGTCCCCGAGGGTTTCGAAAAAAGATGCACATAGTCGTGAGGTTCCCTCTTACAACGTATTATACCAGAGAAATCACTGCAGTCAGTCCGTGCTCGTGATCCTCTTTACTGCTGTATTTTAATTAGTTTTCTCCAATATACATTTTTCTTGTTTCATTATGTGTGCCTTGTTTTCCATTGATTACATATAAAAAAAACAGAGTGAGAAATTACAGATGCTCTACTGTAGATCTATTGATTGAATTAGTGTCATCGTGTTTACCAGAATGCAGTTAGATTAGTTACCAAACCACTGCTGCAGAGCAAAATAACAAAATAATAAAATTTCACAGGACACAAACAAGCTAAATGCCAATTCAGTAATAATTACATCAAAGGGGAAAAGAAAAAACGACATGAATTTTGGTTTTCATATAATTTAAAAGACGTAAATTCAAATAGGCAGGAAATAATGTGATGTGATGGTTGTAGACAACACGCAGAGGATAAAAACATCATTTTTTATTCAGAGGATAAAAACATCATTTTTATTTCAAGCTACACTTGAAAGTGTGTTTGCTGCTGCTGTCAATGAGTAATCCCTCTAAACAATCATTGTTTGGTTGTCTGTTGGTTTCAGGTAAGAAATTGACAATCACAGGTTACAACAGTAATCTTTGACAGCTTTTATTGATATCAGATACGTTAGGATACACCCCGTGGTTAATAATAACCCCAAATCATCAAATGTCCCCGTTCACTGTACGACAATTTCAATTGCAATGTTTTTGAGAATCAAAACATCAATAGAGGAAATCATTTGGGGAATTTGGAACACAAATTAAGCCGCAAGCACCACATTTGTCTCTCACCATCAACATACTTGTTTTACTTAAATAATTGCTGTTGCATTATACTGAATAATAATGTCAGTTTTTATATTATTTGTATTCCTTCGGCTTATTTGTCCGTTGTCTTTCAGGGCAAAAACACCATCATGGTCAGAAACTTTTAAGTGGTCCTGGGTGCACTTGTTACTCTTCTTCTATATTTTACACTATAACCATCCAACAAAATCGATGTGGTTAAACTAAACATGGTATTAATGCTCTTCATTCACTAAAATACTCAAGAATATAAAGTGCCATATAGGACTCTCTTATTCTCTTGTGGAGGAACCTATTATCATAATATAACATTTATGCAATTTACCAAGGCAACATGTACGTCTCATAAATGGTTTCCCTGTGCTGCATGGTAGTGGCGTAGAATTTAATTACAACAAGCATATCCAGTGTGCTCCTGCTTTAGTGTGTCTTGTTGGGAAGCATAATATTCTGCGTGTCAGCCATTTATTTGTACATGATGTGATGAAGTATGATCAGCTATTACTGCCTTTCTCTTGGGGGGGGGGGGACAGCATTTGGCTCCGCCCTGCTCTGAGTCAGCTGGGGAACGAGAATCTAATTGGCCAACGTGATGTTTGAAGCACTAGTCAATCTGTCCACTGGTTCAAGCCATTTATGAATCGCTATTATTTCAGGACCATACCGGTGATTTAGCAAGTTTCAACCAATCATTGCAAATCATGAATACTGTCTGCTATTATGTCTAGTCTCCTACTTTAAATCTTATCAGAGGGTTTTCCTAGACCTAACCACACCGTTTTATTGTCTTAAGTCCTTTATTGTCTGAACTTAATATGTTTTTTTGTTCAATTGGCACTTCACTAAGTCCTGCATCCTGGCCAATCAACTAGCATCAACTAGCTCTGCTTTATAGACGTTCATGCCATCGATTCAAATTTTCTTTCTTTTCAGGCTGGTTTCGTGGAATTGGAGCTAGTCATGGTGACATGTTAGGTAAGAGTAATCCTGTTACATGTAGAGGTTGGAGCAGGATATGCGTTTTATTAAAAACACATGCACATGCAGTTTGGCCATCTGAAGCATGAGAATTGATAACTGTTGATACCGCTGATTAAATTGGCTGATTACAAACAACATGGTGCTCTAGTCTTGAGCCCTTAAGAGAGTTTTACAGAAATTAATGGAAAACAATGTCTGCCTGAAAAGTAAGAAAATCACTTTTAAAAGTGGGAAAAGGTGGATATGATCTTCTTTTTTTCCTAATAGGCTAAATATACATTAAATGTAGTTAAGACTATTCTAACCTTTTGTGGTTAAACTTGCACAAATACTGGCATGGTCTTTTAAGTCACACAATTACACACCACCTAAGAGGCCCCAGCTGGCTGCTTTTAGAGATGCACAGAAAACATTGGAGAATGAATACGAGCTCCATATATTTGTCCAGATGAAGTGCTAAAATCAGATGCTGTCACTTCAGGAACAATATACTCTTGATGTGATATGAAGTGTTTTTGACTCTGTTGGTGCTCATTGTGTGGGTTGGCCTTTTTATTTCTGGAATCTTGAGGATTGCTCTGTGTGTGTTTTGTGTCTGTTACCTTGCTGCCACTCTTTGGCAGACGATTGGCGGACCCGTCAGTCAATCTCTCTCTGCCTTCGGTTTTAAGGGAGACTCTCGATGGAGGCGTCCGTCAAGCCGTCCCTCGCCAGAATCTTTCTTGGTCTTGGTGGGCCTCTCTGTCAGTCTCCCTTGATTGTGCTTTAACATGTTAGTGGAACTTGATTCATGTAAACATTTGTATAAAACTGATGTTGTTCTCAACAAACAGAAAAAAAGAACTGTTTATAATCATGGGGAGGAAAAAATGTGTTTATTCGTGTGCAAATGAGGTACATTCAGAATAAAAGTTGATGATTACTATCTGTTGCATTGCGTTTAGACTTCTGGATCATGTCCGTTCTTTTCCCAAATATTTCCTTTTTTTTCCACAACGGATCATATTTCTGTTACTAACTTCTGTCACATGCCTACACACATTTCCCATCCAAATGTGTGTGAAAATGAGAAGGAAGCGCCCTGAGTCCGCTCTCCCGATGTCGAGCCAACATCAGAAACTGCCTCCCTGCCAAAATCAACAGGAAAAGAAAGGATGGAGGCGTAGCTTCGGCCACATCTCTCTACAACATTGAATTTGGCTCAAGGACACGTCCATTAACAACGACCCGTAATGTTCTCTAGTCATAAATTTAAAGTAATTCCTGTTTTCCCTTTTGTACGTTGATCAAATAGTAAGTGACTTTCTCGTTAACGCAGTCCGCTTCACACTTGAACCTGAAACCAGCTGTGCTCAAGCCCAGATTCTTTGAGCCACTTTTTCTCACTGCCCCCCAAAGACAAACTACAGGCTCATTTTACTCTTTATAACGGACATTAAAAACTAACCGTAGTCCTGTATGGCACACTGCTAGCCACCAAGAAAAACTGATCCTTTAGGTGCTCTGGGACATTTTAACTGTGACCAATTACAATGTCTTCACTATTTATTTCTAATACAAAATGGCCTTTATTGTTAGTCGTACAGCTGGTGAATGACTATACCGAGACCAATAATATGAAATTACATATTTTACAGACTTGACAGAAATTGATGACAACAGCATCAACTAAAACTATGGGAAACTGCCATTTTAAATAAGTATGATTTGATGGACTCTGCAATCAGTGAAGAAACTGAATACCAATTCAAAATATAATTTATCAACATTGTAATGCATAGAAATAACAGTCCATTTTTGTAACCCTCTTGGCTTGTTTGGTACATGTCTGTTGTATTTTATAACAAGAGGATATGTTTCACGTTCTTCAATCTCTGTTATGAATGAATTCACTTTTCTTGCGTGAAAATTGCTTGAACAATTTAATGGCATGCTAAAGAAATGTTTTTTTCCCAGTGGCAGCACTCCATCTTTCTTCGATTCCACTCTTATTTCTGAAACTCTTCCTCTCCGCAAGTGTTATTCCTTGTCTGCCATGGATGAGTTGCGATGTCAACAGCACATGCTGGATTTCCTGCCAGGGGCCATGGATTTCACGTCTGGCAACAAGATGACCCAGTCGGTTTACGCTGAGAGGTCACTCTTGTTGTGTTTTTGATTGTTATCCTAAGTATCTGGGCTTGAGTCCCTCTGTCACTGATTGATATCTGGCCGAAAGTCCTTTTAAATAAACGGCCTCTAGTGTGAGTATGAAAAGTTTATTATACAAGAAATTACATTTGGTAGTACAGTTCCCTCATTACACTGACAGATTTGTTTTTATAACATGTGCTTTCCAAGGGCTATAGACATGGTGTCACATGTTGTTTGTGCACCAAACGTCGCCTTTGGGTACTTTATGAAATGGGATCCAATGTACTTGACCAGGAACGGTGCCACACTGAAGCTCACTACTTCATTTCTATGCATGCTCTCACAACCCTCTCCCCTCCTCCTCCTCTCATAATGCATACGCTTGCATTCCTGGCCGTGTGAGATGAAGAAGATATGGTTTATGCATTCTCCCTTCCTATTGCATTGGAAGCGATCCTTCAGTAAGGACAGTTTGGGATTACTGAGGACCACATTGTCCACATTGTCATGCCCACGGACAACACGAGCTGACCACCACTGAGAACCTTTTGTTTTGTACAGGCCACAAAGGACTCAGTAGGCACATGTTTATTGGGAAGAAAGAACAACTTTGAGGCTAATGGATGGGGAAACAACAATGTTCCAAATGCTAACTAACAACCAAAAGCAAGAATAGGACCACCAAGGCGTTGTTGAGGTTTTGGTTTGTCAACACATCTCGTGTTTTTTTTTGTCATTTTAAAAGTTGGTACTTATGTCTTTGTGCTCAGGGGGAATATCTGTAACAACCCTGATCCCAAATGAAGTTCATCCCCTTCATTTGCATTTCAATCACCTCATGAAGGTGTTTTTTGGCCCAGGATCAAAACCCAATCACAACTGGTGTAATATATATGTTGTGATACCTATAAGGGCACGAGGGGATCTCATTTCAGGGAAGCTGAGATTGATGTGTTTAACATATTGTACTTCTGCGGGCCAAAATTCTGCTCAAGTTGCTAACACCCCACAATATCTTTACATTGCAATCAGTAGAAAAAAACCTTCTGTAAAAGTGAACTCAATGCCGTAAACTGTCGCCATTATTTCTAGGGGTCATTAAGGTGCACCTCCTCTAGTTGCAAAAAGAGAAGAAAGCAGGTTATTTAACTCTGGCCACCTTTTGATTGACAGGTTGCAACCACGGTTTACATTTTTTTTTAATTAATTGGAGAATTTTGGTTGTCTTTAAACGTCTTATTCAAAGTTCTATTGTAATATAATTAGCTCCATCGTTTCCTGTCATTGCTGGGAGAAAAAAAATAAGATGTTGAATTGCCACACTTGTCACAGAATCCTACTGGCTGCATCTCATTACCGCCATGAACTCTCGAGCTACGAAGGTCCTTTATTGTCTTGACGTAGTCGTTCACGCATATGGGAACAATGGCGCACACTTCATTCTTTCATCTCTTTTTTTGCCAAATATCCACAATAGTGCACACTTTCGGACAGTCTCACATTTTTGGGCACAAAAAGTGACAGAAATAATCTTTGTGAAGAATGAAAATAGGAAGTTTAAAAAAAAAAAGATCCTTTCAAATTATATCTCCTCTCACACCTCGGTTATTGGATTGTCCCACTTGACACCCCCTGCTGTTACAAAGATCCATCAAGCACTTGTTTTTTGGAAGTTTAAAGCATATTGAAGCCCTAACTCTTGATTAATAAAAGCCTCGGACAACCTTTGAGAGTTTCCACACTTGCTGACTTTTTTTATTTTCTCCCCTCCTCCCTCCAAAACGTTAAACCAAGCATTTGGTACATTTTGTAAAGTGTGATGTCGGTTTTGGAATCCAAGTGTTACGCAGCAAAGCCATCGTGGGTCCATCTCAAAACTATATATACACTACCGTTCAAACGTTTGGGGTCACCTAGACAATGTTGTGTTTTTCATGAAAACTCACACTTTTATTTATCAAATGAATTGCAAAATGAATAGAAAATATAGCCAAAACATTGACAAGGCTAAAAATAATGATTTTTATTTTAAATATGAATTTAGTACTTCAAACTTCTAGCTCAAAGGAAGGCCAGCTCTATAGCTTCTCTCATCAGCATAACTGTTTTCAGCTGTGCTAACATAATGGCACGAGGTTTTTCTAACCCTCCATTAGTCTTCTAAGGCGATGAGCAAACACAATGTACCATTAGAACACTGAAAATGGGCCTCTACACGGAGATGTAGATATTTCATTAAAAACCAGACGTTTCCACGTATAGAATAGTCATTTACCACATAAACATGTATAGAGTGTATTTCTGATTAATTTATTGTTACCTTTATTGAAAAAAATTTGTGTTTTTCCTTGAAAAATAAGGACATTTCTAAGTGACCCCAAACTTTTGAACGGGAGTGTGTATATATATATATATATATATATATATATATATATATATATATATATATATATATATCGGAAACATTCTTGCCTGAAGAAACAACTCTGCAATGATGCAAAATAGCCCCAAAATATTATTTAGTAAATGGAAACACCTGAAAGCTCATAAAGAGGCTTTCCAAAACAGCTTACTTTCTAAATCCCCTTCACCTGCACCACTTTGGATCCCTGTTGGGAGATGTGACTTTGTGACTCATCTGCGGGTCACTTGTGTACTCACTTTGTTGTAATTGCTGCAGTCTGGTAGCGTTGGCTTTTCAACTTCCTTTCATGTGTTTTGGCCACAGGGAAAGTGGAGGCTCCAGCTGTATCGGATGTATGCAGAAAGATACCCAGAGCAGACGTTGGAGCCCTCACCGGGCTGTGCAGCGACCAGTACCGGAGGTTTGATGTGGTTTTTTTAATCACCAGCATCATTAACGATTTACCAGCTCTCCTTAACTGGAAATATGAGTGGTCCTTATCTCACGAGAGAGGAAAGCAGAGGAAACAGAGGGTCACTTACAGAAGTTTTCAGACAGGCAGGTAAAAAAAAGAAACAAGCTGTCAAAACTTCACAAATCAAAAGAGTGACTTTTATTGATTCTGCAAAAATTCTGTTATTTAGAAACATATCTTTTCACCAGTGGAAAAAAATAGTTCCTGAATGGCTGCAATGCAACCAGCAACGACTCCATGAAGTCCCAGTTTTTTTATTTTGTTTATTGACTTTAGGATAACGATTCAAGTATACAAAATATAACATTAAGTGATTAAATTAAAAATCCAGGTCTAAACCATTCAAATATGTTATTACATAACTAAAAGGATTCATCTACGTGGTTCCAAAATGTGAGGCAAGTACGGCATGCAACGAGATTAAGAATTAAACGTTTTTCTTTGTCATTTGGATGAGCTGACACTTTAAAGGACATTACATGTGTTCTTTTTTTAAACATTATTATGAATTGCTCATGCAAATTGAGAATCTGTTCATAGCAAATGAGATTGGCAAAGCGTGATAAAAGACTGCTTTGACTATTGTTCCTTCAGGAAGATTTGTAACCGACTGACAGCTGATTGGCTGACTGATTATAGGATCAAACACATGCACTCATTCATGCTGAGAGTCACAATCAATGACTAACACCGTCAGACAAACAGCCACGATGAGTCGAACAGAATAGATAGATCACAGCCAAGTCAATTACTTAACAGGCACCAAGGCAGGCCGCTTTTATCCTGGTATTGTGAGTTATTTCCTCTGCTGCGAGCCACGGGTGTATGATCAGGACGCCGAGTCAGCGTTTCTGTAATAATGTGTGTGATTAAGCACCAAGTTCTGGCACACACGGAAAGTCTCTTAAAGATCCTCTGACACGCCATGCCCCACTCACTGTGGCTAAATGAACCTCCAGCTGCATCTCACAACTGGAGATATATGCAGATGTATACATGCTTACAAGCCCCCCCCCCCCCACACACACACACACACATTAATGGCCACACAACAGATAAACAAACTTGTAAACCATCACACCCCCACACATTCTCACCCCACTCGTGCTATATAAATATTTTTCCTTAACAAATATTAGAAGTCTACAAAACTTCCTTTTCAGGTCGTAAGTACAAACATTCAACACACACACGCAGAGAAGGAGGAATTACAAGCATGCCAACAGACTGCGGTCAACTGGAGCGCGCGAGGGTTTTGATAAAGTTAGCGGAAGGATTCACGTGTCACAACATCCTGTTTTGCAAAGTTAGCGGAAAGAACTACGTGAAACAACATCCGTTTTTCAAAATAAGATGTCGACAAATCATACACTACACAAGTAAACAATTACCTGATTTTGAATCTTTATAGATCGTTTCTGAGATTTAGCTTAAATTATGCTAACATTAAAACTGTTTTACTGTACCAAGGAAGAGTTTATAAGAATAAAAGTCAGACTTTTGTATGTTAAAAAATTCCTGTATATAGATTTCCCCAAGAGTTCCAGGAAATGAATGATGCAGCTGTGTTCAATACAGTCCTGACTTCCATTATCCTGGAAATCAAACTTATCTACGGTCCCAATTGGGAGATATTTCAAAGTAAAAGTCCTAAATGTTTACGAGTAATCGGTAATTTACTTAATGTTTGAGGTGCTTTATATATGTTTTTCCTCAAAACCCCCGGCATTGACTGATGCAGCTGTGTTCAAGACAATCCTGACTTCCATTATCCTGGAAATCAAACTTATCTACGTTCCCAATTGGGAGATATTTCAAAGTAAACGTCCTAAATGTTTACGAGAAATCGGTCATTTCTTTCATGTTTGAGGTGCTTTATATATGTTTTTCCTCATTACCCCAGGAAATGACTGAGGCAGATGTGTTCAGGACGTCGTTTTTTATTCGACAAATCCTAATATATTTCAAAATGAAAGTCACACATTTGAACATTAATTCAGAACATTTTGAAAATTACGATTTTAGAACATTTAAGTGACACATTTGAACCGTGAATTATCCAAAGTGCAATTACAGAAAAAATAAAATAAAACTTTATTTTGCACAAATTAGAATAAATGGAAAATAATAAATGGAAAAAATGTTGCACATCCTTTTGGTGCAATAATTAGGGACACAGACAGCAGTTCCAGTTGGAATTTGATGCTTTCTGGAGGGTTTGTGTGTCCATTCCGAGGCGCTGGCTGTGGAACCAGCGGGAACAGCTGTCACACTGAAGCTAAAAAAATTTGGGAAAATTAATCACCTTTAACTTGACCACGGTTACATGCTGTTTTGTTATTTAAAATGAAACAGTTTGGAGCTTAATATAATAATGTTTTACAATAAAAAATTTAAAAAATGTATTACACCATGTGCTACATTTATTCCAATGTTCAACAGTTTGGGGGCCAAAATAATAATGTATACATTTTATTTTTAAATGATCTTACCTTCAAAATAATAGCCTTTTTTTTACTATGTTTTTTTTCTCATTTGATCATTTATCAGCTCACCATCACATGATGTCAACAATCTTAAAATGATAAACACTATCAAGCAGTCAGAAGACTAAAACGGATGATGAACTGGTAGGACTCCGGCCAGAGCTCTTTGTTGCATGTCATTCTCCATTACTTGTTGAACGTAATCCCTCTATTATCTTTCAAATAATATGTTCAAATTGCCCAAACAAACAATGATGCGATTCAAATAATTACTTACCCAGTCAGTGAAAGCAGGCCCTGGACCGGGTGGTTTTTTGGCCGAGCACATTGAACATTTGTACTCCGATTCAAACACTAAGATAAAAACACACTTATTAGATCTTGAGTACTACACTAAAAAAATATGGGTAGCAAAAGTTCTCACTCACCTGATGCTTTCAATATTTTCAGAGCGAACTGTTTCCGCTGATCTTCCATTTCTTTGAGTGTCGTGCCAAATACCATGTTTGGCATGATTGGGAAGGCCTCCATGACTTTGTTTGCCATCTAAACAATGGCACAATATGTGATGTACATGTGAGCGATTGCAGATGCTGTTAAACCAACTAAAATCAAAAATACAGAATTGATCAATATTAATTTGGGAAAAGCTTGGTCTTAGAAAAATATTAATCTCACCATGATTACCACCAACCCACAGCTGTTGCCATCTTGCTGCACTGGGTGTTGCATAACCGCTCCCTTCCATTTGACATCCACCCAGTCAGACATACTGTGGCAGATCCTTCACATTTTGAAGTACTCACTGTGTGAGAATATTTCATGAAAATGTCAGTGTGAATTATATGTACAATACACATGAAATTTGTATGTAATATGCGAAAACAACGTCAATGTCTCTGTAAGTTGTTGGGCTCCCACATTTTGACAACATCTTTCTGGAAGCCTCTGTAACTCTAGTCAAAGCCTTACATCCTGAAATATTGGACATAACTAAAAGTGTGTGATATAATCTGTGTCTCTATCTATCTGTCAGACTGTGCGTTGCAACGCTCTCCAAGGTGCTGTTCCTGCTCCCGGGAACAGCAAGGGAGCTATCCAGCAGTTTGTAAACTTCATGAACCAACCCAATAACATCCTTGTCTAATCTTTGACTTCAACTGTTTCTTAACATACAGACTATATAGGCTCTGTTATATAATGTTTTATGTGCTTAATCAAATATCGATTCACTCATTAGTACCATACAGAGAAAGGCTTCTCTTTTCATCTTAACTTCTAATCTGTTTTAGTTTTTTTTATTTCTGCACAGCACATTAGAGTTCACCAACTAACTAAGTTAGACATACTGTTTGGCTGTCGTGCAAAGAGAATTATACTAATTGAATGCTGCTTCAGTCTCCTGTCAAATCGCATGTGGGTTCTCACTGCATTCTTACAAAGTCCCAGCCACATGCTAAGCTTTAACTTTGGGTGACACGATGTAAATGGGTTTAGAACCTCTGTAACAAGATATTCCCTGATTCAGGGAATATGATTCAGGCCTTGGTTTAAGGGGTTATGCAATTCGAACTATACCTGCTTCTGATAGTTGCCTCTATACCTACATTTCCTTTAGCACCTGTACCATAAGTATTACAATACATGATAGATATAAGGGAATGGAATACATGTATTTAGGTCCCAAAAAAATAAAATTTGAAAAGTACCGGAATCTTTTGGCAGCATTGTTGGAGTCTGCCAGCTCTGTGAATGTGTGGAAAGGGTCCACCAAATAAATGCTGCCTTGGGCAGCACTGATGTACTAAAAACACAAGAATGACATGAAATATCAGTCAGATATTATTCACAACATCCATAAAACAATAAAAGACCATAATGATGAATATAAATGTAATTCCTACTAACCAGAAACTTCCAGTGAGTGTTATGTACATTCACAAAAGACACGATTCCTTCGTAGTCCTCAAAGTTGATCTGTAACACATCCAAACATTAACATGGTAAAAAGAGTTTAATATTAAAGTTTTTGTCAATACCTTACTATCAAAAGTCTTGATCTAGTAAATTGAATTTGCTTTATCATAATTAAGACACAGTGATGAACATCAGCTAACATGTAAACCGTTATCAAACTATGCTTGGCTCCCCAACAAATACACAAGTTACCTTGGACAAACTGTTCCTCCTGACAGCTTCTCTCTTCCCAAAGAGGGTCACATTAGCCGTGTAGTAGTTGAGGATATAAAGTTTATTCCCCAAATGGAGCTTGTTGAGTGTGTGATGCAAGAGACACTCAATTACCGTAAGAGATTTAGAGACAGTCTATTAAACATCATCAATTAATTTACATTTTGGACAATTACAACTAAATGAAATGTGTTGTTGTTGTTTTTGTTGTCAAAAAATACTTGGTCAACAATAAAGTTTGCATTCACATTCAAAAGTACGTGACTATAGAAAAAGAATGGAAAAGCAACTGTGGATGGATTTAAACACCTTCCGAATAGTCAATCAGTTCAAGGGCTCAACAATCTATGTGTTCTTTATATAGTGGCCCATTAAAGCAGCATGACAAAGAATATTAGACCTGTGTGAAGTGGAGCAATTTTTTCAGTCTTTTGGGGAGTTTTTTCCTGATCATTTCTGTTCTACTATCACAACTACATACCTCGCCTGCAAGCCATTCGTGAGGTCTGAGGGTTCGTAGCTCGCTGTGATGGATCATGAAGCTGTTTCCTTTAAATTGAGAGGGGATCTCCGACACAACCACTTCTGTGTCATTTTGTCCCCACAGTTCCTGGAGCTGAGGGTCATAAAAGTAATGTTATATATTTTTTCAAGTAGATGCATGAAGCCTACTTAACATATTATCAGTTACACATGAACAAATACATTTACATTTTTTTTAATTATCATTCAATCACTGCTTTCTACCTAAAACTGCTATTTTTTTATATTTGATTCTTTGCTGTTTCTCTTACCACATTACCTTCTTTTATAAAAATGAATTGTAGAGAAAGGAAAGCTAATAATTGCTTATGAAGGGGAAACATATTTAATCTTCCATCCATCTTTAATTCATCTTTCTTATTTTATTCATTACGGTACTTTTGATTAATATTGTAGCTTTTTTAGTCTTCCCTCTTTCAAATTACCATTCAAAATATTTTTTTCAATATTGGATCCTTTGGAGAAAGACATACTTAAATAATAATTGCACTAAAAAATGATTTACAATACAGATACATTTATTGCATATATATATATATATGTATTGCTAAAACGTTAACAATAAGTTAACCTGTGATGGAGCATCAACTGTGCATCCCTGTGCATCCTCATCATCTGTTGGCTTCTAGATATAAAAATTGCATTATTAATGTAAAGCTTTAAACTATTTTCGTCGAGACTAACAACATGGTCAAATCTGTATTAATAACTGCATTCATGCAAGTGTATTACATACAAAATACAACATGAAGCTGCTGATTTACAGGTGTTTTACATTCCTGTTCATTGTGCAACCATACCAAGCTTGTTGAAAGCCCTTTAATGGCCTTTTCATTATGGTCAAGATCTTTTGTTGTTGTTGGAGCTTGTGGTATGATTGTTTCTGTTGTGCTCTGAGAAAAATACAAATATTGTATTTGATACAAACATTGCATTTATTACATGTTATGCTATTTCAACATATTGAATAATAATTATTAGCTTTAAAAAAATGTTTACCTTTTTGTGTTGTTTGAAAAGAAAAGGCTTGGTCAAGGGCGTCACATAAATTCCTCGCTTACTCTGTTTTCTCTGCTTCCACCTCTCAACATCCACCAGGTGTGTCTACACATAATCCAAAAAATATTAACAATGAATTAATTGTGAGGATATCCATGACAGTTACATAATCACAACTTTATAGTTTAAAGTAAATTATTTCTGATGTAATGGATTGACAGACTGTTATGCTAGGTTAGGTGCTTTTTTAATGTCATTGCTGCACTAAAAAACAAAATATTCAACAATACAAGGACCTTTATGGATTATGTCAAAGCATTTAAACATTTTACCTTCTTCTTCCTCTTCAAAGAGTCACTGTATTCCCTAAGAAGGGCCTTCAGGGTGGTTTTGTAGGTGTGGACAAAGTCATCAAGTCTGGTCAGTCGTCTCCGTTGAAAACGGATCTTTTTCAGATCCCATTGACTTTTCTCCATAACCTGATCTTGATCTTTCTCTGTAATATCCAGGATGGAATAATGCATATTTATTTTAGTATCATCATTTTTGGCTTATAGTACCTGTGTGGGTCTACATGAAGCTCTTTTGAACACTTGCGAAAGTCTGTCGTAAATGGGACCTGTTCCATGGCGGCCAAGGTCACCTGCCAAAATATGTTATCTTAACTTAAATTAAATAGCTATGAAAATAAAAGTATATCAAAGCACATGTGAAAAATAGGACTAACCCAGGAGTAGGCCAGACCACAGAGCGGCTTGAGGTAAGAAGTACTTCACCAATGTTGGGATAAAACGTTGGGCTGAAGTATACATTTGGATCCCCATTTTTCTCAAGCTCTTGATGTCCAATGATGTCATCAAAATGATGTTGAAATGGTGTTGGTCCCACATCATTCTAGCAAACATAATTAAAGTTTAGTTTTATTTCTTACATCTTGGAAACAAACGTAAACCCTGTCACCACTGAAGAATGGTTGTCTATTGGATTTTGGCAATAAATTTGCAGGTGAATACAGTCCTGCCAAAAGCTTCCTTTTTTACTATATGTAAATCCAAGTTAGGATAAAATAGTAGCGCTATAAAAAAATATTAAGTTACATACCACAAAGTCTTGCTCCACAATGATTGTGTCATCAATGTCACAATGTCCTGCTTTTGTTAACAGTCTCTGGAGATTTTGGAAATGTTTTTCAACATTACTCTCACTGTGGGAACTGGAAAAAACCACCGCTGCACTGATGATAAGTTTGTCTAAGTCATTTAGGGTAGTTGCCTGTGTCATTAGACCAAAGACGTGCATGGCCAGGTGGTAATGTCTGGGGGCACTAAAAGAAAAAGTTTGCAAAATTAGTATTGCAAAGATTTCACATGTTAAAAGATTAGAAATGATAAGTATGAACAGCAATTACTCACTGTTTTCGACATAAATCTTTGGCATTCTTCATAACGTGACTCAGGGGCAGCGATGCAGAATTGGTAGCCCTATCAAGTCTTCTTGTCCTTTTCCAGTCACAATGTAGTAATATTTGCTGATCAGCTCCTGAAGGCTGACTCAAACTCAAACATGAAAGAAATGACTGATTTCTCGTAAACATTTAGGACTTTTACTTTGAAATATCTCCCAATTGGGAACGTAGATATGTTTGATTCCCAGGATAATGGAAGTCAGTATTGTCTTGAACACAGCTGCATCAGTCAATGCCGGGGGTTTTGAGTAAAAACATAAATAAAGCACCTCAAACATGAATGAAATGACCGATTTCTCGTAAACATTTAGGACTTTTACTTTGAAATATCTCCCCATTGGGAACGTAGATACGTTTGATTTCCAGGATAATGGAAGTCAGGATTGTCTTGAACACAGCTGCATCAGTCAATGCCGGGGGTTTGGAGTAAAAACATAAATAAAGCACCTCAAACATGAAAGAAATGACCGATTTCTCGTAAACATTTAGGACTTTTACTTTGAAATATCTCCCAATTGGGAACGTAGATAAGTTTGATTTCCAGGATAATGGAAGTCAGGATTGTCTTGAACACAGCTGCATCAGTCAATGCCGGGGGTTTTGAGTAAAAACATATATAAAGCACCTCAAACATTAAGTAAATTACCGATTACTTGTAAAACAATTAGGACTTTTACTTTGAAATATCTCCGCTAACTTTGCAAAACCGGATGTTGTGTCACGTGAATCCTTCCGCTAACTTTATCAAACCCCTCGCGCGCTCCCGATCGATTGGGTGTTCCGTCAACATCAGTCTATAGGGGCACAGAAATTTAAGTGTCGGCTGAGTTGACCACGGAGATCCGAGTGTCGGCTGAGTTGACCGCAGTGCCAAACGGCAGGTGCAGCACCTCTCCCCACAAATATAAAAGGCAACTGGCGTGTGGCAAACCTGCATGTGTGTGGCACTCGGGGATAATGAGATGCTGCGTAAGTGCAAATGTCTGGTAATAATGCACGAGAGTTAAAAGAACCCTTTGAAATACCAGACCTTTTTTCTTTCTCCATGGAAGTGAATAATGTTAATATCAATCTCAATCCCATGTAGTCGGGCCGTGTTACCCAACAGAACAGCTTGACAGTCCAGGAATGATCACCTTGAGTTTTTGGCCACGGGTCGCATAAGAAGGTTGACACTCCGCACTAATGTCTGCAGGATTTATGAAGCTGTAGCTGATTATCTTATGTTAGCATAAAGAATGGAAACAGGAATTGTTTGCGAAGAAGTTGCTCCGGTATAGCTATGTCCGGTAGTAACACCTCCAAACTCACTGATTATTAATAGGCCTATATTACATCGCAGAAATTAAAGTAGGCCTACAGCAAATATTCCACTTGATCAAAAGAAATACAAAGTTGTCCGCCGTGTTTTTGAGCGGGTTCTCCCTGCTTCCAGTCTTTATTCTTAAATAGTTTTAATCCCAGCTCCACACATGAGATGGACATCGATACTCACATCTGACTTTCAGAAAGTAGGAAAAACAAGCGCGTTTTACAAAAGTTGAAGTTGAACTACTTCTTTTTGTGGCATCTTGGCCACAGAGGATGTTTGTTGGTGCTATGTCGGCATAACTGTGGGTGCTTGCATGCGTCGGTCCCGCTTGGTAAGTGTGTGTCAGAATGTGTGTCGCTGGCTTGTGTCTGGGGTGTGTGTTGAAGGGAGGTCAATCCTCGGTCTGGGTAATTTGCCACAGATGAAACCTGACTCCATTCCAGGAGACCGGTGCAAGCAAATGTTTCAAAGCTGCAGGAAATCTATTAGCACCTGGTGGGACCCTCCACCGCCCGCCCCCCCCCCCGAATCTGTCCCCTCTCTCCCCCCTTCTCCTCCCTCCTTTGCATCCCTCCCTCTACCGTCTCACCTCTCCCTGCCCCACCCCAGTTAATAAAACCACACAAGACCACCACACACCCGCTGTGCCACTAAAGCCAGGGGATTAGTGTGTGCGTGTGTGGTGTGTGGCAAGGTATGTATTTGTAGGTGTGTGTGTTGGTGTGTGTGTGTGTGTGTGTGTAGGTGTGTATGTGTGTGTAGGTGTGAACGTGTCTCTCTGTGGCGAGGTGTGTATTTGTAGGTGTGTGCGTGTAGGGGTGTATATGTGTGTGTGTGTGTGCACGTGTCTCTGTCTGTGGCGTGTGTTGAGGCGTGTATTTGTAGGTGTTTGTGTGTGTGCGTGCGTGTGCACGTGTCTCTTCTGTGGCGTGTGGCGAGGTGTGTATTTACGCCCGTACGTGTGGACCTCATGTGTGTGCAGAAGTTACATGAGATGTATTTGGCCCTGTCCGTACACACACGTGGAGCCAGTTAGCGGTGAATGAGGTGCCAGACGAGCCCGTAGCAGCTGCCACACGAGGAACAATAGCTCACGGTACAGACACAGTAGGCCATGGTCGCTGCTCAGCACTGACTCCAGGTCAGATCATATGCCCTGTTGTAATTGCTGAGATGACGTTAGTGTCCGGGTTTTGTTTAACTGTGGTCTGTTTGCCGGGTTTTTCTTTCTTTTCTTTTTTTTATAAATAAATATACCAGTTGGCTGTGTTCAAGCCCAAATGAGGACAACATATGTCAACTCTTTTTTTTTATTGCTTGGCCTAAACTGCATTTGCATAATAACTGCACTGCACATCAAGCATCCCGAGGAGAATACATGCTCAAGTTAAGGCAGCGTTCCAGGCTCGCCATGGCAAACCAATTATATTTGTTTATTCCTTTTGTTTGCAGGCTTTGCGTCAAATGCTTTGTCTTGTGGTTGAAATCGAACCACGGACGTCGTGGTTACACGGGATACGTGGTAACTATTCTTTCGACAAAAGCACTCCATTCAAGCTTATTTTATCTCATTTTTCCGACACCTGTCTATTAAAACAGCGTGCAGCGTAACCACAATGTCCCTGGTTCGATTTCAACTGTGATATTTTTGTTGCACATCATGCCTCTCTCTCTCTCTCTCTCTCTCTCCCTCTTTCCATTCTGTTACTACACTCTTCATTTGTCCAGAATTAAGATTAAAAAAAGAAGGTTTTACACATTTAACGTCCAAAGCGCGCAAACTATTTTTGGGGATTTATGTTAGAACGCTGGTGGAATTAAAATGTCCTGGCTCGTCACGTAATGTTGGGCCCAAAAATACTTTTTCCTATAGATTTACATGCTCTGAACAAATACTTGGTATCAACTGCATCGAAGTTGAGGGTAACATTCTCCGCTCTGGGGAAAAGTAACACTCCAGCAACTCCAGCCAAATTTGCGCTTGAGCATTAACTTCAGTTACAGCTGAAATCTGCTACAATCGTCAGTTCGGCCAAAAAAATCCACGGTGGGTGGCTTTAAATGATATATGGTATAAAGGTAGGCTGAAAAAGTGTCGGGATGAAATGGAAAGCTTGTCATGTGTCACAACAGTTACCGAGGGGGGGTCGGGCTGAGCAAGCGGACATTTCAATCAGGCAAGAGGAAAGGTCCATGTTGAGTGACTACCTGCCCTCTCTCATGCAAATGAGCTGTTCATGCTTGACGGATCACAATGAGTGATTCCAAATGTGCAGCCAGCTTTGCAACTTGAAGACTTAAAGACCAACATATAACATTTAGCACTTCTGTGAGTTCATTATGTCGAATACTTTCAGGCATTTTCCTCACGCCATAAAATTAAATTCATATCGGATCCACAGATATAAGCCAGACGTCATCTGACTACTAGTCTCTCTGGCAAAACAATGCCTCGTACTATCAGGAACAAATAACAGACTTTGGGAAAGGGATGTTTTCAGTTGAACCCTGATTAGCTTGTAGTTTGCTGCCTTGGGGTAAATTGGCTTGGCACAGTTCGTGCATTGCTTTTAAATCTGCATGTTTTGATCCCACAGGGTGATCTGATGAGAAGGAGCATTTCCAATTGATGATACAACTTTGGCCTGAAATGCAATCTGTGAAAAATGGTCACTTGAATCCTCTCTTTCCGATTCGTTTTTTTTGGACCACCTAGAAAAGAAAGCTGATCACCCGCCATGCAATCAATACCAGACCAACCACAATGGCCCAAAACCCTGAATTAGAACATTGGTTTACTTAAGCTTAAAAAGTCTTTCAGAAATATCAAGACTACATCTTCCTCTACCTGCTGTGAGAAATCAGATTATTTAAGTCAACTGTGTTTGTGGAGCATTCGGGCGGTCCCGAGCGCACTCAACTGCTGGCTAGCTAGCTCGTGTGCCGGGACCGACCTAATTGGATTTATGTGCGGGAATGTTTTCCAAAGCCGCACTTGTGAAATACCTCCACATCTGCTGACCATTAGCAGTGGACATAGCCTAACACACAACAGAGAGAGGAAAGCCCCCAACGCCTTGATTCATTGGACTGCAGCTCTGCTTTTATTGCAGCGGCTCGCTGCAGCGGCACAGCGAGCATTGCCTTATCTCTCCGTCTTTTTCCTCCCCTGTTCTGTGTTTCATTCGTTTTCACTCCCGTCATTCAATCCCTCAATTCCCAATCTCTTTGTCGGACCTCTGATTCTCTTTACTTAATGCCACAATTCTTTCAGTTTTGCAACAGCAGTTGTCCATATATAGTCTTTATTTTCCTTGAATACCTTTTTTCTTATTTAACATAAACTCCATCCAACAGGTCTAAATTCTCATTTCTTCCCACCCCAATTTCCCCACTCGTTGTGCTCCTGTACCCGGTTGCCCGACAGTCATTCATCTATGTCAATACGACTTCCATCTCTAAACCTCTTTCCTTGTCACTCCCCAAGGCAAGGACGTCCTCCTGTTTCATCCCTCGGTGGGCACGCGGAGAAACTAGCAAGGGGGTCTGACAACCCTCTGACCCCTCATCTGTCATCTGCAATGGGAAAAGCACCCTCCTAATTGGGGGGTGGGGGCGCGTCGAGGGTTCGAGGGGCTGGTATGGAGGTTGTTATTCTAGTGTCGGGGGGGTCAGAGGTGAAAAGGGGGAGATCACACCGGTGATTAGCCTCCTTCATGTGCAGGAATGGAGGGAAGCGGGGACAGGGGGAGTGTTGGTTGGGCAGCTGGGGTGTAAAGTAATTAGAGAGAGAGAGATGTAAAATCATGCACATAGGATGGCCTGCATTGTTTGAGATATTGTCAAGGCAGGGACACCTGGACCCTGAAAAGGTAAGTCCAGGTAACACCCATAAAATATCTCAAAATCAAGAGTTACCCAGAAAAGAAGACGACTCAAAACGTGAATACTTCATGATCATCTTAGAATTCCACGTGTTGGCATAGTGCTGTTCTGCCAGCTCTCATCTCTCTGGTGAACACAACCCATATCTCTGGGTCTCCCTCTTCCGCTCGCTCACTTCCACTGTCAACACCTCTTTATGCACCATACGACACGCACAATCGACGTTGGTGAAATTTGGACTCTTGGACCTAGTCGGTGGGTCTTCAGGGCTCCGCGGACTGAGTGCGGCATGTCGTCCACAGCCTTTACAGCAGAAACGTTCCAAGCTGTGTGTTAGAAGTGGGCGTAGTCAATTTGACATCACTCATTGTCTTTTGGAGTAAGCCTTGAGTTTGGCATTTTGGCTGCCTCCATCTTGTTGTTTTCTTTTTATGTCCCCATTAAAAATGTAGGATCTTCACACATGTGTAAAAGGGTTACGATTCGGCGACAGTCTCCCCCTGCTGGCCATTAGATATAATACATTTAAGAGACTTCTGCATCTCTTTCACTTTTTAGACCCAGAGTTGTGTGCCTGGTTCTGAAAGGTACGCTCAGAAGGGTCACACCTAGAACTTGCACTGCACTAGTCGGGAGAAGTCAGGGGCAAAAAAAAGACACACAGATAGAGCCGTAAATGATTCATTGATTGTAACGTCCATCATTATTCGGATGGTTAGGTTTTTTTTTTTTTTAAAGATATCCCCATTTCTTTCTTCATAGTTTCTTTCTTATTTATTTCAACATCTACGTATGTTGAACAGTGAATGGATCATAAATGTGTCTGTCTACGGCAGGGGTCCCCAAACTTTTTCTTGAGAGGGCCACATAACGTTTCCCTTGTCTGCTGGAGGGCCAGCTGGGGGGGGGTGCTAGTGAGAAGTGAGAGTGTGCTCACCTGTGTGCGTGCATCACGGCTGAGTGATGCGCCCGCCGCTCGCTGTGAGCGCTGTGCGTGCAGACAGCATTTAACGGAGCGGAGCAGCGCGTGCGCTCTGATCGCTCTTTTAATGAAGTATCGATACTAAAAATATGCTAAATCACATCGTTTTTAACGTACGGGTACTTTGTTAGCATCGCTACACCGTGCAGTAGGTGTCGCGGACTAACATTCAAGCTAACCTAACTTCCCAAACGCTGTCGACATCTGAACGCTGATTGGCCGAGACTCGACACGTCCCATCAAAGATGTTTTATTGCGAAGAGCACTACTTCACATTTTCTCCGCGTCTCACTGCAATCTCAACGGCAGTGGGCCAGGTGAAAAAAAGAATAAATCGGAACGCGTCTCTGGTATTGTTCAGGGGGCGGGTCCAAATGGGGAGGTGGGCCGGATTCGGCCCGCGGGCCGTAGTTTGGGGACCACTGGTCTACGGCATCTCCAACCAACTGCAAAAGACGGCAAAGCAAACAAACCCATTACGGCACGTTTGCTATTTTTTCAACGCTCTGCCGTAATCTAGATTTACACCCAATTCTCACTTGGTCTAGAAATGCAGAAAAACTGGTATTAATCATCAGGAACAAAGCAAGAATCTGATCGTGAAAGTCAAAGAAGACTGCTGGACTTTGTTGAGGACGATCATCTGGAAATGACTTGAGGACCAGCTTGTGATTGTGTCGTCCCAGAGCTGGACACGATTGTTACTGGCAGTTGTAAAGTGTCAGTTTCACTGATCACATCGTAAGCTATTGAAATAAAGTTGCTCATCAGTCTTATATATCAAAGCGCTACTATACTTCCCATGCTCTCATCATTCCTTCTACAGAATGACTAACATTGTTGGAATCCTCAGCAATAGGCCTGGGGCTCTGAATGAAAACATAAATCATGGAAGTTAATATTCCTGTTGCTTTGTTCAGTTATGAAAGCCCACTCCCACTTCCAACATCTTCTCTCCCTCGATGCATAATCAGCTGTCAAGCGATAACTTATTTACCTGATGCTTGTGAGGCACAAGGGGGCTAGCTGTAGTTCAAAGGGTACAAAAATGTTCTCCAAGACAGATTTTTAGACTGCGTCTGGAATCCTTCTTTGCTTCTGACACTGATTGACGTTGCGGGTGTGATGTAGGGTGCGCTGTGCACCTCCGTGCCTGCTGCCTAGGCCTAGAAGCGCTGAGCACACACACACCTCTACACCTGCTGGTACTTTCCTGCACACACATACACACACTTACACACGCGCAAACACACACATACACTCACACACACACAGACCAAAGGGAGAAACAGGGACCAAAGAAAAATTAAATGAGCTGCACGCGTCTTAATGAGGGAGGGCCGGGCGTCTGGCATTTACCTCAAACCATTCCTTCCCCCTGCTGCTCTCTCTGGAGGGCTTTAAGTCCGCCGCCCGTTAACGGCTGAAGTGTGGATTTCCTGTCAAATAAGGGTTAGGGTCCAACA
This sequence comes from Pseudoliparis swirei, assembly GCF_029220125.1. Classification (NCBI taxonomy): domain Eukaryota; kingdom Metazoa; phylum Chordata; class Actinopteri; order Perciformes; family Liparidae; genus Pseudoliparis; species Pseudoliparis swirei. The sequence continues at coordinate 7,032,845 of NC_079397.1, read as the reverse complement.
AAAGTCCTGTACGCTGGTACCTAAATAGGATTACTTCCAGCTGCCTTACCTAAACACACACAAACACACACACACACACACACACACACACACATGCACACACGTCATGTCTTAAAATGTCCCTCTAGGGATTTAAACAAAACTGTCTGTGGTGGTCAATTCTGTCTTTATAGTGACCTTATTGAACCTTGTAATACTACCTATGGTATTTTTAAACCCCTATAATCAATGTATTATTCCTGTAATGAAGATATAGGACATACTAAACTTGCATACTGTAGTGTACTATCCTTACATCATATAAACACTACAGTTAATTACGGGGGCAGTGGAAGGTCAGTCTTAAATGTGGCACTGGATTCAGCCATGCATAGACTCTTGGTACCGGGTTTTCTTGGCACCTCTATCTTAATAGAGAACACAGTACCGTGGCCATTGTTTGGCATTGAACCTGCGATGCTGTCTCATGATGTGGCATAGCAATGCCTTCCTTACTTAGTTTTTGCTTTGGTTCGATACAGAGTGGGACACTTGCAGGAGATGAGGATGCAGCAATGTGCCCTCTGGCCATTGCGGCAGGGACTGAACTGTACGCTCCACTAAGTGAGCTACCGGATCACCCGGTTTGTATAACGTTGGCAAACACGTTTTAGTCTAGGTATACATTGAGAATCATAAGTAAAGGTTTTCTAAGAAGCAATCAAACTTGCCGTTTTAAATGTTAGGTCATTAACTTCATCGAAGAGGTCAAAGGTTGTTCTCTTAATTGTAAATGAGCCAACACCAGAAGGTAAGTATTTCATGGTAAATGTTCACCAGGTAGTGCATCAGAGTGATCTATCTGATGGATTAAAAGCTAAAAAGAAAACTCAAGGGGATAAGCACCAGCCAGAGAGAGTATCTAAAACCTGTCAACCTCTAATGTTTTCTTATTACTTTTTATAAGCCATTAATTGCTATGCAGAAACATAATTGTGTATGTCTTCCTAGAGAGCGCTACCACGTGAGCATGTCAATACACCATGGTGATGTTGAAATGCCTGACATATTTATGATACACAACATTAAAGTTCAGCCTACTGAGACAAAATACAGTATGGCTTGAACATGAGAAATATTACTTTCAAAATAAAAGCAAATCACTCAATTAATTGAAATAATTTTAAAGCTGCACAAATTCGGGGGGTGGGGGGGGGGGGGGACAGAACAACCAGAACACTATTATATCACTGTTGATTTATCCTGGCTGACTTGTTTGATTAATGAAATCTTGCTTAATCTGGCATGCTTTTAGAAATATGCTAAACATGTTTTTTTAGAATTGGTAGAATTTTAAGTTAAACACATTTGTGTTTTTATTTTATATAGATTATCTCTCAATTTGCCCTTCTTATTATATATGCAAATGGTCCAACAATAGATTTACTTTTGGAAAAGTCACTTAGGAACTACTAAGTTTGATGTATGGGATAAAAGTATATCAACTATAGGCTATCTTGGGCTGCACAGACAATATGTATTGGTAGGATCAATAAATGGTCTGTTTCGTTTTGGGAAGGGGGAAGGGGGGTTTGTTGACAATATATGGATTCATATAAAATAGCAACAAAACGTTGACATCCAGATCCTTTGGTTTATGAGTCACATCCGATTTTACTTTGAAAATAACAACCGGAAGTTGTACCATTTATTCCACAGGACTTGACACTTGTGGTGAGGAGAGACGCTGATAGAGGAGCACAAACTCCAGTAAAAGGGGGTTGAACCGAGGACGTGTGGTTGGTTGGGAGAGTGGCATCCGCGCGAGGAGGGCAATAAGTCTCGTGCTGCTCATCAGCCTCTCTGGACTTTATTCAGGCACTGTCGCTGAACTCATCCGGATTCTAACCTGCTTCCAAGTTCCTCACCATGAGGACAAACGTGTGGATTTACCAAGCTGTGGTTTGTGTTGTGGTCACAGTATTAAACACAGGTAAGACATGAGGGGCTGTGCCTCTGGGGTGTGGGACGTGTGCATGGGCATGTCTGCTGTGGTTAATATTCATCTCATATCAAAATATAATTTGATTCCTTATATGTTTTGGCACTCTGTGCATCAAAGTGAGAAGCCAAGAATAGATTATAGAAAACAGAAAGAAGTTTTGAAAAAGTGGGCGAAACACGAATTTGGCTGCCATTTCTCATATTTCAAAATAAATTTGATTTGTATTAGCATGGTTTGTTTATTTGATCGCATATTGTTCTCACGGACTCATACATGTTTTAATTATATATAATGAAGTTGGGGGACTTCAAGCCCTGTCTTGGGATTAGACATAATTGTGGCTTAATTTACTCAGCGTTGTAGTAAAACTCCTTCAGGCTATTACTGAAGATGAGAGGGAGTGCATGTCTCAACGTGCATCAACTGAAAAACATTGAATTAAATAATCTAGCAGTTTAATGCACTGCTCCTCTCTTAGCTCCTATTATTTGGGAGATTGACATTTATCCCTATTTTCTGCACTGTGTGCATCAAAGTGAGAAACGCATATAAGACAATGGCAATATATATATATAGATATGTATTCATATTTAAATTATATATGTGTTATATATATGTGTGTGTGTGTGTGTGTGTCTGTGTATATATGTGTGTGTAAAAAGAAAACGGTTAGAAAAGTGGGCAAACTAGATTGAGGCTGTCATATCTCATCTTGCAAAACAAATTCGATTGTTGCCAGACAGCACTTGTCTTTTTAAAATGTGCATATTGTTTTGTCGGCATCGTGTAAATTTGTATTACAGATACTGAAGTTGAGTGACATTGCCTGAAGTTGATCACAAGCCCCGGCTTGCTGTTGATTTGACACCTTTGATTCACTTGTCATTTACTGAGCTCTGGAGAAAGATCCCAGGAAGAAACTGAGAGAAAAAAACTTCAATTTAAATTTGTTGGCACTTTATCAAACTGCTCCTCTTGGATTTCCTTTCTAGAAATCCATGGATACCAATTGATTATGCATGGGGGTCTGAACTTGTAATGCCGGCTCTGCCTGTTTCAGTCACAGACTCTCCAGCGCCCGTGTGCATGTCTTCGTGTTATGTCGCTGCACAGCCCGGAGCGCACGCATGAAACGCATCTCAAAAGTGCCACTCCTTCCTCTTGTGAAGCGCGGAGGATATGGCGGTTACTGAGCCTGGTGCCGGTTTACATCCGCCCCGTTGACATGGCACTAAGTTAAGCACTGAACCCATAGTTGCCAGAGGTGCCGCCGACCCTGACCTATGATCTCTGTGCAGTTTGGGGAAAGTAAAATGCGCATGGACTGTGGTATTCGTGCGTTTGTCCCTGTAGAGAGATATAAAAGGTGTGTGTGTGTGTGTGTGTGTGTGCTTGGGTGTGCGTAAGGGGGTGGGGGGGTTAACATCTGGCTGCTGAGCCACATTTTGTGCATTCTGCAGCAGATGTAATGTCTGCTTAATTCCCAGACAGAGGCACACCTTTAACCTGCTACTTTCCTGTTGCTCGTGTAATAGAGTTTTTCCTCAACACTGCCTTGACATGTACACATCTTGTGATTATTAGTAGTTGATTCTTTGCCGTCTCTTTCCGATGGGAACGCTTGACTAAAATGCTTCTCCAGCTGACACCTCTTTCTTTGCTCAAGGGCACATAAGTGGAGGTTTCTGAGAGAGGTCAGAGTGTCGGTCGTTCACCTCACCTATCTACATTTTCTAAGCTAAACTAGACACTCCAACTCGTCCCTATAAACTGCGGCTGCCTCTTCTCATTAAATCTCACCTCTCTCACACTCGCCCATTGAGCACGTTTGGTCATAATCTACAACTTCGGCAAATGTTTGGGATTTGGAGATAGCAGGAGTCCGACTGCGAGCAGAGGAAGACACTAAGTGAAATCTAATTGAGCAGCCTGGCCAGACATCAGGGCTGTAACAACACTATGATGAGTGCCAGATGTGGTCCAGTGGAGCCCAAACATTAATAACAAGTCCTCCCCAAAAAACATTTTCAGCCACGAGGAGCCTCTAAACGCTACACAGTTTACAATATCCTAAATACACACACAGCGCCTCGTGACGGATCTTGGCACAAGAGCGTGTAGCTGTAACTCGGTAGCATGAGATTTCCTCTGTGATTTATATTGCACTTGCCCCAAATTAAAAACGGTGAACAATTGTAACTAAGCACATAATGCGTCCGTGGCCTGGAGGAACATCATTTACAGTAGAGCTCCATCCTCCTGAAGGACGGGCTCTTCATTTTTTTCCTATATGTAGAAGTGTACGATTTGTATCGCCCTAATATATATATATATATATTATGCTATGTCTTTGCAATGATATAATTCTCGTTTGATGTCCTAAGAAATGTCTATAAACAAAAAAATGACAAATAATGTATCATGTGTCCCTTTTCTAACTGGCAGTTTTCCAATTCTCCACTAATTATTCTAGTATGTGATGGAGGCCAAAACCTGAGACCAAACGTGGACATAATACATCATAAGTTTACAGAAATGATGCGTGACCTCAGAGCGAAAAGGGATTTTGCATCTTCTTTTGGTCCCCAAAATAAAACGTCACCCGTATACTACTCAAAATTACAATGAATGAATAATTGCACATGGAGTTAAACAGCAGGAGTTCTGATGAGACTTTAATGGCTCTTAGGGAGTCATGCATGCAAGTTACTGTTGAAATTACGGATATCCAGACTGTTTGCTGTCCTGGCTCCTCAGTGGTGGAATGAGCTCCCCATTGACATCAGGACAGCAGAAAGTCTCTACATCTTCCGCCTGAGACTGAAAACACACCTTTTCCGACTATATCTGGATTAAAACACAGATTTTCACTTGAGTGGCACTTAAATAGCACTTACTTATGGTACTTTTGTAGTTCGACTATGTTGAGGAAATGTTACTTCCTGTATTCTTGTTGGTCTTAGTTTGTACTCTAGGTTGAATGCACTTATTGAAAGTCGCTTTGGATAAAAGCGTCTGCTAAATGACATGTAATGTAATGTAATATCCACCTACTAAAAACAAATATCAAATATCACGTGATTTATGCCCCGATACCTCCATATCCATATTGCACCATTGGTGCTTTTGCAAATTATCTACACGACATACTTGACTGTAAAGCAGCCTTTAATGCCACATTATGGTTTTAAAGTATCAAAATCAAAGACGATATTTTGTTTCACGTATGACAATATCGATATTGCATCAACACCCAGACCCTCACAATAATGTGAAACTGTAGCAAAACAACTGTTTCTGAAAGCAGTTGAATATAAGATATGCTCTCATGAGCATTACATCTTCGCCCGAGACACAGAACGTGTTGGATGGACGTCGTTCTGCTCTCTCGGCCGTCGTCACGGTTCATCCTGCATTTCTCAGGCAGCTGTCCCAGTTGGAAGTAGAAGTGTTTGGGAGCACTTTAAGCTGACTTTCGATCCCGGACGCACTTCTTTCCTAATTTCCTTGACACATAAACGAGTCGGCTACCTCGGTTCGACCAACACAGCGAAGCACTATATGTAAAGTAAAGCTTTTCTCAAGTCCCAGGGGTTCAGGAGTTGTACGGTGAAGTTTCAGTATGATATGGAAGGTGATGCTCATAACGAGCATATTGGGCTGAGAGCAAACTGTCGTTAAAGGATGCCTGCACCGACTCCTGGCCACCCAGTTATTAAATATGTGACGGTGAACTAGTGTCATCTTTGCTCCAGTCCGTCCACCCTGACACTCTGGAACCGGTGTTCCTCCCTCGGGTTGTTCAAAATTAAAGGAAATAGTTCTTGTTTTCCACCCCAGCGCTTTGACAGCAGTGGAATGTGTGGCCACGTCTTCCTAGTGTTTGAGTAATGTTTGATGCTTTGTCAATAAGCAGGAGACACACACACACACACACACACACACAAAAAACATGGTTTTCTTCTTTTGTCTTTTACTTGAAAGCTGACAATGTAGATGCATACCGTAAATTAGGGAAGTTAAGGAGCCAACTGCCAGGTAAGTATTTCAGCAGCCCCGGGCCGATCAATAAGGAAATATATAACATACTAAACATCCTTTGATGATCAATACGTTTTTACGATGCCACTGATCAAACACGCAACTCCTTCGTGCCCGGGAGGAATATTTAACTCATATCTCATATCAAATATCAAATATTGATATATAATATTCATATGGACAAAGGCGTACTTTATCTTTACCTTTATACGACACGCCTGTTAAGTCAAATATTAAGCGGAAGAAATGTATTATAATGAAACAACGGTTGAATTACCCTCTCAACAATGTCATTTAGCTGACCTCGTTTCGGTCCCTGTAGCAGCACGTACACTAAAAGAAATGACTCATTGGATGAACTCAATTAAATTGTTGGCAGGTTTTCCATCCAATAATTATATGCAACTCCAACTCAAATTTAGCACATCAGTGCAATACAATGTTATTTAGTTAGTCCAACTCATTTGTATCAAATACATCTAAAATAAAATAACGATATTCATTAAATTAAATTAATTTGTGTTTGTCCAACTCAAAATATAAACTAACTAACGAAGAAAATATGCAAACTCCCGACTGGGAATTGAACCCACAGACCTTTGGCTTTGAGGCGACGGTGCTAGCCACTACACCACCGTACAGCCCTGACAGTGTCTTCACCTTGTAAACAACTGATTTTCAGCTGGCGCATGCGCAAAGGGTAGTCCTCAATGAAACACATTCATTTTGAGTTGATATGCACACCATCTAACCTAAATAAATCTAATAAATGAAAGAATTCATACATTTTGTGTTCCACCCATTAAATATAAATATCTATTTTTGTAATTGATTTATTTAAATGTATCAAACAATATTTAAATGTGTCACCTCGAAGAAGGGCTTGAATCGTTTTTGTGAGTGTAACCTAAATAAATCTAATAAATGAAAGTATTCATACATTTTGTGTTACACCCATTCAAAATAAATATATTCGTGTTGTAATTGATTTATTTAAATGTATCAAACAATATTTAAATGTATCACCTCTAAGAAGGGCTTGAATCGTTTTTTTGAGTGTAGACGGGCTGAAACGCTGGAGACGGGGCAGAAGCCATCGCACTGACTTGTGAACGTCCACTTGACAACTTTAGTAATCGAACAGATTAAATCCCTTCGCTGACCATAAAGCACATGAATAAAAAATGTGTCACCCCCAAATGAAATTGTTCTAGCCAATCCCCTTTCCCGAGTTAATAACACCCATATGAGATAGGACCTGGCGTTATAGCGTCTCCTTCCAACCTCGCATCAGCCGGTCTAATGACTGTACGGAAAGCACATATTTAACATGTTGTGTCCTTGTGTTCTCGGCAGGATTCTGCAGGACTCATCAGTCGTTACAGAAGTATGAAAAGAGTGAAAGTCACACGCTGGTTTGCACGGACTGTGCTCGGCCCCCTTTGGTCCGAAACAGCCGATCCCAGGAACACTGCGCCCGCAAGTGCAAGAAGGTCAAGAAAAACTTCAACTGCAGGTAAATTGCTCTTCTGTGTCCTCCCCCCCCCCCCCCTCATAATTCCTCCTCTCCTCCTGTGTTGACACAGTATTTCCTTTCCCCCCCCCCCGTTTATCGTTTGCTCATCTCAACCACCGCTTCCCGTGTTGTTCGCGACAGGGCTTTCAACTTTCAGCGGCACAACAGGAAATGCCACTTGCTCCCCTTCGACCGCTTCAGCCCCGGTGTGCAGAAGCAGGCCGACGTCAACTTCACTCTGTTTGAAAAGAAAGGTACACGCCGCCGCATTTGGAGCTGGAGCGAATAGCTGGAGCGAATAGCCCTCTGGTGTTTTTCTCTCTCTCTCTCATGAGAACATTCAGGTGCAGATAGATTTGCAGATTGCTTGTTGATAATTGCAGGTTGTCGTCGTCGTCCCCCCCCCCCCCCCTGTGTTTTATGCGCTTTGGTTTTTCCTTGTTGACACAATAAAAGCCACCAACCTCCCCCTCACCCCCACCCTGCTGTTTAGTCACGCCAGTGGGGAGTCTTGCACATAAACATGTAGCAGACCGAAGTGTAAACAAAAAAATTCATTGTGTTTACAGTTGGTGCGCACCGGCTTTCTCCGGTGCAGGCTGTTGAATCTAGCACTTTAGAATTTACTGCAACAATTTACAGGAAACTCCCCCCCCCCCCCCCCCCCCGTGACATTTAATGAACTTCAGGGAGTTGTCTGTTTTGGGAATAACACACGAGCTGGGGCATACTAAAACGCTCGCTGTAAAAATAAAAAAATAAAAAAGTCTAATTACCATACATGGGAAAATATATTCCAGGTGGTCGAGGCAGGGGACGCAAATCAACTTTTAATTGACTGCGCGGCGAATAAACGGGAACACAGAGAGCACACGGAGACAACTCGTGGACGTGAAAGCACCAATGGATGTTTTCAAACGCTTTTTTCTATGTCTTTGCTTCTCCTTAGATTATATCAGGGAGTGTATCATCGGCACCAAGGACAACTACAGAGGGAGGAGGTCTTGGACGAAGTCAAACATCACTTGCCAAGCTTGGTCAGATAATAACATCAATGAACACACGTGAGTCCTCTCCTTTTGAACCAAGAAAAGAAAGAGTTTTTTGTTGTGACTCGGGGCCGTTCGCCAGAGGTTACCTTTGAGGATGCGGTGCCTTGCTCGATGACAAGGAGTGGACGGTGTAGATTTGAACCAGCAGCCTTAAAAGTCTGCTTCTCTCATCTTGAGGCTTCCGCAACCTTCGCGGATGCTCCATTCTATTTCTCTGTGTCTGATATTGAACAGGCCTCGGCAGCTGATTTATGGACGCTCGGATCATCCCTTTGCACCTCCGGGAGGGGGTGGTGGGAGGGTGGGGTTAAGGGAAGGTGGGGGCTCGGAGACGGGTGAACGTTTAGCCAGTAAATAAGTCTGATTTCTTTTAACACATGGGGAGATGTCCTCTCCATCCAGGCTGGTTTATTTTTCCCAATCTACTGCAGGCCATCAGGTGTGTCGCGAAGATGTTTTCAAGCCAGATCTGTGAGGTCTTGACGATGGTTTCGGTGCCAGCGTCTCGTTAGTGCAGCTCATTATTTGCGAGATATTTTAACTGCGGCCGGAGGGGGTTTGACACACGGCGCAATAAGAGTTTGTAAAAAAAAAAAAATTTAACAAAAATTAGACACAAAGGAGGGAGAATGAAAAAGACAGGGCAGAAATTTATAGACTGAAGTCATGTTTTTGTCTGTTGTCCAGCTGAGCTCACAAAGCCACTGACGCACTGAAAGAAATACAAGTTCAGTGATCCCCATAATTATACACAGTGATAAACCTGTATGCCCTCCTCAGAAGCAGCTCTTCACATTAGGAATCCTTTGTCATTGTTTATTTGACACGCGGTTCCAGTCCTCGTCCCAGATGGCGAATGTAACATCGCGCAGGCTTGTCAGCAACTTCTAACTTTCCAAGGGTCAGAGGGAGCTTTACTTAGGGGAGATTTAGTGCCACTGTGGGTTTTCTAACACGGGACTGTCCCGCTGTTTGAGAATTACCACCATAATGAACCACGCACCATTTGAGCCTCAGTTAACTATTATTTTCATGCTTGACCAGTCGCAGAGGGCTGGGGGTGATTTCTCAGGAGGTTCCCTTCCAGGAATGGGACTTCCACCTGCTGGCTATATTTAGTTGTTCGAACCAAGGCACTGAACTAAAAGTGTGTACTTGTGGACAGCCGTGCATGGAGAGAGTTATGGATTGGAACATTGCTGTTCATATTATGATGATATGATATATATATATATATATATACACTACCGTTCAAAAGTTTGTGGTCACTTAGAAATGTCTTTATTTTTCAAAGAAAAGCACTGTTTTTTCAATAAAGATAACATTAATCAAAAATACACTCTATACATTGTTAATGTGGTAAATGACTATTCTAGGTGGAAACGTCTGGTTTCTAATGAAATATCTCCAGAGGTGTATAGAGGCCCATTTCCATCAACGATCACTCCAGTGTTCTAATGGTACATTGTGTTTGCTAATTGCCTTAGAAGACTAATATCTGATTAGAAAACCCTTGTGCAATTATGTTAGCACAGTTGAAAACAGTTATGCTGGTGATATAAGCTATACAACTGGCCTTCCTTTGAGCTTGAAGTTTGAAGAACAAAATTAATACTTCAAATATGAATCATTATTTCTAACCTTGTCAATGTCTTGACTATATTTTCGATTCAAATTTTCAATTCATTTGATAAATAAAAGTGAGTTTTCATGGAAGACACGAAATTGTCTGGATGACCCCAAACTTTTGAACGGTAGTGTATATATATATTAATAACAATAGATAACATTGCGATCGTTTATGAATTCCCATCGGGACTTTATTTTATTTTTCTCAGCCATAGAAACACACCGCTTCTTGCAGAGAGTTAGACGAGAAGACATGATGCCACTCTCGAGTCTGCAGCGTACAGTGAATATGACGCTCCCACCAAAGGACAGTTGAGAAGTTTGGAAATGAGTAAAAAGATGTCTGCAAAATTTCCAGTCCCTCATGGCTGTACCTTCATATTTAACAGAGAATGATCTATAAACAGTGCTCCTGATCTTCTCATCGAACACGAAGCGTGAACTTGTTATAGCGCATTCTTCCCAAATTCCCAAATTTTTATTATTTTCAAATGTCTGCTGTCGTAGCCTGCTCCTAAAATCAATTCTTGGTGTCTCGACATGCTCACTTGCTCTAATCTCTAAACCCTTTGTTGCTGTGGCGTTGAAGCATGCATTCTTTTGTTCCAGGTGCATTAGACATTGTAGCAGTTCCTTCAGTTGTAGATTTCATCTTTTTCGCGATATTCAAAATCTAGCCAAGTTTCGCCGGCCTCTGAGAGCAAAGCATGTGTGTCTGAGCTCCGGCGGGAAAAGTCTTTGGCAAGGAGATGAATAACTGGCTAACATCTGTTAGTGCAACATCATTATGGATAACTTGCTCCCATGCAGTGGCCTTAACGCACTCTCACCAGATGCAAACCTCTTTTATTTTTTTTCTCCTTCTTCTTTATATAAAGTGAAGGTCCTTGTAATCCCATTTATAAATTAAGAATACGTTATTTTGATAGCAGTGTATTGTGCTTGTGCATTACACACAACAGATGTGAGGTCTAGCTCTTGGCAGCCTGCTGCAACACAGGGGAACACGTGTTTTGTTGTAGTTCCAAGCGTAAATTAAATGCCGCTGATAGACTTAACCCTGTCAGATTTTTATTTAGTTAAGACCATCATCTGAAGCTCAGGAACTTCCTCTTGTTTCTCCCTTTTCTTTTACATGCCTGAATTTTCTTGTAGTTATGGGTTGAATGATGTTGTACATTAGTAGAGCAGCCTTGCGTAAGCCCCAGGGCTCGGAGGGGAGATCGGAGCAGACTCCCCCAAGAAAAGAGTCATTGTCTGGGGTAGTGTATTCAGACAAGCTGCTGGAGGGAGGGTGGACTGGTCTTTTTTTAATTCTTTATTTCTCTACCTGCACATGTTTCTTTTTACATCATCGATTAACCCCCGAGCTCTCGCATTTTTGCTTACTCTATCATGCTCACTTTCTTTTTCTTTGTGAGCACTTGTTTCTTCTCACCCTTTTCCTGCGACCACAACATTTGCTCCTGTCTTCCCACTCCGTCTCTCTTGGTGGGAGGGGGAATGCGGTCGGCATGGATCAGGGGGTGCTGACATGCCAGCTGTTCATCATCCTGCCCTGACAGATGACGAATTTCACACACTGTTCATATAGTCTGGGGGTCCCATGCCGCTCCTCATTGTTACATCCCATATGTTTGGACTGGCCAGCTTCTTGTTCTTACAGTCGCTTGTTCTCACTGACGTGAGGCTCCAGATGACAGAGAGGGATTAGGTTTAAATGTGTTCAAAGGATGCCAGCAAAAGACCTGCTCGGTCTGCTCCAAGTGGTTCGTAGCAGTGTTATGTGCTGTTGGAGGTTACCGTGCTGTGACGGAGTCTGGCTGCTTCACACATGAGGGAGCCGGGATGTAGTAGGAGTCGGTAAGGCGATCATGCAAAAGGTGCAAACCTGAAGAGATATTGATGACATGCCTTGCATGGGCTTTAGTTGACTGGTTATTTAAGGATTTGAAATGTAACCTGGCAACTCTGTAGGCACTGGCATTTCTCAGAATGAACCTTATATTTTCATGTAAATGCCTTTTTTTTATTTGGTTTGTTACTGAGGGCTCTCAACAGGCAGGTATGGTACTGTATACACCACTGGAGCAGCCAAGTGTTCTAGTACTCCCTAACATGTATTTACACAGCTTACAGTATCAGTTAACACTTTTATTAACGTCTGTCTACTCCCCGGTAGGTTTTCTCCCGATCGGTACCCAACGCAAGACCTGAGGGAGAACTTCTGTCGGAATCCCAACAACGATCCCGGTGGTCCGTGGTGCTACACCACAGACCCCAACGTACGGGCCGAGGAGTGTGGCATCCCGTGGTGTTCCGAGGGTAAGACAAACAACATCACTTTATTTCCTCGGAAGTCGTACGTTTTGTTTGCACCGATTACCAGAGGACAGAAGTCTTGATGACGGACGTTTTCTTTTTTGACAGATGTCTGTATGACCTGTAATGGGGAAGAATACCGGGGCAAACTTGACCATACAGAGAGCGGCAAGGAGTGCCAGAGGTGGGACTCAAGGAAGCCGAACAAACACCACTTCCAGCCCAAAAAGTAAGCTGCAAAGCTGATAATCACACACAGACCTTTCCAATGCAGCACACACCGATGACAGACGCTTAAATAACTGATGCTAATACTCAGTGGTAGACCTAACCCGTTGTTATGACTTTCTTCGCTCTCATCAACTTCTTTCTTTCCTCTCTTTGTCCTCTCTCAGGTATCGGCACAGAGATTTAAGAGACAACTACTGTCGCAACCCAGATAATCGTTTTCGTCCCTGGTGCTTTACGTTGGACCCAAACACTCTGTGGGAGTATTGCAACATCACTGTGTGTGGTAAGTGCCTATGTAGTCGACAGACCTCTAGCCTTGGGGTTGGGTCTTCAACAGATTCACTTTAAACCAAATGATTGTTTTACTGATTTGTATGCCCCAGTGACAGCCGTGGCCAGAGGTTCGGAGGCAGGGAGTTTTTTTAATTTGGCACAAACGTCCACCTGGATTAGGTTTTGGTGGTCAAGGGTCACTGTGACCTCACGCCGGTCCCTTTCCCGTGAACGAAGTATCTCAATGAATTGTGCACAAATGTCCACTTGCACTCAAGGATGAACTGAACTGAGTAGTATATGGTGGTCAAAGGTCGAGATCACTGGGACCTCATTTGTCCCATGCTCGTGGTTGTGATATCTCAGAAACACCCTGAGCTAATTTCTTCCAATTTTGCAAAAAACACCCAACTCGACTGATAGATGAACTGATTCCAATTGGTTGGTCACCCAAAGCTCAAAGGTCGCTGTGACCTCTTCTTCATCCGCTGTCGGCCAGACACGGATGTGGACTGCAACATGACTTGTTGGAGGCGTACAACTGTGAGTTATTCTAGTAGTTTGCTATTTATTCTCAATGTCTACAAGTTGCGGCATGAGGATGTCTTGATTGGTTTATGGACAAGCAGACTCTGATTCGGTACTGCCAGCTGGTGGTTCCAGGACGCCAGGGGGGGGGGTGGGGGGTTGCTACATACAGGCGGTTGCGGTGAAAGGAGTAAGAAAGAGTCCCGGAGCTTCATAAGGCTTTTGTTTCATGTGGTGTGTGGCTTCAAAGACCTAATAGTTGTTTTAGTGGTACGCAGAGGGAAGTGGAGGAACAATGCAGATGCTGTGATAGCAGACACAAGCAATCACTGGAGTAATGGTTTGATTAGTACACTTTTAAAATGGTGTGAATCACATATTAAGGCCAGATCTCAATCCAACTGAAAATGTATGGGGAGGGTTGACGTGTTCGACTGCACACTACCTGAAGTAATTTATTGAGAGAAACTGTCTTTGTCTGTCTCCAAATCTCTGTTTTATGTCATTATCAACTAAAAAGCAATGGAAACATCACAATGTTTAAGAAAAAACAAATAACTGGTTAATCGTAAAAAAAAAATCTCCAGAATAATCATTGTTTAAAATAATCACTAATTGCAGTTTTTTTTATATGGTACTGTGTATAGAAAACATTTGGACAAATATGTTGAGGGGATTAACAGTACAACCTCACTTGAGGCATATCACATTTGGCAGAGCTTGACAGAGTTTGTAGTCTAGATAACTTTAGCCTTCATCTGTCATACAGAAGACGGAGGCAAAACATAAAGAATGGACGCCAAAAAGAGGCGATACTATTGGAGAATTTATGAGGAATAATTTTCTTTGAAAGCACAATGAAATATCCCCACATCCACAAACACACAGAGCATCTCTCTTTGTCTCTGTCAGACACTTACACGCATGTACCTTTCAGGACACGTTGTGATTTACAGCGAGGGCGGGGGATCTGCATTTGTCCAGATGTGCGCATCCCTCAATGCCTGCCCTTAGAAAGATAAAAACCACTGACCTGTTCAACGCAGTGCTCACAGACACTGGCATGCCTTACATCAAGCCAAAGAATCACTCGTTTCCATCCGCCTTCTCGTTTCTGCCTCAAAACATTCCCTTTCCTCCTCCGTTGCTCCCATCTCATTTGTCAAAGGCTAAAGAAACAGAGACAGAAATCCTGAGGGGAGAAGTCGCTCCCCATGCACAGCTATCCCTGCACCGCTGAAGAGCAGAATTCCATCTGAAGATGTTTGGAATAGTTTTCCGGTGGATAAAGATGCCCCAGCCCGACTGGCTTGGTTGTGATATCTTTGGTCAGGCTGCAATAAACATGAACAGAACTTAATGACTTTATTTAATGTTTAGGTGAAGATTTATTCCTTAATATCATAAGGATCCACCCAACCTGTGACATTGTGTGTTAAATAACCGCATATTATTGTGAATGTCCCTCCGTGCGAGAATGTGATGTACCGGTGTTATGAATACACGTAAAGTTTCCTATCGGAGTTGAGGCAAGGCGGGTCGCTACTGTTTTTGATCATCTTTCTCGAGCTTAAACATTACACATTCTTCTCGGGATTAATATCTCCCTCCTTCCCTCCCTCCTAAAAAATCTTTCTCAGGGCAACACTCACAATTACAATTTCGATGTCTTTTTCTTTCCTTGCTCTAGATTTGGACTCAAGTGAGGACACAGATGTCAATGTAACAACATCCTGTGTCCAGGGAAAGGGGAAAGATTACCGAGGCATAATGAATGTCACTCCAGAGGGTGTGACGTGTCAGCAATGGGACTCCCAGTCGCCCCATAACCACTCTTTTCTTCCTCAGAACTTCAAATGCAAGTAAGTAACGTCTGGCTCACGGCCCCTGGCAGCTGGCATTCAATTATCTCTGCTGTGTCAAGAATATGATTTGTTCATGTTGTACATTTGACTGTTGAAATGCCAAAAAATGGAATGCGATGAGCATGACACATAACATGATATCTTTGCTGTCAAAAATACATGAGCGCCATGATGTAATTTTTGTTTGTGTATGTGTTATAGAGACCTCAGCGAGAACTACTGCCGTAACCCTGATGGTGCAGATCACCCATGGTGTTTCACTTCGGACCCTAATCAAAGGATAGCCAACTGCACCCACATCCCCAGGTGTGATGCTGAGGCCACACGCAAAATAGGTAAATGACTGTACAATGTCAATTGGAACAGTTCAACATATGGGGAAATATATTGTTTTCATTGTTGTCCAAAGGGTTAGACAGGTGTATATAACTGTCATGGTAAATATCTGGCTAGAACCTGCAGCTAGTTAGCTCTGCCTTGCACAAAGGCTTTAAGGAGGGGGAAACAGCTTGTCTCCAGAGGTAAACAAATCAGCCTATTAGTACCTCCAGCTTACTAATGAAGGTGTTATTTCTTGAAAAGTACAAACAAAAGTATTGTGGGCTGTAACTTTGTCTCAGTGAGCAGTAAATATAACAATGTAAATGTGTTAAATAATGAGCTTTACAGGTGCTTGTTTGGCACATTGTGTTACCTTTAGGCAGAACTAGGCTAACTGTTACCCCCTGTTCCCAGTCGGTATGCTAAGCTAAGCTAACTAGTGGCTTGAGCAACATTTATTTATGTGAGTGGGAATGATTTTTGAAAATCCAATTCTCTCTTTTTTTCCAAAATGTCAAATTATTCATAAAAGACTAGCAGTGTTTTTTCTATATTTCAAAAGAATAGCAATTATATTGTCTAATAATCTAATATATCAATATTTCAATTTTGTTATAATACAATTGACATGTCAAACAATGAATACCTCGAAAGGCATATCATTTTTTGCAAAGTGGAGTTACAGAGACACTTTCTTGCTCCTATAGGACTGGAGGGGGGGGGGGGGGGAGGAGCCCAACTTTGGCTATAGTGCCCTCTATCATTTCCCCTTATTCTCAGCTTCACATTTACAGAGAAATGTCCACTTTTTGTTACTAACGCCCCTGAAATTCTGCTATAGGACAGACATATGGAGGTTTAAATATTTACATTAAATTAATCTAAAAGAAGTACAATATCTGTTATGTTTGCATCCATGAGAAGCCACCACCCAAAATCATGTATGTAGTTCTTTGGGTATTGCTCCCTCACTGATTACATTTAAGTGTTTGAGAAACTACTGGGCTGAGTAATTCAATGCTCTCCTGGGAATATTTAACAAGATGGACTGAAATAATAATATCTGTTTCTTCCTCAGAGTGTTATGAAGACAACGGAGAGACATATCGGGGCACTTCATCCATAACTCGATCCGGTATTCCCTGCGCAGACTGGTCACATCACATAAACAGGTATCAAAGTGGTTTATTCTGCTCAGTAAATGTGTTGTTTTGGGCTGTCGTGGGAAACACTGGAGATGTTTCATAGAGAGATTGGCATTCTTTGCAGCTCCTGATGAGTTTTTTGTTGATGACGAAAATCCCTCTCATATGAATGAAGCTAAGCAGTGAAAACAAACAGCAAGAGGAAATCAGTGGTTCCTCAGAGGTCAACACTAGGACCAATTATTATTCATCTAACTGACGAAAGGAAACCCTGGGGTGCTCTCCAAGTGACCCATCCTGACGGAAAGGTTGCCCACTCCAGTGTTGTTGCTTCATGCTTAAGTCAGGCTGTTAGAATTACTTAATTTACAGGAATTTTAAAAGCCAAAATGGCACAGACAGATGGACATGTTCCAGAGCCGACCCCTGACCCCAGGAAGTGCTTTCTGAGGAAAGTAGATCAAAGCCAATCAGCTCCCTCACATTGACTGCAGCCAGCGAGTCTACCCTGCTCAAGGTTAAGGGTCATCCCAGGAAAAACTGCTGAGAGCCACAGCTTGTTTAACATTCTCCTGGGAAGTGGAATTATCTTCACCTCCTGACAAATTGTCGCCCATCGCTTAGTATTATTGTTGTGTGCGTGTGTCCAAATTCTTGCAGAGTAATTACTTTTCAGTGATATTTTGGATACCTGAGAAGATAACACTTAATTCTCTCAGAGCCAAGTGGAACATTGCAAAAAGACTCGCAATTAAATGTGAATTCCTACAAATCGGGAGCACAACCGAATCGTTCCGTAGAGGATGTGGCCCCTGCTGGTCTGAGTCCTGCCGAATGCTTAGAGTGCATACTTTCATACTCCCATGTGTACCCTTCACAAAACTCTGCGTTTCCTTCTACGGGCTCTGTGCAGCAAAATGCTGAGGATTCATTGCACTATATGAAAGCCAGAGTCAAACTTTCCAGGCATAACATGGTTACTTATAGTGTGTATGTACTGTATGTGAAAGATGGTGTGCGCGTGTGGGGTGTGTAGGTCTGTGTGTGTGTATGTGTGTGGGTGGGTGTGTGTGTGTGTGTGTGTGCGTGCCCCTCCATACATGCATTTGCTCAAATGTTTTAAGAGTGTGTATGAATCTTCATGAGGCCAAGTGTTAGTTCTGACGCACTGTGCGAAATAACAAAGGGAATATGAAAATCTGTATTTGTTTGTTTTACAGAGGGGATTCTCACTCTACAGAGTCCCATGTAGGGCTGGAGAAGAACTACTGCCGGAACCCGGACCGGGACAAACATGGCCCCTGGTGTTACGCCAATCCAAATAACCGTTTGGCTTGGGACTACTGCAAGCTGAAGCACTGTGAGTGACGTAATTAACCTGCTAGCTTCTAACATCTGTCTCTGTAACAGTAGAAACATCTGTGTTATATCGGATTCTTCATAGAGTTGAATATTTGTCACTTTCTTCCCAAGAGTTGAATAAGAAAATCTAAAATATTCTCATGTATGTGTGGTAAATATGTGCCAGCAGCCGATTAGCGTAGCTTAGCGCAAGGATGCGAAACACCGGTGAAACTACAATTTAGCGCTTTTACACTTAATTTTTGGGCGGATCAAAAAAACAAGAGATAACAGTGAGCTTTTGAGTTGATTGGAGGTGGATTTTGTTACATTTTAAAAGAGCCAGGCAAGCAGTTTCCAGTCTTTATGCTAAGCTAACTGACTACCGGCTGTAGCTTCATATTCATCCTCCAGACACGAGAGTGGCATCCGACTTCTCATCAAACTCTCCGCATAAAATGCTGAACTGTTCCTTCAAGGTCATTCAGAAAAAGATCAGAAGCACAGCTGAATTCAGAGCTATAAGCTTCATTTCAAAGTGAAACGGCCGTTAATGATAACATGGAAGTAGGCTACTGTGAATTTGCACATTTCTACAATTGGCCATGTCCATTCATTTGAAAGCATTTCATCACTTTGCTCGGGATATAGGACTACTTTTAAATATCTACTGTATGCACATGACGGCTACCACGTGTTCTGCGTGTTGTTCTGTGCATACTCTGAAGTTAGCTTGTTTGCAACATGCCATGAAGCTCATGAACAAAAGGGGAAGCAGCAGACTCTGAACATACTATGGTAGAACGTTGTAGAGGCTAAAGCATCTCGTTCCTAAAATGTCCAAAAATAAGAAAAAGTTTCTCATGAGTCTTTGAGACTGCATTTCAGAAAAAGTGTTAAATGGCATTTAATATTGTTGAAGAGGACAGTGTTTTTCAGCTTGTCCTGCGGTTTACACAATCCGTTTGTCGTGGTTTTCAGCAATTGGCAGTGAATACACGATGCACAAACATCAAACAAATGCAGGCCTCTGCAACCATCCTTTTATTGGAGAAAACACACGCTCAAGAGGCCCGACACAACATTTTCCTCAGCTGGTTTCAATATGGCCCCACTGAAGAGCCTCTCTCAAATGGCTGCAGAATCATTTCCATAATGTAAAACATATCTTCCATGAAGTTTTTAAAGGTCTCGAGCAAATTTATTTGCCGCGGTTGCTGACCGTTATAGCCTCCAACAATGATTCAGAGATAAGTCTTTATAAAGTAAAGAAGGGTGTATTTTTCAACCAGGTTTCATGCTGCTTGTGTATGGTCAGTGGTCTAAATAATGTCCTGCTGCTGTGGGGGCCCTCCTTACTTTTGTGCTTTTCTTTACTTCTATCAGGTGAATCGGCAACAGTGGCTCCTCAACCGAACAGTGAGTATCACTTTGGCTTATCAGGCTTTTACCAGTCAAGTCCTCTTCCTCTTCCTCTTATCTCAAATCTCATTCCTTTTCCTTTTTACTCTGTATATCAAATCCTTGTGTCATGTGACTCAACAAATCGGATTTCATGGTTTCCTTTTGAAGCTTTAATAATAATTTTTGCATTTAAATGTACCTGATGCATCCATCCAACATGCAGCATAAAACATGTCTTCTCTTCTAGCTTTAAGTGGACCCAAGATATCGTGCTTTGTGCACATAAACACCAGAATTGTTGGAGGACACCAAGTGCGAGGTACAGATGGCAGCTGGGTTGTCAGCATCCAAAGAGAGTAAGTCATTGTACATCTGTGTTTTTAACTAAATGCAGAATCCATTTATCAATGTAATGTAACATATTCTTCTTCAATTTTCTTAGGAAGGTTCATTTGTGCGGGGGCTCATTGATCAGAGAGGATTGGATTTTGACAGACCAACAGTGCTTCACCTCCTGGTAAGACTCCGCCTCTTCATCTGTGTCTTGCAAACCGTAACCAAATCTGTCTCTCGTTTACCTCTTCCATTTACTAAGTCGTCTGTTCCTGCTACCCTCTTGTTAATATTGTTAAAAGTGCAGATGCAGGATTACAGTTGCTCCATGAAAGGCCTGGTTTCAACTGTAGCTCTTTTTTTTTACTTCTGCAGTTGTCCTTGTCAGAGCCAGTGAAATACATTTAGTATCTCCACATCTGAAGTGGCTTTAAAGAAAATGTCCCTATCTCTATGTAAAGTTCTATGAATATAACATATGGTATCCACCAAGGTGGTCCGCTTTGGAGCTTTGCTTATGTCAGTCATGTTGTTGAGCAATTGAAGTAACATGTTACTTTTAAAGTTCAATTCTGTCAAGCAGTCATTCCCGAAGTCTGGGCGGGGTCGCAGGGGGTTTTATTAGGGTCGCGGAATAAATGTGTCTTTATTTTTACATTTACATCTGCAGTACATGTTTAAGCCACATGAGGGAGCCTGAACATTCATATTGTTCTGAAAATTGTAGCCTACTTATTACAGTGACTCTAATATAATATCTAATAAAGGCTAACGTACATTCTGTTAGTTTTTTATGAAAAGAAAGCAAAATGATAGCCTGTTAACTCTGCCTTTTTTGGTAAATAATGAGACCCCTGTATGTCAAAGCAAGGCTCACATAAGAGGCATAAGGTACTCGTAGGGTACTAAAGAAATCTAAGCAGCAAAGGCCTAAACCTCTTAACTTTTAGTCTCAACTATGTGTCAATCTCTAATAACACTAAAGCCTACTTTTCCCAGAATGCAACATATTTCATTAGGTTACACTTGCCTCCAAAAGGCCCACTTCAGTCAAACCTCATACATCCAGTTTGTAATGCAGGCTTACAGCTTAAAGTTTTAACTCTCAAGTAACGATGCCGTAGCTTTGCAACTTACATCCTGGTCCTTGCGGTCATCAGTGTTCCAGATCTCAAGGATTACAGTGTGCAGGTTGGTCTGCACCACCTCAATGAATCCTCAAACCACCCGAGACTACGCATCTCTCGCCTGATCTGTGGCCCAGAAGGATCCAACCTGGTGATGCTGAAACTAGATGAGTAAGTCAACTCAATTCCTCTTCCTGTTTGAGCACAACTAGTGGACATTTCACTAATTAACATATCTTATTTTCCTGACGTGCCTCGTATTTTGTGTGCATGTGTTATGTTTTATTTTGACCTTGATTAATGACAATAGCTGTCTGTTCTAGTCCCGCCCCTGTGTCTGAAGGTGCCTCCACAATTCATCTTCCAGTAAAAGAGTGCCACATCACCGAGGGCACCAACTGCACCATGTACGGATGGGGGGAAACCAAAAGTACGGCCTTCTTTCTCCCATATGCCATGCCACTTTGCATTTTTACCAGTAACGTTTGACTAATACACATTCATATCTGTCTCTGTTCAGACTCAGGATACGATGAGGCACTGAACGCTTTAACCATGCCCATGGTCTACAATGACATGTGCTCTCAAATCAAAGGGGACACCGGGGAAAGCCGAATATGTGCCGGCGGCAAGAGAGGAGAAGGCGTGTGTGATGTAAGAACACGAAGAATATCTTAAAAAATCAGAAATCAACGAGGGTTAAACGACTTTTGAGCCTTTTGTATTGGCATTTTAGACATTTTCCTTCATAACTGAATTGAACATATACGTGCTGTCTCTCTGAAGTGTCGTCTCGTCCTGTTTCTCGCAGAAAGACAACGGCGGCCCGTTGGTGTGCCAGGAACACGAGCGCAAGGTCATCGTCGGCGTGAGCATCCAAAGGACAAAATGCGCCTCGTCACAACCGGCGCTTTTCGTTAACGTGGCCTTCTACTCTGAGTGGATATACAAAGTGTTCAAGCTTTACCCCAGTTTGGAGAGGAACTGATGGCGGGTGTGAAACATGCGCGGCTTTATCGCGGCCTGTGAGAGGAGAGACGGCTTTGGGCCAAGAAATTCCTAGACGTCTCCAGCACTGACCACGGGGGAGAAATTCGGAAAAACACCTTGTGGAAAGATGTCATTTTGGGATTTAATGGCTGTATTTGTCATTATACGGAGATGACAGATTAGATGTCCGGATAAAGGAAATGGAATCTCATCCGTTCTTCCACTTCCAAGACATCCAGGTTGTTAGTATTAAAATCATTTGTACGACCGAAGCCTTCGAGCACATGAACAACATACTAATTGTACTTTAACATTATCAGATTTTCTGAAGCGACCCAAACTAAGACAATGAGAATGACACGCGTGACTTAATCTTATCTGCCTGGAATATACTTGAATATGGACAGAAGACTGGTGGAACCCTCCTGTGACTGGGACCTTTTTTTAAATATGTGTTGTACTGCAAACCATTATCTTAATTACCTCCAACACAAATGGTTGGTGGGTAACTGTTGTCGTCTTTAATGTCAAAAAATATACTAATCTGGTCATATACATTTTTAGCATACTTTACAAATATTACCCGGTTTCGGAAATGATCCGACAAAGAACTACGGTAGTACCAAAAAAGGGAGAAAGATTTAAGCATGAGTTAAAAGTCCCAAAGAAGTCCAGCAAAGTTTGGCTTCGGGGGGAAAAACACTCTTGCTGCTTGAAAAGTGTCCTGCAGCAGCCTCGGGTTAGGGTGAACTAATTGTGAGCTGTAACTGGACTACCTTACCCCCCCCCCCACCCCTGTTAGATTCCCTGTGAGAGGGTCTATGAAGGACTGAGCAAACTGCTCCAAAATCTTATGCTAATATTTGTTACACGAGAGAGCAAAGAGCCGTGCCAACTATAACAAGGCCATTTGGTCTCCAGTTTGGAGGGAACTTTGGCCCCTGGAGGGCTGTGTGTGGTCAGTAGGATATTTTATACTTTTCTTTTGTTGTTGTGCATAGCCGCAGATTTATTGTTTCTGCTGTGCTGTAAGATATTATAGGTCTTATAGATCTGGAATATATTTGGTTCACTGAGTAATGTCAGATTGGCTTCTTCTTGCCTTTTTGATTTATGTTTGATATTTAAAGAGACTGGTAGGTTGTAAGTAGTATTTAGGGATATTTATATATTTTTTTAAAGCAGAAGTCATCTTTTAAAAGGAATCCAGATGTTGCTGTGATATTGAGATTTTAGTTGCTTTGTTCTGAGAGTAATTATGACCCCCAAACTTACTGGGGTGCATGGTTGACTCACGAGTAACAGCCACACACACATGACATTACATGCTTTGATTAACCATTAAATTCATTAGTGCTTGTTGGCTAAATGTGTACTGTTCTGCCCACAAACACAAAACATTATGGGAAAATGTGCAATGATTATCTAATAATGTTGTACTTTGATGTTAAAAGCACAAATAAATACCGGCAAATATTGGCATTAGATGTAAAAAATGAATTGAAATGCAAGTTTTATTAACGAAATAAAACAAAAAACGCAAAGAGGCGCTTCTTACAACTAGCATCGTCAAATTAAAGCCGATTAAGTGAATCAACACAGGTGATAGTAGAGGAATACATGACCACATGTGTGATATTTAGTGAGTGAGACTAAAAAATAATGTGATTTTCTTTTAAATCTTTCCGTCAATCTCCATTTCTGACTCATTTAGTATTAAAAGCTGTGTACTTTACTCATGTTTGTGTGGCTCCTACCAAAACAACAATGTATACTCGTGTCAGCTCTAAGATGACTGTTCTGTATATCACATGGAAAACGTTTCATAGCAATAAAGGAACAAATAATAATAGCAGGCGCTTTCCCATCAGTCTTTGCTTTGCGTCCTTTGCTGTCGGTTGGTTTCATAGACCATAACTGTATCCAATTAAATGATAACTCTGGCCTTAATCCTCTTGCACATGATGAAACCAAAGGTAAAGCCTATCATGCACCAATGTAAACGAAGACTGTTTCATTAAAGGCAACAGACTAAGAGAAGTGAAACCAAATATATATATATTCTTGGTCAATGTGGCGGATCTTAATTATATTGTATCTTGATTGTCAGTGGTTGTAACTGTTATTTAATTTACCTTTTTAATGTAAATAGCCCAGTGCATTCTGTAAATTACACTTTGTAATTTTTGTAAATGATATACTTAAGTATTTTTACTTCATGATCATTATGTTTATATATTTGTATACTGTAAACTTTATATATAACAGCTGCTATTTTGTGTTAGTGAGTTGTTTTATATCTATGAACCTTTTCTGAATTTTCTAGCATTTGTATTATTACTATTTGAATTAATAAACAACTCGACATTACATTTCGATTCATTCTGTGCCCTTTCCTTTTCTCCTCCCTGCCTCTTTCTCGGCTTCCTCCCACTTGTAATATGTTTAGAGGAATATGTCAGAGGCACACATTTACTGTTTTGGCAGTTTACTCTCTCCATTGCTCAGAGCAGCAAATTGTAGCGCATGATAAATATTCTAAAGTGGCTTAAAGCAGCACGGCTCATCAATACAGCCATCGAAAGAGATAAACGACTACACGTCTGAAGGAACATTTAGATTACGCATGTGGACACCCCCTACTTCAGCGAGATACAAATGAACTTTGGGATAAGCTTTTCAGCCGCTCGGAAATTTTGAGTTGCTCAATGTGAGATTAGATATAGTTAATGCTCCAAATGTAAGATTATTTTTTGTGTCAAGATATTATATTGAGGTTTAAACTCCAACAGAAACTCTGATGAATGACGTAAATTAAAGAAACTAAAAAACAGAACTATCAAAAGCAATTGCACTAAAGTATTAAAAGTAAAAGTGCTCCTCTGCAGTTAAAATGTGCCTCATTTTGGGAATATGAGTTATTGCTTTAGCAGTGATCCAATGTTGGAGCTGGTCGATACGCGTTACTTTTTTAGTTGAGGCCAGTGGTTCGCAGGGGTCACAAGATATTTAATATAAACCGAACGCATGATTTTTTTGTATATGAAATTCTACATATTTTCAATTTAAAGCAACTATTTTAACTTTTGCTGTCCCATAAAGTAATAGTGAAGGAAAACAAATTTAAAATGCTATATTTGCCTCTGTACGGTTGTGGAGTAGAAATACAAGAAGTACAAGTATACCTGAAAGCTGTTGGCGAGCCCCGTGACCACCATCAGCAACACTAACAACTGGCCTCAGCGTAAGAGGGTTTGAAATAGAAAAATGTGTTCTTATTTCAATAAATGAACTATTTCAATCTATTTGTGGATGATTAACATTTGCAGGGTAAATCACAATACCAACGCACACTGAACAGGTCAGTACAGTGGACCCCCCACCGTGCTGCTGACCAAGCACTTTGCCTTCTGATCTCAACCTTTCCCCGGGTGACCAATTGCAGAAGAACTCAGAGTCTTACCGTCTCTTTGCTGCAGTAAAGGGATATAAAGGAACTCAATGCCTCTGCCCTGTTGCAGTCGTAAAAGCCGATACCGAGCAGAGCAGATATCAGGTCATGTTTAGACTTTTTGAAGCTTTACTTTTATAGATTTTCCCGCTGGCCTTCCCTGGAAGGAAACCTTGGATGAGAGCCTCTACCTCCTCCTGGACCAAAACAGTCCAAGACTATCTAAAAAACAATAACATCCACATAATCCCGTGCTAACCTTAAATGATCCATGGAGTTATGATGTATGTCGCAATGCTGTAGGGTTAAAGTTATGCTCAAATATCCTAATCTAAATTATATTTGTATATACTCTATTACAGCAACAAATTAGCAATACATTGACCATTTTAAGCAGAACCTGTGTTCATTGTCTTAATCACTCCTTATTATAGCCTTCCTTATTTTCTGGAAACTCACATAAATAAATTCAATCATCACTTCTAAAAGAGGCATAACCCTCTTTTCTATCCAGCTTTATTCTGCCTCTTAACTTTGTCTTTTTAGAAGACAAAACGAGACATCCAGATTGTCTGGACGTAACCAATGAATTTAGAATAATTTAATATAACACTTAATATATTGACTATTATGTAATATTTTTTATTCATTGAAGTAAAGGCAATGAGTGAATCTGCAGTGCATTTGAAAAAAAAAAGATTAAAAAAAGAGTATGAGGGCCAAGCTTCTAACTCCAGTCCTCTGTCGCCCCCTACTGGCGAGAGTGTCTCCCTCCAGTCCTGAAATTGAACTGCACTCAAATTGTACAGAGGTGCTGTTAAATGTCATCAAATTGGCCACACATTCAGTCCAGGTAGCGATGAGGATTCACATCCCAGGGCTGCGGCCCGAATACAAACCTCTCGTCGGTTTGAAGCGGGCCCCACCTAAAAGAAAGGCCCTGTTGGTCCCAGCACTGAGTCACTGGGCACCCCGTTCTTATTGTCTCAGGGAGGGATGTCCTTGTGTCTGTGTGATGGTGAAGCAAAGGGAAAGGGAATCTATCTCTGTGGTGATCAAGTGGAGTCTTGTCTGTTACGGTCTGGAACATCACGTCATGAGGCTGATGGAGGAACGAGGATTGGACTGAGATGGATGACACATTTGCAGAAGTGCTCATACCTGTAGGACACATTGAAGGAATAAAAGATGCCGATTATGTTCCCAAACTTCAAAGAGTTCAGAAAAAGCACACACAAACACACACACACTTACTCTGAGAGCCACTCCTGTGTTTGGCTTCCCTCCTCAATTTAGCCCGTCTGTTTGAAAACCAGACCTGATGAGAGACCCGAACATAAGAGATTGTTGATTCCGTATCGACACAACGATGCTTCAATACGACGACTCTACCTTGATGGTGTCCTCAGGAAGTTTGATCTCGGCTGCCAATTTTTCTCTGGTGTACAAATCTGCATAGTGGCTGTGGGAGAACTCTGATCCAGGAGACAGACACATGTTTGTAACTGAGCTTCCGAGTGGGACGTTGCTTGAGACGTGCGAGGACCTTTGACAGATGTGAAGTCACCTTGCTCGAGGGCTGAGCTCTGCTCCTGGGTGAAGGTGGTGCGGTTTCGGTGCTGGACGCCTTTAAGCTGCCGGTCATCACTGCATACCATCTCAGACATCTTTCCCCCTTTCACCTCTTCTTGGATCAGAGCATCTAAATCTGCAGGATACAAACATATAGAAATCATGGATGCAATGATGCTATAAGTCACCCACATGTTGATGAACAGCATTTTTGGGAAGATTAATTTTTTCAAATTAATAGAAATTTCAATCAGATTGGGTTCTTTTTTTTTAGGAAAAAAAATGCATTTTACCCTTGAATACAAGGGACTTTGATGCTCATATGATTATTAATATCACTATTTATATTTGGTCCACTTTCAGGTGACTTACCCTGCTTAGTCCTGCTGTGCGCCTTGATCTCCATGCACATCGGCCCGTGGTCCAAGTGAAGCTTTCTGAGAATCCGATTTATGGACGACACCTTGCAGAACACAGTGTACAAAGAGGCACGATGTCATGTGGTGGATCATTTATTCGTGAAAACAAACGTGAACGTCAAGTTTACTCACGCTGGGGACCTTGGAGGAGTTGAATATCCGTGCCGCTGCGAGCCGTTTTCGAATCTCCCAAGCGAAAATGGTTGGATCTTCTCTTTTGCACTGGATGATTGTGGAGATGACGCCGGAGGTGAGAAGCCGAGGCCGGCTGCCTCCAATGGTTTTGGGCTGCAGGAGTCCAGTGCGGCGGTAGCGACTCAGAATCTTACTGACGCACCCGCTGGACACCTGGAATACGCAAAGGGCTCAACGTTCTTCCATTCTGAACATATAAATAAATAAATATATATAATTGATGTATGTTTATGCCCCTGGCCTGTGCGTGCACTATTAACGCAACAGGACGCTTTCAACAACTTGATTTCCCCGACAAGATCTGATCCACTAAATGTGGGAATGTGTGCAACGTTGTGGTTGTGCGTACTCGAAGTATCCTGGAGATCTGGTTCGGCCGGACTCCCTCCGTGGCCAGTTCAATAATCTTCCTCCTCTTGGATTCTGGGAGAGGTCTGCCGTTGAGAAACATCCCTCCGAGCTGGTTGACACTTCCTCCACCTTAGTGTAACACAGCCTGTACTTGTTTAACTCTGCCTTCAGAATATAGCATGCACGTGGTTAAAATTGTTTATTGAAAAAAGAATAGCTCTCTGAAATCACATTTACTATAGTTGCACAAATTCTTAACAGGTGTTTAGATGTCTTAGAATATAATTCAAGCCTATTATTTTTAGAACATATTAAAATTGTAAAAATGAACCTTCATGTGGCAGCTCGTGTGTTCCGATCATCTCCGCGTGCTCCCGGCCTGAATGATGAAACTGGTCAGAAAAATAACTGAATGCGTAATGTTCCCAGAAATAAAAACACCACACATAAAATATTCCAGGTAACTCCTCGTCTCTCTGCTGAATGACAATGAGGGCATGACGCTCTTCAGCAGACATTTATAGGCCTGCTGACCTGAACATGACGTGGAGCCGGTTACCTGAAATGTCAATATTGCCTGAAAGTGGGCATTATGGAGTTACAATGGGCTTTAGGTATAGGTTTTTAAGTATGATAACAACATTCTGTTTTTTATTCCACTTGTATTTTCACAAAAGCTCGAGATTATGCTCACAGTTATACACTCTCCTTATAGGATGATGCCCATCAATTATTTAGTAACAGAGGTAAATAAAAAACTAGCTGTGTTGGATACACTTAGTCAAATAATATATGAACCCAAATGTTTTGTTTTGGTACCATATTATTTAAATTATGTTCTACCATAACAATGCAGTTTGAAAAGAGTTTATTTATTGGCTTTAATTCTTTGATGCAATGAACAAATATTGCCACTTTTGGATCCTCGTGTTTTGTGGGGTTTAAAAAATAAAAAAAATGTCTATGTATGTTCACTTTGAAGTCAACGTGGCAAGAGCGTATTCGAGGGAGTTGTGGCTGCTTTTCTTCTGCGCAGTATCTGCAGTCTCGATCAAACAATTATGTATTCACTGCAACACAATTTAGTCTTTAAAGCTTCTGCTTCGGGCTGTGTCGTCCTGCACAAATTAATGCACAAATTCCATCTTTCGAAGAAGCTTAATGATCAACACTGACCTGTTTCCCATCCCAGTCATGTGACATGAGCATCCTTTCCCGCAGGTTAAGTGGCCTAAATTAAAAAAAGATCTCTGGTCTTTTTTCATAAAACAAACATTTGGAAATCTGCCCCAATGACGACTACCATATGGCAAAGTGCTTTTGATAAATCATAAATCCATCACCCACTCTCTCTTTATTACATTTTCTTTAAAAACGTAAACAAATATACTCATATGGGCGCAAGGAAAGGGCCAATTGGGGGACCTCGTTTATCCAGAAGAGGGAGGCTAAAATAACCCTCACAGATGTTCCTTGGGCAGCCAGCAGATAAAAATGCGTTGTAAACGTTTCAAAGGGAAATATTTGACGAGCAAATATTAGCCTATGTAAAAACCCACACAAGGCTCGTCTTTTGGCCTGTTTAATGACTAATTGAATATCATTAGTTGGGTCCACACGGATCGAAGTGCCACCGAAATAAAGGCTCAGATTTTAAAATGCCATATGGCCCAAATTATACATTAACCATGAGTTAGAGGACAATCATACTCAGCACAATCAGCCAGGTTAGATAGAGGACAGCCCTTTTTTTTGGACACCATCATCTCCTTGCCAACCGAGACAAAGGACAAATAAGGCAAGCCATTTGATTTATTACTGGGGAGTTGATGTGGTCATTGATTGATAGTACTTTATTGCACCTACAGTGTGTGCCAAACGAGGTTGATTAAAGTACTTATGTTGTGTTGTTAAAACAGTGCCACATAATCGCGGTGCGTAAATTCTAATCTGGGCTCGCCAAAGGAAGGAACGGGATGTTACGTGTCTGAATCATGCCACAAAGTAAGTATACAATTTACCAACACATCCCAGATGATTGTCTGGTGCATAAAATATCTAAATTGGTGCTTTGCATTGCCCTGAAGCGTTAATAAATGTGGTTTATTCGTCCGCGTAAAAAGGTTACCAGAGCCTCTCCAAAGCGCACTAAGGTGCCGTGTGCACAACGGTGCTGTCTCCCTGTTCGCTTGTCTAGCAGTTGTCTTCACCCGGTTATGACATATATGTAGTGTCCAGTTTTTTCATATTTTTACTTTGGTGAATGTTATGTTTCATCCTATGAACGCAGACGCGTGTTTTATTCCTTCATTATTAATAATTTAGCCCCACCTCCAGTTTCATGTCCGCGTGGCCAAACGTGCCGTTTTTCAGCAATAGGATTCAACACAAAAATCGTCTATCTAAATATGCGATCAAAAAATAACTGAGTGCGTAATGCTTTTTTTCTAAATAATCAGAATGATGTGACCATAAGGTTTTTAGTAGAAAAGTTCAACTTGTTTAATTTACAAATATTTAAAAGCTAAAAATGGGATACATTACGTGTTAGTTACATTGTATGCAACCTGTGTTCACAATGATGCTTTATATATTCCACATTACCAAATCTTCCACCGTCGTCTTGAACAATCATTTATTTTAAGCTTTTATTGTAACAGTGTTAGCATCTTGTAATTCATCATAGGCCTAACTATAACTGGTGAAATAGTACGGACACGGCGGAGATCATCGCTCTTGATTCTGATCCACACAGTAGCCTATAAGATCTTCTTTTGTCTTTTCTTGTTTTTTACTGACAATTAGAGTAATTTCTTTCAACGTTGTATTTGTCGTTCACTCGGTTACGCAGAAATATGATAACAAACTAAAGACTAAATTAAATGCCAAATAGACAGCGATATGCATGTTTTCCGAGATGTTGGTAAATATAGATTTGTTTTACACCTTACACAATCCGTATGATATTTGAATAAACTTCTCTATACGCTGCAACAGTTTCCTCTTTAACCGTTTTTTGAAAAACATGCCATTGGAAAACAACACACACAGCCCCCTCCCCCCCCCCCCCCCCCACACACACACGCACACACGCACGCACACACACACACACACACTTTAGTTGCAAATATACATATTTATCTGAACGGCCATTTGAATCCCATGTACCGAAAGTTATGGGGCTTACATTATGATGTTCATTGATGTGTTGTGCATTTTGATGTAATGTTCGTGTTGATTTTGCATTATTATTATATCAACTTATACATTTATCTTGTAGTAATTATAACCACATGCCCATTCACTTCCAATGAGGATATGTTTTAAATCATACAAAGTGAAACAATTGTGTTGTTCCATTCTTCATTTTTAATCACTTTTCATGTGAATCACCTTTTTTTCTTTTTTCCCCACAAAGCCAGCTTCTGAAATTAGTAAGTATACAGCTATAACACAAATTTAAATAACTAGTGTTTTACATGTATAGAAATACAACATAATTTGTTCTGGCTATAGATTAATAATATGGTAAATACAGGTAATGAAAATATCACAATATTGTGGAAAATGTTTAATTGTTTACAAGTTAATGTTACTGACTGACTGGACTAAACATCCAGACGCATAACCACAAATGTTATAACAAAATGTCCACCTTACAACTTCAAGTCAACTCTGCCAGGGTTGACATGATGCTACTCATAAGGCCATTTTGCCACATTTATACACTGTTTACAACACATTGTAAATGTACATATAAATCACTATATAATTTGCAGTATGCATGGGGAGAGATAATGGGGTGGGGAAGTAAGGGGGCTAGATATGTACTTTATTACAAAAATAAATATAGAGGATATGAAACTTGAGGTGAAGCATATGTGGCCTTCACACTTTACAATTCTGAACACATCTAAACACCGATGGGAGATATGTTGGACCTCAAGATTGTTGAAATCTACTAAGAAGCATTTGGTGTGCCTGTTTCTCTCTGTCACACACAGTTCTCACAAGTTACTCCTTTTGGGAATTGATGTCAGAGCATTAAAAACATGATAAAAGCATCTCAAGGTATTTAGCCTGTAAATATTTAGAATAGGTCCCATGAGTACTTTGCTCTACTTCCCACTCTCAGTTATTCATAATCAAATAGGAGTTGCCACGTATAACTGAGCCTCAGCAAAACAAAACAATACAAAAGAGACATATATATATATATATATATATATACACACATATTATTATATTGCAAGATTTCCCCAGGATGATGAAACCACCACAATATTGATGCTGACACTCTCTGTTACTTATTATTTGCCATAATCATATGTATTCTGGTTTCATATTAAGCTATAGTTTAAATTGACATCATTGTAAACAATGGCTCCATTCTATGTGTCCCATGTAAACCAGAATAATGACAGCACATGAACAACATCAGAGCCATGCACACGACTGTTATCGTTATAAATTGTACCTGTGCTTTTCCTGCTGTGAAAGTCCAAATGTGTGATGGGAGAAGGGTTCACAATGTTAATTTGATTTAAATATATGTAACATTATATTTGGCCTGTATACCTCATGCATATCAGTTTATGTGTGTGTGTTTAGTGTTTTTTGGTGTTTATGTGTGTGACATCCTGTTACATTTAGTTAGAAATGACATGAAGAAGAATCACACACTATTATATTAATACATTTTGGGGTTTATGCCATTTCAGTTTTTAAATCTTGTGGAACAAAGCGGGTGGGGCCAGAATGAAGAGAAGACAAGCCACGGACCATGCAGGAGTTTGGGGGTGAATCTATTTATAAGAAAATAAAAATCAACTAAACCAAAAACAATTAACAAAGAGGGGAAATTAGTCAGTGCCATATCTAGTTTGAATATATACAAAACAATAAAATGTCATGCATAGTACACACTTATTGTTATCTGCTGTACTCTCAAAACTATAATGACTGTTTAGGGCTATAATATTTAGGCTGTAGCACTAACTTTACTTCGTTTGTCATGTTGTTGTTCCGATCGTGAACACTACAATTTCCGACACACCGCGAAGGCAGCACCAAACGGGTTAACGCTATGCTGACGTGTCGAACCTCTTGCCCCGGAAGACTTTTGTTCAGCCGGCCTGTGCGGTCGACTTGTGCCTCCATTCGCTCCCATTCATTCTGCTCCCCAGACCCGGAAATATTTTGACGTGTGTGTATGCATGGCAAAGTGTGTTTCCGGTGTAAAGTGTGATCGTTGTTCAGCCTTTTTTCTCTTGGCTTTCAGTAGAAGAGTCACTCACTTCAGAGTCCCGGCTCCCCAACCTGGTCACCCCCTTAACGGCGTTATATATCTAAACCGGTGGACATGTCATCTGTTTCGGCACCCGCTCAGGCAGCGCCTTCTCCGGCTGCGTCTCTGCAAAGAGGAATTGTGAAGATGGTAAGACTGGTGGTCATATGAGTCTACGTGAGCTCGTGAGGTTAGCCGAGGGGCTCATAAAGGCGAACGTTTCGCTTACAGCCCGTTGTCCTACAACTTACATTTAACTTATGTTCCGCCATAAATGCAACTGTCTGTGAAATACCAGCGTTGTCAACGCGTCACCATCAGCTGTCACGAGCGCCCGGCTCGCCTAGCTGCTAACGTTAGCTGGTTTTGCTAGCTTGCTAATAAACTGAAGCCAATTGACGTTAGCGCATGTTTGCTATATAGCTAGTTAGCCACAGTTACGTTGAACTACTTGGCAGTGGGGCTTGTTTAAGTTTATCGACACGCATAACGCTGTCAAAAGTGGATTGAAGTCTCATTTAACGCAACTAGTACCCAAGCTGGCTGAAAATCTGTTGTTCAGAAACTTAAATGTGACGTTAACATATGTTCAGTTTCCCAGCTATTGGCTGGCTACCCGTTAGCTTTGAGGCTTTACTGTCCAGCACAGTGTGGCTTTATGAACAAAGTCCGTCAGTCTTCGCCGCTGTTGAATTAATTCATCTTATCGGCCATTTGTAAATTAGTACTGAGCTAGCAGAGGAGCGTTGTCAGCCCCCCCCAAAAACTCTGCTTAAAAAAATATATCGTTTAGTTATTGTCCTTATAAAATACTTTATATTTAGTCACCTTTCAGTGATTTACGTAATGACAAGTTAATAATGTTCGGACCTTTGTTTCACACGCTGGTTGCTGTGTTGCGAGCCACAGACGGAGCAGTTTCCCCCCGGTGTGCTGGTTTAAAAAAACAAACACTGGGAACTGACACGTAGCTACAACTTTCTTGCCTCCTGTAATCTCCCATTCATCTCGGTTGTGTACGATCTCTATTCGGCCGGTGTTACTTCAACGTTGTTGTTTTGGGCTAGGCACTATATTCAAACAACAAGATAACTTTATCTTCAAGGTTAACATATTTTGTAAATGAATGCCTTTTAGTTTTTTGGGGTTTTGCCTAAGGTCGGTGCAAGTAGACCCACAGCCTTCTGTCAGCCACCATGAAGCATAACTTTATCTCTTTGCTCCAGTCTGTCGATTTAGATGTTGGTATTGGTCGTAGAAGTTGCATGTCACGCATGCTGCTTTATCACAGCGAGCACGTTTATTATTACACTGGTCTCCAGACTTTGGAAGAAGGGCTGATTATTTATCACTGTGGCAACTACTGTGAACGGGTAAACACTCCCACGAGGAGGACGAGTGTGAGTCGGTTACACTCATGTGGCTTATTACCAAAGGAACCATGTGTTGGTGTACCAGAGTCTGAGTGGTTGGATTTATATAGTTAGAAATTAATTTAAAATGAACTTTTTACTTTTGCCAGGTCTGTTTTTGCTTTATTCTGCATAGTTCAGGATTATTTTATGACCTACATTAATGACCCTTATCTAATGCAGTCAACACTGTGCCTTGAGAAAGTTGATCAAGGACTTGAGCATAGCTTTGTAGTGCTTTCCAAGTGGAACTTGTCCTTTTTGTAAACAGAAGAAGTGTGGGGGTCAGAGGTTTTTCATCCCCCCCCCCCCCCATGCTAGTCAGTGTATAACAATTACAACTCTTCTGCTGGCCTATTACTTGGCGGGAGTGAGATATATATATAGTGGGGAATGGTGGTGGTTTGATGAAAGACTTTATCTAACCTACATCTTAGATCAACAGCCACCAGTGATCCTCCCCACAGACACACTGGAGAGTCTGCAGATAAAAGGTGTTTGCTCAGATTTGAGTAAATGCCATGGTTGTCAAACCCAAGAGTGGGCTATCTTTTTTTGTTGTTGTGGGTATTTAGCTACGTTATCAGATGCCGTGATCTCACCTTGCATTTGAATGACCATGTGTCTCCACGGCAACGTCCAGCGGGACATTCAGGCTCCTCTAAGATGTTTTTTCTAAGAGTTTACAAATTTAAAGCTACTATGATTTTCAAGATACTTAACACTTGAACCCGGATCTAATTCACATAATTGATGGTTTCTTTATTTGTCTATCTATTGTTTATGTTGCACTGTTTTCAAATGAATCCTTCATGTCCCTCCCATAGGGCTTATTAGGTGCACACTTGCTGCAATTCAAATACAAGTGATACAGTTTATGTATTTTCTAAGAGGAAATAGAAATTAAAAAGTTAGCACTAATTTCCTGTTTTCACACACGTGTTGTGGTCTGGTATTTGTGAATTGCCGTCTTTAGTTGTGATGAATGTAGTTTGAGAACCAAGAAGAAAGTTTTAAGATGGTATCTGTATTTGACGAATTTATATATATATCTTTTGTGTTGGTTTGTTCTTTTCCAGTTCACAGTCTTTATTGTTGTCTCTCCAGGTCTTGTCAGGCTGCGCCATCATTGTTCGGGGCCAGCCTCGAGGTGGCCCACCCCCGGAGCGTCAGATCAATCTCAGTAATATCCGAGCAGGAGCCATGGCCCGTCGAGCCGCCCAGGGCCAGCCCGACACCAAGGACACCCCTGATGAGGTGAGCAGCTGTATTCCATTGTGTTTGTTTGTTTATATGTATCTGTGTGTTTGGCAAAGCCAGCACTCACTATATGACAAAAAGGCTTTTTTTGTCTTTCACCGTAGGAAGACATATACTTACTGTAACCCAAAAAATAGTACAATACCCATTTTATTTAAAATGAAGGATAATGACACTGCAGCATTAAGTCTTGACTGGTTCATCACTGAAAATACACTTTGTTTAGCAGTTGGTAATACACTTTTGGTTTGATCGGCCGGAACTAGAGTAAATCATTATTCCTGTCTGTATTGCAGCCGTGGGCCTTTCAAGCCAGAGAGTACCTGCGGAAGAAGCTAATCGGCAAAGAAGTGTGCTTCACTGTGGAAATCAAGACCGCTTTGGGCAGGGAGTACGGCATAGTCTACCTGGGGCGAGGTGAGTGGACTTCTGCTGATTAACATTCGCGTATAACATTTAGCTATTGACATGTTCATATATTTTGTCTAAAACAAGTTATTTGTTAAATACCCTGATTTTCAAATAGTTTGATGGTGGTACAGTCATGCAGAGTGTTTTTAAAGGAAGTTGTACCTGCTGCTGGCTTATCAGCTGCATGTACGATACCTGTAAATAGTGAATTTGTATAAATAATGTCCGTCTTATCCTAAATGTCAACTCTCATGATTTCCTCTTGTCCTGACAAAATTCCCGACCTGAACTAAATGCTGTGTAATTTTGTTCATACCGGTCCTAAAACACACTAAGCGATGTCCTCTCATTTTAGACACTACAGGCGAGAATATTGCTGACTCTTTGGTGAATGAGGGCCTGGCCACAGTCCGCAGAGAAGGAATCAGGGGGAACAAGTAAGATTTCCACCTGTAGCTACCTATTTGTTTGTTTGTTGGTTTTTATTTGATAACATGAATGGTGTATATGGGGCCGAATGGTACATTTGTTAGTCCAAGTGCTGAATACTGTTTTGAAACGGGTACTTGTACCAAAACAAGTTTTTATGTTTGCATTCTGTCTGTCCCCCTGCTGTTTGGTAAGATGACTCAAAGATTCAGTTTATTGTGATCTTTTAACCATATCTCATAGTTTTTTTGGGGGTTATCTAATTATTGCTTTTTGGGTTCTGCGGCATGTCTTATATTATTATAATATTTGCTGATCATGTTGGCCTGGCGGCTGAGCTATAGGATACCATCAGACTGAGACCATACATTTCCCTCAAACTGTAATGACCTCAAAGCTGGTTTTAGTACGCAGAACAATAAGTAATTATGTTTGGCACATGAGGACTTCGTTTAGCAAAACAACACTGGTAAATCTGTGGGGAGTTATACACAAGTCCCCAACTAGTACACTGCAGAGAATTGAGATGGAGCCATGGCCTCCCAGATGGTGGCAGTATTGCCCTGCTGCTACAGGGACGTCCCTCTGAAACGCTTTTCTGCCACATTGCCCGTACACGGTAATCCCCGAGATGAACTTGCACACCCAGCACTATAATACAAAGTACTGTGTATCCCTCCCAGTGGCAGTATTTGCACATTACACACATTACAAGCAATTTGACTCGTGCTGCTACACTTGTATCTTCCACCATGAACAGAGATGATGTGAATATTCCGCCACTAATGACCCATTTAAAGCATTCTGTGCAATGGCCCAGAACAAGCGCTAATGTATATGATGCTTTAAGTGCAAGAGAGCAAGAGTGCATTTGGCTAAAGGGGAGGCCCATTCCTCAGTGAGGACTTAAGGCCTTAGTTGTTCCCCTCAGTGCGCAAGCCTCCAATATCATTACCCGCTGTGACTGGCTACGTTGATCACACGGGGTCGGATGAGATCATAATTATGGGGGCGATGATAACGATGACGGACACTACAGATAAACGTGTTCAGAAGCTGACTTTGGCATCGGAAAACAGTCAGCCCTTCAGATTTACGGGCGGGCGTTAGCGCTCAGTGGCACACACAGGCACACAGGCACACGCACACACACACACACACACACACACAGTGGTACTTAATTAATTTGTAACAAATTAAATGGAAACGCAGTTACGTCGTCCCAGAAAGGCTTTGGTTTAGTGAAACTCGATAGAACTTGTGGTTGTCCTCCAGGTCGTCACAGAGCCGTCAACAAGGTTGTTGAGCTGTTGATTATCTTTTTGGATTGTGGATGTTAAGAAGAACCACATTAGATTTCTCCAGCAGAACTTTCTTTGTACTCAATCAAGTTTCTATACATTTAAACATGGTTTCCTTTTTATTTATTACTTACACTCAGGGGCTTTTTGCCCTCCAAAGTTATATCTCTGACCTTTTTAAGTACATAGCTGTCCTATAATGGTTGCCTTTATTACTGTTAAAATATCCTTGGCAACTTTAAAAATGCTTGATCCATTCACTGAGGTGGCTATAGCCGGACAATTGTTCAGAATCCTTGGCAATACACTTACACTGATTGATTTATATAACGCCCAACCAACAGTGCAGAAGGCCGCCACATAAACATGGAGATCAACTTTGTTTTATAATCCTCCATTGCTCCTTTTTCACTGGAGCCCCAATAGGAGTGCTTGTTGTCGAGTATAAACGTCTGAGGGGAATGAGCTGCGCTCATTTTGGCCTC
This sequence comes from Pseudoliparis swirei, assembly GCF_029220125.1. Classification (NCBI taxonomy): domain Eukaryota; kingdom Metazoa; phylum Chordata; class Actinopteri; order Perciformes; family Liparidae; genus Pseudoliparis; species Pseudoliparis swirei. The sequence goes on along the minus strand of NC_079397.1, from coordinate 6,994,170 downwards.
GCTGCTCATGAGGACTGGAACCTCCTCCAGTCAAGTACACAAGGGAACGAGACATCCCACACCCTCTCCAAGCTGTAAGACAACAGGGAGCTGTACAACCGCTTGTGAAAGGTCAACAATTTCTATCTACAGTGTTTTTGGTTGCACAAGGCAACCATGGCGATGAAAGATATAGCCTACAGTGTCTTCAAATATAAGGGAATTGACATTTTTTTTCTCATTCCTGGCTGTAGTTCCTCCAGTAGTGTAGCTCAGTATTGCACTTTTTTATCCATCAATATACGTTTTGATTTCAAGCAATGTGTTGGATGGAAGGAGTTGCTGACTTAAAATAAATCGGTCTATTTGGAGATGTGGATAAGTCCACAATCATCTTCCTCCACACATGAAGTTATTTCAATATCGTAACCAATCTCTTCTTGTTTTTTGCTTTCCATTCATTTCTACGGCTTAACAATGTCTGCTTTCCTTGATTTCAGTGTTGTTGTTTTTCTGTTTTTGCTCTCTGTTTCTGTTTAGTTGCTTAAATTCTAAGTAGCTTAAACACAACGGACTTCTCAAAGAAAGTTTCACTATTGTTGTTCAGAAAGCAAAAAAACGTTTTGATTACATTTGAAGTCGATGGCTTAATCAGTGTAGAGGCGAAAGGGGGACTTAACACACAGCTAGAGAACAGGCTGCATGTGTGCTCTACAGATTGTAAAGCCCACTGAGGCACATTTATGATTTTGGGCTATACAAAATAAAAATAATGTCATTGAATTATGTGTGTGGTGTTGTTGCTTCAACGCAAACATTGTCTTTAGGCAGCAAGATGTGAAAAGTTCAGTCTGCGCTGTAGCTCTAGTCACCATTGCTCCTCCCATATCAATCAGGCAGCCTTTGATTCGAAACAAAAGCCTGTTGGCCATTTGAAGTAATGAATATAATTAAAGTTGTACAATGGCCCTAAAAAAGCATTAGGCTGCACAATTTGTAGAGCCAGCATGGAATTAATTGTGGCGTTTGTAGCCAGCTGCGTGGTTGTTTTTGAAGGAGCCGTCAAACACTGTTATTGTCTCTTTACAAAATGCATTGATACATTTTTTTAAGCAGTTATCTTCTGGTCATCAGCTGGTTGACACTAAAACAGCAGTGCAGTTTGTCAGGAACGGCACTTTATACAGCACTTAATTCCACAAAGCTGGTGCCTCACCAGACCCGTACACATGCCGTCCTATACTTTTAATGTGAACTTGTACATGTCAGGGTTAACGACCAATGTGCTGTTGCATTAAACGACTCCAGTTAAAAGTTGTGGCTGTCTTCATGAACTGTCATGAATCCAACGTGATAGAGGTTCAAAGACCTTTTCATTCATACCTTCACAAGTTGTTCTCCGTGTAGTTCTTGTAATCACAAGAGGTGTAGTGTGTTCTCTATCATCTTTTTCAAGAAGCCATCTGAGAACATTTCATCAGCCGTGCCAGTTTCATGCGATATAACTAATTCATTGACGTTAATTTAATAAAAGTGCTGTGGAGAATTCATCTCGGTTTCTTACTTTACGCACTGGGGTTGTTTATTAGAAGTGCCAGTCTCTTAAAAGTCAGATGAACTGAACTGTTCACGTTAAGGTGTTCAGCCTTTCTCACTGGCGGGGTGCAAGTTCTTCGAAAGGAGATTTACTCGGTTAAAAAACTGCAAAACAAACATACTGTTTTATCACTTTAACAGCTGTCCAGAGTGTGATGTGTTTCTCAGAAGTTCCTTTGATTGTGTCTTAAACTTTTCTTTTTGTGTGTGTGTTTGTGTGTGCAGTCCAGACCAGGCCAGACTCTGTGACCTGGAGGACCAGTCTAAAGCTTCCAAGAAGGGCATGTGGAGTGAGGGTGGCGGTACACACACCATCCGCGACCTCAAGTACACCATAGAGAATCCCCGCAACTACATCGACTCCTTGCATCAGAAACCTATCAACGGTAATGGGCTCAGCGTACAAACATCCACACTCGCAAAGATAAAGCTTGGCTTAGGAGACAAAGACACTTGACATAAACAAACAATATTGCATAAGCCTCTCTTTCCCCATGATGGCCACATTTGTAGGCAGAAATCAACCATTTGGGGGGTTGGCTTGATTGAAGAAATTAGTTCTTAATATTGGCTACAGGGCATTTAATGGAACATGCTTTCCCACCCGTCACCGGCTCATTCCTCCAGCCTCTCATCTCCGACCCTTCCGGAGGTGTAATGTACCACTCAATCCATTTCCAGGTGGCTGCCGTTAACAGGGGCTCAGCTCATTTCACGACACTTTAATTGAATGGGGAATGAACAGGGGAAAGCTCTCATTTCTTGTTCTTACTATTCATGAGAGGCGGTCAGAGTTGTTTTTAAATTGGAAGCAACCATTCAGCCGAAGCGCTTTAAATGTGTGTCGAGACGCTGTGGTTGAAAAACGGAATACCACTTTCTGTCTCATCTGCTTTGGCGGACACACTAATACAGGCACACAAGTTACACACAGAAAGAAGATGGATAGGGACCGAGTGAACCCTTCACTAAAATACCATTTATGTGTGAAAGGACTTCTACTCGCCTTTTGCCCAATTTATTAAAGTACTTTAGAGGTCAGGAGCAACAGTTGAGTGATATGATTTTGGAGGGGAGAAAAACAATGTAATGCCTCAACAGCTTTCCAAATAAATTGAAGCTTTGCACTTAGCATAGTAAAATCTTTTAAAGTGATACTCCAAACATTTATCTACCAGGAGCAAAGATTCACTCCATGTAGGCTTGAAAGGTGGCTGTAAATACAACTAGAAATATGTAAATCTTCCAGATCTTCCCAGAGAGCAATGGCTGTGGTCACCTGGAGTTTGCAGTTTAAAAGGATTTTAGTAGGGACAAGTATAAAAACACCCAGAGAATGTTCTCACAAACACTTTTCCACTGCCCATCGAGTATTGAAGATAATAGCAAAATTAAGGAAGTGTATGAGCAATTTTTGGACAATAGTTTTGAAAATACTTAACGCTTTCATTCAAGCTGACCACAGCCTGCTCATGCTGTGAGGTGGGAAGCTGCAACGCTTTCCCCAGCCACCGCTCTAAACCGACAGCAGTGAGTGTTTCTTGAAGCTTTTGGATGTAGTATCACTTTAAGCGTGACAAGGAGGCCCCAACGTTCTCCCCTAGTACCAGAGAGCGATCCCTCGGCGAGACATCTCAATTCCACTGCTCAGTAAAAGCCAGTGGTTATTTCTTGGCAGATCACAGGTATTATAGTTTTGATTTCAATGAGTAGGGTATTGTTGAAAAAGAGAATACATCTTTTGACAGTCTCCACAGGATTAAGGAATATTTTTCTTTTCTTCCTGTTTTTTTAATTTATCTGTCCCGACTAGCCTCCGGGCAGCTCACAGGAAATCATAAATTAAGTTTTATCCTTGATGCCTCCCTTTTTCAGGAGGAAATATAAAGACGAAAATTCAGCCGTTGCTCTTCTTTTGGTAGTATTTCATAGATGAATAAAAGTAAGGCTGAAAGGAACTTCTTTTTTTTCTTAAACGATTGTTCTTATTTGGCTTCTGACAAAAAAATTCACTGCAAATATTTCTTTTAGTTCCTATTGACCCTGAATGTGGCAAACGGATTAACAAGCTGCTCTTCTTCCTCCCTCCAGCCATCATCGAGCATGTTCGAGACGGCAGTGTTGTTCGTGCCTTGCTGCTCCCCGACTACTACCTGGTCACTGTGATGCTTTCTGGAGTCAAGGTAGCCGCCTTGCTGCCCTTACAGATGTGGTGGAATGTAACTGTGGAGCTGATGTTGACTACCTACCAGGGTTTTTCCTGGGTCAAAATGGGTCTTCGGTGCTCCCAAACAATTTTTTTGGCGCGCTGTGCGCGCACGGTCTGTATTGCCGTTTCACCGTAATTAGCAGACATCTATGTATTTTTTTTTCCCCCCCATAAATTATGGAAGCAATGCTTGAGGAAATCATTTTGCTAAAATAGATAGGCTAATAAATTGACAATTAGAGATGCACCGATCAGGTTTTTGGGTGCCGATCACTGAAATCAGTATCTGCCGATCCGATAATACCGATCACGGTGTTGATTGAAGCATTCTATTTATTGTGTAGCATTATTGCCTAGGAATATGAGAAAATACATATATAAAGCACCTCAAACATTAAAGAAATTACAGATTTCTTTAAACTTTTAGGACTTTTACTTTGAAGAATTTCCAAATTGATACATAAAAATTGTTTGATTGCTATTCTAGGGGATTTCAGATATGTATGGAACACATCTGCATTATTCATTTCCTGGAACTCTTGGGGAGATCTATATACAGGACTTTTTTTAACATACAAAAGTCTGACTTATTTTTATAAACTCTTCCTTGGTACAGTAAAAATGTTTTAATGTTAGCATAATTTAAGCTAAATCTCAGAAACGATCTCTAAAGATACAAAATCAGTTCATTGTTTACTTTTATATGTTCGTGTATGATTTGTCGACATCTTATTTTGATAAACGGATGTTGTTTCACGTGGTTCTTTCCGCTAACTTTGCAAAACCGGATGTTGTCACATAAATCCTTCCGCTATCGTTATCAAAACCCTCGCGCGCTCCTGATCGAATGTGTTTACCGTGAGCATCAGTCTATAGGGGCAGACATGTGAGAGTCGGCTGAGTCGACCCAGTGATTCAACTCTGGGGACGGGGACGCCGCTCGGTGGTGAGGATCCCCTGGTGGACCTTTCACTCTGCGGCCCTCGCCGGGCGCATCGTCTCCGTTGCGATGCGCGGCGATTGAAACGTCTCTGATAGTTCTCGCAGATGTTACGTCATCTGATCGGCCAAGTTTGATAAGCCGTTTTGAGAGCGCCGATCAAAACCGATAATGGGAATATTGGCCGATATGGATCGGCGCCGATCAGATCGGTGCATCCCTATATAGTCCAGGTGTATTCGTGCACGTCGGGCTGTTGAGTGATCAGCAGCTGGCCGCTCTGTCCATTCGCGCACCTCACAGTTGCGTATTGACCAGACAAGAAGACACATTATACCAACATCAAGGTGTTCTTTGTCTCGTTGTTCAAAAGCTTGTCTGCTCGTTGCTCCCGTCGTGTTTATCTTTCGGGTGCTTTGCCACGCTCAAAGGACAACACAGATAGCATATGCAGCAAGGTGACATCGGTTAAAAGTAGATAACAGATTTTATCAAAAGAATGTGTTCTCGAAAATAAAAGCATCTCCTTGAGGCACTGGCTGACTGCTGGGAGTTTCAGTACACACATTGGTGATGTGATCAAATCGCATTGGACCCATCTGAACACATTTCCCATTGTTTGGGATCTGATTATTATTGCGTTGATGTGCCTTTTCCTTCTCTCCAGTGTCCCACGTTCAAGCGAGAAGCGGATGGTACAGAGTCAACAGAGGCATTCGCAGCAGAGGCCAAATTCTTCACCGAATCCCGTCTTCTGCAAAGAGACGTTCAGATCATCCTGGAGAGCTGCCCCAACCAGATCATACTGGGCTCCATCCTTCACCCGGTGAGACACGGGAGTGTCCCGCTGGCGGAAGTGCCATTAATGTATCGTTGAGTGTTCTTTTGACTGTCCCCGTTTCTCGTTGTCTTAGAACGGTAACATAACAGAACTCCTACTGAAGGAAGGCTTTGCCCGCTGTGTGGACTGGTCCATGGCTGTCTACACCCAGGGAGCCGAGAAACTCCGAGCTGGTGAACGGTACGCAGCTACGAGACACGTGGATAGCTAAACTGTTGTCGGATGGGATTTTCTGTGTTTGTCTTTGTGTAATAGGGCTTATAGGTAGATGGATCTGGAAGATACTAAACGCTTCACAAGAATAGTTAGGGAATTTATTAAATAGTCTTGTTGGTTCCTAATAAACACATCATGTAGCATGGCTGACAATTCAAGTAATTGTTATTACATTCAGCTGACAGAGAGAAGAGGGGAAATGGACGATATAATTAGTTGTGGAAATCACTGATTGGATGAAACGACAAAATACATGTACATGCAGATTCTTGAGGTAATACAATTTTTGTGGAAACGTAATGTTATGCAAATGTATTCCAGCGCTACTTGAGATGAACAAGCGCTCTATTTCTGCTGCAATGATATTCGTTCCCTCCAATCCATCGCAGCAATTGCTATGGACTTATTATCTTGGAATCTTTCCACTATAATGAGCGTTTGTAGCTTTTCCCATCCAAATGGATAATTGTTATTCACTTGATGAAGCCTTTTATATCCTCTGTTCCTGGCTGATGGTGAAGACTAACACTGATGATTTCTTCTTGGCCAGATCTGCCAAAGAGCGCAAGGTTCGCATCTGGAAGGACTACGTAGCACCCACCGCCAACCTGGACCTGAAGGACAGACAATTTGTAGCCAAGGTGAGGTCCAGAAGTGGCTTTTGTAATCCGTCTCATGGGCGAAGGTGCGTGTCTCTAATTGGCACGTTCTCTTCGGCCCTTAACATAACGATTTTCAATTTGGATCATCTTGCTTTTCCATTGAAAGTGCTCACAAGTCCACCACAGGGAAAAAGCAGCAGGTACAACACTTTCAGCATGACATGCAGACATTATCCAGCATGAATAGGACTTGGCTTCAAAGCCAGGAGGAGGCCTCTTGTTCCCTTGCTCCCACCACTTAAAGTCTACTGCGGCATTTCCAGTTTTCTCCCGGCACTGCAGCAGAAGCCACTTTGATGCTTCTAACAAATGATATACCTCTGCTACCTCTTATTGTCCCATTTGCACCACCCCACTGAATACAAATAACAAAAACAAAAAAAATCTTCACTTAAGGTGCGAGGAGGAATGCTTAACGGCTACATTTAAGCACTCCCCAGTCAAATTAGGGCCAAATCGCTGGCGTATGCTGGAGCAGAGGCACCGAATGATCCCTAAAAGCCAAGAACAAGAGATATTGGTTTAGGTTATTGGCCTGGCCTCATGAGAAAAGAAGAGTTTTTACTATCAAGTACACATGAGTGCACTCTCTCCTAGTTTTCATCATACATTAATTAAAATCATGTGAGATGGACTCTTTGATACTTTTGGTAATGCAGTTTACCTGCGAGCTGAAATTAGAGTCCAAGTTGTATCTTTAATGTAGTAACGCAACACTGCTAAAACATCAGCTTTAGATCTGCTCCCACTCTGTGTGCATTTTGATGATGCCATGCACCCCACCCTTCCCTTCATTTGATATATGTTTCTCAAGGAATGCAAATTATTATTATTTTTAAATACCTCCCAAAGTTTGGGTTTTGTATGTGTTTGCTCCCTCCAGACCCTGAACTTTAAAGACCCTGAGAAATTCATGGCTAGCCTGAGGGTTAGATAAAAGATATTGCTTTTGAAATCTGCTTACAGAATGAATTTGATAAACTGCACAAGCCATAAAACCATGTGTAAATGTACAGTATATATTTTTTCCTGAGTCAGAAGGAAGAGGCTAGAGAAAGGATGAACCATTCATACTATCGGGGCGAGCTGCTCTCAGATCTTTCTGAACCCCCTCAATAAAAGATTTGGATGTGAGCGGGAGGGGGGCGAGCGAAGCAAAGTGAGGGGGGTATTTGGGGGGGAGGTCCAGCACGTGTTTGAAAGAGGAAGAAATAAAGGTCTGTACAAGATCGAAGAAGAAATTGAAAGTGTGATTTCTTTATAGAAAGACTTAAGGCAAGAAAGATGAAAAGACATGAGAAGTGAAAGTGAATCATCAAAATCCCCGGGACTATCGGCGTCTTCTCTCTGGCATCTTTGCACAGTCATTTACTGCCCTCCCCCTCCCACCCCCATTCTCATTTGTTTTTGTGAATAAAAAGTGTCAGCCATTCCTGCACCATGCATCACTCGCATATAAATATACCCTATCAAATATGTTTTACTAGCAGGGACGTCTCCAGATTATCACTTTATGGAGTTTATGGCATTAATCTAGAACAATTTTAACACGTACATAATCTTAGATGGCTTAAAGTTGTAGTAGGACCATGTGACTCCAAAAACCTTTCGTTAGAAGTGGCAGATGGAGACCGGTGTGCTGCTGACCCTGCAACAGTTTCGAGCAGTTTCAAAGATGAGTACATATTGGACAGGCTAAGGTTTAAGGTTTCTCAGGCCCCCCCCCCTCCTCATGCTTGTCCCTGTGACATTTGTCGGCACCTAATACTGCAATGCTCCTCTCCCAGGGGCTCATCTCTCCATCAATCCCATCATCATGCACTCTACTTTTCACTTCTTATTATCTGAGTGATGGATAGAGTGGAGAAGGTGAACAGGTCCAATCCCCACAAGTCAATCCTGCTGACGAATCTTCCTTTTTGACTGTCTCGCCTCTCTCTCCTCCCACCTCTACTGGGACCAGAGAAGTAGATGTAGGCCATAGCCCAATAGGCTTCCTCTCCCCTCGTATTCTTTCCCCTCGCCTCCTCTCCCCTGGGTAACCGTCGACCTGAGACGTGATGGATAAAAGGTGACGTGGTGTGAACCCCTTTACGAGCGTCTCACCGCTAGCTTGTCAGGAAGACTGCCACTGTTGGTTTAGTAGGGCCATGTCCATAAGAATACGGTAGGTGAAATGACAAACCACTGTGTATTTTGGATGTTTGAATGATGTATTTGGCAGTATATTCCTTTTGTGTAACGGATGTAAAATATGTCCCCGCCAGATGCTTTACACGGTATAATATGCATTTGTGTACTTGTACGAATGCAAGTGTACAACAAGTCACGTTTCCAAGTCATCCTAACCTGAATCCAGATTTCCTTTCAAGCTCAAATGACTTTCTGACACCATGATAATTGGATCCTGTTGCCACTTGAACAACAGAATACACTCTAACTTACTCAGCCAGATAATTGGATTAAACATAATAATCGAATGAAACGTCTTTGAGGCTTTGTTTGGGCGAAAATGTTATTACACTAATATAATACAATATAAATACAGACTCTAGTTGGAAAGAAAGAATAGTACACTTCAACGATGGTTAAAAGAGAAACGGATGGATGGCACGAGAGCCTCTCGGCTTAACCGTATGCCCCACTTAAGATGAGTCGGACAGAATAGTTACAAGGTCAGACGGCTTCTTTGAGAAATGAAACCGTCACATTTGGGGAAGATGATGAAGAAAGGGTACATTGGTCGAGCCCCAGTCTCTTCAGACTACTGGTACCTGTCCCCGGATAATGTCCTAACAAAGTATTACATACGCAACAGCCACCTTCTTTTCAGCAGCACCCTGGGGCTGCATGCCGGCTCAAGGTGTTAATAATAATAGCATCACCAACACCACGAGTTAATTTGAAACCATGTTAATTTGGGTGACAAATCATCTCCACTGGCAGCAACAGTGAAGGCACAAAGGTGTTGCTTTTGAGGGAGATGATCTGACGCGAGTAATGAGGACGTCCCGGCTGAGCCCTCGCTGGCCCCTGTGGTTAAAACCACTTTAATGAATTCGACTGACAACCAACACGTCCCGACAGTAGCCAAGATCCTCTCTTCTGCCGTGACTGATCTTGGCCACTGCAGATGTCATGCCAGCCACGGGCAGAAGGTGGCAGTAGATCCCCACCTCTGTGTATCCCATCAGACCAGTGAGTCATGCTGCCCGCCTATTTGTCTTCTCTGCCTGCTCACTCGACCCTCATGGCAGCTACTTTGCAAAGACTTTTCGCTCTATTTTCTATATATTCTCCCCCCCACCCTCCCCCACCCCGCGCCTCTGTTCTTGTGATATTTGCTGAGAGATTACACTCCGTCTCTCTGGCGCGCTCCATCTTTCGGCTCCTCTATCTCGGTGTGTTGATCTGTCCTCCTTCGCCTCTCGCGTCTCGCCTCCTCCGGCTGATGATTAGCCAGTAAATGCTGAGCCATTTTCTCCTGCCACAGTCTCTCTCCTGCACTTTATTTACATGGGCAGGCCACGAAATGACCTTGTTACAGTGTGAATGTGCGTCGGCAGCGAGCATGCATGCTCCCCCCCCTCACACTTCCTCGGTGCACCTCTCCGTCGCTCTCCCTCCTGCTCCCTATGTCTCTGTATCGCTCCCACTCAGCTCCGTGATTAGTATATGATGTATTTTGGCTGCTGTTGTGGGCAGCCTATTTAGCACGTGGGCTGGTCTAATTTATTTTCTCTGGTGGCGAATGCAATGGCGGTCTGATTTGTTTTCATGCAATAATGAATCTCCCAAACAGCCAAATACACCTGGATCCGTGCCTGTGCGTATAGTACACACTTTCTAAAAGATTTGACTTCATCTCAAGAGCTTGAGAGTATTTCTGGTTATTTTGTTGTTCCGCCACACAAACACCCACACAGTCCAAATTGTGCTTACAACAACACGGTTCACCTGCATTCACCTCTTTGGGGACTGAGCGCGAGCACAGCCTACACGTGAACCACGGTTTGAGTGATGATGAGGCCATTTAATGCACGTGTGGGTGGCAACATGTGTAGGGCGATTGATTTCTCCGTCTCTTGCAAGCGGCCTACTTAAAGGCCTTGGGTGTGGATGCCTCCTCCATCTGTCACATTGTAACCCCAATCTGTCTGCGACACACAGACTGGCACACGCATACAGAAGATTGGGTTGAGTTACAAATAATCGGCGGGGATTCTTTCTTCATTTTCCTCTCCATACTCTGGTGAACTTTAATTTTGCAGGTCTAGCTTTGAATATCAGCACATATTCTTCGGAGCCATATCCATAACTTGAGGTTGCTACCTTTTGGTAGAGAGAGAAACATCTAAATGCCAAACATAAATTAGTCTGTCTTTAGCTACACTTGTAAAGGTCTCCATAATAAAGTGCTGCCAGCCATTTGTTGGGCAGAGGGCTGCGTAATGCTCCAGCAGTCCATCTTTAACAGGATGTTTGTGTTTTTAAGCTGTTTCTCTTGCACTCTGTCGCCCTCCTTCCTTGCCTCTCCTCCCCCCAGTGCCAATCCCCCAGATAGCAATACGTCCTCGCCGTGTCCTCCAAACCGCGCCGGCCTGCTCGCTTACTTTACTCGGTCACTCAAGGATCACTCTTTCTTACCTGGCTCTCGGTGACTTCGACTCGTGACAGTTCACGATCTGCACTGTCACTCTCCTTCGGCCTTTTAATAGATCTCTTCCCCTCCATTCATCCTTTACCTGCTCCTTCACTTCCCATCTTTCTTTCAGTCCATCTGCTCAGTCACTCACCGAAATGCAACGCTGGTCTTTTTGGTGCAACACTCTCCTCCATCCTGCAGGGGTGTGATTTTCTTTAGTTATTTCGTTGAGGGATTTACATATTTTTTTATTTTTGTACCCTGAGATACATTTCTCATTGAATTTCTCTGTCTTCCTCTTGGCGCTTTGTTCACCCAGAAATGTTTGTCTTTCTGTATGTATTTGACTCAATTCCTCTCTTCTTCTGGCCCTCTAGGTGATGCAGGTGATGAACGCTGATGCCATGATGGTGAAGCTCAACTCTGGAGAACTCAAGACCATCCACCTGTCCAGCATTCGCCCCCCGAGAATTGAGGGAGAGGTACAACTAAACCTGTGTTTCTGTGTCTGTCTGCTGTTGGTGTGTGTGTGTGTGTGTGTGTGTGTGTGTACCATAGACATGGAAAAGAAGTTCACTGTCGTCGTCAGTTTTTATTGAGACAACATATTGTTGCTCCGCCACTCGGCCGGCAGCGGAGGAAGTCACTGAGCCGAATTGGTCGCTGAATTGAGACGCAGCCATTGTCCGTGTAAAAGTGACAACCACGGCAGGACCACACACACACACACACACACTAGAGAATGATGCATGTTACGTGTGTTTCTACGTCGAGCCGACATGAGAGTCTTGAGTCTGTTTGTACTTTCTTTGCGACATCAACAGCAAATACTGATTTAAATGGGAATGTCAGTTCTACTGCTCTTCTCTTTCGTGAGCGGCTACTTGTGACTGGATGTGATCTCATGTCGGAGAGCTTGTGGCCTTGCGTGGTCAGCCAATTAATGAAAAGCTCTCCGTCGACGGGTCGTGTCACTGCTGCCTCGGATGTTTTGACAGTCGCTTTATTTTCACTTGATGTCAAACACGAGCTGTCGACGTCTCCCTTCCACACATTCCTGAACATCGGACCATCTCTCTGCACTTCTCTTCAACGTTAGTCTCTCTCTGTAAATGATCGTGGGAATACTTTTGACCACTTGGTGGCGCCCCCGCAGTTGGGGCACATGCAAACACGCGAGACGCTTGCACCCAGTGGTTGCAGCACTGCAGAGAGTACGGCAGATCGATTTTTGTTTTCTCCCTTTCTTTTATTTTCCTTTCCCCTCTCTCCTCAACACTCCTCCCCCCATTTTCTCAGAATCTCGTCAAGACATACATTGAAAACATAAACACATGCAGATACATGCTTACACCCACATACCTAGTCGCAACTATAGAGACGGATATTTATCCACACAGGCAGTCTTTAAAATACAGTGTTTTTGTATGCAGTGACACCTAGGCACAGAAATCTGCTGTGCTCAAAGTATGGTTTATCCTCCCAGCTGTGATTATCAAGGCATTTAGTGTTTGAACCCAAACCTCTTTCACCGGTATATAATTAAAACTTTCATTGCTTCCAAACATGTATTTATTCATGAAAAAGGGCCAGTCTAGTTATTTTTCGCAATTACCCTTGATGTCTGAGTCCTCTAAAATGTTATAAGGATAAAAACATGTCAGTAAATGTCAAGCCCCCGTTAATTAAAAAGTTTTAGTGTCACAACAGAAGTGTTCCTCCTTTTTGTCAAAGAGTTTCGCCATTCCAACGAAAAGACCGTTTTCTCTTTGTTTAACACGTCTGAGGCTGTTGGACAACCATTCCTCAAGTCAACACAGTGACCGTGTTTCCATGCATTCGAATAACTGGCTTAGTCGGACTGAAATCGAATTATCCGTTTCATGTAAACACCTTTGTTCGACGATGTGCGGTCCGACTACGATCCGATTAACACCCCTGGATAACTCGATCCAATCCGGTTGATAATTCGACTATCGCGGCATGTAACGGTGAATTGGATTAGGAACTGGACTTTGCGTCTTTGCGCATGCTTGAGATCCCGCCGCCCTCTTCCCCCCTCCCTCCCATGTCGTGACCCGGAAGTCGAAAGAGACGATAAGTTGTCACTGCCGGGAGCCTGGCCGGCAGAAAACAAACAAACAACGCTATGGAGAACACAAGAGCCACCACACATTTCTGGACTGAAGAGCAGACAGAATTTATGCTTAATGTATTGAAGGAGTTGAACATACTAAAGTTCATGGTTCTTTCTCGAAATGTTGATGTTGTTGTTGTTGGTTGTTGTTGGTAGTGGTGAAGAGGTCAAGCGGAAATGGCTGTATCACCACGAGTTGTAATGAAAACAGCGCCGCCTATCGTATCGGATAGGACATGCTTTCGGCCAATGATTCGAATTACTCACTGCCATGTATATTGGGATAATAGCAGATCCCCCAAAAGATAGCATAGTCCGACTAAAGCAAGATTCGAATGATACCATCATGTAAACACACTGACTGTTTCCTGTGATATCCGTTTATGAGTCTCTCATCCCCCTGTTCTATGAGGTAGGAGACGGCAGGGTGTCGGGCTTCGGTCTAGGGGACGCTTGTAAAAGTCGGATGGTGTAATTTCTGCAACGGCTCTTGATTTTTTGTTGTTTTGATTGTTTTAGTTTTACTGACTCCTCTCCGCTCATGTTTTCTTTTCTTCATTTTATAGGTTTCCCACTTTACTGTTGTCTAGTTTTATTCTCTCCCTCCATCCTCGTATCCCTCGCTTCCCTGGTGTCGTTAGTGCCCTGCATCATTAAGAGACTTCTCTGTATCTCTCCCTCTGTTCTCCTCCGCTGTGTGTGTGTGTGTGTGTGTACTCTGTGGACTCTGTGGTTGTAACATGCTTGTGGGAAAAACACTTCTCCCCATTTTGTACGTCTGCCCCTCTTTTCTTCTCTGACATGGACTTCTAGTATTCTTTCTTTCTCCCACATTACAACTCCCGGTCGACTTTCCTCCTCCTGCTGCTTCCTTTCCTCCTCTCTTTTCCTGGTTAACGTTCGCTCGTCTCTTTGTCCCGCTCCTCTTTCTTTTCCCCATCTCCTTCCTGTCTTTCAGTGCCCGTCTGTGTGTTGCTCTGTCTCTGCCGGCACCAGATGCTTCAACAGTTTGTGTTCTGTGCTTCATTACACTGTCGTATGTCAAAGGGAGCCCAGATGTGAATGTTTGTGTGTTTTCCATTGGTGTTATATTGGCACATTGTTGTGTTGCTGTTTCTTGCACTTCATGCATATTTAATTGCTCCTGTGTGTCTGCTATTGGGACTTTTCATGTAAATACCCCTGGAAATGTATCAAAATCTGTCTTTCTGGGCACCAGCTCACTTGGCTCGTAGGACGTCATGTATGTATGGTAGCTTGGATACAAAAAACACGCAATTACGAACCCAGTAACAGTTATGCACTTTACTATCTTGAATTAGGAAGATTGTGTTCAAATGGACATTTTTGTGTGACCGCTGGAAGGACAGTCTTTTATTTTTTAGGAGGGTAGTCTTACAAAATAACTGTTGCTGCGTTATTCAGTTTGTCTCGTGGTTGTTCGTGCTCCTGCTGTTTGTTCGCTAGTTATTTCTGTCTGTGTGCTAAAGAGCTGCCTGTCTGTCTGTAATGCTGTTGGCTCAGCTTGAGTGTTGTCGCTATGGCAGCGATGCCGAGATTTAGTGAGGCTACGATGTGCCCTTGGACACCGAGGTGGAATAAAGACAACCGAGTATGTTCATCACGCGGCTGTAACCGCACACAGACTTCAGTTTCGGGGGCCATTGTTACCTTCGCATTGAAAATGCGGAAGGTAATGTTTTGATCGCCGTGTATTTATTTATTTATTTATTTGTATGCGTGTTATTCGCATAAGTAAAAAAATATTAAACCGAATCGCATGAAATTTGGTGGGATGATTGGTTATTATCCGGGGACCATTTGATTAGATTTTGGGATCGATCGGGTCAAAGGTCAAGGTCAAGGTCATGAAAAGGTCAACATCTTCTTTTTACCATAGCACAGTCAATTTATATCCAATTGGCATACAACTAATGCCAACATGTTCATAATCCAATGCCCAATCTTGTGATATGCGAAGGTATGCGCTCTACCGAGTGCCCGTTCTAGTTTGGTATGTCTTTGGTACAGCATGACAACCAGAAATAATATTGAATAATCTTGTTATGGCTGATTGACCGTCATTCTTACTATAACAGTTAAAATACTAGCATTTTGTGACAAAGTAAATATAACAAAACAACTGGCACACCGAATGGGACTGTGCCCCATTACAGTGGACGTTCCTCAGCCATTACAGTCCTAATCATCCATGGAATTGAGAATGTAATGTCCAGTCTCATTTGCCAGCCGGGCTTTTGTCTGACCACTAAATTAGGAAATTTAACAACTATTACTTTAGCTGACCGGGGGTATTTTAATTAATGCCCTTTCTACACTCCTTTACAGATGCAGAAATAGTAGTTGACATTATTTTAATGAATGTCATTGTTGTACTTTGGGACCTGTTATATTTTCCTTTCATTACTGTCGCTTTAACTGTTTTTAAAGAGAATCTCATTGTTTAAATACTTTAAGTCACCAATGCTCAACCTGCAATGTCGACATTGAGGTATTTGTTTGTAAAAATGTTGTGTTCTAAGTGCTGCCCGGCCCTAAGTGGTGTTCCCTGCCAACGTATTTGTACAAGAGAAACACTTGCCAGCCGTGACTAACAGCTGCTGGTAGCTTTTTATTTCTTTCTTATCCATCATGCG
Source organism: Pseudoliparis swirei (assembly GCF_029220125.1). Classification (NCBI taxonomy): domain Eukaryota; kingdom Metazoa; phylum Chordata; class Actinopteri; order Perciformes; family Liparidae; genus Pseudoliparis; species Pseudoliparis swirei. The sequence goes on along the minus strand of NC_079397.1, from coordinate 6,978,288 downwards.
CTAAAAAGAAAATCGTCTTGGTGCTCATGTGCGGCGCCTACATGCAGCGGCGGAGTCTCGCGACAGATTGTGAGCAGCATTCCTACCTCAGAGGTCACAGCAGGTATCTCTCCGCCTGGAGCTCGACCCGCCCTGCCGGCTGACTCCGTTACGAGTGAGCTTGCGTCTCGCTTACGATGCGGCAGACCGACACAAAGACGTCGTCACAGTTTGCGGCGCCGCTTCCACGCGACGCATGCAAACGCACGGTGACATGCTCGGTTCAGCTACATTAGCCTATGTCAGGAAACATCTTGGAAATTGGTGTCAGCGTGTGCACAAACATGGATGACAGCCACTCCTGTTGTTTGCGCTGCACCATGTATCTATGAACCCAGGACATCTCCAGAGAAAAACAAACTCAGAAATGTGGTATTGTGACGATAGTGTTTGTGTGTTTCATTCTCTGGAGGTCTGTGGGGATTTTCTGTCTGTCTGGATGCATTTGTGCACTCTGCCCGTGCATTCTGCAAGCACGGCCGTGTGTGTGTGTGCGTGTGCGTGTGTGTGTGTGTGTGTGTGTATATCCTGTTCAAGGGGAACCGAGGCCAGATGCGACGTCGCAGCGGACTGATGAACTGTGACCGCTCCTGCCATCCCCTCTGGTTCCTGTTAGTCCCCTCACGCCCCCCTCCCCTCTCGTGACGATACTAATTGTGCTCAGACTGACAGATTGGTCGACCAATGGCGTCTGGCTGCAGCAAAACATAGGACTCAAATTTCCTCATTTTCTCGCCCTCCCTTTTCGCTCTCATTTGGCTGCACTCCTCCCCAGCGTTACTACTGCTGTGGCACATCTTCAGATGTGAGTTATTTTGAGCTCAGGAGTTGGAGTCAGCTTTTTCTTCTCGCTCCTCCTCCCACCCTCTTCTCCCCAAATTGTTATTTTTTTTTGCTCTCTTCCTCGGTTTATTTGTCTTTTTCCCGTGCAGCAGGACAAGCCCAGCGTAAACAGGAGTTTGTAGAGATGTTTCTGCTACTCAGTGACTCACTGTCACTCCCACTCACAATCAACGTGTTTGTGTGTACTATGACGATGTCTCGAGTGTTTGCGTGCCTCTTCTTGTCGTCTGCATCTGTGTCGTATGTGGGTTTAAGTAGGGTTAAGGACAGTGCTGATGGACCCATGGGCAGGGAGGGGAGGTCAACTCCCTCTGTCCTTTATATAAGTGTGTGTGTGTGTGTGGACTTTGTAGATGATTTGGTCTCGTAAAACGTCTTTCTCTTTTCTGTCTGCCTCCCATAAACCACTCGTCTTTCTCTTTGCCTTGTTTCCCCCCTCTCTTTTCTTCCCTCACCTTCTTATTTTTACTTTACCATTATAAGGTTTATTTTTATACCGGAACACGGTACTCTTATTGGCATTTCTGTAAATCGCTCTGGCATACGTATTGATAATTTAATTCATCTTCATGCAGTGAAGTGCATCAGGAGAGGTCAGGTTACACCACATTGTTTGCGCGCTGCTGCTGTTCGTTTTTTTTTTTTTTTTTTGTCTTCTCTGTTTTTATTACTTTTGTGACATTCAATATATGTCTCAGCTGCAATTGCAGTAGAGACATCAAGGTCAAACAACTGTGGAAGACATAAAAGAAGAAATAAAAAATGTGTGACTTGTAATGCTGTGACAGCTTGTTAGGTAATTATCAACTGTAGTGGAATACATGACACTCGAAAACAAATAAAGAAATCATCCAAAATGTTGTCGCATAAAAAAACTGACACCATTCCAAACCAAAAAAATAACAACTATCGTAATACAGTAAAATAATATTTGTGACTTCCAGTGGCTTTTCAGAACCTCATAACCCACTTTTATTATGAAAATGTCACTGTGGAAAAATAGTTCTTGAAGTTTAATACTATTTGTTTATTATCATTCAGGATTTGTACATTTAAAGGGGTGCAGTTTTGTGGTAGCCAGTAATTAAACAAACGGACTCATCTGCTCCCGACTCTTTTTGTGTGTGTCTCCTTTCTCACCCCATCCTCCAAATCTCATGTCTCGCCATGTGTGTGTGTGTGTGTGTGTGTGTTCTCGGCATGCCCATAGCCTGGCATTGCATGCTTTGACCTCAAGTTCGGGATGATGATGATGATGATGAGGGAGCAGGCTTGCCCACTTAGTGACTAATTTGTGAATGTTGGCTGGGGTGGGTGGATCAGTAGCCAGTATCCCTCCTCACTACTGGGTGAATATTATTTTGCCCCATTGCACCCCATTATGCTCGCTGTTTTTTTTGGTTTTTTTTGTGTGTGTGTGTGTATGACATCATTATTTATGACTGTACAATCTGAACAGGGGCTGCAACCTGTCACAGCTGTCTCAGTAAATTTAGCTGCACCAGTCTGGTAGCAGCGTATCATCCCTCTGCAGCCGCTTAATGTGTATGCATGCACAATTGAGTAATGTTGTGAGGCTCACAGTAGTAAATGTTGACTGTTTAAGGCTCCGGCTGCACTGCCTAATCAAATAATCAAAACATAATGTCCACTTTGTCTGGGACATGCGCACTCAGCAGTGTATTTCTCTCCAAATGTGGTTTACACACGTACACACTCTTCTCAATCAGTTGAATGAGTTTTCAATCAGTTAAATTAGAAAGTAAGACCCGATACTGTACACCCCCCCCCCACCTCCCCAACATGACTCAGAAAGCCTGACGTGCTCCTGAGTCATGATTTCACCCGTGAAGTTTCAGAAGCTTGCAGCAGTAGCTTCCACACATTTGCAGCCCGGCCCCTGCAGCCCTGCGACACTGTACCGTCCAGCGAGCGTCCTGCCTCTGCAAGAGTCAAAGATGATTCCTGAGCTTTAGCTGGTAATTTGGAACGAAGGGAATTTACCCCAAATAGAACAGAACTCTCCCTGAGGATAGCGAGAGCAAACTGTTGTCACTGGGTCACAGCTGAGACATAGCGGTGACTCTCTCGGTTTTTTTCTTCTTCTTCTTCTGTAACCTTCCTGCAACTGCGTAATAACAGTGTAAGGAAGACGGTGCACACAGTGTGTCTTGTCTGAGTAATTTAATGATGCAAATGTCACTTTGTCTTGGTCTGGAGGCTGAAGTTGACATCGGCTCCTTCGTCAAATAATTAGCCTTGTCTGTGTTTTTCACATTGCTCATCAAAGTGGAACAGCCTTGTGTACGCTTCCTGTAATTGGGGGCACATCTATTTTCAACAGCCTGAATTACAGGGAATGCTCAACAGCCATTTTGAATGGAACTGCAACCAATGTGGACTCCTTTTTGTAGCTTGAGCGCAAAGCGGACCGGGTCCTTTTGTGAAATATTGGGCACAATCAATTGTCCTCATTGGTTCCTGTGGCTGCCTGTGTTTTAAGTTGTGACACTTCCTCTCACTTTGTTGTTTCTGACTCTTTCACCTTGTGGTCTTTGACTCCGCCTCTCTCTATTCCTCATAGACCTCCTGAAAGACAGAGAAGTACCTTTTTTCTTCCTCGTCTGCTTCGGCACTCATGTCTAATTGGCATAGCGCGCTGACATTTACACCCGTTGCCCTAAGTACCACGGCTCCATTTCTACCGTGAAAAGGCTTGTTAGTTGAAAATGATTTTCCACTATTTTTTCCTTGTTCCCGCTCCCCTTGGGTTCATTCTTTGCGTTTCCTTGTTGAAGTTACCCGTGTGTTTTGACCCGTGTCTTTTGGAATGCTAATGGCCTCCCGTGAAAAGGCTGTGTGTAATGGCCCTGCAGAATGCAAACGCCAGTATTCGGTGTCTGGGAATTGTCTTCATGTGTGACATTACAGAAATATGGTCCAAAAGAAGGATTTCCCTCCAGCAATGCCATCTTGGTAAAAGTTCTCCTCATCCCCAGCAGTGGCCGACTAAGTCCGCAGCTCAGGCACAAAATGCAGGATTCCCGGCTGGCGGTGCTCCTCAGGGGCCTCATCTTCCCACTGCAACTGACCCGGTAGGGATGAAAGACCCCGACAATAAGCCCCGCCTGACACAAAATGGAGGACGTCGGCTCTTGGCTGATCGCTCGTGGGGATTTCCACTGGCCATGTGTGAGATTAACTCACCGCTGAGGTTCCATGCCGTACTGCTGACTCCGCGAGTGAAGGAGGAGAAGGGTGCGAGTGAGGGAGTAAGAAAAGAAGGATGGAAAGCTACTAAACTCAAAGGTTATTAACTTATTACAGTTCTGCCAAGGTTAAAAGGAACTGGCTTGTTTCCAGAGCTCTTTTACCAGGGCCAGTACAATACATACTGTGCAGTCAGGTCGGAAGTCGTGTCACTGAAACGCGCCGCCGATTTTTTTCCATTTCACCAGTGGAGTTGGTCCTCCCAAGAAGTCTCCGGAAGACCTTAATGGATGCAGAAGCACACATGCTCGAACACACAAACACATGCTCGCAACCCTTCGCTCCCCATGTGTTCCATCGGCCCAGCTGTGTGCAACACCTGGCGGCTCCCAACCACTGGAGAGGCATTCAAAATGAATGAAAACTATAAGGGAAGAGGAAATGAGGAATTAATCCAAACCTGCGTGTAGATTTGGAAGAGTGTTCCTTCTGTGACGGATAATGATGGCATTCAAAGACGAGTGTGGGAGGCGCCGGGGTGGCGCGCGTACTGGTATTGTCATTCATAGCGCTATTCCTTCCGTTGGCGCCTGTCGTTTATGTTCCCATTGTCATTCGCCATCTCTCTCTAAAAACCATGGACATGAAAACTGATCATGATCATCTGATCACTGGTCGACGTGGTCTTCTCCCGTCGCTCTGTTTTTGGGGTTGGAGCCGGGCCCTGCCGCCCTGCCCGCCCCGCCGCGACAGCTGACGAGTTGCACGATGATGTGCCGTTCAGCTTCCGTCCGTGGGCGTGGATGACATCTACCCTAACTATGATTACAGGATTGATTATGTTTGTTGTTTTTGGTGGTTCTGGTTTATCGGAAAATTAAGGAAACGGTGTGAGCTGCTAAAAGCCCCTAAAAGCGGCCGACGAAATTGGATCGATTGAAAAATGGAGGAAAGTGGTGGAATAGCAGGTGCAAATTGGATGTAGCTGCTGGCAGACCAAACAATCCCAATCTTATCTGCTTCAGCTCCAGAGAGTTGCCTTGGCCAAGGCCGTTACTGGGTGAACTCCCTGAACTGAAGATCGTGAGAAACCTCTCTCATTCCCTTCCCCTATCATCCATGGCAGCGACCATCTTGCGTGGGGATACCAGAACACGACACCCACGAACTTTCATTTCAATTGCATTCCCCCCCCCCCCCCCCCATCCCACGCCCGCTTTTACCCCTTTTACCCCGGACGGGGCGGGTGCTGGCGCTGCTGAGTTGGCGGCGCCCGGCTGGCTGCTGGCTGCGGTGCTGGTTACCTTCTGCCCCCAAATGTGCTTTTTTTTGCTCCACCCACTGCCCCCTACTCTCGGGGCATAGGGGGGGGGTGTTTTCTCGCCTTCTTCCCTCATATTTGTCATATTATGTTTTTTATCATCCCACCCCCACAAAAACTGCACCTGTGGGGGGGTGTCTCTATACCCCACACACCCACACACAGCGGGTAAAAACACAAAACCTCAGCCTCCTTTTGAAAATGCAAATGCGATCTATTTGTGGCCTGCTCCTGTCAGAGTGGGTGAGCCTATTGAGGGACGTTGTTGTGTGCAGCTGTGAGTGTACGTGTGGCATAGATCTGTGTGTGCACATAGTGTCAGCTCGCCGTTTGTACATCAGTTTAACACAAAGTGTATTTGCCTTGACTGTTTGCATCTGTGTCCTTGGTAACTGTGTACTTTGATTTGTTATTTGGGGGGTGCAGCATGTCAGGATTGGTGTTTGAGGAAGGTGTTTGCGACTGCTGATGTAGACTTTCACATCTTTCAGTGAGTTCAGAGTGCGTATCATGCTTGTCACAGGACTGATGTGGAGGGAAAAGAGGAAATGAACATCTTCAAGTGTGTGTGTGTGTGTCTGTGATCCGTGTTTATGTCACGCCGCTTTGAAAGTGCAATGTGAATGGTCCTTCTCTTCCTTTTTGTGTTTTCTCCCTCCCTACTTCCTCCCTCTGACCCCTCTCCTCCGGTCTGCCTTCATATCTCTTCAGGAGAAGAACAAGGACAAAGACAAGCGTTTCCGTCCGCTCTACGACATCCCCTACATGTTCGAGGCCCGAGAGTTCCTGAGGAAGAAGCTCATTGGGAAAAAGGTAAGAACCAGTGGCAGAAATTGAAACTTCCCGATCCCATTTCCACTCACTCTGTGTATGTGAATCAACTTGACTTGCTTCTAATCAGCTTCTGATAGATTAAACAATAGCACTAAACAGGGATTCCCCCAGTGGCCGTACTTAAGCTTGGACAACCCCCCCCCCCCCCCCCAGATACACATTTCTGAAGCCCTTGGCTATAAATCCATTTCTCTCCCTCTCTGTTTGAATACCAAGTGCTCCTTGTTGAAGCCCTGGGGCTTGGTATTGGTCAGGTTGCACCCTTTAAACAAGCAGTGTTGATTTCCCCCTCTTGTTTCTATTGATCAACAAAGTCTTTACACCTAAGAGGCTGCTATGATTTACACACACATCTGACCCAGAGTTGGAGAGCACTCGAGACGCACAACATGAACCTTTTGTCTTTTTACAATTGTATCAGACAATCAACTTAAATTCATCGTTCCTCTGAGAAAAACAAACAATAAACCCTTAAACTGACTTCAATTGGGTTAAATGTTTGAAACGGTTGTGAGGGACTTTGCTAACTTGGCCTCACATTTCAAACCTCAAGTTTCTTAAGCGCACGCCGTATATAGATTGCTTTTACAACAGAGTCCCTAAAGTAAATCGGTGAAATGCCGCGTCCATTGTTGTCACTGAGCGTAGAGTGGCAGTAATGGCGTGGGGGCAGAAGGCGGCTGCTGCTCACAGGCACGCCTCGAGCTGTTGTCCACTGCCTGGACTGAATGATGGTTCGTGTTTTTCCATTTAGCTAACTCTTAACAGTTGTCAGACTCAGTGCGGCCACATCATAACGTGAACCATGCTGGAAAAGATTGGAATCTTTCTCGGAATAATGCGGAAATGCAGTTGAAAGCGCAGATTGATGGAAAGTGGATGATGCACTTCTCCACAATCGTACTGAAAAAACTGAGTTATTAAGATAACTTATAAGTATCAGTTAAAACGTGCACAAATCAATTCTCAGTGGGTTTTTAAATATCTCTCACCATGTTACCAACAGCTCCAAACAAAACATTTGCGATATAGCCTGATGAACACAAAGAGATGCACCCACTCGAAGCCAAGAGAGTTCCTTTTGGCATTCGGTACAGGAGTGAGATTCATATCCCTGTCCCAGCCTCTCGTCGCAGTCATTTTAATCATCCTCATTAATGTTTTTTTAATAGCAGAAAATTCAGCCGTTAGCTTGCTTTTGACAAGTGAAGCGAGAATAATGATTCCGCTGTTCTATTTGTCGCGGTTGTGTTGGAAGATAATGAGCGTGCGTGTGTGATGGGCATTGGCCCGACTACAGCCTTGTCAAGGTGTAAAGATATTACGCATAATACGCCATTAGCGAGGTGATGACATGCGAGTGTGTTGCTCAGGTTTGTAACACCAAGCCATATAATACAAATGGGCATTAAGAGACTGGAGCAGATGTATTTATACACGTTTACACGCAACCCAAACTACACCTTTCTACAGCGGCCAATAGCTTTTCGCTCATTCACGCACTAATGGCATGCAACCCAATGAAAGGGAACAATAAAAATGTAATAAAAAAATGTAGTGCATACTAATCATGCGTGTACTATGAGGCGCAACTTCTTCTCCATACCGTATGTTATAACTCAAGTTATAATTGTCCTCATTACACACACGCACACACACACTATCTAAGCGTCTCAGATCAATCTGCAGCTTTCATACCTGGTTAGATTTCACCGTATTGCTTGTTTTAGAGTCCAGCTCGGCTAAAATGTTGTTTTCTTTGACTCAAAATTGTAGTCTTTATCAAAGAAGAAAGCATGCATGATTTTGTGTGTGTGTGTGTGTGTGTGTGTCAAAAGGACCCGAGTGCGTCAGTGGCCCTGTTTACGATCTGCATCTGATCCTGGATGATTTGATCACAAGTGAGCAGCTCTAAATGCAGAATGCAGTTGGGACGCCCACTCATGATGACGTGTTGAGAGAGTTGTTGACTGTGGCTACAGTTGGAGGTGTTGGTCGGCAGGGATCCATTAATCCACACGCCGAGTGGACTGAAGGCAAATGACACCGAATCAGCATCGTGATATGTGAAAAGCAAACGAAACTCTAAAGCCCAGTCCACAAATAACCATCTTCTCTCTCTGTCGCTCCAATGACATTTAAAAAAACAAATCTGTATTCTTACATTTCTCTTTAAGATCTGCTTCTCTGGCGACACACTTCTCTTCTCATACGTGTAAACATACATCCATAGAGTATACCCCTCTGTAATCTGCCCCAGTTTGTTAGCATAGAAGTTATGTATCCCTTGGGTGTGCGTTTTTAAGCTCTCAGAAGTGGGTTATGTTTAAGTGGAGGGCTCTTACTCAACATCCTCCTTCCTCCATCAGCAAAATCAATAGCAGAAGATCCCTGGAACGCTGAGTCCCTCCATTCCGATATTGTCCCTCCCGTTCCTATATTGTTGCGAAGACACAAGGTTAAAAGCTCTGACTTAAAGGCTCTCTTAACCCTCCTGTTACCTTTCGGGTCAATTTGACCCCATTCAATGTTTAATGTCGGTGATCTTTGGGGTCAATTTGACCCCAGGCTGTTTTTCACTGTGTCAAACATATAAGAAATATCAACTTTTTTATATATTTAAAGGGCTATTTAGGTCGTCAACAAACAAACATAAAGTACCTCACACTTAAACTTGGGAAGCAATATTAATTCTAATAATTTTCTGGAGGTTTTAATTGCTGGGGTCAAATTGACCCCAAGGGTAAAATATGTCAGTAAATATAAAGGTAACAGGAGGGTGAAACATTGAATGGGGTCAACATGCATCTTGGCCCTAATGGCTGCTTTTGAAACGTTCAAGCATTACCTTTTAGCTGCTTTGCCGACAAGGAATCATTCTGTGCGATATCATCACAGGCTCTAATATTTATTTGCAAGCGCAATACTTAACCCTCCCCGTTTTAGAGTTAATCTGTGCTTCCTTGGCCTCCTGGAGTTGTCAAACTGGAGGCAGGTAGGTGCACAGATGCCCTCCAACGCGGATAGGAGTTTAGTCGACCCACTTACTGTCATTCTGTCTCCGAACACTAAGCTCTATAGAGACGGATTTGGAGCAGTAAGCATTCGTAGAGACTCTAAGACCACTGCTTTCCTTGGATCGCTGCTCCAGAGAGTTCCCACTTTTTTTTCTTCTCCCTTTTCCTTTCCGACCCAAATCGAGACAAAAGGCTTCCCCTTAACGGAGTGGTAGCTGGGCCCTGACCCGTTGGATTTAAAAGGGAATACTCTGTCTGCGCCGAGTCTGCCCTGGAAGGGGGAGAGGACTCTAGTCGCACACAGAGGCGTACCCGCAGATTTATTATCGGATCACAAGAGGTGCATCTCGGCGTCATCTAGCTCATACTGGACGTGGCCAAAGCTAATTGTTCACAAGGTTGAGTTATGAGATTGACCTGAGGGTATTCCCCTTGACAACATTTCATTTCGGAGCTCAGACACCATGTAATGCATGGCAAGGATTGTGAAACAAGCCGATTCCCCCCTGACTAAACCTTCTGGGACGTGACTAAGCATTAACTGGAAGTCTCGGCGCGCTGAAAGCTCAGCGCCCCGATGCCACTGGTCTGCTTTTTGGAGAATAAATCAACATTCAATGTTTTTTCTTCTCTTAAACCCCCTGTTCCTCATCTCTATAAAGCGTGTCTGGTTATTGTATACAACATATCTCATACCTACATTCAAAAGAGTGCCTTTTTGTGGGCCACACAAAGTCTATATTCGTTAGCTTTACATTTGATTGGAACAGAGAGGAATTGTTGCAATACCTGGTTTGGTGTTTTAAAAGACGACTTCCCAACTACAAGTGGGGAGGTAATCTCGTTCAGCATCAACTCAACAATCATCCACCAATCTTGTGCGAATAGAACGCATTTCAATTCATTTACTTTTTACACCAGGGGACATTCCTAGTTCGCCGGCATTACTGGGTTAGTCATTATATCAAAAGGCTTGTGAACTCTCTTAAGGTTCGCCAAATGTGCTCCGAGGGATTTCCTTTCTCCGTTCTCTCCGCCACTGTACGTCTGTCTGTCTCTTTCGAATGTGTATCGCTACCCCCATTGAAATGGCGGCGTTTACATGGTGACATAATCCCAAAAAGCTCGATTCGGTAACTTTATAAGTAGTGCTTCTTGTGCGCCTGGGTCTCAGCCTCAGCAGAAAAAAAAAGTCCAATGGGAATGTTGCATTAAGCCACTTATCAGGGTTGAGCACATTCGGATAATCCTGCGTGCTCAAAGCTTCTCCTGTTATGCAGCTGCTTGTGTAGCGCCAGAGTCCTCCCCTCTTATTGGTGTGCATGCGCGGAGAATGCTGCGTGTGCAGTGTCGTATTTGTTGTGTTGTGTGTTTGTGAGAGTGAGACTTGGGAAAGCTTCAGGTGTGTGTGTGTGTGTGTGTTCAAGCAGACGGAAAGGCGTGTAGAACTAAAAGTCACCAGGTCCCGTGGTTTAAAATCCAGCTGGGGCTCCCCCCCCCCCGTTCCTCCTTCCTTCTTTTCTTGTCGACGTTGTGCTGATCCAGTCTGAGGTTGTTGTTTTCCCCTCCTTGCGGCACAGCTCACTTCATCACATGATAGCCAGCTGCGCTTACAGCCGGCTGAAAACACAGCAGCCGCTGAAGCGCCTCTCTTTCACTTTGTTGTGCTCTCCCTTCCCTCTTCAAGGCTTGAAGATTTCCCAAGATCTTTTTTTGTTTTTAATTGAAGCGGACTGAGATTGACTCGTGTGCAGTGGGAAGCTGCTGCAACTGTGTGTACATCTTCAAGTTCTCAAAGGACACATCGGAACAACCTGTACTAGTTATTCTGCTGCAGTTCTTTTCATCTTATGACGACTCATCCTTCCCTTCTCCTTACGTCCTAATACTACGACTAAAGTTACTCTATTATAAATTAAACGGTTCATTTGAAATGACCAATTACTTTGTAAAAGTCCACACTATAATGATCTCATCGCGGTCGAATGGGATACGAAGGTTTGACCAACTACTGGTGGACATTTTGACTGCCCCGGCCACCAGGGTGCGAGTTTACAATGAAACGCTGTCATATTTGGGCTACGAGAGAAGGCAGAGCTTTGATGTGGGAGTGAAGATAACATCATTTCTTCCAAGACGATGAGAGTGGGATATTTGCATAGTGACAATATTAATACAATTGGGGGTGTTTTAGACGCGAAGAGATTGCATAATATTCTGTGGCTGAGCAGATCACGAACACATTCTGTAGCTGTAAGTGTGACTGTTAGGATATCGGTGCTATTGATGTACATGGCGGTGCGAGGGGATGTTCATTTTTTTTACCGCTGGGACAAAAATGTCATCCCCTAAAGGTTAAATGGAATACGTGGTGTTTGTCAGAGGAGACCACATTGAAGGCTGAGTTTGTCTCTTCCAGATAAATCCTCATCTAGAAATGGAACTTGAGCCATCTTTTTTTTTTTAAGATTTATTTTTTATGAACAAAAATGTTGTTTTACAGAATATTTGCAGTGAAATAGCATTTACAGTTTGTTATGCTGAAAATATTAATTTACAAAAGAAAATATACAAATGTATGACCTTGTAGAAATCACCACACAAGGATGATGTTTTTTTATATTTTTTTTATACATAAGATGAAAACAAGGAGAGAAAAAAACAAGACAAAACAAAACAAAAACATTACACAAAACTTTTTCCCCGTCCCACCCCTCCCCTTGTATGGCTATCAGTTTCCTTTCATTTATACATCTACACAGTCTCTACACAGTTTACCTACACCCATCCGTACACATTTGTATCTACATAAACCAAAACAGCTTTAGCCATCTTGATGGTAACGATGGCTCCATTCATGACCCACCGACACATTTAAGTGTTGCGCTATAGCAGCTTCAGGTATTCCCTCTTTTACATTTTGTTTTTCATCTGTACGGTTGGTGCCCTCCAAAAACCATCATGCGTCTCCTTCCTGGATCCTTAAAAAGCCGACGACACCTCCTGCGGAACGATCCGCTCCAACAGATCCACTCTGTTCTCTTCCCTCGCTCACGTCACGGCGCTCTCATCCTGCCCATCGAATGACAAGCGTGGCGGTCGGCGTCTCTCTCATGTCCCTGTAATCGGCCCGTCTACGTTGTCTTCATTCGACTGGTGCCTACGCTGCAACGATGCGCTGCAGAGCAAGATCCCCCCCAATCATACTCTGTGGACACGTGGCGACTGAAGTGCCGATTTTCTGTAGATGTACGGCCGCCTGTGTCTGGGCCGCAGAGCAGGCTTTCCCTGTCATTTTTCCACATGCGCACGCACACAAAGCGACACAATTACATTTTCAGGGTGGGTTGGCTTGGAGTTCGTCCCTCGGGAGCTGTTTTGAGAACACACAATGTGAGGTCATTGTGTGCGTGTGTGTTTGTTGCACAGTGTTTTAATACTGCACCCTCTGGGGAGATCCACAGTGCTTGCTGATGTGATTCACACTGACTGGGGGTGACCTTGAGAGTTGGACAAACACTCAGACCCACAAGTCAGAACACTCCCTATTGTTCCTGTAAATGGCGTTGCTCTCAGTTTGTCTTACTACTCTTGGCGTGTTTTTTTCTCTCTTCAACTTCTTCCCCTGCTTTGTCTCTTCAGGTCAATGTGACAGTTGACTACATCCGAGCAGCTACCGGTCCGGGAGAAAGCACCCCTGCATTCTCAGAACGCACCTGTGCCACAGTCACAATTGGCGGCATGTAAGTAACACAATAAGCCACACGGAATCGTCCACTTCATTGCCGTCTGTTCTATTTAGGTTTATTCCCCTTGTTATACAATTCAAGCATTACCACAAGCCTGAATCATGTATTTGTATTCATGTATTTTCTGTACTCACTGCCTTAAAGTTTAAATTAAGCATTGTTAAATGGATTTACACTCAACAATTCTAGAACCGACGTGACGAATGTAACATACAAAAACAAGACTATCTTGTTCGTGGCTAGCACATGGCCATGCTGCAGTACTCTGAGCCCTTAATCGCGTCACAAGGTTGGTCCAACCGATACAATGGTAGAGACGGTGAAAGACGGCGAACGAGGAGCCACATGACAGAAGAAGACAAAAGGGAGGCCGCTATTATATCCCTCCTGAATGTAAAAATGAGTTTTACAAGGTTAACGGCGAGGAGAAAACAGTCCATTCTCATAAACCGCCGCTGAAACGGAGAACAGTACAGCGGCGCCGGGTAGCGGCTCTAAAGGGAGCCTCCAACGGGCAGCGACTCCAGAGGACAATGAACCCTCCTCTCCCGTCCTCTGCCTTATCTGATCGGCTTTAAAGGTCTTGCTGCTCAGAGAAATAACGCCAGAAAGAGCTACTTTACTCTTTTTAAATTTTTTTCTCCATCTGTTCCAAAATGTGCACGTTTTGTGGCCTCTTTCAGTACCAGGTTGTTACAGATCAGCAGTCCTTACAGAGTAAGAGACTCCACCAGCTGTCTCCCTGTGTTAAACCTAAGTATGTGGGATCATCTGAGACCGATAATCATTTGTAAATGCTTAGAATTTGTAATCGATCACAAAGTAACCTGAAAGAGAGTCTTTGTATTTGAATTTTCAGGGTCGTCTTAGCGCAAGCTATTATTTTCATCTACAAACACTGCTTTGAGGAAAACTGGTCTTATCGGTTCACAAGATGTATTTGAAACATAACCACCGATATAAATGTTATTAAACTACTTCAAATTGAATCAAAACCGGATGGAGGAGCTTTAAATTCACCGTCAGAAGTCGGCTCCGGCCCAACCGCGAGGCTTCCTGGCACAAAGCACAGTTTCGTGCACACGTGGAACAATGGATCCCTTTTCATCATCAAAACCTACAGAGGGCGGGACCCGACTGCACGAACAGCCAATTGCAACCCAGAATTAGAACGACACCAGCTGCTCTGCGCCACAGATGACAGTTGGCATGGCCCCCCATAAAAGCTGCGGTCAGGGGGGATCAAAGTGGGCAGTGTGACAAAAGTTTTGGACCGTGTATGACCTTGTCAGTCAACCTTTATTGAACCGGTTGTATCGATTAATTCACAATACCCCTGCTCGCCGTGAGAGAGTTGGTTCACTCGATGACACAGGCGCAGTCGGAGCTGAAGAGTTTACTTTCTTTCTCTTCATTCCACACTTAAACCAGTACACTGATGTCCGAGGGCTAGAAGCCACTAAGTGCTGCATTACGGCCCACAATGCTCTCCTCCTTCTGCCCTCCATCCCCTCCTCTGTAACACAGCAAGGAGATGGTCAGCCATGTGTGCACTGTCAACATTTAAGTGACCTTTGTTCCTTTGCGCTGCCACCTTTGGGATTCATCGTGACCTTATTATTTTTTTATTAAATAAAGCCAAGGGGTTTTTCTTGTGTTTTATTTTGTTATTCAAGTATTCTCACTCCCCCTATTTCCTCTAGTAACATAGCCGAGGCTCTGATCAGCAAGGGCCTGGCCACAATCATCAGATACAGACAGGATGACGACCAACGCTCCGCCCACTACGACGAGCTGCTTTCCGCAGAGGCTCGGTAAGGAACACGCACACACATACGCACACGCACACTCTTTCACACAAAACACTTTCACATTGCTTCCTTCCTTTTACCTACAGAGCCTACATACTTGACACAATGGGTCATGCAAAACGTATGTTCATTCTCATAAAGGCCCTTTCCCTTCTTTGCTTCGAAGAAAAACATGCGTGTGCGCACGCTACACACATCTCTGTAGTACACACACACACACAGACAGCCACACACACACAGAGCCATCTACGAGTTGTGCATTACCGTGACACATTTTCCTCTTTGGAAGGGGAAGGAAATTGAATATGACCTTGAATTTATTTTTTTTTTAAATTGCTTTTACATTTGCTGTTGCCTAACACGGCACAGGTGAATCGACTCGATTATAATTTTTTCCGAATTTTATTTGAGCAAAGCTATCGTCGTCACAGTCTATCACAGACGCTGCTACATCTTTCCCAGAACACGTCATCAGCACCCTTTTTTGACTTTCCTATATACGGTAGATGCATGCTTGTACACACGTATATTATCCCGAGCGCTGGACGTTAAATCAGAGACTCTCTTTACACTGCCCCAATGAATATAATTATACGGAGGTGCAGTTGAGAGATTTAGTACAAGCTTTATTACTCTGCTATAGATTAAGATCTGCTGGCTATAGGTAGAGCAGATAAAGCCACAGCCTTCTTTTATAGGACTAATTCTTTCACTCCCCTTTCTCTCATGCAATGTCACTGCCCAACCGCCCTCCTTTCCTGCTCTCTCTACTCCTGCTTTCCTCCTTCTTTTGCACATTTTGTCCTTATTTTTCCACCTTAGCCGTTTTCAATTTTGTCCTCCTTTGGCCTTGCTCTTCTGTGTCCTCTCTTCTCCCTTTTCTCTCATATCCTCCCCTTCTCTCTTGATCTCTCTCTCTCGCTTTGTCCCTGGTGGGGTCTTATTAGAGTTGATGAGAGGTTTCCGTCTTTAGCCTGGGTTTTATTTTTAGTTCTCACTGCGCAAGACCAATGGCCAGCAGGCTTCAAGAAACCTCCGGGCTATTAAATGTATATGCATGCTTTAAGAAATGCACTCGCTCCATTATAGAGGCAATGGCTTGCTTCCCACTGACCCATAGGTGGCATTATTTCCCCCCACTACCACGGTCCTCTTCATCTCATTTGGCCCTTGAGGCTATTTAAAGCAGCGATCACTAGCACCCATCATCATCATCATCATCACTAAAACCCTCACTGGCACTCAAGAAGCAACCCTCGTTTCTGCATTTCTCCGCCTTCCTTCCATTCCAACAATCATTTCTCTCCCATTAGAGTTTCTCTGCAACCATTTTCTGCTTTTCATCTCAAACATACAGATTATCTGGGTGAAAAACAAAAAATCCTCACCCTAGGGCTTTCAGTTGAGCTGTAACGGCATTTCAGAGGGGGAAAAAACTGGTATGAATTTACATCCTTCACAAAGCCACAATGGCCCCATCTTTGAATCTACTGTGATTACTCCAATGGCTCTCATCTGTCCAGGTCTGTAAGGCCTCTGGCCTTATGCTTTCTCGATGTATTATGATGGTGCTTGAGCTATGTTTGTGTTTGTGCTTTTACGGACTGTAGGGCCATCAAGAACGGGAAAGGGCTGCACAGCAAGAAGGAAGTGCCCATCCACAGAGTGGCCGATATCTCTGGGGTATGTGTCTTTTGTATGCACAGGTTATTGTACAAACGTTTCCATATATGGCATTCAGAGATCACCAATGCACAAAAGTTACTGACTTGGTCCTCCACACACACACAGACACACACGCACAGTCTCTCAGACGACAATCTATAAGCCTCGGCTCAACCCCCGCAGTCCCTGATACTCGTAGCCAGTTTTCTCATCTTAAAGAAAAGAAGCCTCTAAAAATAATCAGCGCCATTAATAAAACCATCAGTGGTGCTTGGTCCTTGCTTGTTTACGTGTGCCCAGGGGCTTGATAGAGACATCATTTGGCTAATGAAGCCTGATTGGGAAGTCTCACCAAAAGAACATTCGTGCGGGAAGCCCATAAAATCTCTCACTAACAAGTAATGGGCGATTGGTACACATTTTTTTAAAGCCTGTTTTGGTTTGTGCGACCCTTGAAGGTGTTTTTTAAAACTCGATCCCCTCTTTTCTTCAATCTGTGTTGCATGTTTTAGTTCTGATATTAATACTAGAGACACTGTCGCCACCAGTGGCGGCTGGTGACATTTTTTTTGCGGGGGGCGCAGTTGGGCGACGCGGTTTAAATAGCACTCAACAATGAGAAGAAAAGAGGTTTTGAGTAGAATATAGTAGAACACAAAGATTTATTTCAAGAACACACCGTGCTCAACACGGTCCAATAACAACTATCAACACACTGTAACTTTGGGCATGAGAGGTTCAGAGCAGCTTTAAGGAACATTGGGTTGGGTTTCAGAGGTTTGCAAAATAAAAGAGTTTCACCCTCACATGAAAGAGGTTCAGAGCAGAATAGAGTCAGAAAGAGATGCAGCACATGTTACATTGGGTGTTTGACAGAGTAGACCCACTACTGTAAAGACAAGTAGCCTCCTCTCTTTAAAGTTGGCAAACTTCTCCATAACTCTCTGGTTAAAGTCAATCATGTCTGTAACCAGCCTGTTTCCATTATTCTTGAGGGAATGTGTCTGTTTTTCAGAACTTCTTCGTTGTGTTTTCGATGCCAGTTCGGTCTCCTTCTGCTGCTCTGCAAACAGGGTTAGCTTCATGCTGTTAGCGAGTTAGCTTCATGCTGTTAGCTAGATAACTGCGGCAAGATTCGTGCTTCTTACACTTGTCTGAAGCTCTTTAGATCCCTCACCCCGTTGTAGTCCAGAGAGTTTCAGTCCCAGGACTTTGGAACAACAGACAGGGGAAACTAAACAGCGCATTACTCACTGAGCTCCAGCTAACAGCTCCCGTTAGCTACCTGCTCTGTAGCTCCGTGGAGCTCTCTGGCTGAGGGAACGATACCGGTCTCTGATTTGCCGAAATAGTCCAGTCACGTGAAATAAGAAACAATGTCATTGGCCAGGGCGCACATTTTTGTGCCCCAAGATTCACGTTTCATCCCCCAATGAGAAGCCGTCCTTGCCGAAACGACCGTGAAATGTTTGCTCGCTGCGGCGCACACACGTTGGGCCGGAGCCCCGAAAATAGGGAGGGGCTTCTCTCCGTGAGGATGAGTGGCGATATATTATTTATGTCACATTTAACTTAAGTGGTTGTTGACAGGCTGACGGTCTCCCACACACATTTAGCGCGTCAACACGGTATATTTACTATTTAAATGATTTGGTATATAATGTTTTTTGACAGGATATATTATATTTTTTTCTTCTTCTTTTTTTTTACATCTCAAAATTTTAAGAGGGGCTGTGCCCTAGCGCCCTCTATGGACGCACCGCCACTGGTCGCCACTGTTTATTTCCAAAGGGACGGTTCCTTTTTGAAATTGCAGTCTTAGTTTTCACAAGGGATGTCGCCCTACATGGCACGGGGCTGTCGCATTGCATTCCTATACCCAAGTGCTGTCTTCATTAACTCGCTATACACTGCAGTGCTGTAGCTGTCCAACGTTGTCAAACTGAGTGGCTGGGTTAGATGAGCTCACAGGGAGCGCAGCGCGGTGGGAAGTGTCCTGATGCATCTCACACGGACATGACATTTTCAATTCAATTCAATTCAGTTTATTTGTATAGCCCAATTTCACAAATTTCAAATTTGTCTCGGAGTGCTTTACAATCTGTACACATAGACATCCCTGCCCCAAAACCTCGCATCGGATCAGGAAAAACTCCCAAATAACCCTTCAGGGGGAAAAAAAGAGAAGAAACCTTCAGGAGAGCAACAGAGGAGGATCCCTCTCCAGGATGGACAGAACAATAGATGTCATGTGTACAGAAGGACAGATTTAGAGTTAAAATACATTCAATGAATATGACAGAGTGTATGAATAGTTCATAGCAGGGTTTTTCCTGGGTCAAAATGGGTCTTCGGTGCTCCCAAAAAAAAATGTTGCGCGCTATGCGCGCACCGTCTATTCGTGCACGTCGGGCTGTTGAGTGAGTGATCAGCAATTGGCCGCTCTGTCCATTCGCGCACCTCACAGTTGCGTATTGATCAGACAAGACACGCTTATCAACTCTGTAATTTTCGTCTCTCTCCCCCCCCCCCCGCAAACAATTCTCGGCTCGCGCGACAGAGCGATGCGCGCGCCGGCATCGAAGCTCTGCCGTGATGCGCGCACACCGGTGAGCACCCCCCCCCAACTCTTCTCGGCTCGCGAGCGCCAGAGCTCCGATACCGGCGCGCGCCTCGCTCAGCGGTGAATTATTTTATTTTTTCCATCGCGGACTTTTTTTTGCCTTAGG
This sequence comes from Pseudoliparis swirei, assembly GCF_029220125.1. Classification (NCBI taxonomy): domain Eukaryota; kingdom Metazoa; phylum Chordata; class Actinopteri; order Perciformes; family Liparidae; genus Pseudoliparis; species Pseudoliparis swirei. Next base: position 6,959,070 of record NC_079397.1, on the reverse strand, counting down.
CGCTCGGGATTTGTCATAGGCGCTCGGGAAAACGGCTTAGGCGCGCGCCCAAATTTTCTCTATGCAAGAAAAACCCTGCATAGTAGGCATATTCCACGATGGAGACCTCCACGATCCATCAGGCAGATGGCGGTGGGGAGGAGGAGTGGGCGGAGTCTCAACAGTGGGCGGAGTCTCAACAAGACAGTGGCGTGGTCGGTAGCAGGAATTCCACGACCCAAACCTCGATGATCCATCAGCAGATAGGATCTATGCCGTCTCATAGGGTCCGATGACCCCATGAGACGTGAAGTCAAAAGGACTCCGGGGAGAAAGCAGAGTTAGTAATGTGTGATGGAGAGATGAAAATTCATCCCTAAGGAGAGAAAATGCTGTCTACAGAAACCACATCACCAGATAATTGATCTCTGAGGTGCTCAGGGCCGATTAAAATTACTTCGGTTTTGTCTGAGTTTAACATCCATGCAGGTCATCCATGTTTTTATGTCTTTAAGACATGCTTGAATTTTATTTAGTTGGTTGGTTTCCTCGATAGATATAGTTGAGCATTATCTGCATAGCAATGAAAGTTTATGGAGTGTTTCCTGATAATATTGCCCAAAGGAAGCATGTATAAGGTAAATAAAATTGGTCCAAGCACAGAACCTTGTGGGACTCCGTGATTAACGTTGGTGGTTATCGAGGCGTCATCGTTTACAAATACAAATTGTGATCGATCTGATAAATAGGATTTAAACCAAATTAGTGCCTTGCCTGAAATGCCAATCGACTGCTCCAGTCTCTGTAATAGGATGTCATGGTCAATGGTGTCGAATGCAGCACTAAGGTCTAACAAGACCAGGACAGAGAGGAGTCCTTTATCTGCTGCCATTAAGAGGTCATTTGTAATTTTCACCAGTGCTGTCTCGGTGCTGTGGTGTTTTCTAAATCCTGATTGAAATTTCTCAAATAAACTATTATGATGTAGAAAGTCGCACAACTGATTTGCGACCACTTTCTCAAGGATCTTGGAGAGGAAGGGGAGGTTAGAGATCGGTCTGTAGTTAGCCAACACCTCTGGATCCAGAGTGGGCTTCTTCAGGAGAGGTTTAATAACAGCCACCTTGAAGGAGTGTGGTACGTGGCCTGTTAGCAGAGACACATTGATAATATCTAATAGAGAGCCGCCAATTAAAGGCAAAACGTCTTTAAGCAGCCTCGTCGGGATGGGGTCCAAGAGACAGGTTGACATATTAGAAGTAGAAACCGTTGACGATAATTGGTCACGGTTGATGGGAGAAAAGCCCTCCAAATATACACCAGGGCATACAGCGGTTTCCAAGGCCATTCCACTTGAGAACAGATTGGCACTGGTTATGGGCAAGAGATTATTAATCTTGTCCCTAATAGTTCAAATCTTTTCATTAAAGAAGTTCATAAAGTCATTACCACTGAGGTTTATAGGAATGCTCGGCTCCACAGAGCTGTGACTCTGTCAGCCTGGCTAAAGTGCTGAAGAGAAACCTGGGGTTGTTCTTAAATGCGCCCCTGCGATGGGTTATTGTAGTTTGCGATGTGCTGTTCTTGCTGTTGATTTATTGTTGACATTGTTTATTCTCATACCTCTCAATATGGAACTGGATGTCAGTCAGGTGTCGGAAAAGTCGACTTTTGTACCTATCGTTACGCAATTTTATTTCATTATTTTATTTTAATAAATATAGGAATTGATATATTTGTATGTGTTTTCCAATCTTCCAGTTTATTACTATTTTCCCGTTTTGAACATGGACAGAATGTGTTTTCTGTGATTTAAAAAAAGCTACCCAAAAAACACCCCAGTGATGAGCTTCACAAGACACCCAATGTGGAGTTTCTAATCCCTGTAGAAGTCATGTCCGTTAGTACTGACCTCAACCTGCTGGTCAATGGACTCCGCCATCGCCCTCACACCCCACTAGTTTTGACACTTTTTTTGTAATCTCTACTCTAAATGCAATCAAACCGCAAAAGCTGAAACATTCTTTTATTCACCATCGTTTAAAAGTGCCTTTTATGTATCTCTGTACTTATCGACTCGCGATCTCCTTCTACATTTTGATAAGCCGCTACATCGTCGACAGTGAATTACTCAAAATTGAACTTTAGACATATTAGCATCTCAATGTCTCTCTCACTCAAGCGCTCTTGTAGGCTCTCGAGAGACATTTGGTTAATTTAATCAGGCCTACTTCTTTTAGTTCTTGTAGTATCTCGTGATGCCAAATTTGTAGTATCTTCTCGTCGACCGTGGAAGATTGAAGAAATGATGATGAAGAAGGAAAGTTCGAGCGACTCAGCACTTGATAGGAATACAAAGTTTATTCTACAAGATACAGGTCAACAACAGACGCCTAGAACGACTGGAGACTTTCAGGAGCCAGATTGCGAAAGTCCAAAGATGTGACATTCTGCTACAAGTTATATAGGGAGAAGGAAGGGCCGTTTAAGGTCACAATCTATAGGCCGGCCACGTCAGTTGGGGCTAAAAGTGTTCTTCTGACCACCACCCTACATGGTCATCTTCTGCACCAAGGCCTTCACCCCAGTGGGCTTCTAGTCTCAGAGCTTCCCCCGACCTTCTGCATTGATACTTGACACCTTTTGGACTGAGAAATACACCACATTCTTTTCTTCCTTTTTTATCTGAGCTCCGAGATGTGTTGGTCATGTACAAGTTTCTGTTTAATGTGCCATCACTTGCATTTGAACAGAGGCATTCAGCCAAGTTATTAAAGCTCTTTACCACCAACAGGACTTTGGTGTCTGACTAATAAGTGCACATTGCGCCGCATAACCGCTCTCGGATGTTCTGATCGACATTGTCATCATCGTAACCTCCCTGTGTCTTCTTGTGTCAGCAGGACGGATAAATTACTGGACCCTGTAAAAATAATTATGACAGGGAATTGTTGTGCTGACTGAGCAGCCCTGTGCTTTTTCATCAGGGGTTTAGTGCATTTTATGCTTGCAACCCCCCCCCCCCCCACCCCTGAATTTAACTGGCTAAATTGATCAGATTATATGTGCAGCAATGACTTGGGAGTAGTTTCAGGGGGAGGTGTTCAATAATTAATGTACTTTAATAACAAGAAAAAGCAATATATGCTACATCCTGCTTCCAACTGGAGGTTTCACACATCTCGCTCATTAAAAGCTGTCCCAGTGACCCAGCGCAGGCTCCGGCTGCCTTTACATTTCACCACGATAGTGCTGCGTCATGCATTCGCGCTCTGTGAAGCCCTTCTCTACTCTCCCTTATTAGTGCCACCCTGTCAGTGGTTTAAGTCACTGACATTATATGCAGCTGCGACTCGTCCCCTCTCTTAGCATTTCCAATAGGACAAACACAGGATTTGCAGCAAAGTCCAGGATCGTTGCCAGCCGGTGCGTGCGTGTGTGTGTGTGTGTGTGTGTGTGTGGGCACATTCACCAGTTGTTTGGTAGGCTAATGTAATGAGTATTCTAAAGGACCGAAATAGCACATCCTTCCCCTCCCTCCCCTCTTTTCTTTTCCCTTTTCTCCAGTGTGCTACACGCCCACACATAGCTGTACACGTGCACAGAGACCCCCCCCCCTCCCACATGGAAATACACACTTTAATAAGTCAGCATCCTTTAGCTTGGCGGTAAAGGTTCACTGAAAGGGATTATGTACATTGAGTGGGATGCAGTCACAAATAGAGCAGAGAAAGGTTTATAAACATACAGTGTGGGAGATGAACAGGGGTGGTGGGAGCAGAGTGGATGAAGCACTTGACTCACCTCGTACCTCTAAAGGTTGCATAATGACGTCCCCTCTGCTCTCATGTCGCTTCCTTTTTCTCAACCAAGTTAAGACTGCACATCCCACTCACTGCAGGTGCTGAAAATGTGTTTGTGTCAACGGCAGAATGTTTGTTTGGATCCGTCGTCTCCCACTCAAGGGGCTATTTTGGACCGGAGTGGGTGGAGTTCAGGCGGTGCATCTCATGGCTGAAGCGTGGACCCTTTACTTCCAACGTCTTGTGGCGTGTTGCATGACGTCTCCAGTCCTTCTCCTCTGCCCTATTTTCTTTCCCTCTAAACTAGAGAATGTATTTATTCTTTTCCCTGACGTTACTTGTTTGAATTCTGTGACTGATTGTCGCGCTTACACACTCATGCCTAGAGAAGGCACATATAATTGATTTTTTATGAGCGTATATGAATCTGCCACTGAATCACCAGCTTGCCTCGAAGACGCATAATTTAGCTCCGCTTGTAATTTTGGTGCAGGGACAACAATAAGCTAGTGACTCACCCTTGCAGACAGGGAGGGAGGCAGGAGGCGAGATAATTATTTTTGATTGCACGAGCAGACTTCATTAGGCCAGACCCCGATTTTAAGATGTCCGTAAAAAGCCCAAAGACCTCAATGAATCCAGGTAGAACCGTCTTCTCAGTGATTTTAGTGGATTCTGTATTCGGGTTGAGTTTGGTCACACTGTATCAAAGAACTTGAAATGACACCACAATTTAGTTATTTCAAACATCAATCACACAATATCAAAAAGTGTTCACTGTTTCTTAAAATTAGAATACCACAGATTTAGATTTGGCTCAAAAGTTGCATAGCTCATAAAAACTCAAAGTGTAATCGGAGCTGATTTCTTCTTCTTTTTTTGTCGATTTAGGAGGCGCAGAAAGCCAAGCAGTTTTTGCCCTTCCTGCAGAGGGCCGGCCGGTCAGAAGCTGTGGTCGAATACGTCTTCAGCGGATCCCGCCTCAAGCTCTACATGCCCAAAGAAACCTGCCTCATCACATTCCTCCTTGCCGGTAGGTCGAGCTCTTTCTTTGCCTGGGGCGAAGGTCGCGTCCTTCAGTGTCCTCTAACCCTACTTACTATGTCTTTATATGGATTAGTTGCTGCCATGTAAAAACTGGTTTGGAATGTCATTTAGTAAAAATAAAATAAAAAAAGGTCTCTCTCTGTGGGGCAAATTGAGACTCCTGCCAACTCGCATCAGAGTTCAAGCGGCCCCCACACCTCTCAGCAGGCCACCCTGACAGGCCAAGGGGTACGTCGCCCCAACACGTCCAACGTCTTTCAAAACACCAGGGTTGGCGTGAAGCATGTGTCCCCTCTGACCTCACCTTCCCCTCTCTGGCGCTCTGCCCGACTCCTTTTTCTGCTGTCCTGTGGTGGTCATCTTCATTAGAAGCTGACCAGTGATGGGCAGGTACCTGTCAGCTGGGTTTGGGCTTGTCTGCTACCTGATGCCAGGTATAGAGCCAGATAATGAAACGAAATAGAGCAACAGCGGGTTGTTGATTAATCATTTAGTCAGTGGAAACATCCTCCCTGGGTTATTGGCTATTATGACATTTCTTCCTGTTTGCTCACGTTGTATCGATGAATCAAAGAAATAATAATACATTATTTTAGCATTTTCTCTGCATTTTTCAGTGTGAGAAAAACGACATTAGTTTAGAGCAAGATGTAGATGGTGTTATATACAGACTGTTTGATAGGAGGTCTAGTCATTTATTTCCGCTCCTCGGCCGCCTTGACAGTTTTGCGCTAGTAATAAAAACACTGAGACTGTATCTCTGGCAGCCAACAATGATTTGCACATCCTTTCAGATCAGGGGAATGGTGAGAATGCTTATCCCTACCACAACAAATGATGCTCTTTGTTATAGGCGTAATAAAAATCTGTTTCAATCCATCTCCATTTCAGTCATACATTTTCCAGCCATACGGTTCCTCTCCATTTACAGGACAAACCCTGTGTAATTCTGACAAACACGCCGTTTAATTGCGCGTAGCTTAATTGTTGATGCATTAATACATTTTGTAATTTGCTTCTGCTGATTGTCTATGCTATCCACTGATGGTTTTTGTAGCATTATTATTTTATTTTTGTCTACTGCCGTGACACGTTTTTCCGATGACATGACCGCTGCCAAAATGAAGTCTGCAACGTAGTTTAAATAAGAATAATAAATAGATTTACACTTACTTGTCGGCGTGGAGACATTCTTCTCTACATTTAGCAGTGTTTTTGCGACAAAAGGTTGTGCGCAAGGTGTTTACATAGGCAGTGTACTTATGGAATCAGTTTATTCAATGAAAGGTTATTAGAAAACCACAAGAAGCACATGAGAGCTGATGACCCCTGAGCTGAGATTTGATTAAGGTCGTCCCCAGAAGAAAAGATTAATATGATTATATTGAGACGACGTGTATTGTCTTGAATACACACAAAAGGCTGGATTATCCCTGATGGATGCAAATGATGTCCTCTCCTTTTGTGTCATTTTAACATCTATTCCAATTCATTTATTCCGTGTCACTTATTGTTGTTTTTCTTGTCGCTTTTATTCCCCTCCGTCATGTTTTCTCTTCTTCTTTCGGAGATAAGATACATTCTTCCGCCTGGTGGGTCATGGCCTCGGTGTTTCTGTGCATGCTTGTTGTCCTATGCATTGTTTTTCTTTATCTAATAACTGATGTGAAGCCATACATGAAATAAAGCCCATAGGCACAAACGGCCCCTCGTTGCCTCTAATCCCGGAGCGCTTCCTATCCTTCCACTTTCCTGTCAAGTTATCCTTCCATGTTTTTGTCACCCATCTGCACCGTGGGCTGTTTGAAATGACACACAGTTGATAAATTGGCTGCCACGTCCCTCTGGTGTTTATCTGGCTAGGAAACAGCGGACGCCCTTTTGACCTTCTCTCTTTAAACTATCACACATCCTAGTCGGATAATGAGTTGTGTTGAGAGCCGATCTCAGTTATGCGTTTCATATGCTCCGTGTTTGAAACATCAGTGGGCCTCATCGTATCTTACCCTATTCAGGGCCGTCATGTTGGGATCTAGTACACATGTACATATCGAAGTGAATACGAAAAAGTATTTGTTCCAATTAAAAGAATTCAAAATATATGAGAATCCAAATCGTTTCCACATTGTCGTAAGGTAAGACCCTAAATACTTTCACAAGATCAACATCACACTTGTTTCTAATTGCCACTTTAATGTTCTATTAAAGGCTGTAAGGTGAGTTTCTTTGAGTAAACAATAACTACATGCAGACAAATGGAGAAACATTCAAATGATTCTGCTGTCAAAACAAGCTTTGCATCTGTTTCATTATCCTGTTTACATACTGGATGCATCATGGCCAATTTTGTATTCTTTAACAATGCCGTGGGAGGCCATTGAAGACCAACTGTTTGCAGTAGAGCTGCAAATGAAATGATCCCAAGGCAGTAAGTGATGTGACGGCAAGTCAAATGTCAATACTACCAAACACACAGAACATTGATATTTGAGTATGAACTACCAGCTTGCTTATAGCCAGCGGTGTCTTTTCTCCCTTGTTTTAGCCATATCTGTCCTGATTTAATACTGAACCCCATTCATTGTTTCGATTTTTTTCTCAGTGAGCCACCTCACAGCCTCGGTATCTTCCTCGCACATAGTCTTCTTCCTTTTCCAGAGTTTTCCTTGATTGGTAAAGACTGTGCTTTCAGAAAAAATGTGTGCATGTGTGGGAGGGGGGATGAGGAAACAAAGGGTAGGGAGAGATGCCCGTGCTTCAAAGAGGGGTGGAGGTGTGCTTCAGAAGATTAAGGAAAGTTTCCTTTCCTCCCACGTCACCTTTCCTTTCCTCCCACATCACCTTTCCTTTCTACTCCTCCTGGCCCGCACGGTGTCACTTCTGTGTCCAAGTTTGATAAAGGGTAAAGGAGGTGTGCTGTTTCCTGAAGGGAAAGGAGGGCTTCTACGCAGGAAAGAGAGTATGGTGCAGGTGAGGGAGGAAGGAGAAACATGATGAAAGGAGGAGGAGGTGAAGTCAGAACTGTGGAGGCAGAGAGGACAGGGGAGGCTAAAGAGAACTGGGTTTGTTAAAGGGCTGAACACAATAAATGGATGTGGAGGACGTGGATATTAAGGCCTGTTGAAGCTGAGGGAGACCAAGCAGTGAAAAGGCCACGACGGTTTACTGTCTTTAATAGCTTGAGAGTTTCCAATGGAGGCCACGGCAGGTGAAGCGTACTTTAAAAGTTACTCAGAACGCTGTGTTGAGTAGCAGGCCATCACTCGGACACACCGATTTAAAGTGTCAGCAATAAGCGTTAGCCTTCATAGTGTATGGCTTTGTGCCAATGTCCGAGTTCTGATATCCGTGTGTGTGTGTGTGTGTGTGTGTGTTTAGCATAGTAGCAAGTCAGTCTAAAATCTGTGACCTCGACATAGAATTGACTGCAGTGTTGAGATGCACCAGAGACACATTTTCAGGTCCAGTAAGTAATAAAGTTTCCAGCAAGGAGGCAATAATAAGGTCTTAATACCACGTTGTCGTTTACACTTGCATAAAGATGGGCTCTGAGCTGCATCAGCCGACCACAAATGAATCATCCGCCACAGCGGAGCCTCACGTCTCACCTACAACTAATACTTAATCTTGATATATAACAAATAGTGTTTGCTACGCATGAGAAGTAATTAAATCTAAATTTCATTCTCGATGATTATGCCGAGTGAAGGTGACATTTGATTTGTGCTTCAGTGTATAACCAACATTTTTAGGAAGTAACATTTTGCAGCTCTTCTTCAAGCCTACTCCTCACCTGGGTTACATCATCCAGCCAGCTGTGAGAGAGACAGCCCATCATGCCACGCAGCGGGTTTAGATTTAAAGGACCACGCTGTGAAAAGATCCTGACATGCTCGACATTCCACATTCACGCTTTTTTATTTTTACAAATCAAATATTACGCGTGCAATGTTTAAGAACTGAGGTAATGAGGCCTTACATTAGAGAGCCGTGGTGGGATATATGAGAGAGAGAGAGAGAGAGAGCGAGAGAGATAGAGATGGAGGCACACCTCCCCGGTGTTTGTTTGTTTGTTTGCCTGCCGCAGGTCAACGGCTTGTCCAAAATCACGAATTAGGAAGTTAATAACATTTTATAAGATGGACACTAATGGCATTCCTGCTGAGCCGACTGTACTGCATGTGTCCATTTGCACCGGCAGACATGCCGAGGTGAGCGCGCGATCTGCCAGGTTATGAGCAAAAGGTCAGCGGCTAATCAATATTTACATTATTCTGATAGGATTTAGTGACATGACAGAACATAACACACACACACACAGCGCGACACATTTCTAGATGAAGCCCATTAGCTCGCCGTGGCTCGTAGCGGGACAGAGGTCGACTCGTACTGTTCTTGCTCTCTGCTGGGTCAACTGAACACGCATTCAGATCCCGGGGAATTTCATCCAATTAGTTTTGGTTTCTAAAGAACCGTAATGAGGACCTTTCCCCACTCAACAACCCAGCCTGTGTGTCTGAGGTATGCATCATGGTGCAGGTTAAAGCCTTGTGACTCCTTGGCTCGGTCTAAATGCTGCAGGGAGGTAACTACAGTGTGTCTGTGTGATAGATATTGAGTACAGTTAGAAGAGCCACTTTTAGGAGAGCATTCCCGTGTGGATTTAACCTCAGACCTATTTTATTGGACTGCGTATATAGGATCACTACATCTTTTTCTTTGTAGTGTTTTTTGGGATGTTTTCGCTTGGGCATTAACGATTGTTCCTCATGTGGGCCTGAACAAGCCCTTTGAATCATTCTGCTGCCAGACCCAACACTGCAATAGTGTATTAGGATCCCAAGTCGTCAGGATTCCTAAACTTTCCGCGCTCCATTCACATGGCTGGATGCACTGATTGTAAAACCCTTTGCATAAAAGCTTCAGCTAAATTAACGTGATGTAATGTCGTTTCCTCTATTGATTATGTAAGGAGAACAGTGTTCCAGCTCGGGCCAACCCACCTCCCTCTACAATTACTTCATACAGCAGTTTTTGCGAGCGTGTGCAGTATTTACCCGGCCTTCGTCTTTCCTCTCCTTTTCCCTTCCTTTATTCTGCGTTCCTTCTCTGTCCTCTTCTCCTTATTCTGGCACTGTTGTGGCCACAGTGTCCTTGTCCTGGTCCACTTCTATAAATACTTTCAGTTGATCTTGGCCACAGTCTCCTCCTCCTCAGCTCTTCAGGAAGCTTTTTTATGATTATATTGTATTACATTTTTTTAAATATATTTGGATACCTAATAGAGTACTTGCAATAGTTCAACCACACAGAGTACAGACTCATGTTTACAATTTACATCGTTTACACTTTCTGTACATATTATTTGTCGGTAAATTTCAAAAGCAATTATTTATTTGCATGTTTACCCTTTTATTTTCTTTGTGTATACATTTTTCTTGCTCCTTGTTATTTTAAAGTACACAAAATAATTGTATAACTTATTAGTATTTACCCTGCCTCCGTCTTTGCTCCCCTTTTCTCTTTTATTCTGCATTCCTTCTGGCTGGAGTGAAAGTTTTCAAATATTTTGGTGCAAAACTACAATTTGCACATTGTTTTTATTGCTCCCTGCTGTGAACTGAAGACATTATGTCTAATGAAAAGCTGAGTCAACAGTTCTTCCCTGGGTGCTGACGGTCCTTTGGCCTCATTTCGTTAATCCTGGGTCATTTTCTGTTCTCTGGCAGTGTGAATACGCTGATGTGTCCTGTTGTTCCCTTAAATGGGACAGAGGGGGCACAGGTTTCTGTCGGGAACAGAAAGCACCTATAGATCTTCCTTAGGTTTGCTGAATAATTAAATGGGGCCCTGCCAGGAAACCTGTCCCATCATTTTCCAATTTAGTAAAACAATAAGATCAATAATCACAATGTGGCTTGTATGACATGTCTTATGATATTTCCTTTGCTAGTATTCACAGAGGGAACCACAGCCACGGTTTGGAAAGACCTGGCACACAGTGTCCCAGGTTCACGTCCCTGTTGAGAACCATTGCATTCACCGATTATAAGATGCATGTAGCAAAGACTCATGGGTATTCCTTTTAAGGTGGGGAGAAGTCTCCCAAGGTCCGTGTACATTGCCGCCCCCCAATCAAAGAAAGGCATCAACTAATACTTTGTTCCGTGCACAGTGTCTATGGTTTTCCATCACTGTCACATTGGAGCCAGAGTGCAGCAGTGGAAACTCTTCAAATGAATTTAAATGAATTCCTCATCGGTCGAAGGAAAGCCAAATGGGGAACACGGGGACAGCGTGCCAAACTTGCATGGGAAATAATTCCTTTTCAAAGCCAGTCAGTTGTCTTTCTCACACTTTTTCAGCACGCGAGCTACTTATAAAATGACCAAGTCAAAATGATCTACCTACGGGGGGAGAGCCGAGAAGTGTTAGTTGAATAAAAGAACAAAGACGTGCTATAGAGGGGGGCGGGCCAATTTTTTTCTCCCATACTACGCCACGATCGACTGGTAGGTCGCCGCGACCGACGTATTGAGCACCCCTGCTCTACACACCCTGCTTTAACGTATAGTATATTAATTACGAAGGTATTCGAGAAGCAAGCAGCGAGACTCTCTTGAAGCTCGTTATGCTCCTGCGGTACCAGCTCTACTCGCACAATTTATAGTGTGTGTGAAGACTGTGGACCAAACTTAAACTTTCTGTAAGGGAAAGATCAACACGGGGCCCTCTCCCCGCCGTACTCCCATTCATCTTCAAACGCAGAACTTCCCTCTCATGCGCATACCTTTCTTGCATCGGCCTCCTTTTATCACAGTATATTCTTTTACACAGGGCCAACGTGAAATGGGAGTCTCGCGGCGCCGCTTTATTCCTACTCCTTCCTCCTCCTCCCCCACCACCTCTGCCCTGAAGCTTATCCATTCCTACCTGAACTCTGGCACAACGCTGACGTTGAAGGGTCTCAAAGACAAATAGAAAAGTTCAGTTGAAACTGCCTCCACTCAGGATTGACCCCTCGCTGACCAATTCTCCATGGAGTGCTCACGATGCCACCAGACGTACCTTTTGTCAAATGGTGCGACTCCGTTGTTCAGGTCGTATTTCAAAATGTTCTTCTTATTTGACACACAGATCCAGATCTGTCTCCTGGTCTTTTCAGGGCCCATCAAGCCACAGCATGTTCACCTCTGGACGCCACGCTGTCCTTGTGATTAGCTGCTGCGCTGACCTTTTAGCTCTAACACAATTGTGTTGTCTTTGGCCAGGTATCGAGTGTCCACGCAGTTCCAGGAATATGCCCGGAGGCGTGCAGGTGGCCGAGCCCTTCAGTGACGAGGCCATGCTGTTCACCAAAGAGCTGGTGCTGCAACGAGAGGTAAGCGGTGCGGCGGGACGTCCTTCAGCTCCCAGTGTCCGTTCCCACGCCGCCGTCTCTTGGGGTTCTGCTGTCTCGGAAACCACATTGCTGCTTTTTTTATTTTCACACTGCCACTCCAAGTGTTGTTCAGCTGCGTGAGAAGAATAATGTCTATTCTACTTTGAAAGAACAGTCACTGACAACCCCAGAAGCTTCTGTGGCTTGAAAAGTGTTTGCCATCAGGCAGAGAAACAAACAACACAATTCCTGTTTTTACCTTCGCCAGTCGGACATTTGGTTCGGCGCCTGCGATCAGCTGCCGGCGGTCCACGGATTGGTCCACCGACTTTAATACACCGATTTAAATGGTTCACTTCCAAATGGTCTTTTAGTGTACCTTCAGTGCTGTGAAATCTCACCAAAAATGTCCACAGTCGAGTAGACCAGAAGACTCACAGACACACACATTCCTGCCCCTCTTACTCCCCGTTTATGGGAAGCTCACCTGATAGTGAATCAGTGCTCCTGGGCTTTAAAAGACTCCTGTGTGTGTGCCTGTTCATTCACATGCTAATAGGTTTTTAGAAGAAGAAATGAACGGACCAAAACCATAATGGAACTAGCTTTAATCCTGCCACCACTTATCCAGAACACACACTCCCTCTCTTTTGCCCGCTTTAACTCCCACTTTCCATTCCTATCGCCGTTTTAAAGGGCTATTTTTTGCATAGGGTGGCTGACGCTACTGTCCTCCCTTCTTTTATTGCCATGGAAATGTCGCCTTGGCCAGTTGGAGGTGGACCAGTGTTGGCGTGTCTGGCTTTGTGTGAGTGGCGAGCAGCGAGTGTAGGTTGGATCAAGTAAAATCATTAATGCAGGCAACATGGGACTTTTTGGATTGACAGGAGGTTCAACACCCCCCCCCCCCCCCCTTCAAGTGTCATTGCAGTATATATAATATAATACATTATATATATATATATATATATATATATATATATAACCGCACATTTATAATTAATCGAGTTTGAAACCTGTACACGTGCTTGGCCACACTCCTAGGTCTTTTCGATGCGCACACACATGAAATTAAGTTATCATGCCCTCTTCCATCCATACACTCTGACACACACACACACACACACACTCTCTCTCTCTCTCTTTCTCACACATTCTCTCCCTTGCCAGTCATCGGTGGTGTCAGCAAGTTTTTTTTTCTCGCAGATAGGAGGCAGCTATGCAGGCTCTGGCAGGCCGGAGCCATGTAATGAGTCCTGAGCCCAGTGCGGGGGCTGCTGCTTGGCTGGCTGCACTGACCTGCTGTTATGAGCTAATACGAACACAAACTCTCACTCTCAAACGGACACATTCAAGAAGCAAGGAAACCACACAGTTAGGCTTTCACACATGAGAGCTGTCGCTTTTCCAAAAAATGAAAGGCAAAATCGTTATCGTCAAAATGTAACCGGTTGGAAAATCAGCATGGCGATTTCACAAAAAAAACAGGAAAAAAAGTGACCGCTTTAAAACACACATCGAGCTGTTGGTGGATGAGTGTAATGCTCCTCAATGGCCGACGCTGGAACAGGAGATCGTTACATGACGGAAAGCCGGAGTGAAAAGGTTAGGGCAAGTGCAGGAGCTCTGACGAGAGACGAGTAAGTAGCAGCGGAATAATCGGCGCGGTGTAGGACGGAGAGGAAGAAGGGCTCCGTTCCCTCGATTACCCCCCCCCCCCATCTCGCTCTCTTTTCCCGTGCAGCGCGGCGACTGAAACAGGTTATGAAGGTGTGTCACACGTGAGGATGAATATGGATCATTTGATTTCATTAGCATAGGATTCTGCCGTTGCTTCACCTCTGAATAGCATCTGATTGCGGGAGCCTTTTTAAGACGTTCCGGGGACGGCTTCACGTGAATAACATTTGATTTGTTTTTGTTTTTGAACGCCGTATTTATTTGCATTCATCAAATATTTTGCCTGCTTAACGCCGCTCGACAGCCATTTTGAGTTCTGTGGGGTCTTTGTGGATTCGATGACACGTTGACTCAATGGTCCTCGCTTCACACTTCTGTATTTCCCCGACTCCTCCATTAGCTGCTCTCTCGCGCTCGTCTCCTTTTGAACGTCAGCCGGCATGGCCTCGTCTTTTCTTCTTCTTCTCTTTTCTCGCCATTGCTCCGCTTTCTCTCGGGACTTTCACTAACAGCCATTTCGCTGCATTCTGTTTTTCCCCAAACATTCGTGTCTCATTCTTTGTGTCCAGTTTTGAATCTCTGACGGACATTTGCTCTTAGCTCCCTCCTTCCCCCCCCGCCTGCTATTTGGCCCCACCCCCCCTCCTTCCCTTATTTCTCTCTCTAAACTGCCACAGAGCCACGTCTTAATTTCTCCTAATGCAGGAACACATAATGAATGTGGCATCCAGTGAAGGGAGAGAGACCCTTCTCCGCCATTTACCCCACCACCACCCCCACCGCCCCTCATTCCTTCTATGTCTCTCTGGTGATTCGCTGCCGCTTTCAGACTCCCTCTTTTGTAAGAAAATCACTTTTGTGTTTATCTGCTCTGTCTTCTTTCATCCCTCCCTCCCCTTCCTTCTTCCTCTCTTTCCCTGTCTGTCTGCCACTCTCTCTTCCTGTGCACGCTGCGTGGTGTTAATCTCTGACAGACAGTGCTCCCCGTTCCCAGTGTGGAACCGGAGCAGCGGCACAGAAATCTGCGGGGTAAAAATAAATAAATAGAAAGACATTTCTCTTTCTATTTTGACGTCTTCCATTTAATTTCTCTCTCTTCCCATTGACAAAAACACCCATTCAGAGACTCGGCAACAGCGGCTCTCTGTTGATATCTCTCTTTGCTTTTGGGTGGCAACTTCAAACGCTCAGCCCAACCAGGAGGGAGGAGGACGGGAGAATTTTACCGCATCGACTCTTTTATCTCGGATGAGTCAGCTGGAGAGACGACATAATTAATGGTGTCGTGATAGTTAATAAAATAAACACGTCAGTGGAACAATATTTAAACGGTTCCCAGCTCCTCATTAAAACAGTGTATGTTTAATAAGTCTCTCTCCGAACTAAAAAATGTGATGCTGGCTTCAAATTAAGAATATCACACTTCAAAGATGCTATTTAAGAGCGGTGCTTAAAAAATAGTTGATCCTTGAAAAAATCAAAATGTTATATTAGATTTTAGCTTCTGTCGGTATTTGCATGATTTCACATTTTTTGCTATTACAGTAACCAGTTGCTTCTTTCTGTGTTGGTAATATTACATATTGGAGGGTATGTGATGGATTTATCAACTCAGAATCTTAAACTCAAAAAACATTTACAGAACAGACCGTTGACTGGAATCGTGTGTGTGTGTGTGTGTGTGTGTGTGTTTGTCCGTGTTTGTTTGGATGTATATTCCACCTGGCTGGAGAGGAAGCGCGGATAAGAAAAGAGGGAGCATTAGAGAAGGAGTGTTTGACCAGGTACAAGAGGAGAAGAGAAGTGGACAGTAATAAGCAATGTACTGATCCACCCACGTAAAGCGTCAGGCCTGTTGACCTCATTCAGTCTGGGTGGTCCCTCATCTACTGCAGTGTGTAATATATATATATATGTATATATTAGGGCTGTCAGCGTTAACGCGTTAATCTATGCGATTAATTTGGCCGCGATTAACGCACAAAAATATTTTAACGCAATTAACGCAACTTTGTTTACTTCCGGTGTCGTTGAAGTTGTTGCACTCCTCTGAGTGTCAAGCCGCGGCAGTCCGCCTCCTTCCTCCCGTCTGCTCCTCCATATTCACAGAGAAACAGAGGGCGACGTGTCGGTGACGCGGGGCGGAAGGTGCAGGTGACCTTTTTTTTTTTTTGCTCCCCCCGATGTGCGCGCAGACACGCCGGCATGGAGCTCTGCGGCGGAGAGCCGAGAAGAGTGAACGACACGTCGAGACAGAATGACATGCTGCTGTAGAAACGACCAACAACAGACGTTTAGTTTAATAAAAGAACAAAGACGTCTTTAAGGAAAGAACCGTACATTACTTCTGCTGTAATCTGGCGCTTCGAGAACATTTCAGGGGGGCGGGGCCTCACCCTGATAGAATGGTGGGGGAAACACTGGGATGTGTCACATGCAAAAGACTTTAAAAGGTGAATTTACATTGTTTTGTAAAATCGAGAAAATGCCCCCAGACTCCAGAGGGTTAACTTGACATATTTGTCAGTTTACCAAGGCCACTGGTTCTGCTGTTGTTCAATGTTAAAGATGACAGGACCAATGGGGTCTCTAATACACCTTTTCTTACTAATCTGGATGTTTCACTGAAGAAACAATTTATCATCCACGATATTAAATACCTCGCTGGTACTTTATAGGTAGGAGCCTCTTTGAAAACACAGCTCTGTGTGAAGTTTTGTCTTTAAAAAAGAATACAATTAAACAAGTGTCTAAAATACACGCTGTCTGAAGTGATTACTCGTTCATTTAGAAGATTTAGTCTTTAGAAGAAAAAAAAACTTTTAATCGCGATTAATGAATTTCAAAATGTGCGATTAATTTGTTTTAATGGATTGACAGCCCTAATATATATATATATATATATATTCCCTCCTTGGCATATAAAGAAAAACATGCAAGTCCAGTATATGAAGTATGTTTTTTTACATCTTCAAATTTGAAATCCAAATTCCATGAAGTTACAAACAGTGTTTTGTTTACATCCGAGCCATAAAAGATACGACTTGTTTTTAAGAAACTAAGCTGCACATCCCTTGTGATGGATTGAACTACATTTAAATGCACGTGAGGAAGAAATTGACTGATGCGTTGTAGCAGCCGTTGTCACTCATTATCGTTCCGAGTCCTCCCGTCTCTAAAAACTTGTCAACAGTCTATTTAGGAGGAAATGATATTTTCAATCGACTCATGAGCCGCCGTGGTGGAGTTCTACTCTTTCAGAGTTTGACAGTCATCCTCTGGAACAACAATTGAGAAACACTTCATTTCCCTGCAGTTGAAAACGAAATTACATGGTAATGATTACAAATGTTAATTGCAGTAATCGGACAAGGAAAAGAAGAACAACAATTTAATTAGCTTTGGAACATAATTGCCGTCGCCCTAACGTGCACACACACACACACACGCTGACGGGCACCTACCTCTCTGTCTCCGTGCCCAGTGTCAGTTTTTCGGTGTCACGTGGCTCGCCCGGCGCTCTCTCCCGTCCCCAAACCGCCGGCCTGGACGGGCCTGAAGCGGGTCGTGTGAACACAGTGTGCCGCCGGGCTGCCGTACGTGGGCCGCACAGGCTGCTGCCTTCAGACCTGCTGAGGCTGTGTTGAAGAGCGCTGATGAGTCACTGTGATAATGCCTGCCTCTACAGATCTTGGAGCTCTCTGCTTTATTAACTGTTCTTGGTGAACCGTTTTAATTCAATGTTAATCCATCCAACACCTTTTGTAATATCAGAAGGATTTTACGTTCTGTTCTCTCTGTGTTGATTATTAAAGTACCACTGACACGTATAAATAGGAACAGGACACAAATACTCAAGTATTCATTCATCGCCTGATTTTATTTTTTGTTTTATTGTTTAAAAAAAAGAATAAATATATTAATTACTACCGAAGCTCCAAAGCCCTTAAAGATGTTATTGGGGTACGCCTTATGAATACGCACCACGTAGCACTAATTGAATACTTGAAGTGTTATCTTGTTGTCGATTTCTTCCATCTGCCTTTGGTCAATTAATTTAGCATTACTCACACACACACACACACACACACACACACACACACACACAGAATGCATCCTTCATGCGGTTGAGCCTCTTTCATACGTCTTATTTTGCCTCTCAGGGCCGCAGGAGAGCATCGGATTTGTCCGCCGTGTCCGTTCTCGCACATTGATTTCCGATCACACTTGAATTATTTTGGCATGAGGCCGATTATACAAGGGCTGCTTTGGCCATGCCTCGCATTCTGTCGTTAATATTGGCCTGTGTTGTCGCCATCCACATGCGTCTTCTTGGCTTTTGCATCTATTCTTGAGTTGTTTTCCGTTCTCATATGTTTGTGTAACCGCGCAAGATGTGTGTGTATTAGTGTAAGAGAGAGAGAGAGAGAGAGGGGCAAGAATATGAGTACACATAATGAATAATGCATGGTGTGGTTTCCTGGTCAGCGAGACCGACAGACGGTGGGGACGGTGAACAGCCCCTCGGGTCTTTTTTTTCTTCCTGCACCACATACTGTAGTTAAACCACGAGTGCAGAAGACGGCTGCTTCAGAGCCAGAGATGGGATCTGACCCCATCCATTCATAACTGCAACACTTTCCATCATATAAAAGCGAATTCCTCTCGTAGCATTACACAACAGTCCCACACACTGTTGCGTTTCCTTTATTTGAGTGGTATGACCCGGATGAGGCTTTTTAGCGGTTTCCACATTGCGGCAGAGTGAATCGTCATCGATGGATAAGTGTCACGGTGGGATTCGGGTGGACCCAAATGCACGACTTAGGAGACAATAATGCAAATAAAGATCCTTTACTGAGACCGTCGTCAGGAAGGGAACAGACAGACAGAATAATCAAACACACTGTGGAACGCTCGAGGACTTGGTCGGAAAACACAAGACAATCTGGCAGAGGACAAGTGAGGGAACCTAAGTAGACAGGGACTAATTAGGGAATGGGCAACAGGTGAGATGGGCATGAAGACCAGGTGAAGGTAATGAGGGACTAACGAGGGAGTGATCAGAGGCAGGTGAAGGGAGTTGGACTGACGAGATGGGAAGCAGTGAGACGGGATGAAAACAACTAATACAAAAAGGAAGGTGTGGAGCTAAACTGTTACAGATAAGTACGTTTGAAGTTGTAAATGTTGTTGCTTTCCATACTTGTGTTGATACAAACCTGGGAGACCCACTTTTTTGACGTGTGATCCGTTCATCCATCGCTGGTATCGAGGCTTATCTCATCTTATCTTGGTCACGAGTCCCAACGTCTCGCTTGGTGAATTGGAGTATTGGCAGCAACATTTCTTGGAGGTCGGGTTGCATTTTAAAATTGAGATACAATTTGCAATTTTAAGTCTGACCCTGAAACGCACCCCGTGAGCCTAATGCCGTTAAAATTAGTTTATGTGATTGAGTTCTGGCCGTGAATTCTGATGCTCACAAAATGCCCGTGTACACTGCCAGCGGCTAATTGGTGTCACGGAGAAAGTTCAGCTCCTGCGTCAGTTTGCAAACACAGCCTGTTTGTTTGTTTATGTGTGTGTGCGTGTATGTGTATCAGTGTCACAGTTGGGTGGCGGCGGCGGCTTCGTTCCTTGAAAATCGTGAATTAAAGCCTGAAGGTGAACAGAGCGTGCACACGCACATACATACACACACACTCATAGACATTCACACACACACACATTCACATCGACGGAGAGATAGATGGGCCTGAATAGAGATGGAGAGATGAGAGGAAGGGAGGAACCTGCTCACCGCTTTATCGCCCCAACTCGTTTACGAGGGCGACCTTGTGCTTTACCGCGTGCATGCTTGTGTGTGTGTGCCTGTGCTTGTGTGTGTCTGTGTGAGATGGACTTGCGACTTCACCGTTCACCCTGATAAGCATACCCTGGAAACGGGGCAAAGACACAGGCACACACTGTGCTCAGGGACCAATCCCCTTAGCCTTTTCCTCCACATGAAGGACACTGCAGCACTCTTCCACATCAATGAGGGCAATAGTATAATGCCCTCGTACACTTGCACTGTCTCGCACTCTCACTCACTGTATTCCTCTCATCTTTAATGCAATTTCTTCCTGCCTTTTTTCCCTTTTGTTTTCCTTTTCTTTTTTTCCCCCCATGTTGGTCTACATTTCTGCTGCTGTGCTATTCCCTTTTGAGGACAAGGCTTTTCTGCTCTCTGTGTGTGTGTGTGTGTGTTGCATTCCAAGACGAACACATTTCTGAAATTATTCTTAAAACCGGAGGCCAGACGACTGAATGTTTCATAATTAAGGCAGAGGTAGAAAAGACTTCTATTGTTGCTGCTGTCTTTGTTTTGAGGGAAATAGCCATAATACATATTGAATTTTGGTCCATCTGAGAATACTGCAGGCGGACAGCCAGATAGCCAGCGGCTGTTTTAATAGACATGTCATTACCTGTCAATATTTAGCTTCGGTACTTCCTTCTTTTTTTGGCTTTTATTTATTTTTGCTTTCAACTGTCTATTTTTCTAACAACAAACAACACTTCACCTGGTCAGTCAGCACGGTCCAGTCTGGAATTGCCAGAAATAACAAATTGAGGAAAAGGGTCACGAAAAAGAAAGTTGAGACAAATGAACACGTTGAATTGACAGTTGAGACATCGACTGTGTTATTGAATGCAGCCGCTCTAGTTGGGCTCACTCGATAGATCAATAGTCCCCCGACTGTTGGACCCATTTAAGTCCCGTTCTGGCTGTTTGTATTGCAAACAAGGAGGTCATATAATTGTCCCTGGTATTTAACTAATGTTCTACTTTATGTCTAATTAATTTATCTTGGACAATTAAATGTTGACTGTGTGGTGAGATTCTGGTTATTTCAGGGACATTTGAAATATGAAACTTGTTTTACTTTTGGACATAATAAAGTGATCGGAGTGACGGCTCTAAAGATGAGTCTTTGAATCGAGTTCTTCTTCTTCTCCCCGCGTTGTTGAGTTGATCCTCTTCGGTCAGCTGATTCTCCGTCTCTTGTTCTGCTTCATTTGTAAGGATTCTCTCTTCATTCACTGTTGTGGTCTCACCATTCCTTTCACTTGATCTGCATTTCATTTTCTCCCCACATTTATTTTAGTATTCGCACGCACGCAAACAAACACACTTCAAATATTGTTTTTGTTTTGTTTCCATTGTCTTCCAAACCCTCTGGCTGGCACCATTTCAGTGATTTTGTGCTCACCTTCTTTTTTGTGTTGTCCCCCTCCTTCCTGGCCCACAAGGAAAATACACACACACAATCCCCCTGCTGCGTCGCCTTCTGAGCTTCTGTTTATCTAAACACAAGTACCGCTTGACACTGTTAGCAAAATGCTGTGTGATTGGCTTCAAAGGCAAAATTAGGAGTCTGTTCAAATAAATAGAAACAAAGTAAATACATTCCTTTCTTAACGGAACACATTATAAAGCTTTCGTGGAAAAAAACCTGCTTAAATGAAACGATGGTTATTGACATGCAGAGCTAGATCAACAGCAGGATTTCCGTTGCAGTCTGACCCACACAGTGCTCGGTACTAGAAATGGTACGCGGCCCATGTCTTTCACTACGGGTTGTTTGGGAATGGCTCTCGGCCTCTAAGCTTTATCGATGCTCGGATTGATCCTATTCCGTTGATTGTGACATAACAGCGCAACATATTGACAGCGTTTACGCGTTGACAAGAACACATCCATCCATCTTTGTTACTCCACCAAGTTTACAGCAAACACATAGATGTCCATGTTGGCTGTAACAAAGCGCTTGTTGCAGGCCGGCGGCAACTGTATCTCTACTAGTAGCTTCTTTTACACCATGATGACTATATATATATATATATATATATTAATTATATGCAGAGGAATTATGTTCTCAGTCATCACTAACATACATGGGAGAGGGTGTGTGTAGGCAAGCGCAGAGCAGATACTAGGCTTTCAGTCTTTAATAGTTCCCTTGACAACACAGCGGTTGCTACACATCGACATAGAGTCCTCTGTAGGGTTTGAAAGACACACACACACACACACACACTGAAGTCAGCTGTCATGATAAAAAAAGAAAAGAAGAGCTGGTCACTCGACAAGCCTCCCGGTCTCTACTCTTTTCCTAATGTCCCCGTATCTTTCGATGTGTTTCATGTCAGTCTCCCTTATTTAGTTGTCAGTGTCTGGCCCCCTGCTGCGTAGGGGGCACAACTACCGAGACCTCCCCATCTCCTCTTGTCTTGTCGTTGACCCCCCCCCCCCCCCCTTCTGCTTTCACAAGACGCTCCTTTTATCCATGCGTGTGCACCTGGTGTGAGCGGGACTGTATCCTCCAAGATGTCAATGAATAAGCGCCAAATAAAGGCCACGGAGTGGAGAGATTTGAAGCGGTAATCCGCCGGCAGTTTACCCCAGCACAACGCCCTCACGCCCGCACCCGTATTCCCTTCTCAGCATCTCCTTCCAGCTTCCTTTTTCTGTCGTTCCATTTCTTTACATCCCCCACCAACAAGAGGAGAGGCTATCTCAGCGGCTGTGTCAGCGATCAGCATCTCTCTCTCTCCCCCCCCCACCCCCTCCCTCTTTTTCCAGAGGAGAGTCGGGGGGCCTAAAGGGAAGAACGAGCCTGGCAAAATCTTTTTTTTTTAAACCAACGGGGATTCAGCTCTCAGCTTTGAATACAGACAGATAAAGCTAATGGCAGAAGTGGGCGACAGGCAGAGGCCTGTGTGTGTGTGTGTGTGTGTGTATATATATGTGTGCGAGCATGGCTTCAAATGAGGCCAGCTATAGAAATGTAGTTTCTTTAAACCCCTCTGCTGGCTGAATCTCTCTGAATGTGCAGGGGTGTATGCAGGGGAAGTTCCAAGAAAGGCTGGCCGGGGCACTGCAGTTAAATAAATACAAATAAAATGCTTTTGGTGCCAGCGGTAATTTGAGGTTGCTGGTGTGTAAGTGTGTCCAGGAGGCTCGTGGTGATCAATACTTCCGAGGCCCACAATGCAGTCCATTTTCTCCGGGGCCATGTGTGCCTCTACTGAACAGTACGACGCGAACACCTCGCCATTCTACCCCGGCCAGAACTTGATACTTACTCGCCCCTCTCTTCCTTACAGTCGCAGACGCTGTAGTTTCCAGGAGCAGCGTTGTTGGACGCCATGGCCTCCGACACACCCACAGACACACACACACTCTTTCTGTTGCAGCGCCACATTGTTATGTCTGCCACCCCAAAGCAACTCGCTCTCCACGTTTGGCTCAGAATTGACACCCAATCACACATGTACATCTACGCACACACGCACACACACACACACACACACAGGCACACACACAGAGTTATTATCTCCTGGAACAATACTAATAGATGCATGCACTGCTGTGAGCAAACAGTTTGTGCCTCTGCTGCCAACAGAGTGGGAGGGCGAATGCGTGCCAAGTCTCCTCTACCCCGAGCCTCCTCTATTCCTCTCCTCTCTTCTTCCTCTCATTAAACTCGAGCCACCTTTCCTCATCCCCCCCCCTCTTCTTGTCTTTTTCCTCCCGTCTTTGATCGTTTCCCTCTCCCGCCTCCTCTTCAGACTCATTCCATGAGCTGCAGACTTTCCTCGTGTGAAACTCCCAGTGGAGCAGTGACTCTGTCGGGTTTCTGCTTCTCTGTTGCATGATGCGACTTACTTGTGTTCTCTTCCTCTCACTCGTGGCTCTAATCCCCCATGTTTACACTCGGCCAGTATCTCCGGCTCGCGACTTGGTTTGAAGTTTGATTTTGCCGCAACAACAAAACTGTAATTGACGGACAAACACGAGGCGGCCTGCGCATGCCGGTCTTTGATGTGTCTTGTCTCGCACTCCGGCTAATTAAACACGACCAGAGTGTCGAGGGGAGAAGAGCAGTATAACTCCATGTCTAATTATTGGCTCCCCCGTCAGGCAGGTACTCTTCTATCAGCCGGGCCGGCGAGGTTGCGCTCGGCTCGGGGCCGCACGGTAGCTCTCATTCAATTTCTGGGTTCTGAAATGCCAAACACTGCCCTTAAACCATTATTGCTCGTAGAATAATGGAGCTTTTTAAAACATGAGAATAAAGTATTTAAAATACATCATCCCCAATGCCCAACCCACTTCGCATATGTAGCTTTCGAAATGCGGATCTCTCCTGTTCGGTTCGCCTTTTCAATTTCCTTCCTTCGACCGCCATAAGTCTGTCCCTGTATGTCTACATATGCACAGTTTAAAGGATCTTACGTATTTGCATTTGTTGTTTCATTCTCCGTCTTCAATGACTAATATTTAAGTTCATCCCAGTGCAGCTCTCGAGGATCTCATAACGTTACAGTAACAAAGTGTTGTCTAGTTGTCTGACATGACAAGCAGCTACTGGATTAAAATTCCGTAGCTGACATTTCCTTTCCAGGACGGCATATGCTGAGATCATTTTCTTCATGCGGATGTGGCGTCGTTAGACTGGCACAGGTTCACCTGCAGCGACTCCTACACGAGCTTTTTCCCGGAGACCGCATGCAGTCACACGTCTGTAACGCCAAGTGTTTTTCCTTTGAGCTGAATCCCGTCTGAAGACATGACCAAAAACCCATTTAGACATGAGACGGTCCCTGCATGTGTAAATGAACATGATGTTGAAACAAATGCGTCTCCGACGACGGCACACAAACACACTCACGGACCACTCCACAGCGCTCACTCTCCTCCTCCTCCTTACGCTGAAGTCCGTCTGAAGTGGATTTGAAGCCGCAATTAAAGGCAAAAAGGAACGAGCTAAATGTTTACAGTCTTGAGCCGTTTCACTGCTTCCGAAGATCTGCCAGCAGGCCCGCATCCTCTTCTGTTGAGTCAGAGCGGTATTTTACGAAGCACTTTCGGGTGCGTCATTCATTGAAACACGACTGGGACCAGCACCTGGACCCCGCCGCCTCATGAAAACAGCTTCACCCTCCCTTTCTGTTCGCAAGTGTATCTTCTTCCACTCGGATCAAGTAGCCTGAACACTTTCCTGATGCCCTTTGCCAAATAATACTCACGTTGGAGGTTTAAAAAAAAAAAAAAAAAAGACCACTACCCACAACGCTGTGAGCCTTTACTTGTCCGATGCTAACAGAGATTAGCGATTTGATTTTGCTTGATCTTTAAAGATCGTCGCCGGCTCACCTGCACGCGCTCGCCTGGACGCACGCGCGCGGCAGTTTGCTGCAGCGGCGGAATAATTCTGCCACCGCGTGTAAACCGCTTCAGCCCCGTGGACGCTCTCCGCGGCTCGTCAGCGCTTTTATCTCGACGCTGCTCTCATGTGCCATTCTGTGCTCTGCACTGCACGTTTTCTCGGCCAGTCTAGATAGATAGATAGATAGATACTTTATTAATCCCCAAGGGGAAATTTGTCGTCACAGTAGCAGCACCAATAAACTAAACACATGAGAATAAAATATAAAAAACAGGGATGAAAGATATAGATGTATACAAGTAAAATATAAAATACAAAATGAAGTATATATATGTATATAAAATGAAACATATATGTATATATATATACACACACACAAACAAATATAATACAATGACTGCAAAGTATACAAAGTAAAATATAAAATACAAAATAAAATATATATGTATATATATATATATACACAACATATATGCATACACAAATACAATACAATACTAATGACTGCAGTGTAAAATTTAATTAAATATAAAAATATTAAATATAGACAGTGTGCAAAATGCAAAGTATGTGTAGTGTAAATGAAATGTGTGTGTATGTGTGTAGTGTAAATGAAAATGAAATGTGTGTGTACATTTCATTCTGTTCATTTCAGTCTGACATTAGCTCGGCGCTTGTCGTCTCGGAGTCCGCATCAGTGTAAATTCATGAGCCTGCAGCGACTGCAGAGCGACTCCTGAGCCCCCCTTAATGTGTCAGATAGGGGCTTCTTATCTTCGGCAATCACCTTTTCAATTCTCCTCTTGCTTGTTCCCCATCCTCCCCCCTTTTCTTCTCTTTTTTCCCCCACTCCTTTTCTCTTCTGCCCACTTCTCTCGACGCGTCCTTTTTTCAATCTAGCCCCGCCATCCATCCTAAATCAGGGTGTCATAGATAATGTGGCACCCTTGCTATCCACCACAGTTAATTCTCTTCCGCTTGTCTCTCTTTCTCACTGCCTCCTTACTCGAATGTTTTGAGCAATGAGGGAGGCCATTTTGTCACCCCAATTCCACCCCTCCACAGTCACCAACATTGTCTCCACCCAGACCCGTTCTTGCCCTAGAAAAGATGAAATCCCAGAACGCACACTGTAACCCCGACACTACTTTCTTTTCTCCATGTTACATCAGTCTCCTTGTTTGTAAGAAGTCATCCTTTATCCTCGCTTCCCTCAGACTGTACATGCAGCGAGAACGCACACATGTTCTAATCATCCCACTGTTCCATGTGCCTTTTCTCATCCATCGCTTTCTGTAGAGGAGCAGATGCGCTGTGTGTTGTGGTTGTTGATGGTCAGCACAGTTTGCTCTGTTAAAGCCTCCCCGTGAAATGCCACAACGGTTTTTACTCGAGACGGGCAGAGTCAAGGAGCTTGTGCTCGTTTCACTTGTATATGTCGAGGAACAACATGTTATTTCAGTCTGAATCTAACGGACTGTGTTTCCGTATGTTCGTGAGCTTGCGGATGGGGGCTGATCCCGAGCCCGGTCTCCTTGGTGATGCTGCGCCTGTGATCATGATTTCTCTGCAGGTCGTACATCTCAACAAAAGCAGTGAAATTAATGTTCAATGGCGTCATTTATTTTTTGTGTTTGTGTCTTTCAGTTTGTGTGCACCCTGAAAAGAAACCTTCCTTTTTATATATCTTGATTCCCCATTTGCTGCTCTCAGTCGACATGATTCATTACACACACACACACACACACACACACACACACACACACACACACACACACACACCTCAGCCTCAACTACGAGACGGGATCATAAATGTAAGGCTTCCTGCACACTGGCCGCTAAGCAAACACCGGGGTGTTTTTCACCCGCCACAGGGCGATAAAGTCTCTCACGGGGAGTAACACACTCGAGTGGTCCTCGACGTGGCAGATGTAACCATCGAGGCTCGCTCTGAGCAACAGCATCGGTGTACATTTGACCACGGTGTGTATCGAATACAATCTGCCGGCATGCACCTGACAGCCTCCAACCGTGTAGCCTCGGCAGCACTGGAAAAACAGATATATTCTGCTTCTGTTGACCTTAGTTACATCAAATCGTACCACCAGCTGGTCACTGGAAATGGTTGTTTACATCAGTTTTCACACCGTCAGTCAGTAGCACCAGCAAACATCAACTTGCTTCCCGTCCACCAACCGCTTCCACGCCGTAACCTTCTTGCTTCGTGTATTTCAAAGCAAATGAACATGTGCACGGAATCTCTATTTTCAGTATAGAAAAGATGATTTATTTCATGAGCAAAGACGAGGCGATTCAAGCCAAATGTTGACCGTAGGCCGAGTAGACCCGACTCTAAATCTCTCGTCATAATGAGCACGGCCTTCATCGCTGCATGGATGATGTGCAGTCTCTACCGTTTGCCTCCTCATCCAGTCCCTCTTTATTTGACATTGGGACCGAGCGACTCTCGGGCCCTGACTCATGTTGACTCACGAGGCTCCTAGGCCTGCTGAGAATAGCCTCCTGTCTGCTCCACTAGCACACTGGCTAGTGCTCACACAATGTCCTTTGCCAGTGCACAGTGGAGCACGCACTCCTGGCATCAACGAGGGATGCAGGTTCTGCAATCGATCGTCCTGCAACAGTGTTAATTATCAATAGGCAATCAATAAAAGCTTTCAAAATACAAGCCCACGAAAACCACCGACATGGGCTGTACTTGCCACATTGATACTCTGCGAATAATAAAAGTGATTTCCAACATGAAAATAATGAAAGTCTTTGTGGAAAAAAGTAATCGGATGGAACAGCATGCAAGCACTTTTTTTCTGTTAAAGGAATGGGAACCTTAATAATAAATAATAATGCATCACGCAGATCAAGCCGAAAATCGGCTAAGACGCACATTTGATCCTTCTCGTGTTCAGGTCCCTTGTGTTCTTGCTCTAATCCATCGTCACGCGCTCTGATCAAACACGGTGTCGTGATCCTGAGTGGTTCAGTGCTGTGAACATTGCATGAGCGGAACCACGGTCATAAAAAATATGTGCCATCACATTTCTATAATCTTTTCATTTAGACCTGACCGAATGCAATTTGAGATGTTTTTGTTTATAGCACGCCCTGTGACTGAAGTAGGCTAAGTCCCAAAAGTGCACATTCTGGTGGCTCCACTGACATGACGGCTTTAGTTGATAAATGGCTGATGCAATTGAGATTATATTGGTCATTTTAATGGAAAAACACTTTATTACAGAAAACCTCTGCGCCTGAGTGCATAATAATTCACAATAAGAGAGAGAAAAAAAAATCTCATTAAGAGATTGCATCAAAATAATTGTTTTTTAAAAATTCCTTTTTTAAGTCGAGAACGAGCTCCTTCCTCCTGCTGGATGGCAGTGAAGGAGTGTTGCTTTTTGCTGCTGGCTTTACGGGCTTTGGCCTGTAAAATTCTGGCTCTCCATGAAAACACGTACACATGCACGCGGTCGCACTCTGGCGGTCCTCGTCCCGACAGTTTCATTCGCGCTGACCTCTTGATCCTCCTTCCTCTCTGCCGTCCCATTCACCGCTCTCCCTTCCTCAAGTACCCCCAGCGGTCGAGTCCATCGATGGTATCGGCTCTTCTTATCTGCTGCACTGTGCTCTGATAACATCGAACGCTATCCTTTCCACCACCACCACCACCCCCCCCCTCGTGGTGCAGTCCTGGCCATCCACCATGATGCCCCGGCTATATATCCCCCCTTCCATCTGTAGCTGGCACTCTTGCATCACATTTGCTCTGCGTACTTCTTTCCCCGAGTGCCTTTGCTCTCTCACACTCGCCGCTTTGCTCTCCCCTCTTGTTGCAGCTCTCCCTCGGCTTCTTTGTCTCTCGTTTTCATTTAATTTTAATCAGATTTGACCGTTATGGTTTTATTATCTTGCTTTCTGTTTTTTTCCCTTCATATCCGGTTGCCGTGGCCTGATTCTCCTTTCATACCCTTTCCCATCACCTCTCACTTCTCATTCTCACGTCGATTTCTTTTTGTCTCCGAGAAGCTCTGCGATGTACAATCAATCACCTGATCCAGCCTCGCCATATTTATCTCTGTGTATCTTGTGTTCTCCCCAGATGTCTGCTCTTTGCTTCTTGGACCTGCTCCCTGTTTCTCACCCCGTTTTCTGTTTTGGCTAAATTCCTCACTCTTGCTCGCTCCCTCATAACTTCTTACCCACAATCTGTCATGCTGCCCTTCCCACTTAAATGTTATTTCCTCCATCTCGATTCCTATGCCACTTCATCTTCTTCCTCCCCTATCTCCCCTGTACCTTCCTCCTCTCACTCTAATCTCCCCTTGGCTCTGTGAGCTGTGAGTAAATAGGTGCATCTTGCCTTTCAAATGGCTTCATGATTGCTAATGAAGCACACACAAAATGACTCTTGAGGAGGAAGGGACGGAGGGAAGGAGTGTTTCCCATGGAAACAAGCCCTTCGGTGGCTGCCTTGCTGATTGGCTGATTGATGACCCTGTAGCTATGTTGACTGATTAGTATGATGGAGCCTTTTATAGCACAGTGCAGCTTAATACGTGACCACATAGCACGACAGGCTGTGGTGTAGCGTAAGCCCCATCCTGCTGTCCCATACTGAGGCACACAAAGTACAATATGGCGGATGATGGAATGCCATCACGCAGCCTAATGCTTAATACAGTGCTTGCATCTGTTCATACAACGGCTCACAATCCATTTAACCCATTTACGCTATGCATTGATACGCAACCGACTGATCCGTTCTCGTTTTGACTTTCCTCTCGTATGTTTCACATTAGAGACGATTAGAAAACCGCTGTTTGGCTTTGCGTAGCTTGGATGTTAAAACAATTCAAAGTTAACCACAGGAAGGCATGCCATCTAAGAAATGAGTCAGCGCAGTGACACGGGGTCAGCGTGGAAACGGGTGCGAGTATGAAATGTGGTTCTGTTCTTCGGTACTTTGCCTTCATCGGGAAGCTGATAGTAGAGAGGCTGGTGGGACATGGTGGGGGAGAGTGGGTGGTATGACATGCCACGAAGGTCAGCCGCCGCAGTCAAACCCTGGACATTGCAGTTATGTGGTATACACCTTTACATTACATTACATGTCATGTCATTTAACAGATGCTTTTATCCAAAGCGACTTACAATATGTGCATTCAACATCAATATACACCTCAACCATTCGGGTACCGGGCTATCCCGAAATGGCCATACTTAATATTAATTTTAAATGCATCATCCTGCGCTCTCTCTCTTTTTCCTTCCGTTCCCTCCATTCCCTTTTCCACGTGTTCGGCCACTGTGAAGCTCTTTTTGTTTCCTTGCTTCCTGTTGGATGTAGCCCAACACCCAACAGATAGCTGGCGCAGCAGACGCGTACATACATGGGCAAATACCGACGGACATACACGTCTGATCTATCGAGCTCGTTCGTGCACCTGCAGAAAGTTGGTCAGTATTTAAATGGCTGGCTGAGTCATCAACAGACATCGCAGGACGGGTAGGTCGGCGGATAGAGGACAGCTGGTCGTTGATTTGGTGTGTTTTTTACCTGACCAGTGTGGAAAGCACTGGTTACACTGCACCAGGTTATTTCACCCCAATTCGATGACCCTTGGTATAGAAATATAAAAATCTCTCTTTGGGATAATGAACAAACACTGATGAAGGTGTGATCTCTTTGTATGTAACCACGCCGGGACCTAAAAGTCTTTATTGTTTTGCTTTTTAGGGACTAAACATTTTCTGTCTTTCCGTGCCAGATCTCCTTGGCCCCAAAGATCACACACAGTCCAGTGGGGCAGCCTCTTAAAAGGTTTTCAAGAAGAAAACCGGTGCTTTGCTCCTTTTCTCCAAGCAATATATTTTTATGCTGCACTGCACACTTTTGGCACCCATGTTTTTTGTTTACTCCAAACATAATTTCTACTCATTGGGATCATCGTATCCATCCCAGCCTCCCTATGGAGCACAATGTGAGATGACGTTTAAATTATACATTTACGACAAATGCTCCAACACCGCATGTGTTTCCAAGCGTAAGATATCCTCGGAAACAAAGACATGTCCAACAAAACTGACACGAGACGCTCACCCTCCTCAGCTGTCCTCTTTAACCTCCGTGTCTCCATGTTGCCCTCACAGAGCCACATATCATTCTCCTCGTCTGACAGCCTCCACCACAGCTTAAGCACACGAGGAGCTCTCAGCTAACTGCTTCACTGTGTTTGTGATGTGCCATGTCAACCCCTCTCTCATTCATATTCAAAAGTTGTCCTTTAGTTTCTCAAATGTTAAAACTCGACATTGTTGGAGAGGCAAATCCAGATATGGTTCCTGTGGCCCTCTCGGTAAACGAGAAGCCACAGACCCTTACATGGTCTCTTTTTTGCAATATTTCGTTCTGGTATGTAAGCTGGTGCAGTCCGCTACACGACGAGGAGAAAGCTGACTGCCGGTCTGATAACGTCACACATCTCTCAAGGCTGGTTATTGTGTTTTTTTAAATTAATATTTGTGTTAGTTTACTTTAAAATTGTCCAGCTTCATAAGGGTTAATGAGAAGGTCGTATCTGGGTTGGATGTGCTGATTATGGTCCACACAGCTTGCAATCTCTACCATGGAGTTCTTTTGTAGTATTCTCTTTTTCATCTCTCACCCACATGTTGCCCACTCTAAACATGTTGGTCGGTTTTTAACTGATATGCTCTTCTATGGTGGTTCACACCACCTTTCTTTCTTTTTGTTCTATCATTCCACTTTCTGTTTTTTTTTACTCTTTCCACAGTTTTATCAGTAAATAAGATTTACAGTGACGACACCACGGCTTTGTCTTCAAACCCACTCACTGTGGTTTCCAAGAACAAACCGGACCACCTGACTAATACATGCGTCCTAACCATTGTATGCTATCTCTCTTTGTTAGGCAGAGAATTGGTGGGCTCTATTGTGATTGAGAGGGGTGATATCCGTGGAGATGAAAAATGCAGTTAACAGCAAGACCCAAATGCATTTGTCACCATAAAAAGCCCCATACTGATTGATGAAGGCACAACAGCTGGCATTGCAATGAAAAGTGAAATGAGGATCTATATTTTTTGGCAAAGTGCAAGACAGTCTTCACCCAAACAGTACTTCACCTTAATTTATCACCATTTTCACTCGTTAGTTACATGAATAATAATACCAGTTTGTAATGTGTAAAATGAGATAGGTAACACAATCGGTTTGCATCATTGAACAGCATTTAGTAATGAGCATTTCAGTTCACATGAGATGTTATAGTAGCACTGCTACACTTTTCTGTGGACACACCATTGCTTCATCTTTTCACATCTTAAAGCATTTTATAGAACTTAAGAAAATGATACACACACTTTTCTTCAGCCACATCTTGATGAAGCACTACGACACTCATTGGTGTAAAATAGAAACTGAACAAACTCTTCTGTTACATATAAAGCATATCATAGTAATAGGACTGGTTGAGAGATTAAAAAAACCAAACACCATCCACTTCTGCATTGTGATTCATTCTGCCTGAGTCATTCAGCACTCGTAGGGTTAAAGTATAGCTGCAGCGTCTTACTGCAGTGTCTAAAGCATTTGGCTGATCGTTACAGTATACACCAGGAGAACAAATGAAGAAAAAAACATCTCTTTCTAATAACTTCTCTTTTTTTTTTTTTTTTTTCAAAAATCCTTTTTATTGCATTTATAACATTTGGCACAGTACAAATTCTTGGTGCTTTTACAAGATAAACCTGTAAAGATCGTCACTGACCTTTTTTTTCCTCGGTTTTTGTGAAAGAAAGTCTTGTCAGTATAAATATGTTTTTCTCATCACTGCATTCTCTGTAGCATGGTGTAAAAATCACACAGAATGCCCCCTTTTAAAACAAGACTACCCTCATGTGTCAAAGTCAAGACAGCATCTTAAACAACTCATTGTTTTAAATAGAAGTTACAAGTTAGAAAATAGTTTCAATTTCTTTTTAATATATGTTTCTCTATCACCAGCCCATGGTAGTTTCAATTTGTCCATATATATATTTATTTATAAGCATGTACAACAAGAAATCATCAGTCTTTTTAAGTTTGCACTCTGTACAAAAAAGCAGTTCCTGTCCTTTTTTCGTTGTGCATTCTATTGCATGAGTTTATGAGGAAATGACGAAGGGGGCGGGAGAAAAGGAGTGGGTGGGAGCTAGGAACCTCGGGGAAGGAGTGGCAGCCTTTTGGGGGGTCTTTTTTAAATCTGAGTCTCCTGCACCTTCTCCTTGGTGTGAGTTTTAATGGCAAAGGGCTCAGCCATTGCTGTGATGGTGCTGGGCATGGTTCGAGGCAAAGAGTTCCCAACATTGTTGTCTGTCCATTTCGCTCCATGTTCAGTTGGTTTAATGGTGTTGTATTTGGGCTTCAGGGTGCTGTAGTCCATTTTATTGGGGCTGTAGTCCGCTTTGTGGGGACTGTAATCAAGTTTAGGTCTCTGAGTGTGTGGACTGAAGTCGGACGTGTAGGCGCTGTAATCCGCTTTGTGGGGACTGAAGTCGGTCTTGAAGCCGCTGTAATCAGCTGCAGTCATCTGGGCGGTGTAAGGGTCCCTGGCGTTGTAGGGACTGTCCGTTTGAGATCTCTGGGCATTGTAGTCTGTTTTGGGTTTGGGTTGAGTGCTATAGTCGGGATTAAATGGGCTGTATTCAGGTTTAGGTCTGGGATGAGTGCCAAAGTCTGGCATGAATGGACTGTATTCAGCTTTAGGTTTATGCTGTGTGTTGTACTCCGATTTTAATGGGCTATAGTCATGTTTAGGTTTTGGTTGGGTGCTGTAATCTCGTTTAAATGGGCTGACGTCTGTTTTCTGCCTTGGTTGAGTGCCATACTCTGGTTTGAATGGGCTGTATTCTGATTTAGGTTTGTGAGTGCTGTAGTCCTGTCTAAATTGGCTGTAGTCAGGCTTTGGTTTATGAAGGCTAAAGTCTGGTGCCGATTTTTGAGTGCTGTAATCTGGGATGTATTTGTGGCCGCTGAAGTCCGTATTTGGCTTGTAAGTGGTATACTCAGCCTTCGGCTTATGAAGGGTGAAATTGGGCTGGGGTTTGTACTCGACCTTGGGTTTGTGAAAACTATAGTCAGTCTTGTGGCTGATAAAGTCCAGTTTGTGTATGCTGTTATGGTCCCGGATTTCAGGCAACGTGAGGGATGTCTCTTGAGCTGCAGACGCTGGTGGAGGAAGGTCTTCCTCATCCACCTGGATAATCTCCACAGTGCGAGCAGCTGCCACCGTGCTCCTCTGCTGGTGGCGCTTTCTCAATTTGTAGAAGGCGATGAGCATCACCGCAGCCATCAGTGTCACTGCTACAAAGCAACCTATGATGATCTTAGTGGTCCTCATCACTTCATCCAGGCTCGGGCCAGGCCTCCCTGGTTTGCCACTGGCACCTTGTAGTCCTGGCACCACAGATGTCTTGGCTGCTCCTGGGGGGCTGTTGGTGCTTTGCAGCAGCACCGTTGGCGTCGAGATGAAGACTGGCTGAAAGACGGAAGGGGAGGCAGTTGTAGTTGTTGTCCCGAGGCCTATCCTTCCGCCTCCAGCGACCCCAATCCCTGGTGCAGCAGCTGTAGTCGAGGTGGTTCTAGGCTTGGGCATCTCAGTGGTTGGCCCCAAGACCTCCACAGTCACCGTGGTGAAGTAACTCAAGTTGGACGTGTTGAGCTCAGCCGCACTCACATTGAGGTAGGCCGAGGCGTTGGAGTTCCCCGCTGCGTTGGACACCATGCAGGTATAAGTGCCTGTGTCTACAGGCAGGACATTTGAGAAATTAAGGGCACCGTCATTCAGGATTGATATTCTCGGATAACTGGAGGCATGTGTCAGGATAGTCCCATTGGGTAGAAGCCAACGCACTGAAGACATTGAGGCTGTGCGGCAACGAAGTTCAGCCACTCTCCCCGCCGAAATGTTCAGGTCCCTCGGTGCATCGGCAATGAATGGTGCAGAACATTGGGTTGCAGCACCCTCACCTCGGTCCACCTCAACCAGCTGTCGCCCTTTCATGCTGACAGGTGATTGACAACGTCCACAGCAAGTCGAGTTAGAAGGGATGTACTCCCTTAGCCAGCGTGCTAACCATACAGCCTCACAGCCACAGTTCCAAGGGTTATGGTGGAGATGGAGCTCCACCAGGTACCTGAGCGGTGAGAACAGATCATGTGGCACAGCGCTCAGATTGTTATGGGCCAGATTAAGCTCCGCCAATGAAGATAGGTCATCAAAGCCATTGCGCTCTATCACTGTGATTTGTGAGTTCATCACCCATAGCTTTTTCAGTGAGAGCAGGCCATTGAAAGAGTCTGGCTTTATCTCTGGGAAGTGATTCTCAGAGATCTCGAGCTCCTCCAGGCCCTTGAGGGGACTGAAATTTGGCATCTCCCCCCTTATGTTGCACATGCCTAGGTTGAGGTACTTGAGGTTTTGTAGGCCCTCAAATGCTCCTTCTGAGATGTACTCCAATTTCCGTAACTCTCCCAGGTCCAATCGCATGAGGGAGGGCACCCGGTTGAAGGCGTAGGAGGGGATACTCTCGATGGGGTTGTTCCTCAGCCACAGCTCTCTTAGTTTAGACAGGTACTCAAAGGCCCCACTGGGCACCACGGTCAACCGGTTGTCAAACAGCTCCAGTGTGTTGAGGCTGGTGAGTCCATTAAACGCGCCCACCTCAATCTGCCGTATGGCATTTCGCCCAAGCTGGAGCACCTCAAGGTGGTGCAGGTGGCGGAAGGAGTCAGCCTGCACCGCCTCGATGGCGTTTTCCATTAGATTGAGGTGCCGCGTGTTGGTAGGAATGCCGGGGGGCACACGGGTGAGGCCACGTCGCGTGCACACCACCTTCCCCTGCTGATTACTACAAGAACATTGTGGTGGACAGCCCTGGGTTCCCTGAGACACTGCCGCCCCCGCCAAGGCCAGAGAGGCACTGCTCCACGCTTGCGCCATGAGGAAGACTACACAGAGCAGGGCGGCTTTCCTGGCACGATGCACAGCTACCCGCCCCAGGAGACTCATGATGTGGCACGTTCATAATTCAGCATCATCTGGGGGGGAGGGATGTTTTTTTTTGTGTGGTGGTGTTTGGGGCCTGTGGGGATCAGGGAAAAGTAGCTGGTTGGTTGTCGTGTTCTGGTGACCAGAGCTAAGAAGTCAAGGGAACTGAAGAGGACAAGGCGAGAATGAGTTTGTGGGTGCTTGCTCAGAGGCAAGAGGGCTTGAACTATCCTCAATGATGTAATCTTTTGAACTGGTCAGGGGTAGGAGAAGGGAGTGTGGAGAGGGCTGGCTTTTCTGAAACGTGTGTATGAGTAGGACATGATGATAAATTAACCAACCAAAAGCCGTATCACAAGGGTTACAAACTGATGTAAAGAGGGGTTGAAACGCTAGACACCTACCTCAAGTTATTATAACAGGTCCTTGAACTGATTTATAGTTTCCCTCCTTTTTGCAATCACAAAGAGCTGTGGTGTTCACACCAGATGCATGTATATCCCAAGAGCAACAAATTAAGCCTTTTTTTAAGTATTTGCTCTGTCAAAAAGAGTATCAATGCCAAAGAGCTTAACCACGACGAGCCCTTTTGTAAATCCACACATCCAAAGACAAAGGTTTGAAAGGCCCTGTTGCGAGTGTTTTTCCCTTCCTTTTGTTGTTGTTAAGAAAAAAAAGAAAAAAAGAATTGCAGATAGGAATCCAGTCAGGCTCCGAGAGCAGCAGTGCTCCCCTGCTCGCGTCTCGCTGTTGGCTCCTCTTCTCTTGCTTGTCCTTGGAATCCGACAGTTGATCCGCCTGCCAGACACCTTACCCAGGTCTCCATAGCACAGGCGACAACACAAACACGCGCACAATTTTTTTTTGTTGTGTGCACCAAAAGCCAAGAGAGAAAGGACAAAAAGAGGAGAGTGGGTGGGGGTGGGCTTGAAGAAGGTTGAATGAAAATTCCACAGTCCACTCAAATGTTCTGTGTCTTTTCGTTTGCGATGGTTTGGAGGTGAGCTTGACAAGCCAGGGGGAGAGAAAAAAGCCCCCCTCCTCTCTGTATTCCTCTGTTCACTTTTTAGTGGTCAATCAGTTGGTCGGTTGGTCAGTCTGACAGCCCTTCTCCCTCTCTCTCTCTCCGCTGCTCCCCTTTTCAATGTGGCGTCGTGTCCACTTGATTTTTTCCTTCTTCTTTTTTCTTTTATCCCTCTCCTCTTCCTCCTCCCGGCAGCGCTCGGCGGTGGTTGAAAAGAATACGCGACTCACACCGGCTCAATTAGCTTCTTCCTCCTCTTAACTAGCCAGACGCTCGAGCCTCGGCAGCAGCGGTGGCGAACGGCAGCGATTGCAAACCCACACGCATCATCCCCGCCAAGCACACACAGCTGCAGCCTGCCTCCCTTGCACTTCCCAATAATCCGTCAATTTCTTCCGAGGGGGAGTGGGGCGGGGGATGGACCGGGGTGCTGGGAGGAGTGGGGGGTGTTGTAGCTGGGTGGATCGAGGTGGGCTAAAGGGAGGAGGGGTGGTGCGCAGTTTCTCCTTCCTCGCCGGCTTGTTTCTTCTCGTTTTCCCAATTTTTTTTTTCCGCCTCCTCTCCTCGTGGTGATCAGCGGCCCCCCCTCTCTCATGCAGCGTCCGACAAGGGAGAGGAGCAAGACGGGGTAGCCGAGCACCGGGTGAGCGTGCGGCTTACAGGCGTGACGTTAACGGTAGCGCCGATGTGGAACGGATCCGTTGTAGCAGCAAAAGAGAGAGCTTGCGCCGGCTTGGATATCTCTCTCTCTCTCTCTCTCTTGCTCTCGCTCTCTCTCTCGCTCTCTTTTGCGCTCTCTCTCTCTTGCTCTCTCCCTCTCTTACACACTCTCTCTCTCTCTCTCCCAGCCTCCCCCTCCTGCTCTCTCTGCAGTGTCCTGAGGTAGCTGGATGAGCTCAAAGCACTCAGACCTTTTTAGAGATCTACCTCTTCAAAAACCAGATTGCTCCTGCTGTCCTTGGCTCCTTTATTTTTTTTAATGCTCACAGTCTCTTGTTCTGTGGCTTTCTGGGGCTTTGTGGGGCTTAGAGGAAGAGGCGGGCTGTCCGAGCGAAAGGCAGAGATGGACAGTGGCATCCCCACAGCAACCATATTTTAACCCTCTCTAGCAAATATTTCCTGTCTTGCTGTGGTGGCCACCGCAGGCTGATGGGACACCGTTTCTCCCACTCTCGCTCCTGTCTCTCTCATGACGCTCTCTCTCTCTCTTTCCTTTCTCGTTTCCCTCTATCTTTGATTCTCTTTACCTCCCTTTGCTCTCGCGCCCTCTTTTCATTGTTTTTCCTTCAGTGTAAAGTCAGGGGACATGAATGGACCGCTGACGCATCCCACTTGGAGTAGTGCTTTGGTTTGATGCAGTGTGTTTTGTGCATTAACTCCACCCCCCCACCCCTCCTTGCCGTCGATCCTTCTCACTGCTCACTCTTTGCCCGTCGCTGTCACTCTGCTTCATTTCTTTATATACAATCTCCTCCAAGTTGTCGGGGCATTGCATGAGATTTAATCCATATCTATTTTCAACCTCCATTCAGTGCAATGGAACTCATAGTTCAGATTGTTCCAATTTGATTCGGTTACTTTATTAATACCATTTCTTCGATGTGGAGACCGACACTCTAACCCTGACAGCAGGTGCAGCGTGACCCTTTCATTGCGCATGCCTTCGCAGGTAGTTAGAGCGCTCTAAGCAGACGGGCCTTAACCCTCAATCTGAGCACAAACTGTCGCTTCAGGAGGCACGCAGCCAATAAAGGTCATGTTCAGGAAGGCCAACCGGAGGAAACGAGACGTGCTTTACCTTCCTGCCGCAGGAGCAGAGGCAAAACCAACCGCCCTACTGTCCCGTCACCCCTTCTATCGCCGATGATTTGTACATCCCTCATGTCCATAAAACGAGGAAGCAGTGTCGATAATTGATGCTTGGTAAAGATAGCGGTGACGGTGCTGCTAGTTGTGTGTGTGTGTGTGTGTGTGTGTGTGTGTGTGACTGTGTGTGTGTGTGTGACTGTGTGTGTGTGTGTGTGTGTGTGTGTGTGTGTGTGTGTGTGTGTGTGACTGTGTGTATGTTTGTGTGTTTGTGTGTTTGTTCTGAGCTAGGGAGAAAAGAGTGTGAAAGAGAGAGAGAAAGCACGGCAGCTCCAAAAGGTCACTCTGCCTGTAGCGCAATACGTTATTCCCACCGGCACAGGAGTATAGAGCCAACTCCTATATTATATATATATATATACACACACACACACACACACAGCCTTTCTCCTTGACTGCAGTTGAATGTGAATGGGCTTCAATGAAGCTCATGCAACAGTGAGGTAGCAACCACAGGAGTACAGGGGGGGGGTTCCTTTGTTAAGACAGAAAGGCTACTTTCTCTCCTGACCACAGGGATTCCCTCGCACCGCGGCCATGTGGAGGCTCCCATCAGAGGCGTGCTGCGTCGCTGTCCCTGCATCCTCCCAACAAGTGAAACGTGAGATAATGTGGGCATGGATCCCGGCAGGCTTTTTAAGAGCACTTCATCACGCAAATGCAGGTTTGCGTGGCAAATGTGCCGCTCAAACACGACATCGACATTCCATTGATCTGTTGTCAGTTAAGTCGACTGCAAATGAGGCCGCGCTGTTCTCTGTGCGATTGTTGATAACAAAGAAATGCCGAGCGCAGAGCGCCGTGCTTCCTGGCCCCGCGAGCTTCGTTTGTGTGTCGGATGAAGCCTGCGCTGAGCTTGTGGGTGTGCCACCATTTGATGAGCAAGTGACCCAGAGTGAGTGCAGGTTGTGTCTTTAGCCACCCAGCACATCCCAGAATACTATCTAACCAACATCATCCATTGAACCGCAACCTGACCAGTGCTGCCAGGACGGCTCTCTCCTCTTCCCTCTCGCCCCGTCTATTTCTCTTTTTCCTGTCTTTTCTGCTCTCTATTTTCCCCTTCTCAGTGGACACTGCTTTCTCACTACTGATGGTGCATGGGTCATGGCCCGCCAAACTCCGTAATGCTCCACGGACCAAAAGTGGTCAGCCTCTTGCTTTATAGTTTGATCCAACGGCCAACATTGTGGTCAGCCAGACTCTGTGATCACGGCACGGTTCTCCCATGGTGTTCCTGAAACTGGCAAAGTGGTGGAAGCAGATAAAAGCCTTTTGCCAAGCCGGTGGCCTTTTGTTCTTTTTTGTTCCAAGTCTGATTTGGTGGTTCAGGTCAATCCAAGGAAATGAATCACCCCGGCTAGACGGCGTGACTTTGAGTGTCTTTCGAGGTTTAGATTATGCCAGGACAAACATACACTGGCTTGACGAGAAACGTGTCGTCAGGCCTTACTTCCAGGACTTGCTGACCGATTGCGCCTGATGAGCTGTCAGAAGTGTGGGGACCTTCATGCCGGCCACATGCTCCTGCTGTCCTCCCCTCCTCACCGGAGGCTCTGCGCAGCCACCCTCACGCACCGGGCCAGGAGGGCACCAGGTCTAGTTCGGGGGGTACCGCAAGACCTACTTTGGGGTGGCGTGTCCGTCAGCGTGTTCAAGGGGGTATAAGCAAACGTTACAGAGCCCATCCCCTGGGGGTGAGTGTTTGCGAATCTGGGCTGCGGCCGGTCACATGTAGGTCAGCAGCCCGGGTCCATTTGCATGCGCGTGCCGTCGGTAGTTCCGTCCGGGTGAATGGCCGGCAGTAAAGCAGAGCAGCAGTGACCATCAAGAGTTCAGGAGTGTGCAGTTTGAACGATAGATCTAATGATAATGTCATTGCCTCTGCCGTTGCCGGGATCAAGGATTTACAGTACGGGCCCTGAGGCGATCCACATATGGCGTTCTGTTTGTGTGCGCTTGCGAGACTGAGAGAGATATTCAGTTTTCAAGGAATCAAGAGGCACACTTTGAGTGCTCGTCTTGACTTTTGAGAGCTGTGACGCATTTTCATGGGTGAGT
The DNA here is from genome assembly GCF_029220125.1 of Pseudoliparis swirei. NCBI lineage: Eukaryota > Metazoa > Chordata > Actinopteri > Perciformes > Liparidae > Pseudoliparis > Pseudoliparis swirei. Next base: position 6,917,938 of record NC_079397.1, on the reverse strand, counting down.
GTGTCCAGTAATGTCCCAGAGCATGCCCGTCCGCATACCCACCATGGCCCTGCGTTGCCGTCAAACAATTTTTCCAGGCCACGTACTTAAAGATGTGCACACACACACACACACACACACACACACACACACACACACACACACACGCATGCCCCAAACTCCTCTACGATGCTGACCTTGAGGCAAAGGAACCGCTTCGAGACATTTTCCTTTCAATTTCCAGGAATTAATTCTGCAAGAGATTACACGCACAGTCACACACACACACACACACACACACACACACACACACACACACAGTCACACACACAAATACACACACACTGCTATCAGTGTCCCAGTAAAGGCTTCAACTTTTCTGTTTATCACATTTCTCATCCCACACATACACACAGCGACACACACCAATCATATGCCAGCGTATCAAGAGATTATAATAGCCAATCGGGTACATTAGTGGCTTCCATAAGCCCGGGTTGGATGAGTTGATTTCTTTCATCCCGTTACCCGCTCAGTCTTGCTCGTCTGCTTTTACTGACCTTGTTCGGCCTCCGCTTAACACAGCATGCATATATTGATAACAATGTCAGCAATACCCTACGTAGAACATTCATTTAAATGGATGCATTCAGATGGCACTTTTATTGAGACGCAAGGTTACGTTACACCATCTAAAAAAAAGCCAATATGCTTCATATGCTTGCCATATCTATTTGTCGGTGGTTCTTTTGGGGTCATTTCTTAAACCCTCCCTATTCTCGACGTGTCCTCTGCCCCGTCTCTCAGTTTTTTTCTTCTTCTCTTCTATTCTTTTGCATTTTTCTTCCACTGCCTTTGTGCTTTCCCCATTTCCTCCCCTTTGTGTTATTTCCCACACTCCCCTCCTCTTAACTTCTACTTCTTCCAGTTCGTCACCAGTTAATTGTTTGCTCATAGCATATGTTTTTGTATGGGGGGCGGTGTGTGCCCTCTCAAATAGGGGCAGTAGCAGGTCAAGGAAACTAAAGCCAGACGGTAAAAAATGAGTCTTTTCACTCTTTTTCATTGTTTGTCTTTTATCCTGCGCTCTTCAGATTTTGAGCTTCGCTAGCCGCCATTGTCTCCAGACTAATGGGCTTTATTATGTCGAGCTGTGTTCATACGGGCTGCCAGAGCAGGGATTAGCCCTCGCCGTGTTAACTGGAAGCAGAAGAAAGATACAAGTAGCTGAGCACTGTAAACCCAATCAGCATGAGCCCGTATCGGAGATGGGAGGAGACACAACGGCCAAGATGAATTCACATCTCAAACCTTGCCTTCACCAATTACTGCCACATTTATTTTTAAGTATGGAGTACAGTATACTGTATATCATTATGAAGAGTGTGTGATATAATTTATACCAAACTCACCATATGCTAATGCCCCCCCATGTCTGCCCCTGGCCACGTCATTGGTCAGCTGGCCTCATCGGGATTCATGGAGCATCCCTGTATGTGTGTTCATCACAATGTTGCCTTGCCAACTGCCAGGCCGTAGGAAATGGATGCGTCTTTCTCAGAGCAATGTGAAGGTAAAAACATAGTAATTCACCGCTGGGAGGGCAGCTCAATCTTCTCGACTTTGAGTTCCTTCTGAGCAAAGATAGCGTCTTCATTCAGTGCCACCCCTTTCCTCCTTCTTTTATTTGCCCCTGGCTCGGTCAAAACAACATTCTTAACTAGTGAGTTGTTTCTTTATGTGAAACTAGTCCCATTTTGGTCTTTTACATAACCTCTCCTCGTCTCGGTTCATTTCACTGTTTTTGTCGCATCAAAAGTGATTCAAACCTGTGATCTATTGCGCACGCTAACACATGCGTTGTCTTTCCTCCACTTGTACTATTTATCTTGTTGTGTAGGCTTTATTCAATGACGAGTGTGAAAAGCCTGCAGCTAGAGGTTATTGGATCAAACGTGCCGCTCTTAGTTTGCCCGTTGACTCCATATCTCCCTCGATATCGACATGGAATTGAAGCCTGCGAGGCTATCTTGAACCACCACGCCATCTCCACAGTGGTTAATTGACTTAACCTCCTCCCAGGTCATTTTTCATACTCCTAGTGGCCACACCTTTCTTTCGTCTCCCCGATATGGTGCCTCGACCTTCAAATAGCCTCCCTATACTCCCAGCCACAATTACCTTCTTAACAGTGTTATTTCTCTGAAGCTGTTAATCCCAGAATCTCCATCAAGCTCCGTGTAGGGGAGGATCAGCCAAACCGAGTTACTGCACCGACCCGGGGATGGGAGAGAAGAATGAAACGGCTTTTCATCTTTTCAAATCCACCTGTCCACACCCAGATTACGGCGGCACCGTCCGGCAGTTAGAGATTCTGTGTGTGCGCATGCCAATAATCTTTGTTTCCCGCCACCATGCTTGTGTGTTTGTAAGCCATTTCATGCATCTCGCTGTGTATTCTGCCTTGTGCCAGATGTCTTTAGTGGACGCCACACCGCGTTGAGAACTGCTTTTTAATATGAGACGGCAGACGGCGGGGAGCGGAGGGGTCTGAACGGAGCGTGTTTCTAATATGCTTTCAATTTGGATTGAATTACTGATAGTTCCCTGTCTACCTTATCTGTGTTCAAATGAACTATCTTATCCCCAAATGTGAGCATAATAATGAGAAAAACACACAATAGTTATGAAGGGTCTTTGTTGTGATGTCAACATTTTACATGTAGAGAAGCGGTGGGAGTGTGTGTGTGTGTGTACTGGAGATTTATTTGTTGTGTCCATTCCTCTCATACAGGTCCTCTCCTAACTGTAATATTCGCAGCCTCTCTGCCTCCATCGCGTTCCCACCCTGGGGGATTTGAGAAGCCCAGCTCAGTGTGTCTAATCTATGAGCGCAGCCAGCACAGCGTCCAATGTTCGGTGCCGATGTACCTGCAGCCTCCGACAATACAACACTTCGGCAGCTGTCCACCCAAGCAGGGCGGGGACAATGCAGGAGAGGGAGGGCTAAAGGTTGAGAAACGGACACCCGAGTGGATGTCGACAGTATTGCTAAGCGACCGCGGACTGAAGGGAGGAAGTAATGTGAGGAAAAAGTCTCCGTTTGGGTCAAGGTGGGAGCCAAGTGAAATGGAACGGGCATATGGGTCAAATGAGACTCCTCCCCTTTGAGCCCCGTGACCTTGCTGATACGTGTTTATTCTTTTTGTAGCCGTGCAATCATGGATATCACAGGCTCCGGCTGGGGGCCAGCAGGGTCCCGGCTATGAGAGGGAGGCGGAGGGAGGGAAGGGGGTGAAAGCAGCATGCAGCACTTTCTAAATTGAAGTCGATAACACAGCAGTCCATTCTCTCCGAGCCAGTCCGCCCACACAGTCCGCTTACAGTCACGAAGGACAGCCGAGGGTAGGCTGTCGATTGAGCTCTCCAAAGTAGCACTACACATGCCAACATGTGCCGGTGGGAGAATGCACAGGGAGGGGATACGGTGGCGTCAGCGAAGAGAGGCGTGGGACCAGTGCTGTGCACTCGACAGTAACACGACTATAGCGGATATTAAGTCATAGAAGTCGGGGCTGAGCCGGATGTGCCTTTTATTCTACGTCTAGCTGTTGTGTGAAAGCTTGCTGCTACATGCACATTTGAGACGACGCTTCTAATCCCTTTATTGCGTGTTAGCATTTCTACGTAGCGTTGGGGACGGACGCGGCATGGCGGGTCTGCCCTGAGCAACGGGAGGAAAGGACATCGGGGACTGGCAGAGGGCAGACGTCCGGCTGACACCAGTGTGCCTGTGTTGATGCATGTGCTCCGAGCTCACATGCGTTGCATTCGATTGTGATGACCACGATGTAATGGTTGCTGGTTCATCCGCACAGCATGGAACAGGCATGATTTGTTTGGGAGTTCGCACTTTTTCCTTACTTTTGCTGAGCAAAATGCAAAAAAGAAAAGAAAGAAAGTCAATCGGCTGCAGTTTTGATCGCCTGTGTTCCCAGCAGTGTTCTGACAGGCTTGTGTGTGTTGTGCTTTTCACGAGAAAATGCAATTTAATGATAACAAAACATTTACGGCTATACGATTTGAAGTGCCCCACTTGTGTGTATTCGTGCAAGAGAATAATAATAACTCTGTCCGTGCACTCTCCCCGCCGTCTAATTGTTTCTGCTCCTCGCCGCGTGTCTGGGGAAAAGCATTGCACACAGTCACATGTGTTCATCCTCGGATACATGTCCGTGGTTTTATAATGCAGTGGCATGTTTACATTTGACATGATATCAAGGGAATCGGCTCAATGAGCCGTGAAGCCTTCCACGGGGGTCTTTAACTTTTCAGAAGTACACGTGGACCAATTCCAGAGCATTTCCAGAGCACTTGTATGGCTGTCGTCTTCATTTAGCAGCTACATTAGGTGCAGCCTCTATGTTTCAGCGACATGATGTCTGTGTGTTCCTTGTTATTATCCCATTGTTTGCTTGGAGTCATTTTTATGGACCCGTGTTGCACACAGGCCACTGACTGCAATCCTCCGACTGTATACGTCTCTATTCTCTCCGTCACTGATGCAATCAGTCTGGGTCACTTGAGCTGTAGTCGGGTGGACATTAGTAATTTCCCAAGGCGGACATTGATTTCCCTTTAATTTTCCTGACGGACGTTGTTTGATATCCAGCTGTAAATTATGGTTTTGAATTCATCATCGCTGTATTTCGGAGCTCCTTTTGCCATTTTTATTTCAAGTGGCCGGACAATAACTCTCAACAGGGGAACTAAATGGAGGTTACAGAGTTGAGAGGTTATTTGTCCAACTAATTCTGCTCGTATTTGGATACACAGTAAGTAACTGTAATACCTACCGATAACGGTCGTGATTAGAGATGCATCAATTGATCAGGAACCGGTTGAAACCGGACAGTTTTCTGTCCTTTTTTTGCCGATGACATGTTCACACACGCGATGGTTTTACATCGCTCACACAGAGGCACATTAAGTGACCTCAGCTGCACGCACGCACACGCACACACACACACACACACACACACACACACACACACACACACACACACACACACACACACACACACACACACACACACACACACACACACACACACACACACACACACACACACACACACACACACACACACACACACACACACACACACACACACACACACACACACACACACACACACTATTTAGTCTTGGTGGAAGTTATTCAGCATGAATGAAGAAAACATGAAGCTGACAATGGTGTTAGCTTCATTGGTGTTGTGGACAAAAGGATAACATATTTTTTATTTATTTTATAATGGAAAAATTACAAAGATGTTTGCATAAGCAGTTTCTCGGGAAGGAAAATAAAATTGCAACAGGACGTTTAATGAACCAGCAGGTCAGTTAAAAAAAAAAATTGCAAATCATCCAAAAAGAGTCTCTAGTCATACTGTCTGGGAGCCGCTTGTAAGATCTGAGCAACGTAATTGTTATTCCTGTTTTGTCTCAATACTGCCCATGTGTTCTCTGTCCATTACACAACTTATGTACCACGTTTTGCTCCTCTTCCCGCTAAAGTGCGACTCAAATGTGTTTTCATTCAGTTTTGCGGTTTTTAGCATTTCTTCTCGACGGCTCGATGGCTTTGCTGACTTAACCGTCGAGACCAGGGGTGTCAAACTCATTTTCACCGAGGGCCACATCCGCCTCATGGCTGCCCTCAAAGGGCCGGTTGTCACTAACACGGTATAATTCTATCTACTCCAGAACATATTGTTAAATAACTGTCTTTGCATTTGTTTATTGTTTATTTAGGTGTACTGATATAAATGTATAACTATACAGGACTGTCTCAGAAAATTAGAATATTGTGATGAAGTTCTTTATTTTCTGTAATGCAATTAAAAAAACAAAAATGTCATGCATTCTGGATTCATTACAAATCAACTGAAATATTGCAAGCCTTTTATTCTTTTAATATTGCTGATTATGGCTTACAGCTTAAGAAAACTCAAATATCCTATCTCTAAATATTAGAATATCATGAAAAAGTATACTAGTAGGGTATTAAACAAATCACTTGAATTGTCTAATTAACTCGAAACACCTGCAAGGGTTTCCTGAGCCTTGACAAACACTCAGCTGTTATAAATCTTTTTTTTAACTTGGACTGAGGAAATATTAAAATTTTATGAGATAGGATTTTAGAGTTTTCTTAAGCTGTAAGCCATAATCAGCAATATTAAAAGAATAAAAGGCTTGCAATATTTCAGTTGATTTGTAATGAATCCAGAATGCATGACATTTTTGTTTTTTTAATTGCATTACAGAAAATAAAGAACTTTATCACAATATTCTAATTTTCTGAGACAGTCCTGTATATGCAAATGTATTTAATATTATAAAATAAATCTATTTAATTTCATTATATTTATTTTAACCCACATTACTTTATCAAAGATTAAACAAACATTATTACATTAACTTTGTTAAAAGCTTTGTCACAGTTGAGACGGGTGGTTCTCCACTGGTCTGGGCAGTGGTTCTCCACTGGTCTGGGCAGTGGTTCTCCACTGGTCTGGGTAGTGGTTCTCTACTGGTCTGGGGCTGTGGTTCTCTACTGGTCTGGCTTCGGGACACACTATCACCCCTGAATGACAAGCTGAGACCTAAATCGAGGGACATTTTTAACTTCTCAAATATATTTAATGAAAAGATGGTGCAGTTTGAACCTGAGAGTTCAGAATATCACAGTATGCACAACAAAACTATTTAGTAATATTCCCTTTTACAGTCAATTATGAACCAACAAGTGAATCTTAAGGACACAAGGTAATACAACATACATTACTACTCAGTAACTTCAGACTTTAAAACATGTCTAAACAGTGCTTAAAAGTAAAAGTAGGTGAGACTGTTCAAATGCTCCGCTTGACGTCATACCGTTGAATCAGAACCAGAGGATATTGATCGTCTGGAAGCGGCCGTCATCCAGACGCAGCTCCTGGAGAAGCTGCGTGTGGCTACAGATAATATAATACGTAATATTTATATTATTAACCCAGACTCGAGGGCTTGATGGTCCGACGTGTGTGGGACTTTCTCAACAGAACAAATAGTGTGTATTTCTTCCGTGGTGGACGATAAGCCACGCCCCCTCTCCTGCGCTTCTAGCGCGAGTGAAGAAAACGTGACAAATAGTCCGGCGACTGAACTCACGCGAGTACATTTAGTAAAGCAACGCAAGGGTTCGCCTCTCCTCTGGCGTGAACGCAGCATGAAGGAGAGTGAACAGACCGCAGTCCGCTGCAAAAAAAATGACCTTCAAAATAAAAGCACAAGATTTTTTTTACTCCCTTTTTTAAGAAAAGGCATCATATTTATTTCATGCCGTCGCGGGCCACATAAAATGACGTGGCGGGCCACATTTGGCCCGCGGACCATGAGTTTGACACGTATGGTCTAGACGCTCTTCTCCAAGGGCTGCCATTTGTTTGCTTCTTCTTGTTGCCCATTACCGTTCTGCCATCCATTTGTTCGTAGTTCAGCTGTGCACTGCAATAAAAGATTGAAAATGGATGAAACCGCTGAGACACTTTGCTTCAAATGTTCTTTTGAGGAAACAATTGATTACGCACCTTATTCATTCAGCAGGCGCACCACCAGACAACAGCCTTAGGATACGTATTGGGCATATGGTTTGGCTTAAAATGTGCCTCGTTGGGTATTCAATCAGTAAGTTAGGGGAGCGTAAGTGCTGCGCTGGCCACGGGGTTGTTGTGGCTTGTCGTCGTGGGGTGTCTGCCGCTGCCTGTGGCCACATGGTTGAAATTGATTTTGAAGAGTGTGTGTGTGCTCTGCTGCTTGTTTTTGAAGCGACCGTTATCCATCCTCTTTGGAAGCACTGCTGTCACATCGCACACCTGGTGGTTCGAAGAGCTCTCCTGCTGAAAAGGCTGCTTTGTTTGAAGCCAAATGTTTCAGGAAACATCGCGTTTCATTCGCTTCTGTTACGCACACGCTTCTGTTTGGCACACGCTTCTGTTACGCACACGCTTCTGTTAGGCACACGCTTCTGTTACGCACACGCTTCTGTTACGCACACGCTTCTGTTACGCACACGCCTGTCACACGCTTCTGTTACGCACACGCTTCTGTTAGGCACACGCTTCTGTTAGGCACACGCTTCTGTTACGCACACGCTTCTGTTACGCACACGCTTCTGTTAGGCACACGCTTCTGTTAGGCACACGCTTCTGTTACGCACACGCTTCTGTTAGGCACACGCTTCTGTTACGCACACGCTTCTGTTACGCACACGCTTCTGTTACGCACACGCTTCTGTTAGGCACACGCTTCTGTTACGCACACGCTTCTGTTACGCACACGCTTCTGTTAGGCACACGCTTCTGTTAGGCACACGCTTCTGTTACGCACACGCTTCTGTTACGCACACGCTTCTGTTATGCACACGCTTCTGTTAGGCACACGCTTCTGTTAGGCACACGCTTCTGTTACGCACACGCTTCTGTTACGCACACGCTTCTGTTAGGCACACGCTTCTGTTAGGCACACGCTTCTGTTACGCACACGCTTCTGTTACGCACACGCTTCTGTTACGCACACGCTTCTGTTACGCACACGCTTCTGTTAGGCACACGCTTCTGTTACGCACACGCTTCTGTTACGCACACGCTTCTGTTAGGCACACGCTTCTGTTACGCACACGCTTCTGTTACGCACACGCTTCTGTTACGCACACGCTTCTGTTACGCACACGCTTCTGTTACGCACACGCTTCTGTTACGCACACGCTTCTGTTACGCACACGCTTCTGTTATGCACACGCTTCTGTTAGGCACACGCTTCTGTTAGGCACACGCTTCTGTTACGCACACGCTTCTGTTACGCACACGCTTCTGTTACGCACACGCTCCTGTTACGCACACGCTTCTGTTAGGCACACGCTTCTGTTACGCACACGCTCCTGTTACGCACACGCTTCTGTTACGCACACGCTCCTGTTACGCACACGCTTCTGTTAGGCACACGCTTCTGTTACGCACACGCTTCTGTTACGCACACGCTCCTGTTACGCACACGCTTCTGTTACGCACACGCTCCTGTTACGCACACGCTTCTGTTAGGCACACGCTCCTGTTACGCACGCTCCTGTTACGCACACGCTTCTGTTAGGCACACGCTTCTGTTACGCACACGCTTCTGTTACGCACACGCTTCCACGCGCGCTTGTGCTGGCGTTTTCATTTGAAATAATCCTGCCATCATTATGTACATTATCCCGCTGGCTTGCACTCAGACACCCGGTTGTCGCTCAGATGCTGTGCTAGACAAGAACTCGTGTTACCATAGTGACGGTACTCGCCAAAGCCTTTTTTTTTTTTTTACCTCAATTGTGAACGCCAAAAGTCAATTGGGACCTTCACCACTCTGATAAACTTAAACTTCATCACTTTTACTTTTGACACGAGTCTCCGCCATTAAAGGGGAAAAGGCAGTCCTGACATTGTTGCCTGATTCATGACTCACTCATTGTTCTCCAGGTCCTCAAATCACAGCTGTGGAGCAAATTATTCTGATGCAATGTATGCAATTCAAAAGCTTTTACTTCAATTCATTTGTTCACACGTTCCATTTCAGTTTCTGTCCCGGAGAATCAAAATGCATTTAAATCTTGTCAATAGAGGGAAAATGTAAGGACAATAATATATATAAATGATTATTATTATTGTACTTACATTTATATATATATATATATAATTTTTTTTCTTCTTTTTTTTGGACTGTGTACAATTTAAATGATTCCTTGTTATGAATTGTGTGTCGTACAGCCCAGCTGTCCTGTGTGTGATGAATGAATGGCTAAATTAAACGTTGCTTTTTTTGCTTCCTTCATTATTTGTCCTGCGTCCTCCCTCTGTGTCTCTGAGCTGCTTTTCCAGTCGGAGCATTTCCTCTCTGAGGTAGCGTTGATTAACAGCAGCTTCCTCTCTGTGGGGCACAAAGAGGAGGAGGAATTGAGAAGAAGAAAAAAATTCAAAATTGTCCCTTTAACACTCACTTTTGTCACTTGTGGCCTCCTGAGTTCTCTCCATCTTCATCTTCCCATCCCTCGCTTTTCCACTTCTCAGTCTATCTTGCTCTCCAATCCCATTCCACAAATTAGCAAGTTAGCCCCATTTCCCTCCCACGTCTCCTCTCTATGCAGGCGTTTAGAGGCCCAGACTTGTTTTTGACCAAGATTGTGTTTCTGTCCTTCCTTCCCCAAATCGAAGGAGAAAAACAGAGAAGAAGAGACGGTGGGAACAAAGTGACGCAACAAGTTGAGAACAAAATGAAGTGGTCGTGTGTTGAAAGCTCATGCTAAATATTAACAATCGAGGATAGAAAGAAAAAAAACCTGCCTATCCATCGAGGTTTTTAATTCAAGTCAAATCCTCCCCTGATACGCGTGTGTCATGATGAAGAGTGTGGTTCAGTAACGCACATGTCCCTGAAGGTGGGCGTGCTCACCACGCACAAGGCTGCAGCGATCTTTTATTTGTCCCTTTGATCAGATCCAAACGGCCACGGGCAGCGACTACTGCAGTCCGACCGGTCCCAATGCAAATCGTGTTTGCCGACGAATCGTCATTTGCAGTCCAGCAACAGACTCCTAAGTAGGCATGACTTGATTCAATCCATCTCCCCCACCCCCTCCCCTCCCTTCTCTCTCTCACACACACAACCGCGCGCCATCCATCTCAATCCGCTATCTCATCTGTTGATCGTCGGTTGCCATTTCCGTGATTGAACTTGCAGAGAGGTTGAATTGGCTTGCCAAAAAAGGAAGGATGATCATTGGACGATTCCTCACAAGCTTTTCATCTTGCATGCGGCTGACTGGGGGGGGGTCAGATCATCATTTCCTATTATGTGATCTCTGACTACCTGTTGACGTGACGGATTCATTTCGCCTGGCTGTAAAATGCTTTCTTGGAGTCGCTCGTCGTCGGTGCACATGCGACAATCTTCAAACCACGAGGTCTATTCCTCTCGACTCCGAGATCTGCTCTCTTCTGCCATCCCTTTGTTTGCCTTTTGAGCTCTACTCAATGCAGTTAGATGGAGTCCCGATGCCCTCCTGTCTGTATGACGCCTGGCAGCTTTCAACCTGCGATGTCGACTCTCTCCTGCTAGTTTATAGAAACATGGAGTACCTCTTCAGTGGCTCGTCTCCACCACTCTTCCCACACTCAAACTACCCTCCAACTCGCCTAGCAACCGGGGCAATGTCTCTCATGCTGACAAGCACGCAGAAATTGACAAAAAGCCATGTTGAAAAATACCGCTGTCGGCTCTTTGCCTCCCCTCCCAGCCCCCTCCTTTCTTCCCCTCTTCCTCATTCTCTCACTCTGTCAGCACAGGCAGGGTCTGGGAGGACAGAAATGGCTTTTTGAGTGACACAGGCTGGCTGTGCCATTTGCCGTGTCAACTGGTGAAAGAGGATAGAAAAGGAGGTGAAGACAAATGATGATGGCCTGGCTATGATTGTCCCGCGCCCTTCTCTCTTTCACTCGCCATCTTCCCCCTCCCGAGGTCATTGTAGTCCAAATAACACAGCAACAATGCCAGAAGGTGGATCATTTTTTCTTCTTCTTTCTTCCCCATCATTTGCTGTGACACAGCTGTGCATCATTGGGTTTTCTTCCAGTAGTTTCCCTCACTCGGGCGGACAGAAATCTCGCATTAAGGTAGTACTTGAAATTAAGTCTCTTTCAGAGCAAGTGGACGTTTCAGTCGCTACTGTAGGCTGGACGTGAATAATGAACCAAAGAAGCGATTCCTGTATCTTTATGTCCGTGTCTAAATGGGCTGTTCCCAAATCCTCCGTTTTGAACATTGTCCTTATGAATCAAAGGAAACTAAACGAATAAAGAAATGCTTTTTGGGTTGCCCATTTCCTGATGTTGTCAACCAGTCCTCACTCTGTCTTTGACCAGACCCCAGCTGCCTTTTGTCCAACTCTAAAGTTGTCACTGAAATGGAAGAATCATGTCGCCCCCACTGTCTCCTCGACATGGGGCCGTCGATGGCGCCCCACCGTCGTTAGGCCATTGCAGCCACAGAATCATGCATATTTAAAATCTCATTATGAAATCCTAAATGGATTCATAAAGCTCTGGCAAGTGGCGCATGAGTGAAGAAGCCGCTGCTCATTTGGTGGATTTCACTGTCCAGAGGTTTAACACGTCAGCACGCTGATGGTTGAGGAGGATAAAGGCTCCTCGACTGAATCGGTGCTCGGGGACAGCGTGCCGTTGTCGTTTCCTTCCCCTCGCCGCCGTGCTGCTCGGTGATTGCAAAATAATGGCCGTGCTTTATTGGTTATGTACTCCAAGGTATATTTGTAAATAGATCTAAAGGAAAGCAACGCTGTCATTTTGTGAGGTAACGTGGCTTAATGCCCTGCCCGATAATTTGAACCACCCCTGAATGCGCTCAATGTGGCATGAACTGCTCCCACCGAGCACGCACCGCTTCAGGCAGCGATTTTTGAAGATTTGGACTCTTACCTCTCGTTGCCTTCCAACACCCCCGGGCCCCAAGATGCTGGGTGTCGCAACCCAGAGCACAACGCATGTCTGGCAACGGAGGGAGAAATGCTTGAAAATCAAATCGCGGTGTCAATTCCGACGTATCCAGAGCTGCGGTTTAATTTTGCGTTGCCCTCCCCTCTTTTGTTTCCATTTAGATCGGTAGAAACGAGGTGACGCGGACAAAATAACAATACGGTTCCAAAGTAATAACGTTCACAGTGCTCCGTGGCATTTGTTTTCAACCGCCAGTCAATAACGTACAGCCCAGTTCAATTTGTGTTTTCCCACCTGCACCCTCTCGGCGCCCAGTTAAGGGGAATTATTTGATATTCGTAATATTACAAATGTGGCTCAATATTTATCGACCGGCATGCCATGTCGCCCCTCTCTTAAAAATGAGATGGATTGTAGTTATTGCTGTTTTTGATTTTAATAACCAGGCTGTAAAAGCCCAGCCCAGGGTCTTGCTCAGCCACCTCCAGTGCTGTGCTGTTCTTTCATCTGGTAACAAAGGATCTATAAAGTCATTTAGCTACAGGTTTAGCATGATTAGGTTTCCTGATTCTTTCTTTTTTTTACTTCAAAACCCGAGACCACGGGACTAGGGGGAGTGAGGTAATGGACTCAAATGGGAGGCCTCAGCCATGCCGTGTTTTATTTGAAGGATCAAAACTATTGATCCGCTAGGGCACATGGTGAGAAACCGATGTTGCACGTCGTCTCTCATTTCAGAGCCAGAGGTGTTGCATTACTCGATGCCTCTGACCCTTTCTTTGTGCTGGTGCTTGTCAAACCCCTCTGGTGTCTAATTGTTGTACATGTTGTGGCGTTCGGGGGGGAAAGTAAGTTCACGAAGGTCAGTGAGCATCATAAAGGCCTGCAGGTTCCGACCGGAGTCCATTTCCTTTTTGTACAATTCAGTATGACCTTGTTTGTGTGTACTTTTTAATGGGTTACAACTGTGTCTGATCAATGCTGAAAATACATTCCAAACTGCAATCTGAGAGGATAATGGCTGAATTCACTAGCTCATTGACTTTAATGGATAGTTATCCCACTCTACATACCTCCTGAGCAAACAGCCGCCAAATGATAAAAGGATGCAAAGTCATTCAGTTGTTTCAAATTGTGTGTCACTAGAAAAGGAACAAATTTGTTTTGACAATATGCCACTTAAAATGCCTGGCGCAGTCCTGAACCCCCCCGCCCCCTGGCAGAAGATCTCTCTATAATTTATTGCTTGAGTTTGGTAGTCCACTGTAGGTCATTGGCAGAGGACAACTGCTCTGATCGACTCACTGTTGACCTCTGCTTTCTCTCTCTCCATCTTTGCGCCGACTGCTTTTCTGTGATGGATCATACGTCTTTCAAAGCCCTCGTTTGAATGACTGTTCTCCCTCTGCATCTCTTTCACTATTAGTTTTCCTCACTTATGTACATACATACATATATATTTATATATGTGTGTGTGTGTATATATGTATATATGTGTGTGTGTGTGTATATATGTATATATATGTTTTTATATATGTATATTAGTGCTGTGAAAAATAACGCGTTAACTCAGTTAATTAAATTACAGGTTTAACTTCGTTATTTTTTTTAACGCATTTAACGCATGCGCAGAATGAGCTTCCAATCCGTCTGTTGTTGGTCGTCTCTCCAGCAGCATGTCATTCTGTCTCTAGTGTCGCATTAACACGACTCCAATCTCCGTCTCGCGCACCCCAGAGCTCGGATGCCGGCGTGTGCGCGCACATCGGGGCGAAAAAAAAGTCACTTGCAAAATGAGCTTCCAATCCACCATCTCAATCTGAACTCTGTCCGCTCTCATGCAGACGGTCTGTTCATCGGTAATGATCCTTCCGCAGGTTCACCTCCGGAAACCTTGTGACGACTTTTACTTCCTGTAGATCAGGGTCTCAACACGTCGATCGCGGCGTAGTGTTGGTAGATCGCATGACATTAAAGAGATTGGCCCGCCCCCTGACATGTTCTCTATAGCACGTCTTTGTTCTTTTATTAAACTAAACGTCTGTTGTTGATCGTATCTCCACAGCAGCATGTCATTTCTGTCTCTTCGCGTTGCGTTAACACTTATCGATCTCCGTCTCGCGCCACAGAGCTCCGTGCGCGCGCATCGGGACCGAGCAAAAAAAAAGTCACTTGTCAATCTGTCCACCTGTCCGGGCCGGTGAGGTTTCAGCTTTGCAGCGGTGTCCCGCCGTCCCTTTCATCACGGCCCAGTTCATGAAGAAAACCCACACAGTCAGTTTGCCTCAGCAGCTGCTAGAGGAAGACTAGAGGCCTTTAGATTGTATCATGGTGGAGTTAATGGTTGACAAACAAGAGAAAAATGTTCTGTTTAACCCTCCTGTTACCTTTACATTTACTAACATATTTTACCCTTGGGGTCAATTTGACCCCAGCAATTAAAACCTCCAGAAAATTATTAGAATTAATATTGCTTCCCAAGTTTAAGTGTGAGGTACTTTATGTTTGTTTGTTGACTACCTAAATAGCCCTTTAAATAAATAAAAAAGTTGATATTTCTTATATGTTTGACACAGTGAAAAACAGCCTGGGGTCAAATTGACCCCAAAGAACACCGACATTAAACATTGAATGGGGTCAAATTGACCCGAAAGGTAACAGGAGGGTTAAACATTCTGTTTAGGATGAAGATGTATTACCGTATTTTTTGCACTATAGGGCGCACTAGATTATAAGGCGCACTGTCAATGAATGGTCTATTTCCGATCTTTTTTCATATATAAAGCGCACCGGACTATAAGGCGCATTAAGCGGAAAAAACCAACTTTTCTTCGTAATCTTTTGGCAGTTGCTGCGAGACGGTAGTTCGTGTGCGGATAGAGAGATTACGTCTTTTCATAAAACGAAAGCACCAAGAAGGACCGCCTCGAAAGTCATTGATATTCATGTCCGGTGCTAACGCTGTTGCCTTCAGTCGAATAGAGACTGTATTACTCCGCGACGCTCCTGGCTACGGTAGCCGTAATGCTGCAAGCGGTGCGGCTTTGTAGTTTACCAAAGTCGTACTAAAACATTTTGACTTAGCGCCGTGAGCGCCTTGTACCACACAAAATCGCTTAGAGGTCAGTAAGCAAAACCAGAATGAATCCATATATACGGCGCTTCGGATTATAAGGCGCACTGTCGTTTTTTGAGAAAATTAAAGGCTTTTAAGTGCGCCCTATAGTGCAAAAAATACGGTAATGTTCCATATGGAAGAAAACTGCTAAATAACTGCTGAGTTGCAGCACCAATGTATAGAAGAATGTATAAATGTATATATCCGTCTTTTGTCATAAATCTCTATGTTCTCACAAAATATACCGAGAATATCGGTAATATGTGATTAATCATGATTAATCCACAGAAACCTGTGATTAACCCGATTAAAAATTGTAATCGTTTCACAGCCCTAATGTGTATATATATATATATATGTATTAGTGCTGTGAAAAATAACGCGTTAACTCAGTTAATTAAATTACAGGATTAACTAGTTTTGTTTTTTTACCGCATTTAACGCATGCGCAGAATGAGCTTCCAATCCGTCTGTTGTTGGTCGTCTCGAACCAGCAGCGTGTCATTCTGTCTCTAGTGTCGCGTTAACACGACTCCGATCTCCGTCTCGCGCGCCGCAGAGCTCGGATGCCGGCGTGTGCGCGCACAAAGTCACTTGCACCCCCCCCCCCCCCCCCCTGGCGCACGCACTGGTGAGCAAGTTATGTGCCCCCCTGTGTATAAATGCAGGGCTCTCAAGTGTCACGCATAACATAACATGTACATAAGTATTCACAGCCTTTGCTCAATACTTTGTTGAAGCACCTTTGGCAGCAATTACAGCCTCAAGTCTTCTTGGGTATGATTCCACAAGCGTGGCACACCTATTTCTGGGCAGTTTCTCCCATTCTTCTTTGCAGAACCTGTCAAGTTCCATCAGGTTGGATGGGGAGCGTCGGTGCACAGCCATTTTCAGATCTCTCCAGAAATGTTCAATCGGGTTCAAGTCAGGGCTCTGGCTGGGCCACTCCAGGACATTCACAGAGTTGTCCCGAAGCCACTCCTTTGTTATCTCGGCTGTGTGCTTCGGGTCGTTGTCCTGTTGGAAGATGAACCGTCGCCCCAGTCTGAGGTCCAGAGCGCTTTGGAGCATGTTTTCATCGAGGATGTCTCTGTACATTGCTGCATTCATCTTTCCCTCAATCCTGACAAGTCTCCCATTTCCTCCCGCTGAAAAACATCCCCACACAGCATGATGCTGCCACCACCATGCTTCACTGTCTGGATGGTATTGGCCAGGTGATGAGCAGTGCCTGGTTTCCTCCAGACATGATGCTTGGCATTCAGGCCAAAGAGTTCAATCTTTGTTTCATCAGACCAGAGAATTGTGTTTCTCATGGTCTGAGAGTCCTTCAGGTGCTTTTTTGCAAACTCTAGGCGGGCTGTCATGTGCTTTTTACTAAGGAGTGGCTTCCGTCTGGCCACTCTACCAAACAGGCCTGATTTGTGGAGTGCTGCAGAGATGGTTGTCCTTCTGGAAGGTTCTCCTCTCTTCATAGAACAACGCTGGAGCATGTCACCTCCCTGACTAAGGCCCTTCTCCCCCGATCGCTCAGTCTGGCTGGGCGGCCAACTCTAGGAAGAGTCCTGGTGGTTCCAAACTTCTTCCATTTCCGGATGATGGAGGCCACTGTGTTCATTGGGACTTCCAATGCTGCAGAAATCTTTCTGTACCCTTCGCCAGATCTGTGCCTCGATACAATTCTGTCTCGGAGGTCTATAGATAATTCCTTGAACTTCATGACTTGGTTTATGCTCTGATATGCACTGTCAACTGTGATACCTTATATAGACAGGTGTGTGCCTTTCTCAATCATGATGATGATGATGGTTTATTTGTCGTTTGCTAGAGTACAGGTACAAAAGCATCGAAATTGCAAGAAAGGGTGGATGAAAGATTACAGCATAACATGAGGGAAGAAGGCAAGAAAAAAACAACAACCCCCCGACTATGCCCCGAGAGGGGTACAGTGTGGGAGCAGGAAAAAAACACCTTAGCACATAAGCACATACATCTTAGACATGACTTGCAACAAGTAGGAAGGGGGGAGGGGAGGTAATCCAAAGACTGGGTGATCTAAACCCATCCATTGGGGGCAGAAGGTAACCAGCACCGACAAGCAGCCAACCGGTCCAGCAGCCTTTCACGGCGCCAGCCACAGCCCCGTCCTGTCACACTGGGGGTAAGAAGCAGGCGAAGGCGTGGGATGGGGGGGGGGGGGGGTAGTGAATGCATATCAGTGTGAAGAAGTTCGTGTGTGAGTGGCCTGGTATGTCGTCCTCCCCCAGGCCACAACGGACAGAGTTCTCAGTCCGCAAGATGGTCGTTGCCATGGAGATAGCCTTGAAGGGTCCTGGGGAGAAAACAACCACAGGTGTCTGTGGATAGGGGGAAGGGAATGAGAGAGATTCTCACTTCAGTGATCTTCGGGGGAGTTGTTGTTCCAGTAACGGCCTTGGCCAAGTCCCGTTCTGGTAGAGGGAGCCGAAAGCAGATAAGATTGGGATTGTTTGGTCTTCCAGGAGCTGCATTCAATTTGCGCAACTACTATTCCTCCATTTTCCTCCCATTTCCCAATAGGATTTCAAATCGATCCAATTTCGTCGGGCAGCCATAGGGGGCTCTTAACGGCTGTCACCGCTTCCTCAATTTTCCGATTAGCCAGGGCAACGCCAAATCCAAACAGCAGAAATCCTGTAATCATGTTTCCGAATAGGTAGATGTCTTCTACGTCCTCCACGGAAAGGGCTGCTAGGCACACGACACGCCAACGCTCTCACGTGTCCATCGTGTAACCAGCTGCAACCGTCCCGGCAGGACGGGCAGGTTCCCCCGAACCCGAGCTTCTCGTTGAGAAGACGGTGTCAATTGCGTTGAGAGACCAGTTGATCAGATGATCAGTTGATCGGTCCATGGTTTTTAGTTCGAAGAGCGATGAGGAGAGAGTCTCAAGTATAAAACAAGACAAGACATGACAATCAACTGAATTTAGCACAGGTGGACTCCAATCAAACATCTCAAGGATGATCAGTGGAAACAGGATGCACCTGAGTGTCATGGCAAAGGCTGTGAATACTTATGTACATGTTATGTTTTCGTTCTTTATTTTTAACAGATTTGCAAAAATTTGCAAAAAACAGTTTTCACTTTGTCATTATGGGTTGTTGTGTGTAGAATGTTGAGGAAAATAATGAACTTAATCCATTTTGGAATAAGGCTGTAACATAACAAAATGTGGAAAAAGTGAAGCGCTGTGAATACTTTCCGGATGCACTGTATATATATATATATATATATATAGCTTAATATACCCTGTCAACTTATTAACTCGTACGAAGGAGGATGAAAAGGAAAAATATCCGCTGCTATCTTCTACATTTTTTCTGTTAGCATTTTCTCTACCTCCTCTCAGCGTTCCCCCGTGACACTTGGTGCGGACATACTTTGATCTCGGCTTGAAAGGCGAGTGAGTCCAGGCTGTAACAGATTCAAAAAGTCTAGCAGGCAACGACGCCCGACCATGTTGTCCCACCTGAATCACCTGGACGCACGGCTGACTTCTAGAGCTGGCTCACGCCCGCTTCTCCGTCTCTTTCCTTTCACCCTCTCCACCTCTTCCCTTTACACACCTGCCCCGGCCGTACGGTGTACATCAACTATCTATTGATAAAAGAATAACTCATGAATGGGAATCGGGCAGGTGTAATGGTGGAGATCATGCTTGACCCCGGCCATTAAAGAAGCCGTTGGACTTTTCTCCTCCCTGCCGCCGTCATAAACCTGCAACTGACGATGATGCATTGACCCCCCCGAGTCCCATTGATCACCCTGACAGAGTCTCTACACACATGGACACCCTCACATGCTATTGGTCCATTGACGCCAACCGTTGCTGAAATTGGTCAAAACTCTTGTCACATTGCTCAGAGATGCACCGATGGATTGCTGATCAGCCATGACTGAAGCCGGTCGGTCTCAAATGACGGATTTTCCGCTGGTCAAGTTGACACACACACGAGTTGTAGTTTTACGTTGTGCTCGCGGCTGCACTGTCGCTCGAAGAAGACGTGGAGCTTGTCATTAGTAACACCTGCAAGTCCAAAATGAGCCAAGGAGAACCAACCCCGAATGGTTTTTAAGAACTAAGTGAGAAGTTCCTGTAACTTGGTGCTGTTTCGAAGACATTGTTATTGAGTAGCCAATGTGTTATTATGAACATACACTTGAATTTACAATTTTTCATGGAATAAAAGTTGCAGAAATGTTGTCTGTATCTGGCCATAGTTCTCGGATGAAATAAAAATCTCTAATTCCAACATGATATCGTCGCTTTTCTAAAAAAGAAGCTTGACTTTTGTGTCTCATTCAAGCGAGCGGGCCACGTTGAACCGCTTCTCCTCACATTTCGTAAAGGTGGGCCGTTCAGTCCAGGAACAGCTGGACGGGCAGAAAGAGTTCTGCAGCCCTGGAGGCCGCTGCAGTTGGTTTGCTGTTGTGCCGATGAAAGATTAGTTTTCCTCGAGCTGCTGTGAGTGGAGACTATTGGTATGTGAGGAAGTGTCCCTGTGCCACCAGGTTGTTTGTGCCGCTGGATTGAGACACTTCTGCTCCGCAGCCTGCGAGCCGTATCCTGCTGCGCCGAGCCCCATCCACACCCTCCACCCCATCCACACCCTCCACACCCTCCACACCCTCCACCGCGCCGCAAATGGAGAGTTTCTTTCTTCCGCCTTTAACTTTCCACCTGTGTGTCGCTCTCGCACAATGGAATGTTGTTTAGCAACAATTCCCCCTATTTAGTATTTATGAGTGGTATATAAATATTAAATAAACCCTATATTACACACTATGATGTCTACTTGAGTGCATATAGCTGTTTAATAATTTATTTAACACATATTGATAGAAACCTAACAGTGCCCTTATACCTTACAGTTGCATTATAGTGTTAATCATCTGACATTTTGAATGCTGCTTATTCGTAAGCGCTGAACCTAAAGTATAATAACAGTTGTTTGATGCCCTGATTCAGACAGTCAGTTTCCCGCCTTTTTAGTTTTGATACCATTAACGGCTTATCCCTCTTTTTGGGATGTTTAGAGACACTTGCTAATTAATATTTTGCATGATTTTACCGACGTATTTCACAACCCATTTGATCAACATCTGACAAATGACAGTCTCCGCCGTCTGAAAGTGAATGAAGCAACCTAGTTTGTATTTGGAGCCAGAGGTTTGGCTCTCAGCCGAGAGCTCAGCCGTCCTGCTAGATTGCCAAAGCCGGGACGCTCAATAGCGCGCGCACACAGGAGTCCCACCGGCTTAGGACGGCCGACAGGGAAGCTTCACCTCATCCACCCTCATTGCGTGCCAAAATCCCACTGGCTTTGTGTCGCTGATAGTGTAGTCTATTTCCTCCTGGTTTTTTGAATATGTTTTGTGTGGAGCTTGTGATAAAAGGAAATATCCTTGCTAACCCAACATGTAAATACCGGTAGACGATTCTCTTCCCTTTTTCTTTTCTTTTTTATCTGCTTGAGAAAATATATTTTTTACCTCCTCACTTGAACCGTCAGCTACTATTGTCTTGTTATGCTTTGAACATGTATATGGGTCAATCATTTGAACAGATGTCCATAAAAGCAGGACCTCTCCCACTGCCCACGTGTTGCCACTGTTGGATGGTCAGTGACCTCTTCTGCCCTCTCTGGCCGTAATTCCCTTTTTTGCAATGGGCGCTTCACGAGTCATCAGTTTCCCATCCCGCCGCTCTTCACTGGCTGCTGCTGCTCTCTGAGTGTAAGGATACTTTTTTTTTTGTAATTACAGGCCCCATTAACACACTATTTACATCCCTGCTTGATCTATGCCATTAAGAGATCAATAGCTTAGTTTGTATAGTTTGTTTAATCCATTAATTTATTCGTCTGTGTTTCCCTCTCCCCTGCTCGCTTTCTTAAAAAAAAAAGGAATCTATATTTATAGATTCCTTTTTCCGGAACTTATCGGCCCTTTCCTCCCCCGATCTTACCACAGGGACATGCCAACACATTTGGCCATCTCATATTCCTGCGTTCCTCGTGGGAGGGAGTGCGATATGTACCGAGCAAGTGTCGCACTTAAGGAAGAGCGTCTTTTTGTTGCTTTGATGTCTCTTTACCGGGAGGCCTTCCGTCTAACACCTGAACAAGTGCCTGTATCTGAATAGCTGCTGTTTAATCTCGAGGGATTTAGCATATGACCCCGTTGCCTCACCACGATGTGCTACTAATATGTTCCATTAACAGCAGTTTATGGACCTTAGTAATGGACATGCATTATAGATAATGGGCTGTGGGAAGTATCTTTTAGAGGGTGACACGCTGTGTGTTTTTGAACCAAACGACGGCCCTTCTATGTCAACAGCTTCAGGGCGTTAGAAGATTGACTTTGAGCAGCTTGTCATTTCTCTTATCGTCCACTTTTTGCGAGCAAAGATTACCCAACACACACACACACACACACACACACACATTAGGACGTAGCCAACGTTTTCTTTCTGGTTAGCGCTGTCCGCACCGTCAGTGCCCTCACAAGGCAACGACTGAGCTGTTGTTCCTGCTCTCTGGTGAGCGAACACACATTACATACATATCAGCACACACACACACACACTCGAAAGCAGTACAGGATCACCGTGGAGCCGAGCGAGCTCCCTTTTGCCCGGCTGCCGTGGCTCGGAGCGACTCTGTCACACTAATAGCGGGTTTATGACTCGGTCGTACTTGTCAGTTTAATTATTTCGCTCGGCGCTCATATGTCGTCGTGGACAGTTTCATTCAGTTTGCAATTTCACTTTGATTAATTATCGCCGCCCAACAGGAACACCTTCTGGAGATATTGATTTTTGGTTGAAATCTGCGCTGTGGGTGTACGTCTTGCTCAGGGGTTGAGAGGCATCATTTCAAGTAACTGTGTGTCCACTTAGAAGAACAAAAAGATCCATATAAGCCGGCGTGAGGGGCAGTTTTGAGAGATGTTGGTCTTTTGTGGCATCGTTCATACCCCTAAATGGAGTTTTCACACAAGCAGTGAGGCTGACACACCAGCGCTCAGCTTTCTCTACTTCGATGTGCCCGAGAAAAAAGGATAAGCTGTCCTCTTCATGCAACACTCGTGACTCTCAATTGTCCACAGCATTGATTTCTTTATTCTTTTTTTTTTTTAAGTGAATGGGGAAGGCTAAGCATATGAATTAAGGTCTAGCGATTATCTGATTGCTCTCCCATGTTACCTCTTTCTCCCCACTTTGCACCTCCAATCTAGGGCCTAGAAGCACTCACTGCTGAGAGGTTTGATCCCTTTGCCCCAGCACGTGCACACAGACACACACAGGCACTCACACACACACACACACACATACACACACCTACACACCACTCCCTTAATCTTCTCCAAGGCTCAGTTTGATGAATGGCTTATTCTGCTGGGTGAGCAAAGGGCTGTAGGTGGGAGTGACTCCAGTCTTTCTTTATTTTTCTGACTTTCGTTATATCTGTCATATTTGTTTTGTCAGACAGTACAGGTATATTCACACACCCAGATTCATTAATGTGATGAACACTATGTTCCCTAATCCTCGAATACACTCAGGCAGGCGCAAAAGAGACCCACATAAATAGTATCCCCGACATCATTGGACTTGCTCCTTAAAAACTATTGATTTCTTTCACTCTGATTTGATTTCATGCGGACAGACACACAAAGATGCGAGCGAGCCAAGCTAAGTGGCTCAGGAGAGTAGCCATAAAAGTGGCCGCCTCTGTGTTGCTTAATGAGAATGAATGAAGACATGCCAAAACGTCTCCACCTGCCAGTCTGTTTTTCCTGGTGTTCGCACGCACGCACACACACACACACACACACACACACACACACACACACACACGCTCACGCTCGCAATACCTCTCTCACTCACACACCAGCAGCAGACTGGAGTAAATTCGCATAACAAAAGCGATGTTTGCCCCCGTCCCTGCCTTTAAACTTTTACGACCGTGACTCGTAATTTGACTCGTGCAAACCTAAATCTTTCTGGTGATAACTGTGATCTCAGTAATTGGAATATACAGTAACATTTGGATTTAAGTCGTGCAAGAGTTACCGTGAGTGATGATTTAGAAGTGCTGACTGGCGGATTAATCTCCTCTTGGCCTTGCATTATGTCTCCGCTCTGCTCTTCTCCGACGAGAGAATGCATGTGTGCATAAAGCGGTGCTTGCATTGAGCGTCTCACCCGTGGGCCCGGTTCCCCCTCGTGGAGTCGTAAATGGCTTGAACACGAAAGTGGACACACCCTGCTCTCCTTAACCGTTTGCTTGTTATCCATTCGCAGTTTTTTCCCCTCCAGGTATTGAAAATGTCTTTTTGTTTGTGCGCGGTAATAAAAGAAAATCCCACCGCCTGTCAATTCTTTTAATTGGCAACCCGTCGGTGTTCCTTCGTTCTCTTTTAGTGCAGGTTTTGGCTCCGACGTGGTGTGTCACCTACCGTAGTCCTTTTTTTGATATATATATATATATTTCTAATTCACTTTCAGACGGCTAAGTGAATTAAATGTGCTGCAGTTTTAAAACGGGCCCCCGGGCAGGTTTCACTTTAATGGTACCAAATGGCTTTGTCTTTTGTAGTATGTGCCCGCACGCACACGTGCATGGCTTTGTGTGTGTGTGTGCGCGTATTTATCTTTTTTCTCTATTCCGTCCACTGTGTCGACACAATCCCAGCGTTTATGAGATTACCAGAGCCCATTTGTGTTCCGGCGGGAGCCATTTTGGCTCGGAGGAAGCCTCCACTGGGAACCATCTGGGCTCGACTCAAAGCGGTTTCCACTCAGCCTCCCCCGTCCTCTCCACAATTTAACCCAGGCTATTTACTTTAAAGGGATGAGAATCTCAAATGTCATGTGTGTGTGTGTGTGTGTGTGTGTAAAACTCTGATATTCCGTCTTGGATGTGGCTCCTGAGCTCTGCTGCGACGCTGTGTCTTCACGCATAGAAGGAAACCCACACGAGCAGCTCTTCGTGGGTTACTATATTCCTGAAATAATTATATTTAAAATATATACATCTCTATCAAGTATGGTATTTTTTGCTTAATGATCTATTGATTATTTATTTGAGTAATCATGTCGTGTAACACGTATAAGAAATGCTCCAGATTTCAGCAGTGCTCAAAAATAATGTATCCGTCTAAAAACCAGAAACACTATAATTTAAATGGTTTTAAGCTCAATAACGATATAATAAGTAGAACAAGTATTGTTTTAAAAATCTGAAAATAAATCCTATTAGCACCGAGTTAAAGCACCCTCGGAATCACGGAGACAAAGTTCTCGTTCTTGGCAGCGATGCTCGATGGATGAACAAGCTGTTGTCAGTTCATTTTTCCAATTAAGTGCAACATATTATAGCAACATTCTGCAATCCTGCCACGAGTTTAAAGCCTTAATTGGCTATCCACTTTTGTTTAATGAATTTATGTGTCCTTCTTAATTTCCCATTTACACTTTCTATTACTTAATTTCTCTTCCCCATTGCCTGGTGAAATGCCAGCTTCATTTTTTTTAATGATGCTTTCAAGATACCGGTCACCCACGGTTTAGCATTTACACATATGTTTGACTTCAGTCTGCGTATATGACACGATCCAATGAAGACGGATGTGACTCGAATGACTACTTGGTGAAGCTGAAAGCTTGTCGTTGCTCTATTAGTGTGTGTTTAGACCGTATGATTGTAACCTGTGAACTTTGCAGATCGTTTTCAATCATGTCAAGTTATTGTTGATATATTCTAGTATGTTATTGACATCCCTTAGTCGTAGATACTAATAGATACACTTCTCGTCACATTGTGGCGTAGCCGGAGGAAGGCTGCTTTCCTCTCTTGAATGTTGGCAGTAAGGTAAACAATATCTCTCTTTTTGAAGTTGTCCGGGGAAAGCTTGGACTAAAAAGGTTTCAATCGGATCGAAAACTCATCTTTGTGGCCAATAATTCAACTTAAAGCACTCTTTCCCCCCCTCAGCATATCTTTACGCCCCTCTCTCTCTCTTTTTCATCAGTGCATGTCACGTGTTTTCATCTGACCCCATGAAAGCATGATGGATGTGACTTGTCCGGCTGTGTGATTTCCTCCACACGCGTGTTACATTCATCACATTTATCTAGTTGTTCCAGGAGACTTCTGTTTTCCCTCTCGCAAACGTACGGCTGCACGGGAATGGGGGCGGAGTGAGAGAGAGAGAGATAGAATATCTCCTTGACCTCGAGATAGCTTTCTGCATCCCGACTGAAACCTCTGTGGAAGGATTTGGAAAGCTTTTACAGAAGGACTGTAAATCATCCGCCATATGGAGGCAAATGGGGCATCTGAGTGCGTAATGCCCCCCTTTGAACTGTGATTAAACTCCTTGAGCCGATGAGCGTTTATTAGACCTCACCTGCCAAGCAAAATGCTGATCAGAGGTCAATAGTCTTCCACTCATTCTACAAAGGCAGCTTAAATGACGGTTGTTTCTCCCCCTTTTTGTTTTTTCATAGCGATAATGGTTTCAGGAGCTTTTAGTGTGCAGACTTCATTGTTGGATTCAAAGATTCTTTCTTCTCATTCTTAGTCCGGCCCTGGAGCTTTTTATTTCCCCTCTATTTACTTTTTTCTTTTTTGTTTCGCTAGTGTGTGCCGGTTGTGTTTAGCTGTCGAGTGTTTTCTGTTTGCTTTTGCAGTTGGTGACAGTTAAGTAGGTTCTTGCTATTCTAGCCTCGCTTTTTTCCCAGCACTCGCCCATTTTGACACGCGGGTGCTCGGAGGACCGGTGCTGCTGTAATAGCCTTGTTATGTAACTGCTTCTGCACTCGGAAAACAAAGAGCGATACAATGGGGTGAGCGTCTGAGGTAGCAGCGAAGCAGAGTGAGATCAAACGGAGGCAGAGCACGAGTGAACTTGGATTGCGCAGCCGGGACCT
Source organism: Pseudoliparis swirei (assembly GCF_029220125.1). Classification (NCBI taxonomy): domain Eukaryota; kingdom Metazoa; phylum Chordata; class Actinopteri; order Perciformes; family Liparidae; genus Pseudoliparis; species Pseudoliparis swirei. The sequence goes on along the minus strand of NC_079397.1, from coordinate 6,891,264 downwards.
ACATACATTATTATCAACGTTATTATGTAATGCTGTTTTTCTACATGATGTATACTTTTGTATTCTTTGAGTCAGTGCTGCATTCCTGTAGAAACCTTAGACCTTCTCGTCATTTTCCAATCTGCCGACAGCTTGACGGATCTAGAAAGAGGAATTATATGCAAGTCGCCGCTATATGCCGAGGTTGTCAGTTTTGAGCTTAATAAGAGAGCAAATTATGTATTCATTAATAAAAGTGTTTTACTTTAGTTGAGAACAAGGCAGAGCAGTTTACTAACTTAATTCCCCTCAGATTTCCCTTGTGGCTGAAGGGCTAAGCAGCCCGAGTCTTAATCTCTTGACTTCTCTCTATCTCTCCGGCACACCTGCCCTCTCACTTTCTCGCTGACTGAGGCTTTAGAATAGGATCAAAAATAAATGTAAAAATCAATTGATTTTTTTTCTTCTTCTTTTCTCTCTTCTTTGCCCGGTCGTCCATCACTCATGAAACAAAAATGTAATGAATAGATAATTAGCCTGAATGGGCAGAATTTGGTTTTAGCCAATCGTGAGAAATGTTGGGAGGTCTTTCCTCCTCCGTCAGCAGGGTGAGCCGTTTCACTGCCCTCATTTGTGAACTTAAGGGAATTGCAACTTCGCTGTCACTAATTGCAAATGATTTACATCGCAGTAGAATGGCAACATTTTCAGCCTTAATTAATGTCAAAGTGCAGGGTCAACGCTAATTTAAAGCCACTCTCTCCGTTTTTTGTGCAGACCTTGGGATTTCTCCAGTTTTAGTTTTTGCAAATTGACACCGAAGTCGCTCCTATTTAGGGCTGCAACTAACGATTATTTTGATAATCGATTAATCGGTTGATTATTTTATCGATTAATCGGATTAAAAAAACAAAAAAACTTACATTTTCAACCCTTTATTCAAAACAGGGTCCGTACGGTCATGGAAAACCTGGAAAAGTCATGGCATTTTTAAATGGCTCTTCGCAGGCCTAGAAAAGAAATTGAACAAAATAAAATCCCAAAATATTTGGAAAAGTAATGCAAATTTGTTTTATTCAAATGTTAATTTACACGGTATATATACGGTATGCTTTGGAATTCTCATTGTTATTTTAAATACTACATCTTCTCACTTTGTCATGTATAGACAGAGTTTTCACAAAATGTTTAATCATGGAAATTTGGTTTAAAGTCATGGAAAGGTCCTGGAGATCCACGGGTCAGCATGTGGATGAACCTGTTCACTGGTCAGCATGTGGATGAACCGTCACAAACAGACAGCGTTCCTCTCCTGAGCGGTGGTCCCCATTTGGACCGGCCCCCTGAACAATACCAGAGACGCGTTCCGATTTATTATTTTTTTCACCTGGCCCGCTGCCGTTGAGATTGCAGTGAGACGCGGAAAAAATGTAAAGTGGTGCTCTTCGCAATAAAACATCTTTGATGGGACGTGTCAAGTCTCGGCCAATCAGCGTTCAGATGTCCACAGCGTTTGGGAAGTTAGGTTAGCTTGAATGTTAGTCTGCTACATCTGCTGCTGTCACACTGCACGGTGTAGCGATACTAACAAAGTACCCGTACGTTAAAAACGATGAGATTTAGCATATTTTCAGTATCGATACTTCATTAAAAGAGCGATCAGAGCGCACGCGCTGCTCCGCTCCGTTAAATGTTGTCTGCACGCGCAGCGCTCACAGCCAGTGGCATCGTGGCTTATCTCCGTTGCCTTTCTCCGGGGAAAAATAACCACGTTTTCTACGTTATACTCTTGTGGAAATGCCACACACGTCGTGACATGTAGCGCCCTGGTGTCTGGGTTCATAACGTCACCCGGAGGCGCACTTAGCTCCGTGAATGTCTCCGACTACGTGAATGACTTCCGCATCCAGCGCCACGTGAGCAGCAGCAGCCAATTAGATTCATCAACAGAGGAGCAGCTCAGCGCTGATTGGCTCTCACAACGCAGCGTTCCGTCTCTCCTCTCCCTCCGCTCTGCTCTTGTTTCTCCTGCGCCGCTCTGCGCTCAACTCAACTTTGTTTATACTCCGTGATTTATTGAGCGCCGTAATAATCGCGCGACACAACGAATCGATAATGAAATTCGTTGCCAACTATTTTAATACTAGATTTTTATCGATTCGTTGTTGCAGCCCTAGTCCTATTGAAAACTCGATTTAGAATGTCACGGGCAGGTCGGCCTCAATGGGCCCGAGGACGAGAGGCCCCCACTGGCTGTGTGTGTTCAACAAATGTGTGCTGCGCTGCCCACGACCAGATCCTGCCGATCCCTCTGAGCCACAGCAAAGAAAGGAAGCAGGTGTGCGTGTGTGTGTGTGTGTGTGTGTGTGTGTGTATGTTTGTTTGACCAAATCAATACAGAGCTCACAGGCCTCCATTGATGGGTCTATTTAAAAACGGTGGCGTCTCCTCGCAGGACACTCCCACCCCCCACTGTCACTTCATTGCTGTCATTGAATCTCTTGGACACAAGACACTAACTTTTCTTCCTCTCATTCCTCCCCTGCTCTCTTCTCTCATTCCAGGTGGAAGTTGAAGTGGAGAGCATGGACAAAGCGGGGAACTTCATTGGCTGGCTGCACATCGAGAGTTTGAATCTGTCAATCGCCCTGGTGGAAAACGCTCTGTCCAAGGTCCACTTCACAGCCGAGCGCAGCAACTACTACAAAACCTTGGTCTCGGCAGAGGACGCGTGCCGAGAGAAGAAGGAGAAGGTAGGCGTCCTCTACATGCTGCTGTGCATCCTCTTCTATCTGTCAACACTCCCAAGCTTCTAAGTGGTGAAAGAAGCACCTCCATTTATTCACCCACGTTCAACAAAGCAATGCTTCAGCCTGTAGAGGACTATTTGTGCAACAATTACTCAATGTTATGCCTTGAATTCTTTAATATAACTTAGTTTTTCATGCATGCCTCTAAAGTAAATGGACAATCTGTAAAGGGAGTAAATATTCTGTCGCCACCGTGTCATGAAGTGACTCGCAGAGTCCAAGCACAGGCATGAGACGGCTGTAAGACGGGTGTTTCTAGTAGTATTTGAGTTCAAATGTGTTTAGGAAGAAGTGCGCATATGACTGGATCAGCGAGGCTTTCACTTCGTCAGGCTCATCTCCGTTCTCCGTGAAAGATGAAAGAAATATAAGTGTAATTGAAATACAAATGGTCATTTTGTGGGGAATTTACTCCTTTTTATAGTAAAACTTGGGTATCCAGACTGACATTTAGCATTGTATTATTTAGAATAGGTTAAAGCTCAAGATAAATGTCTTCAATAGTGTTATCATCAAGCCAACATGTAATGTTTCACCGGCACGCGCTTTAGAACCACTGAACCTTGCATCCACCACCCCGGCAGCACCGGAGCAGGATGGACCTTTCTGCCTCTCGCATCCCTAATCTATTGTGTCCCCCGTCCGGCTGTCCTGGGACATATTTGAGTCTGTGCTGTCAGAGTGTGTTCCACTGTCTTGCAAGCTGCACGACTAGCCAGCTCCCTTAGACATCAGTACGCGTTAGCAGTTCATTAGTCGAGGTAAAGATGCAGTCAGCAGGAATGAAGATCAGAAGTGAGGGTAGAAGACGTAAAGGTCTCTGTTCCAATAAGTGAGCAACCAGACGCACTCTTCCCTCGACAGCAACTTCACTATTGTCACTTGGAAACTTCCACACCCTGCCCTTGTCAAAGGCAAAGCCCATTCCCCCTAACAGCATGACAGCCAATTAAGACAGGTGGTGCTGCGACCTTTGGCTTCCATTAATACACAACTGAGCTCTTTCTTTTCAGCAGAAAGTGTGTATCCTTATCAAGGTAAAATATCTGGCGTGACACCCCATTACATCGTGAAATTGTAACAGTTTAGCTCCACGCCTTCCTTTTTGTAATAGTTGTTTTCATCCTGTCACACCATCTCGTCAATCCAACTCCCCTCACCTGCCTCTGATCACTCCCTCGTTAGTCCCTCATTCCCTTCACCTGGTCCTCACGCCCTTCTCACCTGCAGCCCATCCCCTCATTAGTCCCTCACTATTTAGCTCCCTCACTTCCACTTGTCCTCTGCCAGATTGTCTTGTGTTTTCGTGCCAAGTTCTCCAGCGTTATTAGAGTATATTCCTGACCTGCCTGCCCTGACCTCTGATTCTCTGCCCCGCCCCTTTTTGGACTTGTTTGCTTCTTCGACTGATCTCCCGGTTTTGACCAGTGGCGTCCCTAGGCTAAAGCCCCGGATGTTTTTTAATTATCCCCGAATGTTAATTAAAAAAAAAAAAAAAAAAAGATTTGGCACACAAGTGGTTAACACCTCCAGGTCGCACGTGACGTCATTCACCCAAAACAGCAAGCTGCTGTCTGAGAGTGTTTCTATGTCTACACATTTCGTTGCTTCACTCTTCTGGGCTAAGCCCAGCGCCGCCGCTCCCATAACGCGCATCGCTCTGCCGTGATACGCGCTGACACATCCGCACACACAGGTGAGCACACTCTCACTAGAAAAACTCACTAGCACCCCCCCGTCGACAACGATCGCCGTGGGCTAAGCCCCAGATGTATCCAAATCCTAGAGACGCGCCTGGTTTTGACCCAGCCTGTTTCCAACCAAAGACAGTATTCTTTGTTACTCCTGTCTGAGTCGTGCTTTGGGTCCACTCTAATAGCGCCGTGACAGAAATAAACAGTGTGTGCATTAAAAGCATGCAGACAATAACTTTAGTTAAAGTGTTAATGTGCAGACGCTCCATCTGGGGGTGAGAGTAGCCCCCCCCCCCCCTCAATGGGAGTCCTTTGATGGATGGAGGCATCGCTCACACTGATCCTGATCTCGCCCTGAATTTTCATTATGGCTCCACGAGTCACCCCTGCCAGATGCATGAAGTGCCTGGCCAGCTGTCATCACTGTTCTCTTTCTCTCCAACTCTGTAACATATTTATTTTACCCTCTCTTCCATTTGCTCTTTTCCACTCGCATCTACCTATTCAAGTCCTCGAGGAGACACAAATGCCTCCTCTACCCCAAATAAATGTGATCTACAGTCCGAGCCGAGAAGAGGCTGTGTTTTCTTTTCCCTTCTCTTTAATCTGGAAAAAAATATTGGAAAAATTGACGTGACAGTAAGGAAATTACATGTTAGCTTTTGAATAAGTGATAAAGATAGGCGGGGGAGGTCCAGAAGAGGGGTACCCGAAGGGTGAAGGTGGTTAGGGTTACCTTGGGCCTCTCTCTCCAAGCCGAGTTGGAGCCGTTTGCAGCAAGGTGTTCAAATATTGGGGCCTACTGTCTCCATAATTCATATGAAACATTAATGACTAGCCAAGACCGACAGATGTTGTTCCATCGGAGCGAATGAGACGAGAAACAAGAAGGCGGCACTTTGTGAGAAGAGGTGGGGCTAGTTGGGCAGTGTGTGTGTGTGTGTGTGTGTGTGTGTGTGTGCGTGTGCGTGCGTGCGTGCGTGAAGAGCGAGCGAGAAGGGCAGCAGGTGTTGATGTATCAGTAGTGCGGGAAATGTTCCAAGTATTTACAATCGTTACTTAATCAATATTTTTGACAGCACACACTTCATGCTCTCCTTTTTCTTACAATTGGCCTCACTATGTTTCTCAAAACTGATTTCCATCTGTATCTTCCTGGGCTGAAAGTGAGAGCTACTGATCTTGGGATCAGTAGCAGGTGAACATTCTGACTGGAATTCCATTTTTTTTTTTTTACCTCGAGCTCATCGACCCCGCCATGTTGAATCCCACACATTCCTGAAGCCCCTGATACCCTCACCGACGTTACGGCAGACCAACTTCCACCACAGGGCGATGACCTGAGCGCAGACCGGGCCGCGAGAACAGACGACAGAGCGGCGCCCCGAGCGGACCGGACACACAGCGGTTATGTTTGATGTTGGCTCGCCACACGCAGCGGTGGGCAAGTCGACCACAGCCCGGTGTGTTTGTGTGCGCGCACTTGAGAGTGTGTTGTGTGAAGGGAGCACCGGGGGGTCTGTTGTATGCGCGTGTGAATGCATCGTATGCAACTTGAAGGTACACGAGGTGCGACTCTGTATTCTAATTAACCCGGAGAGACCATCTCGAGAAAAGCTGAGCGCCTGGAAAAAGTAGTTCCCCCCCGTCTTTCTCTTTTGAAGTCATCGGTTGGTCTTTGTCTGTCGGCTGCTGAGGCTCGGTCGGGCAGGTTGCACCCTCCCCGGCTTTCCTCTTTACTGGCCCTACGGCTGTGGAGATGGAAGACATCAGTGGTACTGCTGTGTCAGGCATCCCCACAAGAAAACAAGGCTGTCGTAATGAAGTGGACTCGGAGGGGGCGTGTGTACGCACGCACGCACGTGCACTCATTAAAGAAAACTTTGCATCGGTGGCCCGGCGGGGACCCGCGACCACAACAGGGATCCAGGCTTTCTGCAGGAGCATCCTGGACCAAAACTGCTTCGGTCAAGTGACTGAAGTGAATATGAGTTTTTGCTGCAATGAGACCAATGGGACAAAGTGATTGTGTTCTAAATGAAGCTTTCCAAAGGGTTTGAAAAAAGAGCCTTTGCTGGAGCTCAGCAGATTTTAATCTTGCGCATCAGCATCTCTTAGAACAATATTTAGTAACGGTCCTCACAGCAAACACACACACGCTGAAGGCTCAAGTTGTAGGCCCGGACGCGTTTCCTAATTCTGTTCCCCATTACGTTTATTTAAAGCGAAGCTATTGTTTACATAAATCTCTGAAGCGTCGCCCTGTCGGAAACCTATTGTTGTGCTTTCGGTGCTAACGTTTACACGATGCAGCGACAATACAGAACCTGACAGACACTGTATTTACCCATTTCACGTTCTTTTAACAGAGAGGAGGTTGTTGCCAAACGATGCTTCCATCTCTTGCCTTACATTGTGTGGGTGTGTGTAGGTGTGTGTGTCGGTGTGTTGATGCTCCAAGAGGTAGAAAAACAAATTCTTGCTTATCAGGCAACTCTGTAAACACGAGTGGTTGCAAAAGCGCTGCATTCCGTCTTTGTAATTGGAGTCGGCTCATTGCAGCGATTCATATGATGTTCCAGTATTCCCATGCTGCACCGGAGTAAAACAAAATTGACACGATAGCAGCAGTTTGGCTCAAAGTGCGTCGGGAGCAGTCCTTCCACTTGTCAATATGTGTATATATATATAATACAGTATTTGTGAACATTTTGATAGAAAACAATTTCAAACAAAATAGGATGAGGAGGTGGTGTCATGAGAGGGACGTCTCTGCGAGTTGGAGCTTTGACCCATCCTCCAATGTTGAAAGCACGCGTGTCTTTTTGGGCGTCCGTCGACCTGAAAGACCGGAACCTAACGGCTGGAGGCACACGGCGTGCTCGTGATTGCAGTGGCCCAATTATTAAGAAGGGAGTCAACAATGGGCCCTCGATAATAACCAGACTGTGCTTTCTGTTGAGCAAGGGTTTCGTCTCTCTGTAATTGCCCAACCTTGATGGAGATTATCGCACTCCGATGGGTTTCGGAGGGGGAAGAGAGGGAGATGAAAAAGAGAGCGAACGGCGAAAGAAAGACGAGAGGACAAACCCCTGTTGGAGACATTGCATGTCACAGGACTCTCTTCCTTTCATCAAGGCCCGCCCCCTTTCTTTCAGTCCTGCTCAGCCCACTGTCTCTCTTAACCTCTTCAGTGTATGTTCACTGATGACCACCCTCTTCACCTACACCCCCCCCCTCTCTCTTTTTTTTCACTGCTCGTTCAATTAATCATCTTTGAATGCCTTCTTATTCACCGGATTAATGTCTTCTCGGATGCCCCGTGTCACGCCCTTTGTTCCCCTCAGCTGAGGACGGTTCCTTCTTTGGCCTGGACTGTGGTCACAGTGAGTTAGGCTGCTGAATGACTTGTACCCTTTTTGAGAGGAGAGAGAATTTATATATACAGGACTGTCTCAGAAAATTAGAATATTGTGATAAAGTTCTTTATTTTCTGGAATGCAATTAAAAAAACAAAAATGTCATGCATTCTGGATTCATTACAAATCAACTGAAATATTGCAAGCCTTTTATTCTTTTAATATTGCTGATTATGGCTTACAGCTTAAGAAAACTCTAAAATCCTATCTCATAAAATTTTAATATTTCCTCAGACCAAGTAAAAAAAAGATTTATAACAGCTGAGTGTTTGTCAAGGCTCAGGAAACCCTTGGAGGTGTTTCGAGTTAATTAGACAATTCAAGTGATTTGTTTAATACCCTACTAGTATACTTTTTCATGATATTCTAATATTTAGAGATAGGATATTTGAGTTTTCTTAAGCTGTAAGCCATAATCAGCAATAAATCAGAATAAAAGGCTTGCAATATTTCAGTTGATTTGTAATGAATCCAGAATGCATGACATTTTTGTTTTTTTAATTGCATTACAGAAAATAAAGAACTTCATCACAATATTCTAATTTTCTGAGACAGTCCTGTATATATGAAATCCCTCGGAAGCATAAACCCAGGAGGACCACGGCGCAGCTGTTCCCTCCGCTTTACCCGTCCATCAAAGACACTCGTCAAAGTACTCGAAGCAGCATCGTTTTGACATTGAGCCTGGTGACGTGTCCTTGACGGTGCGTGATTGAAGTACATAATCGTGTTGCAAGTTCTTGACTGTCACTTCGCCCAAGGGCCTGCTCACAAGAATGCATCGACACACGGCTCACACCGACCACTCCGGTGCTCCAAAGCAAATCGCAGCACTTTGATTTGCTGCGATTTGGCTGACTAGCCTTGTAAGCAAGTCTGATTATCGGTACGCTGCACATTTTTTGTGTGTTCCTTTTTAATTCACTTCAATTGCCTCCGGCTCGCCCTCTCAAGGGCCGGGCAGCCTTGCCTTGTAAGCCAAACACCTCGCCATCTAACCAAAGAGTGTGCAGAAAAGCAGCATGTCCCTGTCCTCCCATCTAAACTGTGCTCCCTCTCACCAGTCAGCACAACACACACCTGGCCACACAGGAACACACTGTGGATGAATCAAGATAATTGGACTTTTAGAGAAGCTGATAGGCTCGTGTCTTTGAGTTCAGGCAGGGAGAAGTTTGGCCTCACTCCCAAGGATTAGTGACGGTTGGCATTCTATCCCGTGTTACCTTGAAACGCGTGATTCATGCGACGGAAGACCACTTCCTGCTGCATATGCATGTGCTCCGTCTTCTGTGAATAGTCGAGCTAGAATTACATACAAGCAGCGTTTCTTGTTTTCCATAAATGACAGTTCCTCTGCTATTAATACTGCGCTCAGTGCTTTCCTGAGCCCCGGAGCCATTGGAATGCTTTCTGGGTTTCAATTTTTTTCTTCTCTTTTCCTCACGATTTGTCTCGGCGTCCCACAGTGAAATAACCAGGAGGCAGTCACCAGGCAACATTGTAGAAAAATGCTGTGGATTATTATTAAAGTGGCTCAACTATGGAGGCTTTAAATTAAATAAAGTACATTTGCCTTTGTTCCTGAGTCTACCCACTGGTTCTCCAATTTAGACCTCTTTCAGCCAGGTTCCATTGCTGCTATAGCAAATGATCTTATCTCAACTTCAAACCGCTCCGCCGTTGGTGCCTGGCTGTGCTCACTTCGCAGAGACGTTTTGGGGATAACATGAAATCATTACCGTTATTACTTTTCTCGCACAAATTGCATTAGGCCTTGTGAAGAAGAGCCGTAATGGCATTTTTTAGGTAAACAGGAAGATTGCACCTGTATTACAATTACCGTCATCCCTCCCTTTCTATCTCTTCATCTATTGCTTACTGTGGTTAAACAAATGGAGGCGGCGTGGTGTCGAGACGGCGACAACGACCATGACAAAGTGATATTACATTAATAACCTGTCCGGCCTTTTTGGAGAGGAAACGTTCATGATGGAAGAAGCTCCTCCTGCTGGGATGAGAATGAAATGTCCCAGCTGCCTTTGAAAGGATTGAGGAGAGACTCGGTCACTGTAGGATAATATTATTATAAGGCCTATAGGTAGATGAAAGCTACCTCCTTTTCAGAATGCGTCAGGTAATGCCAGATGGATTTCTTTGATAACACTGAACTTTTTACTTGCTGTCAGAAATGCAGAACTCAATATAATATATCTTTGCAGCTTTGGTTATATTTTCAAGGTCACAAGCAGAGCCTTCAATTCCTTTGTTGAAAGGTTTCAGAATAGTCTTTTGTTGGGCTTTATGAGTAAACTTTGGGTAAAAAAATCAACAAAGGCACTTTATCTGCTCCAAGTCCAGCAAAGTCCCTCATCTTAACTTGGTGAACTTGGATTTCTGCCCTCAAAGGTTGTTTGGTGTGACCATGTGCTTCCTCCAGTGAAGAGGCCGAACGCGTCTCACTGCCCAGCGTAATGCAGGTGTTCTACTTCAACCTGCTGACTCAACTCTTGTGTTATGCACCTGTACATTACAGGGCCCAATGATGCATGCTCTACATATATTAATGGAGAAAATGTAATGCCTCTGGATGTATTTCAGTCTTTACGAGTATTGTTTCTTTAATGACGGTGTTTAGTTACACATTGTATTAAAGTGTCAACCATGTGCACCGGCCCTTTAAAAAAAAAAAAAAAAACAGAACACTAATGGGAGAATAAAATAGGATCAACGTTTTGCTCAGCCATCTCAAAGACGGAGGGCCAGGAGAAGCATTACGCCCCTGGTGATTTGCATATTTCTGAGTGGCAAAAATTACATGATGCTAAATATAACATGCTCGTGTTTTTAGTTTAACACAAGTCTTGGCTTTTCTTTGGGACGGCATTATCTATCATCATTTGGACATATTTCTGGGCTCCTTTCAGAACCAACTTGGGTTTTTTAGGCACTTAGCAGAATACCACTAAGGCTGATGAAGATTCTGATGATTATGTTAATCCTCAAACGGCATTAGAAACCCGAGCGCAACGCAATGCCTCTGCAGCGTGAGCTCACGAACAGCGTGTCAGAAAATCACTGATTCTAAAGCAGGCTTCTTCTTTTTTTGCTACACTATTACCACAGCATCTTTGCATTGGTTCAAGAAAGTAAAGTGTAATAAGTTTGACTGAATCAGTACATGTACGATGATCCAATTGATTATTATTATTACTGTTGTGTATTTATTCGAGTCGGAGTCCAGAAAGTTTGAAATGGAACTTTAAAAAAATGAGCGACGGCCTTTAAGGCAGCAGAACAACACGATCAGTGACTCAGAGACCCCATCCCATCCCGGAATTCATCAACGCATTCAGTGCGTGAACGTTTGGCCCCCATTGCCAGCATGTCGATACACACGCATGATGAAGGTTGCAGGGCGTGTGAAAGGACAGCAGGATCACGGCAAGGGGACATCATTGCCTGCAGGGTGGCCACAATGGGAGAGGTGACCCGTGTGAGACCTCACATCTCTGGAAGAGATGGGGAGGATTGTTGTGTGGGTGTGGGTGTGTGTGGGTGTGTGTGCAGAGGCGTACTTTTGCATAGGACTGCATACCATTATCGCTCCGTTTGTTTACGATGCCATAATCGTCGTTGTATTGTCTGCGTGTGCAAGTTCACTCCTGCCTTCATCTTTCTTGTCGGCACGGCTTGCCCAAGATGTGAACCACCTACCACACTGCAGAAAGGAGCTGACGGAGGCTCCTTCGTGGGGCTATAAGATGACATCATACGACTCTCTGTGTACACATCCGCCCACAAACAAACAAACATGGTTGCGGATGGAGGGAGGCGCCCACCATACTCTGACTGTCTCCTCGCTCCTGCTTACTCAAACACACTTTGAGCATGTGCCGACCGACAGTGCAGACGGAGACGTGGGCATGCACACAATCTCCGGTGACCGGCCCACTGTAGACGGCAAGCTGGACCCTTAGTGCCCCGAGGCAGAGAGACGGAAAGAGATCAGTGGACCCAGTGATGTGTGCTATTTACACCCCCAACCCCCCTGTCTTCTCTTTCTCTCTCTTTTTCTTCTCTCTCCCACCCAGTCTTCATCCTCTTTTTTTCCCCCCCCCCAGTTCCAAGTTGCAAATTCAGCAGTACGTCAGCTCCACTTGCAGTCTCGTGAATACACATGCAAACATCCTTCCCGTCTTCATCGGCCCCGTCTCCCTCGACAACCGAGCGGTGCGTTTGTGCACACGGCGAAACCGCTGCACGCAAACTCGTTTTGATGAGCAAGAACCTTTTAAAAAAAACGATATACGACTCACTTAATGAAGCGAGTCCGCCTCAGCAGTCTCACCTTCTGCATGCTAAATTATGCATTCACATGAGTTGCAGGATTACACGGCGACTTTGAAGATGTCATCTGAAAAATGCGTCCAGCCTCAAGGACGTCAGGACAGTCCTGAGCGACACACAAGCGACAATGAAATATTCTACTTGGTGAAGCATATAAACAGGAAGTGGGACTTTTTGTTGATGCAGCAGTGTGCATATGGTCCTTCCTGTCACTGTGCGTCGAGTCACTTTAAGTTGCATGTGTGTGTGTGTGTGCATGTTCTTTGTTGTGTTTGTGTGCGTTTGTCTGGATGTCCTTGGTCTTGTGCTTTCCCTTCTCCAGTCATGCACAGGATTCTTGCGGGCTCTTAGAGGTCCTCAGGGGCAGGTTTGAGGCTGCCTCTGGTTCATCAGTGCAGAAAAACTCAGGCAGTCCCCCCCCCACCACCACCACTAACCACCCTCCCCCGACTGCAAAACCCCACCCATTCACCCTGCTCTCTGGAGGAAGGGCCGAGGCCACAGAAGGAGGGAGAGAGAGAGAGAGAGGGCTGAAAAGAGTGAGAGGAGGTGAAACGCTGGCAGAGAGCATCATTTGATGACGTTGTGTGTTGCATTATGGCTGATTAACACATGCTCTGCTCCGCCACCCGCCCTAGAAAACACAAACCCCAGGTCTCCCCGCCTGCCTTGCTCTGTCCCCCTGCCCCTCTTATATCTTGGGGCTTCCCTTTCTTTTTCCCCCCCTTTTTTTTCTCTCTCTCTCTCCCTCCTCTGCCCCAATCTCCCCACCATCGCTGCGGCAGCGAGTGTGAAGGACACGCACCGACTGGAGCAGAGATTATTTGTTCTTTTTTATCCGGTCGGCGCCCACTGGGACCCTGTAAACTAAAGGGAAACGCTTTCTCTTGGTTGGCTGAGGACTGGTTGTGGCTGACTGATTCTTACCTCCATTAGAATGAGTGCGTGGAATACAGGCAGTCAGCCTTGAATCTAAACACACCGGACAGTATTTAAACCTCAGACTGCAGCGCTTCGATTAGTCGGGTACTAAACAGCGTTATGGGTGTTCACCTAAATGAAGTATGATCATGCTTTTGTATTTATGACAATACGTTCTGCATTTGATCAGTGCGACGCTAACTGAATGAGCCCGCACTGGTGACATTCCCGTAACCTTGCAGCAGTTTGCACAGACGACCCCTTCGTGATGTATCGTCCGCGCCGTTCATGTGAACATCCATTACGGGCACAAGCGGTGATGACATTTTCCCCCCCACAGATAACTGACATTTATTTATTTTTCGGAGTCATCGGGCAGATGCTGTGAAAACATCGAGTCCTCGCATTCTCGCTCTGCTTCAGGTGTCCTCTGTCATCGTCCTTGTTTAATCAGGGGAAGAAGGCAAACACTGCGGGCAGTAAAAAATAGAAATAAGAAAACAAGACACGTGCAGGTTATAATCATTTAACCGCACTTTGACATTTTTTAGGGCCCCTGCTCAGAGCCACACTTAACTACATTTAATATGGGTCGGCAGTGAAATACCCCTCCCTTGCTTTTTCCCCTCACTTTGCTCTGGCGTGTAAAGAATTGCAAAATATTTGTTTCTAGAGGGCATCATTTGAAATGTCTCTCTCTGCCGGTTGGGATCTTCAACCCTTGCCCTATTTAATGAGCGCCACAGTTCCGAGCCCTTAATGAGCGCTGCCGTTGCTCCGCCGGCCCGTCGTCACCTAAAAGGAACACGACATGCACCGGTGGCCCCTGTGGCCTCGCTGAATATGCATTATTATTTACACTGTTTGTTACCAATATGCACACAGTCTAAGTTCTAGATTCATCTGGGCTGAGGCAGATCCCATCAGCCTACGCTGTGGAGGAGAAGCTTGGAGCCAGAGTGGATGCTGACGCCTCATTGGTTCCCTTTATGACCTGCTCACAGACACTGAGCCCTCCGCACGTTGGCAGACGGGTCTCGCTTGAGCAGCCAATTCCACTCCTAAATGCGTTTGCTTATTTATTTTATTTCTTTTCTTGTGTGCGCCTCATGACAGCTTCTCCTCTGGCTCTCATTCTTCTGCTTTTTTCACTTTTTTTTCTCCCCTCTTCCAACTCCTCGACTGTTTCTCTCATTCATGTGTTTTTGCTCCACTAACGACCCGCTATCGTTCCCATCTTCCTCTTTACTGATGGCGGGGACTCTAATTCTAACTCTCTGGCTCCCTTCCTTTTGACACTTTCCCAATCCAAGCCCTGAATGAGGCGTCCTATTTATTATTCTCCCCTCACCTCACCTGCTCTCCAATGCCTTCTCTCTGTAAGGAGAATGCTAAGTGAATCGATTCTAGGGCTGCAACAACGAATCGATTAAATCGATAAAAAACGATCATTAAAATAGTTGGCAACGAATGTCATTATCGATTCGTTGTGTCGCGCCATTTTTACAGCGCTCAATAAGTCGTGGAGATGTTCGAGTAACAAAAGTCGAGTTGAGCGCGAGTAAAGCGTGGACAGGGTTCATACACACGCTGACCAATGGCTGTCCATGACCTTTCCAGGACTTTAAACCACATTTCCAGGACCAAACATTCTGTGAAAACTCTGTGTATACATGTAAAAGTGAGAAGATGTAATATGTAAACCAACAATGAGAATTCCAAAGCATACAGTATATACCGTGTAAAAGAACATATGAATATAACACATTCGCACGACTTTTGGGATTTTATTTCTTTCAATGTCTTTTTCAGGCCTGGATATAAGCATTTTAAAATGCTATGATTTCTCCATGACTGTACGAACCCTGTTTTGAATAAAGGGTTGAAAATTACAGTTTTTAGTTTATTTTTCATCGATGAACCGAAAAAAATAGTCAACAGATTAATCGCTTATTAAAATAATCGTTGGTTGCAGTCCTAATTGATTCTTTGATGCTACTGCCCTCTGATCTTTGTAAAGGCGCCTCTTTAGATTTCCAACCAGAGCGCCCAGACACAACTGCCCCTGCTCATTTGTCTTATGGTGGATCTGTGATAACCGAGACACTTGTTCTACATTCTCGTGTTTGCGGTTTGCTGCATTGTTGGTGCGTCACGCTCCACCAGCACGGGGAGGACGTGAGCCACATCGCTGTCGACCGCAGATGGCCGTACCTGTCCGCTCAAGTTTTACGCGAGACTCGTATTTTAGTGTCTCCGGTGGCCTCCTCGGGTTTGTCACACCGTCCCACGCGATGAAATATGTTCCTGTGACCCTAGTTAAGTCATAAAGCGCCAGTGCACCGCTGCTGGTTTGCGGAAAGGCATTCAACATGTGTGTTAAAGCTGGGTGGAAATGCTGGCCCTCAATAGAAAATAGATGGGTCCTTTTTCATGGGCTGTCAACCTTGGAGCACGTTGACATGCGGAAAGAGGAATAGATGGATGAATAAAAGGAAGCGGGGAGAGGTGTAGGATGGGGGGGTTGCCGCGTTGCTTTGAGGATTAAGCCGGCTTGTTTCTGAATGCGCTGCACCTTCTTACATGATTTCAAACACATACATTATAATTTGTATTTATTTAGCCTGTGCATAATACCATTACATATTTCATGAAATAGTTTGTGAGAGAGTATATGAGGCTGTTTGTTTACATCTGCATCCTCCAAATTGTGTGTGTGTGTGTGTGTGTGTGTGTGTGTGTGTGTGTGTGTGTGTGTGTGTGTGTGTGTGTGTGTGTGTGTGTGTGTGTGTGTGTGTGTGTGTGTGTGTGTGTGTGTGTGTGTGTGTGTGTGTGTGTGTGTGTGTCTTTTGCTGACAATCAGAGGTGTGGCCGGCTTAATCCATCTCATCAGTCAAACTAAGGGGATGGAAGGGTTTATTAACGGGGCGGACAAGGTAACTGAAATATCTCCGTGTCTGTCACCTCTTTGGCACCAACATGGCACATTTATTTTTTCCAAAGATCAAGGTTTGAGATAATTCTTGATGAATTCTTACATGTTCCACGATTTAATTTCGGTCAGTCAACTCCGACTGTGTTCAGCCTCCTGGTCGGCCAGCCCGCAGAAAACACTATAAATCTAGAGAATGGGACCATTCTGCTGGTTTTGTGTTTTTGTGCATTTTACAGTCTCAATCCCCCTCTCCCTCTCTTCTCCCTCTCTTCCCCCTCTCTTCCCTCTCTCTCTTTCTCCCTCGCGCCTCGGGGCCAGACAGTTACATAAACCGGCTCTCGTCATCACTGCTCTTCCGTTTCCCAGTCTCTCTTAGCCTCTCGTGTCTTTTTCCCCACGGAACTTTCCCTTCCTGCTTATTTCTGCGACGTCATCTATGTGTCGGCCTCGCCGAAGCGTTTTGCGTGGTTCTAGTATGTCACGCGGGGCGCAGCATTTTTAATCCCAACAGGAAAAGGGGGGATTTTTTTTTATCCCCACTACTTAATGGGGTCATTTGGCAAATTTATAAAACATGTAAAAGTCCATAAATGCCTTTACATGGGCCTTTAATGGGCTCTACATGATGTTGTAGCCGTGTTGATGTCAAGCCTTTGTCACCAGATTAGTTTGGATGTGCTCCGACACGCGCAGGCGACGGTCTCCACCGCCGCCGCCCAACGCGGAGGCTGATTAGCTCAGCTGTTTCTCAAACTGGGAGAGCAGCATCAGACCTTTTGAATCTCTTCACACATTGTGAGACGCGCCAAGCGATTCAGAGACTTCAAGGAGCTTTACCTCTGATGTGATATTGCCATCTCCAGCCCCCCCTCCCCTTGTATTTTCCTCTCTTCCCTCCTGCTTTCACTTTCCATCGTTGCTCCTCGCCATAGCCAGATCCATATTAACCTCTCTGTCACTCTCTACTATCCCGCATCTCTTCCCATTCCCTTAATCCCCACAAGCTCTGCTGGCCTCCCTCCACCGCTCCCTCCCTTTCATACCGCTATTACGTTTGCGCCTCCTCAAATGGCGAGTGCGTAGGGAGGCGAAGAACAACGGGGTGGAAGCTGTGATCAGACAGAACATGTATCAGAAGTTCCGCACGGAGAAAGGAAGGACCAGGTTAAAGGTACACTCGAATACCGGTCGTTATGGCAACACTTTGGCTTCCTTTGACGGACTAGCCGGTAAATGAAAAAGTTGATTAATTGCTTTTTAATTGCATGCTTATACATTGTGACATTGACGCAGTCCTGTTTCTTAATCACATCTTCAATTTGCCTTATATTTTCCTCCTCCTCCTCTTCTCCTTTCTTTCTTTACCTTATACAATTTCCACTGATTATAAAAATGATGATCACTGATAATCCGCTTTAATTGATAAACACATCCTACAGAGGAAGGCGAAGAAGAAAGACAGAGGGTGGAAGGGACACTGAGTGTGGACGCATTGTTAATTTCAGCCCACTTTTATCCCGCATGCCGTTGTTCCAGGTGGGTGTATTTATAGAAAAAGACAGAATGTCACCCATTTGGCATCAAGGTCATAAGAATAGCTGTTGTGGGGGGAGGACATGTGAAGGGCAAGGGCTGGAGTCAGGAAGCGGTCAAAGCAAAGTAGTCGTTATCAGACCGAAATCTAGCAGCGCTCTAAGTGCTCGTGTCCCTTTCTACGCATCTAGACCTTCTCGCAGCGCCTCATTTTTTATTACGGTTATCATAATACTCAATCACAAGTGTTTGTCTTGGCCACAGCTTAATTATTGTGCGCCACCCTCTTTTCTCTCAATTTGTATTTATTTTTCGGCCTCTGTCTACGCCGTCTGAAGATCGAGTGTGTGTGTGTCACGTGTCCTCGCTCTTGCAGCTGGCCGGCTTTAATTGCATGCTTGTTCCCCAGCGCTGGCGACCTCTTGTTTGGCTTGATCCTCTTTTAATGGTGGCCGATAGACGCACTCACTGCAACAGTAAAAAAAACGAAACAAACTAACAAAGAGGCCCACTTGACATACGCATCCATTTGCAGGAGTGCGTACGTGTGAGATCTGTGAGCAAAGCTTGGTTCGTAGGGTGGCACTCATGAGGACGATGTCACGGGTGCATGTTAATGCGTCACCCCCATTGCAAATGCACCCACATGTCCTGTTTCCATGGTAACGCCATGCCCCCTAAGTTACCGTGCACACACACCACCGATCTCTGTCGTGTTCTTCATCGTGAATAAACCGACTTACTTTCGCACTTGTTGCCCGTAGCTCTTTGTCAGCAGGCCGACGAAGCTCCTCCCACTTCTCAACCCAACACGCACGTGCGCTTGCGAGCCCTCAACTGGTGTGTGTGTGTGTGTGTCGGCAGCTCAAGAGGGCTCATATTAGCCGTGTAAGCCGGGGTTGAGTAGCCCCGTCGCCTGCCTGCTGCCTCTGTGATGGCAGAACATCTGTTGGCTGTGATATGAAGCTCGGCAGTATCTCTTTCTCTGTTCTTCTCCCTCTCCTCCTGGCTTTCCCCTCCGTTCCCGTTATGAATTCCCCAGCTGGTCGGCTCCTTCCCTTCCCCGAAAAAAGCCTGTTCGCGCCACCTGTGCAGTTTTAATGCATAATTTATCTGCTAAGTAACCACATCCGAGAGCCTCATCCCTCCATTCCGCTCCTGCTTTCCCCTCGCTCCCCCTCACTGTTTGGCTTGGATTGTGAAAGTGGACACTTATTTTGTAATATTCTTTTAAGAAGATTAAGGATTGATTGGTTCTAACTGAGATACACTGACGCCCACTGGAACTCTGAGTCGGTGGAGCCTCAGCCTGAAGCAACGTCTCGGCACTGCATCTCCTCGGGGTGTGTTCTGTGCTTTTCAAGATAATCGTTGAAAATGTATCAAATTATTTCGAGATTTTAGGAATTGCAGATTTGTTAGAACATAGTGGTACGTCCTTTATTAAAGTATCTCGGTACGACATCAGTTTCACCTATCCAGATGTTTCTTAATGTCTGAGGTGGCAGCAGACCAACTGTGGTCGATTATGATGAATATGGCAAAGTGCTTTTCAAACACTGCTAGGTTTATACAAAGCAAATCGCCCTTAGTCCTCGTGTGTTCGATGTGCTGACCCAATTACCTCCTCAAACATGATATAGTTGTGCGCTTTCAAGTTTTACAGCTTGTCAAATAAGCCGCCTTTTTTTTTTAACGTTCCCGTGGCCTTGCAGGCCCACGAGCACGCGTACGGTATGAGCCCACTGAGGCAGGAGCGATGCTGCGACCACGTCGTAACTCAACCCGCACCGATTCGTCCCAAGGCCGCAGCGCTGCACATACACGTGTTTATGTGCTTAGCCCAGTCCATATGTTTTATGATGCAAGGCTGCCATGCATTACGTCTGAATATGAGGACATCAGGGCAAGGAGTGACAAAGAAGATTGCGTACAATAAAACTCCCGTAATTCAATTCTCCTCCCGCTGCCACGACCGTCCCTCTTACTCCTTGTACTTATCCCGCCGCGACAAGGTGAGCGATCAGGGTTAATGTACCAAGGACCCCTCTTAACCTTGGAGGCGGGCCTCATCTGGCCGGGCTGTTGCGTTGGGTTAATATCTTTTCCCTTTACAGTGCGAGAGCGATCGGACCACCCTGACACCCGTCATTCAACTCGCTTTCCAATCAAAATCAATAATGACAACATGTCCGTCGTGTCCCTTACATTGTGATCTCTGTTCCGCAAATGAACCGTCAATAAATCAGAGTGGAGCACCCTGGTAGTCCGCCTGTCACTCAGTGGCGTGTGGAGTTCTTTATGTTCATTTTTATTATCTTTATGTTGCATTTTTTTTATTGTACAGGATGATTTCTTTCTTTTTGTGGCCCATCACATCAAACGTAATTAACAATAACAGCACTTCCTGTATTGCAGCCGTTAACCGTTCACCTCTTTAATAAGGACAGTGTGGTAATACTAATTATCGATAACAAAAAATAACCTGCTGCTCCAAATGCACCCCATTCCTAAATGTGTTGAGTTGGATGTTATTATAAATGGCACATGGTCCACAGAGCAGATACACTAGAAAACATAAAACATCAAAGTTCCCGTGACTCCAAGTTGAGGCTGCACTGGTGTGGCAGATTGACCCTCAGGGAAGCAATCGTCTCGTAGATAATGTTCTGCCTCTTATGGCGTCGTCAATACACACGACACCATGGAGCAACAGGAAGTCCAGGGTCCTCCACCTTTCTGCCTCATGACTGCAATGCCGATTTCCACGGAGCTCTTCCTCCCTTTGCGTACCCGTCAAACTCTGAAGCGAGTTTTTAGATTACAGGGGTAACTTTTCTAAACTATGTCGTGGAGGGAATATAAATGCAGAGTTCTAAAGATTCTCATTCTCTTTGGATAGATTTAAGTGTTTTACGACGTTGAGTACCAGAGGGATTGGATTTACAGCGGAAAGAGTTCAGGCCCTATTTAACGTTCCCGTCTGAAGATGCAGCCTTTACTCACTTCCCAATGCGTCTGCTTGATTGTTGTATTGTTGTGCGAGTGAAGCTCACCCTGCTGCCATCTAAAAAGGATCAAAATGAGTCATACAGATAGTAAATGCGATCCCCCTTTTCTTGTGTGAATCTCTCAGCCTTTTGAAGTGAGCTTCGAGAAAAAAAACCAGGGAGAGACCAGAGGAGAGCAACGTGCCCTCGGTTGAATTAATTAACCATTTAATCTAAAGAGGATTCATCAGGGATCTAATGGAGCCTAAATTGATTTACAAAGTGCACTCTTATGACTAACACGCTCGCATTGATTTCAATTGTTCTCCGAGTGTGATTGGGTAATGAATTGACAACGGAGCTATGTTAAGAAGAGAGCCCACTCTGTTATCGGCCTCACGCTGCTCCACTTCTCTGCTGGCTTGCGACAGCTGCATTGTGTCACAGGTGCAACAGTTTGTCACGGGTTTGCGAGAGCCCACTGAGGTGTGCTTGAATCATCGGGCAGCGGCACGTGCACGGCGCAGCTGTCGAGCGCCTCGTACATGCGAGTGCGCGGCGGTGAAGCTAAGACAGGTTAATGAGAAATTCTGAAGACGGGTCTATTTAGAATAGTGCTCCTAGCGCTCTCTTCTTTTCCTTTTTTTTGTTGTCTTTCTCGAGGAGCGCTCTCTTCCGAGTGCGTCAGCTTGATTAGAAAGGGGGTGTAACACGTTCGGAATTGCCAGCAGTGTGGGTTCTCAGATCATAGATGGATTATTTATTTATTCCACGTTTTAGAGATTCAGTTCCGAACATCTTGTAAACCAAAGATACGAGTCTGTTTAATTTTGAACGACCGTACGAATGTCTTTCTTAACAGTCAGGACATTTAAACTAAACCCTTTATTACTTTGCTAGTATATCACATTGGGCACTTGCATGTTGTCCTTCGGGGAGCAGTGGGGACTTCAGGACCAACAGACCAGAAACACAGTCCCAGAGTTGACACGCTGCCACCTTTAATCGGCGTTCAAACCAGCAGCCCTCACCCTCTTGTCCTGGCACAGCGTGTGTTCAGTCATCCATCTGTCCGTGTATTCACCCACCTGTGCTTGTAGGAGTCGACTGGACAAGTGTCGAACACTTGCTCAGTCTTTCTGGGCTGCCGCACCGTTCATCAAATTACAACATATTTCCGAGAAATCATCGC
Source organism: Pseudoliparis swirei (assembly GCF_029220125.1). Classification (NCBI taxonomy): domain Eukaryota; kingdom Metazoa; phylum Chordata; class Actinopteri; order Perciformes; family Liparidae; genus Pseudoliparis; species Pseudoliparis swirei. The sequence goes on along the minus strand of NC_079397.1, from coordinate 6,869,441 downwards.
TAAGCTAATCAGCAGCCTACTTAACTCTCCGCAGCAGAGCTGCTCTTCCATCAGCGAGCTATCCGGTGAACCAGGCAGGGACATTAAGACCCAGCGCCTTGCTGTAAGGCTTTGGCTATAACGAGGTATTTCTCCTTCAGTGCCCTTGACATTTGTCGTCCAGGTTTCACTTTAGCTTTAGCTGTTAAACGGCACAGTGGCCGGTGGCTCAGGAAGAGGGTAAATTATCATTTGTTCCCGTAGTGTTGAAATTGGAAGAAAAATCCAATGAGAAAGCTGTGGCGGTATAGATTTGTAGTGGAAAATAAAAGTAGGAGAGGATAAAAAGGGAGAAGAGAACTAGGATTGGGAACAGGCCTGCACCTTGCCACACAGGATTGATGTTTCTTCCATGTGGTTCTGATAGTCACCCTCAGCGTCAGTAGAACCATATCCCCCCATCATCGCATTAACACACTGACTCACTTTGGTGTACGTGTGTTTTGTCATTCAGGAGTTGTGAAGGTCAGCCTGACCCGCCATCTCTCTCAGCTTGGCCTCCATTGTTAGGACATGTTGTCCTTTCAGCCCGAGCTTAATGGCCTGCCGCTTTTCCCTTTTTCCCCATCTTTCTATTGCTTCCCCCCCACTCTCGCTCTCTCTCCCCCCCGCGCTCTCTCTCTCCCTGTTTCATTGTCTCTGGCAGCTTGGTGGCTGTAGCGTCTGGCTGCAGTTGCAGAGCAGAAGCAGCAGTCACATACCTGCATTCAAGTGGAACAAACCGGATGGTTGGCTGCTCACGGAAGGTCATCAGCCCCGAGCGCTGTGTGTGTGTGTGTGTGTGTGTGTGTGTGTGTGTGTGTGTGTGTGTGTGTGTGTGTGTGTGTGTGTGTGTGTGTGTGTGTGTGTGTGTGTGTGTGTGTGTGTGTGTGTGTGTGTGTGTGTGTGTGTGTGTGTGTGTGTGTGTGTGAGATTATGCTAATTGATTAACATTCAATATCCAGTGGGCAGAACAACAACTACTTCACTTGTTGACGAAGCAATGTCGGAGGTTTGAAGATGCCAAATGGCAAAAAGAGGTTACAGTCTTTGCAAATGTCCAGAAGGAGACTGGTCACGAACTCAAATGAACCGATAGCAGTTGTCTTGACTGCATCAGAGAACACATACAAAGCAGTTTCTAGCCGCCCGTCCGGAGTAAATATCTAAAACAATAAATAAATAAACTTGGAGCCAGAGTACCGTTAACACCAACACAAAAAAGATTGAATGGGAGACCCTTTTTATTGCATGTGTGCTTGCAGATCTGCGTCAGCTCGCCTCGGTTCGTGTCTTCTCACCACCTTTGTAGTTGTGCAAACTCTCAATTGTAATCAAGCCGTCCGGTTGTGTTTTCAGCACGCGTCGTGCTTCTTGGGGCAGAAAGTAGAACTTTCTCCCAGGGGGCCGATGTGTTCTCCCATCTGTCTTCGTACCTGCCTCTTGTCACAGTGACATCCACACTCGACACCGAGCCGCAGGTCAACAGGACGCCTGGCGGCTGCGCTCGGTCTCCGATCCCCCCGTAAGCCCACCCACTTGCCTCCACCCTAAAGGTGCCACATTGATTGCCACCGGTCTAATCCGAGGCGACACACTCATCTTTGCCTTTCCTAATTGGTGCTGCCGGTTTGATTAAAAGCCAAGCCATGTCAGCTCCGTTGCAGGGCGGGAGCCATGTTTATATTCCGGCATTTGTGACTGCATATATTGTGTGCATGTGGCTGTATTTAAGTGTGTTAATAATGCACACGCCCGTCTAATGCCGGAGAAAAAAAGAATCCCGGTTGATCTGGGGGTTTGCGAAGCGTGGATGCGTTTTCGGTCTTCATTAACCTTGCTCGCCCTCAATCCCCTGAAATGCTACCTGCTTTTTTTCCCCTCTCCTTCTTCCGTCTTTTTTCCTCTTCTCCAGCTCTCTTCCTTTTTTTCTTTTCTTAAAAAAACAACACTTTTTGCAGTGTTTGTGGGATGAATAATTGAATGTAATTGGGTAGTATGGCCCGGTCTTTTGTTCAGGGCAGCAGCACTCACTTCTTCTGTCACTTGTTTCATGGGTTGGAAGCAATTCCATGATGACTATCGTTTAATTGTTTTTATTCCTTCAAATCGCACACACACTTTTTTCTGTAACATCCTTGCCTCTGTACATCACCACATCAATGAGGGAAACGGATAATCTTAGCATGCTGAAGAGCCTGCATTTAATTATTTATTTTTAAAGCCTCGGGTATGATTAACTAAGCCTTAACACAAGCGTAGCTATGCAGATGAGCGGAGGCAGAGTGAAAAATGACAACATTAAAACTAGCTTATCTAATTAACTCGATGATACCATGCAGTTAAATAATTAGCCAAACCCTAATTGGCTAATATCACTGTGAAAGAATCCGTCTGCCTCTTTTCCCCCTCTTTCTGTAACCTTTAAAAGTAAACACTTCCCAAATAGCCTGCAGAAAGGAGCGGTAACCAGCTGTGCTGCTGCTGCTGCTGCTGCTGGAGCACAAGAAGTTAGAGCACTGTGCACTTTTTGACTTTTGGGCTACTGGCCCATCTTATACACCTCCTTCGCTCCCTTCATCTGCAGGGAGTTGATTAGCTCAGCTCCACGTGCCCAACACCATGTGTGAACTTGTAGCTATATACAAACACCCTATATTCAGTTTTGACAACTACCCTTTCTTTCTGCTGCATCTCTTGCACCCTGTAAACACACACACACACACACACACACACAGAGAGACACGTCCATGCAGTTTGATATGTGGACCAAGGCAAAGCACTTCTCCCTAATGAGACGCCTGCCCTCCGTTTCTCATGGGGAGCCGAAAGAGAAGTAACCTTGATGCAGCATCGAAAGGATGCAGCTAAACACAACACACACACACACATTGCCATGCTTGTGACCTACCTCATTGAAAATATTAGTTATTATTTCTGTTTGTGAAGTTGGGACAACGGTTTCAGTCTCTGCTGTGTCTCGTCTCACATTGCTTCAGAAACAAAAGAGTGTCCCACCTGCTGGCGGCGTCGTGGGTTTGAGTTTGGCCCAAGATGAAGAGTAACAAAAGAGAGAAGCGTCACCATGCCCGGCTTGTCATGATATTATCCCGCTGCTCTCACAAAGAAGTGACCAAACCAGCCATTAGTCACAAGTGTGTAGAACCACTGTTATGTCTCAATTGTGTGGAAATAGATATTCAAAATATTTCGTGACTGGACATGTTTAATGTGACGCACAATCTATCGTGCTTATTTATATCTTGTTGTTTTGTCTCTCAAACGATGCTGAGGATAATGTCAAGTGATTTAGCTCCATGTTTATATTTCACATGTCTGGTGTTTGCTGCAGTCACTGACCTGTCGTGCGTGTGTGTGTGCGTGTGTGTGTGTGTGTGTGTGTGTGTGTGTGTGTGTGTGTGTGTGTGTGTGTGTGTGTGTGTGTGTGTGTGTGTGTGTGTGTGTGTGTGTGTGTGTGTGTGTGTGTGTGTGTGTGTGTGTGTGTGTGTGTGTGTGTGTGTGTGTTATAGATCTGGGCCAATTATGAGGAGAAACCAGTCGAGGAGGTTGTGTATGTAACGGAAGAGAAGGAGCGAGCGGCCAACTACAGGGCCGTGTACGTCACCGAAATCTGCGACACCCTGCACTTCTACTCCCAGGACGTAGAGACAGGTATGTTCACAACTGGTGTGTGTGCACGTGCAAGAATGCGTGGAGGACTCAAATCCCTTTTTATATTTGTCAGATGACAGACTTCGACCCAGAATACATGTCATCGAAATGGGTATTAGTCAAACTTGAAATTGCTGGGTAAACATGTCGTATTACATCATCAATGTCAGCGGTGTGAGGTCCGCTCACTTTCTATTCCTTTTCAGCTCCACGCTGACTTTATGAATGGCAATTATTGCCACCACTCTGACATTCGCCTCGTCCCTTGTTGCCTCATTCCTTGTTGCCTCATTCCTTTTTGCCTCATCCCTTGCTGCAGCATCCCTCCTGCCATCAGAGACCAAACAAAGGATGTCCCTCTTGTTATTACGACTGAATGACAGGAATAAATCACACCATCCCCTCTTGTCACCAATAACGGGGGGAGGGAAGGGGAGGAAAGTTCGGAGATGGGAAAACTAACAATCCCTAGTATTCTCACATGGCTGCTCCCTCTGACAAGCTGTGTGTGTGTGTGTATATGTGTGTATGTATGTGTATACTGTATGTGCATGAATGAATGCACACATAATGCCTCCCTCCATCCTGTTTGGTTCTGGGTAACGGTCCCTCTTTTAGCTGGTAAACTTAACGGGCCATCCTCCACATTATCAAAATGAAGGCGTGTGCATATCTATCTATACATGTGTTTCTGGGGCATACACACCGCAGTTTGTTGTCAGCAAGTTGTCCAAGCCAGCAACGGTAACTAAGCAACACTTTTGCCATTATTGCCTCCGCAGTCAATATCATGCGGTCGAGATAATGAGAGAATGGATTTCTCTTTTCAGAGTAATATTCAGAGAAATGTGTGATGGCTGTTACAGTAATTGTCTCGGCCATTTCTTCATCATTATGATCCTTCAGGGATGATCATGATTTGAACCAACCTGTCCTCGACGCCTTGGATTCTGTGACTTCATCATTGTCACAATTACAGCAACACTCGGGCTCACCAACTAGCTGGAACCGAGCTGAAGGCTGCATGTCGGTCACTAGCCCTTCATCGCCTGCCAGTTTGTGTGCGGGGAGCGGTACACGACGCGGAGGTCTTCCTGTCGCAGCCACCCCACACATCTGGCAGTCGGCTGTCAGAGGCCATGAAATTGACTTTGGCCACCTCCTAATTTGCCTCACTCACTGCTGTAATTAATTAATATGCCTTCATTTACTGCCAATCTGAGGCTAATTATCCCTCACACCATAATAATCCAGTCAGACACATGAGTGTTGAAAGCATTTGGCCCACATTTGTTCTTTAACCTGCCCTCTACCTCCCCCCCCCCCCCCCCCCACTGCCACTCCGATGTCAGGCCCAAGTGTGCACACACAATCTGCTTTTCATCTTCTTGCCATGAGCTGTAGAGTCAGATCTAAAGCCTGTCGACCTCCTCTGGCTACTCCGGACTTGCCCCCTGTCAGCAGCAGTGTGGCGTCGTGAGGGCATGTTCAAGTTTTATCGCGGGGAAGAGGCTGAAATGTCCGGCACACGTTAACCTGCGGCCTTCTGCATTACTCGCTGTCAGAAGGAAGTATGTACAGCCGGACCGCGTTGTGGACTTTCCCCTCATGTTTCGGATTCAAAGAGCAAATCAAATTATTATTTTTTTATTCATTAGCATATCTTTTATATACGTGACCCTTTTTCTCTTTTTATTAGGGAAACAGCACTTGCTATTACTTACTTCTGTTCTCAGTAGCAACCTAAGTGCTGCATTTAAATAAATTGTACACAAGCTGCATTTTTGTATCCTGCTGCTCTGTGTATTTTGACAAGGAAGCTGTGAGTTATGTAATATGTTCTCATATCAAGGCTTGATTTTTAGATGATCCAGCAATGCTGTGGTCTTTTTTTTTTTTTTTTTCACCCCCTTTATAATTGGTGTTCCCTCACCAAAAGCCTTACAAGCTAGTTAAAGAAAAGTGTTATTCTCAGCAGGGAGGCCACCTGACCAGTCCTCCCCCCTGCCTCCTTCTCCTCATCTCCCTCCACATCACATTGTTCGCCCCTTCCCGTCTTCCTCCAGCTCCTTTTCTCCCTTGGTCTCTTTTATTTTTGCTGACGCTTCCTCGAAGCTACATTAAGTCATAGCAACCCCTTGAAGAGCCCATCAAAGTGTTGGGGCCTGTAAAATCATACCAGCTGAGTGCTTTGCAATATCATTACATGCTCCCCCCCCACCCTCCTCTTACCTTTCCCTCTATATCTGAAGTGAAGGAATCTATATACTCGCATAAGCTTGGAAGCCGAGTCAGAATTTTATAAATACGCTCGTGGCGGCAAATGATTACAACATAACGCTTCTCATAAATGATGAAGGGGTTACCATGTGGGCCACAGTCGGCGTTCCAAAGAATTTCATGTCTATGTTATGAGTTTTCTCATCGCGCAGCCCTTCGGCAAGACCAATTAACCTCAAACTAATCATGCCTGTCAAGTAATTAATTCAGAGCAACAACAAAAAGAAGACGCTTGCGCTTCAAATCTTCGCACGGCATAGGACGGCGACCCCACCGTGACCATCGCTGCCGTTTGACACAACACAACGCGTCGTCACGGAGCGTTGATGTGTCAACTCTCCGCCCTCAGTGTGCGCCGCCTTCAAAAAGAAGCAACAAGTTTCCACAGAGTTGAACACACACTTTCCCGATGCAGCTTATCAGAAATCGACCTTCTTGGACCCCCCAGTATGCTGCGAGTTGGATTGTTCTCTTCAGCGACCCGTTTTCTTTTTTTGCCGTTCTAAAATTCACCGGCGAAGATCGGAGTCCACATTCAGACAGTCTTTTTGGCGACCCCGAGCAGCGCTCCATTTGCCAGGCAAGCGAACCCTTTCATTGAGCACTCCTTGACTATCCTTGAGAAACAGCACTCTTGTGATATGGAGTGCAGGCCTAACAGACTTCCACCGGTCTGGATGCTCACTTTGGCAGCCAGCAACACGCCCCACCGACAGCGACTGTAAGGAGAAAGTAAAAGCCCATTGCCATTGATGGGAGATGCCAGCAAATTTACTTAACTTCAATAATCCACAGCTTTTACTGCACGCGTAAAAGCGATCATGAAAAGTTAGCGGTATTTATAGAAACAATCAATGATTAGAAATGCAGCTGAAAGTCATTTTTATGTCTGCAGTTAAGAACCCATTTGTTTCAGCCGTTGTTGCTTCAATAAGATAAGATGAGCCGTATTGATTCAACGTGGGAAAATTAAAGTGTCACAACAGCAAGACGAGGAGAGAAAGCAGTGAAATATTCCAGGTAGCGTGATAATGCTGATGAAACGGAGCACGAGGTAGAAACCAGTGTTTGATATGAAAAGACGAATACATAAATATTCTAACCCAGTAAGAAGAGCGCTGTGTGGTAGGTCGGGTCGGGTGTCTGTAGAGAGCGCCACAAACGGAAGACAATAAGGGAGGGGAAAATGCTGAAAGATGACATTGATGGAAGCATATACAGTTTGAAGCAGATGACAGCAGATCAGTGGGACAAGAACAAATATAGGTAAAAGCTGTATATAAACCATGTGTGAATGTAACATTTTTCTAGTCCAGGCTATTTATGGTTTATTATGGCAGTAGTGAGTAAAGGCTACACGAATGTTATTGCACTTAAACACACATTATCTTCTCAACCATTCTCATATTTTTTGTGAAAATGCCGTTGGTAATATCTTTTCCTTCTTCGGGGGTCTTAAGCGCTCTGTATTTTTTTCCCCCTTTTAATTATTCACATTTAATTACTCTTAAGTGCCGCTTTTTTTTTCTCTTCTTCACATATGTATATCTTAACCCAAGCTCGATAAGTGATTAAATTCACATTAGGAATGTTTTATTCCAAGTCGCTGAGACGCTTGAGGGATTGTGTTCTTTAATCCTCGGTTCATTTTAACGGTCTTTATCTGTTGCCGTGTGCGTTTATCTCTCACGGTCTCCCCGCACACATTGTCCTCTCCTGGTGATGCTTCCTCTTTTCTCTCCCTATTTTCCTTGTGTGTGTTGCTCTCTCTCTCTGGAGGCTGCGTGTAATTATTGTCAGAGGGGGACCATCATAGATCTGTGTGACCTTGGACACTAGAAGACATGATGCACATGGTTGTTGCTCTGCCACTACACTGGGCAGTCCACATAATAAACAAAAACAACTTTGCTAAATATAGCCTTGAAGACTTAAAGGGGGTGTAGCCGTTATGGCTGCATCCTGAGCAGTTGATCCACTTTTTAATTATGTATTTTTTAATCAAAGACATAAAGTTTAGAGTATTAGTTTCCCTAAACTCATAAGTTGTGTCCCAATTCCACTGAGCGAACGACTTTAGGAAAGTTTTGAATATTACTGGAGGGATGCATCGGATCCGTGGTGCAGATATTTAATCCGTTGGTTCTGTATGTTACCTACACACCTGCTTTCCGTGTAGAAGTAATATGGTTGGATCCTGCCTGCGTGGGCTGGCCGAACGACTGTATCACTGGGCAACATTCTTCCAGGTGTTTCTGAGCACAGCTAGCAGACTCCTCCTGATTTGCAGTCACTTAATTGTCACCTCCGTGGGGCTGGGTTGCGGGCCCGGGCCCCGACCGAAGGAACACACATCTCGAGGCTCAGCTGCAGCCTGGCGGTACATCCTGTCTGGTGCTTGTTTCCTGGCACCCATACAGGCTCGTAATGAGTAGCGTCGTTCCCCCCAACCAGGTGCCACTCCGTCCGCATTATTCACACTTCTACCTTTTACACACAGCAGCTGTTCATCACCTAATGATGCTGGACCCGGCTACTGGTTGGGCGAGGCAGGCAGGGAGCTGCTCTCCGAGGCTCCTCTTCAGACCAGGCCCTCTTCTGTCTTTTTTTAAATTGAATTCCATGAACTTGAAATGTCATGGTTCAATCTTAGTCATTCATGGGCTTGTTTTCTTTACTGCCAATTGACGTTTTTGTTTCATATTGGCTTAAGTACTCGTCTCCTCTTTGTGTTGGTTCCCCCTTTAGTGTCTGTTCTCCCACTGTTCACAGCATCAGCATCTTTCTTATCAAGTCCAACTTCTATATTAACGCTCCTGTTACATTTTACATTTACTGTGGCATTAAACCGTCAGAATGACAACATCGTGGAGAAGCTGATGGCTCTGCAAATGAAATTGGATCGATTTGAAATCCTATTGGGAAATGGGAGGAAAATGGAGGAATAGTAGGTGCGCAAAATTGAAATGCAGCTACTGGAAGACCAAACAATCCCAATCTTATCTGCTTTCGGCTCCCTCTACCAGGACGGGCCTTGGCCAAGGCCGTGACTGGAACAACAACTCCCCCGAAGATCACTGAAGCGAGACTCTCTCATTCCCTTCCCCCTATCCACAGACACCTGTGGTTGTTTTCTCCCCAGGACCCTTCAAGGCTATCTCCATGGCAACGACCATCTTGCGGTCTGGGAACTTTGTCTGTTGTGGACTGGGGGAGGACGACATATCAGGCCACGCACACACGAACTTCAACACACTGAAATGCATTCACTACCCCCCCCCCCCCCATCCCACGCCTTCGCCTGCTTTGCCCCCCCAGGGTGACAGGACGGGGTCTGTGTCCGTCGCCGTGACGGCTGACAGACCGGGCTGGCTGCTTGTCGGTGCTGGTTACCTTCTGCCCCCAATGGCGGGGCTATCGCCCAGTCTTTGGCTTACCTCCCCTCCCCCCCTTCCTACTCGTTGCAAGTCATGTCTAAGATGTATGTGCTTATGTGCAATGGTGTTTTTGTTTCTCCTGCTCCCACACTGTACCCCTCTAGGGGCATAGTCGGGGGGTTGCTTTTTCTTTTTCTCGCCTCTCTTCCCTCATGTTATGCTATAATTTTCATCCACCCTTTCCAAGATGGCGCCGCGGACGGCGCCTCTGTGTCTTGGTGCGCGATTCTTGCACCTTCCGCCAAAGAAAGTTCCTCGTTTGTTTGTGAAAACATTCTTGGCAATAAACCTGTTTCTGATTCTGATTTCTGATATTTTTCCCTCGGGGTCAATTTGACCCCGGCAATTAAAACCTCCAGAAAATTAATATTGTTTCCCAAGTTTAAATGTGAGGTACTTTGTTTGTTTGTTGACTACCTAAATTCTTTAAATATATAAAAAAGTTGATATTTCTTATATGTTTGACACAGTGAAAAACAGCCTGGGGTCAAATTGACGCCAAGGAACACCGACATTAAACATTGAATGGGGTCAAATTGACCCGAAAGGTAACAGGAGGGTTAAGAGGAGTTGCCCCAGTATCGCTGGTATTCACTGCGTCTATAAGAGGAGATGAGAATTACTGCAGCATTTCATATTGATCAGGATGAGTGGCCCGCTAATTAGATGTCATGTCAAGACAGCCAAGCGATGATTACTTTTTACAATAGCGCCTAATGCAAAACAAGGGAGCACATTTCGACTTTGCATACAGTGGTGCCTGCAGTGTTTGCTTTATTTGTATTTCATTCAGGATGAAATCTTCCTGTGGCAAGTCAGTCAGGGGTTGAGACTTGAGATAATTATATCCTACAATGGAGCGTTATGAAACAGACTTTAATTTAACGAGAGGATTTTTAGGAAGTGGTAGCGATTTCTTTGTTTAACAGTCTAATTAAAAACAATGAAGTAAAGGAACAAATTGTGATGTGAAAAAGAAAGACGACAGACAAAAGAAATGCAATGTGCTTAATCTGTCAATTGTATTAATGATTATGTTGAATGGTTTAATAGCCCCATAGCGTTAGGGGAGAATTGCTGTAATTGTTATTCTGCTTTCATTTTCTTGCATTCCTCTTGAAGCTAAAGCTGCTTGTCTGTAACATAACGGTTCTAATTTAAAATTCAGCCCGAGTAAAATGTGGTGCCGATTAGTGTATGAGAGTGCACCGTGTACTCAAAAGTACCCAGATTGTGGCCCGTGTATCTTTGCCTATATTAGATTTGATTAGATATTCATTCATTAGTCCCTCAATGGGGACATTGAAGGACTACAGTAGTGCAGTAAGAAAAGAAAATTACAATATCAATATTAAATATACAGACGGAATAACAAATAAATGAAATGAAAGTATGTACAAGGTAATACAAATTAAGCGTATTGAAACGGTTAACAGATTAAAGTGATAAGAGATCCAGTGATGTTGTGGTCTCCTGCAAGCTCAGCTTGTGCAGCCTGACAGCAGCGGGAAGGAAGGACTTCCTGTACCTCTCCCTCAGACACCGGGGATGAATGAAGGAGCTGTGCAGAGCTGCCAGGGTGTCCTGCATGGGGCGGGATGTGTGTATGTATATTTATATATATATATATATCGACTATTATTCGGTTGAAGAGTGTTCAAGGCCTTGCTGTGGTGGTACAGTGAGTAAAGGAGGGGAATTTAAGTTGCAGTAGATGCAGCCGCCGCTGCTTTCTATCCTCCATGTCATTGTCTCAGAAGCAATATTTAGAGGTCAGACCCTGCCCAGATGATCTCCCCCCCCCCCTCCCCCTCCCAAGGCATTCGTTATTTAATCAGACACACAACTTAACTTGTCAAAGGTCAGCTCCCCTGTCGGTGTACGACGGGGTGCTTTGATTTCCGTCGCTTTCATCCTTTGCTCTTCACAATCGTAGCGAGCGTGATTTGCATTAATGTCAACTTCTGGGTCTATTACCTAAAGCTAAATGGCTGAATGGCACTTTTCACAGCGGTGATCCACTTCCAGGTCCAAATGGGGTTCGTTCCAAAATTGGCAGGGCTCGCACTCACTCCCCGGTCCTCTTCCTCCACTGATGCAAAGGGCCATCTTATGTATATATTTGGACTCCTCACAATCAAAACGGGGCATTAGCCGCAGTCAATGAGGCTCGACAGGTGGCAGAGAGAGCGGAGCAGGAGAGCCTGGTGCAAAAAGAGAGCCACAGAGTTTCCATTTTCGGACATGGTTTTCCAATTACAGAAACCGTAATTTGCTGTAAAAGGCTCCAGACGGCCAGGAAAGGGTAGAATGGAATGGGGTAGGTAATTGGTGGTGGTGGTAATGGGGGTATGTGGGAAGCAGGGTATTGCATGAGATATAATCCAGTGGGTGTGGAGCAGCATATATAATCCAGTGGGTGTGGAGCAGCGCGAGTCAATCAGGGGGATCATTTGTTTTGTCGGCCTCCCTCAGCGCTCTGCAGATGCTGGCACCACTTTGAGCATCACTCAGGGAGCCTTTCTCTTGTGCGTGCTCCCTGCTCGTCACGCCGTCTTCAGAACGTGTAGAAATCCTCCCAGGTGAGCGCCGTGTTGTTGACCAGCCACGAGGCGCATTGGACTCATAACTAGTGGGTAGAGCTTAGGCACACAAATGCTTCAGCGAGCCAACACTGCACAGAAGCCTGTGTTCCGTGTCGCCTTTTACCTTTGAAGTGTTGCAAGCATGTCTTGAAACGCAGCCATTCCTCTCCCCCAGAGGATAAAGCCTCATGACTATTAACACTCCAAGCTAAAGCACAAGGCTCATATTCAGCAGATGCAATGGGAGACAATGTCCATATGTCCACCAAGTGTTTGACCAGTCGACTTCAGTCTCAATACTCAAGATGTTGCCTGCCTTCTCCAAAATAGTTCTTTAATTATGGCCATGTTTGTGTTTCTGGATCCTCTCCAGTGGATTGTTTCCCCCAGCAGGACTTTTTTTTCCTCCCTTTGACTCCTAATCCCTTCCTTCTTCCCAGGAAGTGTGAACGCTTCCATAAGCAGCCATCGCTCTCTTGGCCTCTGCCTCCGACATATTGTGATTATTTACCCTTCTGTGGTTTAATGGCTTTGTTAAACAGCTTAATAGAATTCAGCACGGCCTTGGGATGGGTGCCGAAAGGGCACATGATTCACTGTTTTCATTGGCTTTTTGTTCCCCCTTGTCTCTGCTCACACGCCGTGCGCCACATTATAATCAAATCCGATCATAACCGACCAGTAAAACTGTCTCCCTTTCTCTCGTTCTCCTTCTCCATTGTTTTTGAGTTTTTAAGCCTAATCGCTCTCTCACTCCGTACTGGCCATTCACAATGTAATTATATATGATTTACAAACAGCTGCAGCCATAATGGTGTATAAACAAATTACAGAACGAGGGAGGAAAAACAACAGTGGAATAAAGCGACTGCTGAGGAATCAAATTGTCTGGCGTCAAGACGCAGGCAGTGGTTTGGTTTTAGGATCATCGCTTTGGCTCTCCCTTCAGCGGCGAATGAGCACTCTCACACGACATGGCTTACCCCCGCCGCACGCCGATATTCAGCTGTCTTTATGCCAACATGAAATCGGAGTCTGCCTCTGTAACGCAGAGTGTCCTCGCTGCACTTCCTTCCTTCCCAATGTGACTGCTCGTATTCATTCGGAATTTCACTGGTACGCCGCACGCACACAAGTTTGTTGAATTCTCCCATGAGGGTCTAGATTAGTCTTTCTCTTCCCACCTGCAGCATTTAAACGCTCATTTCAGTCTTCTTCCACAAATTGTATTGTGGTCCTCTATATGGGATTCCACACACCTGCCTTTTCTCTATATTTCTTTGTATTGTGCCTATTTACCCAAACACTTGTCTGGCTGTGCGTCTGCAGACGGGCACTCAGCCGGACTTAAGCCCGCACACACTGACGAAGTGTTCCTGATAAATGTTTAATCCAGAAGCGAGTTCACCTTTGTCCAAGAAACCTGCACAGCAAATTGGATCTGAAAATCCCAACAGAGAATGATGAAACTGCATGGGGCACACTCTACTAAATCAAACGCACTTTGCAAATATGAACACGCAGATTATAAAACGCTCAGTCGCACACAGGGAAGAAGGTGGAGGAATTAATAGCAGTCAGTATTCTAATCAATGAGGCTACATATGTGTACTCCCTCAAAGTCCCACATATCCATAGCCTTGTTGTCAAGCATCAGGAGTTGAGTTGACATGCTGACATTTTTTTAAGAATGATTGTTGTAATCATGAACCAAATTATACAAGACGGCACAGAAGAAAATCACAATTTTGTATGTATATATTTTTTTATCTTTAGAGAAAAGGAATCATGCCAGTCACATAGATTTATTGTTGACGTGTAACTGGACTTGACTTCTGGGTCCTAGCGGGTCATAAATCAGCTGGTTGAACTTAACGAGCCATAACACTGTCCTGTCTGAGCCCTTTGACTGGCCCCGACCGGAGACCACAGAGTAAAAGGAAAGTGCAACTAATCCGATCCGTCTGCAGTGACGCATTAGAACATAAGCTGCACCAACGCATGTATCTAGAGGACAGAATACCCTTTTCTTTCATATGAAAGTGGCGCATGACAAGTGAGACTTGCCAGGATGAAATCTCCTGGATCTTCACGCAATTCTTCCACATCCAATGAGGGCCAACAGAGCCGCTCCCTCTCAGGGTCTCTCGCGTGAACGCCAGAACAAAAATTACTCTGCATTCAGCCATTAGTATGTTCCACAGTTTTAAGGACTTAATGGTTTCAGTAAGTGCTTAATTAAATAATGATGCATCTAATTAATTATAGATCTAAATCTATATGTATGTATATATCTTGCAGGTAGAATCCCTCTTAAAGCTCATGTGTCATTTATTCAGTGCTCTCTGAGCCCAAAGTGGAACATGGTCCAAGTCGGTGTATAAATACACACACATAAATGCATACTAGTACAGTCTGAGCTTGAAGGAAGACGCACACTAACTTTTTTTAATTAGATTAATAAATCAAGGCGGTGGCTGGCTGTGACAGCTGGATGCCATTCCAGTGAGTCTGCATCAACTCGCTATGGCAAAGCATAATGATGTAACTACACCACGTGTGTGTGTGTGGGGGGGGGCTCGGAAAGCAATTCATCAGACATGTTTTCCAAAAACTGCTTTCTCTACAAAACGCTGAGGATGATGTGTGTCTGCGGGTGTGTTTATGCTCCCGTTCCCCTCACTGCATTCATCAGCAGTTGGTGGAGCAGTGGGTGGCCAATGAGGTGTTCGGACGCCCCCCCCCTGCCCTGACCCCCTCCACGTTCAAACCGAGCGCCCGGCGCTTCCTTCACACTCCACAGCCCTGCTTCCTCCTCGCTGGTGCTCTTCCTCTGTTCGACATGCTAATGGAGGTCGCCTGTCTGCGGTTGGTTGGCAGCTGCTTGGCTGTCTCCGATCAACAGCATCATTATTTATATGTTCTTGTTTTCCAACAGCAGAATGAATATCAAGTGTTAATGACAAGTCACCGCAGCAGTAAAGAATGGTTTTCCTCAGAGCTGTAGTGCTGCACGCTCTGCCTCCAAGCCGTTTGTTTGATAGTACAGTAATATATGCATAGTAAGCGGAACTTACTAATTTTTACAAGCACACACTGACTGCATTTTCGTGCATATGAAACCAGGTTAGTGGAGGAGATCATGTTATGCCGGGAAATCTGAGGTTGTGTTTGCCCGCGCCAACGTAACCTGGTTACTGTAAAACCCAAGTTTACATACAGATGGTCAGTAATCCGATCTCTTCCCTGTTGGGCTTCTCCTCAAACGCTGGTATTAGGGATACATGAAGCTGCAGCTTGAGGAGGTTGTATTTTCGGCTCGGAGCATTAGCACTGATGGCACAGCGAGGGGACAGACTGTGTCAGAGCACACTGTGTTTCCCTACTCTTCCTTCATACTCCATGTTACACATATTCTGGTGTTCAGCTGTGGAAACAGGCTCATTTAGACTCGTTCTTCTTGGTGTCCATTTATTTTAATGTGGGTCATTGTTATGTGTAGCTGATATTTCATTCAGAAAAGGGCATGAGAGCCAAGTCGAGTATTCATTTCTTACTCTACTTTCTTCATCAATATTTTCTTGAGATTTATTCACTTTCTGCTATCCTTATGTAGTGTTTGCATATGAAGGTAATTCATTTGTGACGGTGAATCTTCCTCACGTTCCTCAGCGGAATTTGTGAAGTCATAAATATTTCCCAATTAAGTGTGTGACTTTGTTTGAGATCTTTTTCACCTCCTTTCTCACTTCCTGCTTTTGCTGCTTCATGCGCCCCTTTGTTGACATCCAAACATATTTGCAACATATAAAAACATTGTGAAAAAATAAGTTGTATACACGGCCAAAGCAACTGGGTTTCTCCTGAGGAAGTCTGACTGTTTGCCTCAATACCTTCGGCTGTTATTAAAATAACTGCAGAAGTCGGACAGGATGACCGTCAGTTTGTTTCAGCTTCACTGTGAGTGTTGTCAGACTCTGGACTGTGTGCCTGATTTTTTTATTTTTCCCTCGCATTGTACAAATATGGGTGGTTAAAAATGCTCTATTACTAATGATGACCCTGCATGAAAATGGCTTCTAAAATTACCCCATCAAATGTCACAAAGGCCTGTCTAGCACGCACACACACACACACACACGCACGCACGCACACACACACAAAGGTACACAAACAAACACATCCACTTACACGTGAACACTAATAGACATGTGTGCGTAAACACAGTTTGACATACATACTATACTTATACTTATGACACAAACCCCAGGAAGTGAGTCCCTTGGAGATGCTCATACTTTGCACCACCACCAGCTCCCCATTTGATGGGTTTGAATCAGAATGCCACTTACCGCGGTCATTGAATTCACGGAGCACTGACTCGCTTCTTGATTTCTCCAATCACCACCACACAGACGGACCCATTCTCGCCCTGAATCCACCATTACGGGTCTGCTGTGTGTCGTATAAGGACCTGATAGGCCATTGGAAGAGCTGGCTCGCTTTACTCGAAGCTGCACATCTCCAGCAGGGTCAAACCAGCATTAGCCGCGTGATGCTAATGGGCTATCGGCTATTTTTCCTTGGGTTTAGATGCGATGGATTGTGGGATACCATTAGAGCTGAGGTTTCAGAGCGTAGCCATCCTTAAATAACATTCACTTTTCTCTTGAGCCCAAGATGAACTTTTTTTTGGTTTTAGCTTTTGTCATTGTATGAAAAGCTGCGAGCTCTACCAAGATGGATTTTGTGTTTTTCATTTGTTCTTTGAGCAGTGATGCTTTTTTACTTTTACTGGAACCCGGGTGTTTAATAATAAACCATGTTCCAGCAATAAAGTAATCAATATCCCATTCATCACAACAAAAAACTAAAAAGATTATGAGAAGCACTCCAATTCAGTTTGCAGCATGAACAGCCTCCATAATAATCTGTGCATAAGAGCACACGCTCATACTTGTCAGTCACATCAGACATATTAAATGTTATACAGATTTTTGTATAAACAGAAACCTGCTGAGGAGCTCTGCAGAGTTAAAACGCCAGTGTGTTCATTTTCTGCCTTTAGATCTGCTCTCTTCCAATCTCACACAGTGAAGCCAACATTAATTAAATATTCCAGTCCCATCGTACACCATCACGTCTTAAAATGTTCAACTCTGTCTCTATTGGGAGTGGGAACTCATATTCCAAATGTGGTATAAAAAAAAAAGTTAGAATACAGGCAAAACGATAAACACATCAATGTCAAAGTAAAACAAAACAGCCCCTAATGATGTAACCAAATGCAACTTGAGGAAATGAACACACCCTCGAATCGCACCGGAGCCGCTCACTAAAGTTGGTCATCTCTGCGTTGTCTTTGTCAGGGGCCCAGTTGGAGAATCTGATGGAGACCATGAGAGCAGAGATCGCCGCCCAGCCGCCCGTGGAAGGATCCTACGCTCCACGCCGAGGGGACATCTGCCTCGCCACGTTTGCCGATGGCGAATGGTGAGCTAACGGGATTTAGGAGCGCCGAGACCAACTCGATATCAATTGAGACCTTTTACAATGTGATGAGCTCCATTTGCTTGAGACGTGTACGTTGTGTCTGTGTGTTTCTCTCCTTCCCACGAATACCTGGCATTTCATTTTTACCTCGTCTTTCTTT
Source organism: Pseudoliparis swirei (assembly GCF_029220125.1). Taxonomy (NCBI): domain Eukaryota; kingdom Metazoa; phylum Chordata; class Actinopteri; order Perciformes; family Liparidae; genus Pseudoliparis; species Pseudoliparis swirei. The sequence goes on along the minus strand of NC_079397.1, from coordinate 6,851,796 downwards.
AAGCCTGTGATGCGTTAACTGCAGACACCCACAGGGTGTAATTAGCTCTCTGCCTCTTCTTTGGCCTTTCAGAATCAGCAGTCGCTTGACAGTAACGCACACGCACACACCCGCACACACCACTCCTCACCGGATGTTGGAAGTTTACAGATGGTCATGGGGACAGATAAAAGTCACAGTGATCGAGGGAGGGAGAGAGAGAGACTTGTCAAAATGGTGACGGTGAAAAAAGATCACTGAACTGATTAAAGAACAACAAATGTTCCCTCGACACAGGCGCTCCCCTTCCTCCATCTTCCTCGCCAGGTTTTTAAGGGGGGAAGCTAAAGTCATTCTTTTGTGTCAACAATGCAAGACAATGCGCATTTAAAAAACAAGCCATATGTCTTAAACCGTCACTTTCTGCAGGCTGGTTTGTCTCCTTGATTACGTGAAACATCAAAACTGTCTGAGATTTGTGGGGGTTTTTCTTTCTCTTTCTTTACCAGTACGATGTTATTCAGCAAGCTAATTATGTTCATGTTTGCATTGTTCTTTGTCCGTTTCTTTGTATTCCGTGATGCATGTGGAATGTCGGCCTGTTTCATTGGGGGGCTAATTAAAAAGTCGTTGCCTTTCATGTCCTCTTAGAACACCACAGAGTCTGAGTAAATAGAAAGGAAAACCCTCTGTTAATCACTCACTCACACTTTGTGGCTCTCTCTCTCTCTCTCTGCGCCCATTGCTGTTCTCTGTCTTCCTGTTAATCACTTATTTGGTGTTACCTTTGTTCTCTTGTCTCTTTCTTTGCCCATGATGCCGCCATTATTTGTCTTCCCCTTGCTGCCCTGGGTTCTCACTCAAATTGTCTTTTTGTCTCCTCGGAGATGAGTCAGCCGAGTGATGGTCAGATGAAGAGACACTTCTCGAACTGAGTGATGGTGTTCCCTTAATTTGTCACTGATCTGTCTTTCGAGTTATTTGTATTTCAAACTCGCCCTGCCATATGTGTTGGAATAATCAAACTCCTGGGTAGCACTAATGCACTGAAGTTCTATTTGCCACAAGGCAAAAATAGGTCTGAATTTCAGTTCTTTATTGCAAAGAGGCCTCTGTACAATTCTCACAGCCCTGCCATGTCCTGATAGATCCCTTCTGTCCCCTCTCACTCCCCCGCCCTGCTCATCCTCTCCGGTTCCTCTCCCCCGATCACAACAGACAGATCCTCCAACACCTTCTCCCCAGGGAAATAAGCAAGGAATCATTTACTCATCTCCTTTTCCTCTTGTGCCCTCTGTCTTCATCTCACTTTCCCTCTGCTCTCTCTCGCTCTCCCCCTACTCTCTCTTTCTCTCTCTCCCTCTCTCCCCCCGACTGCAGGTACAGAGCCAGAGTGGAGAAAGTTGAGTCACCATCAAGGGTTCACGTCTTCTACATTGACTACGGCAATGTGAGTACCGGAGACCATGCATTTGACTGTGATGAAAGTGCTGAATGTTGCATGGTCATCACTAAAACATCGTCCAATTGTTTGGGGCTAAAAATGAAGAAAATGTTTTGTTAAAGTCAAACCCACAGCCGGAGGGCATCGAGTATCTGAAGAGGGAATTCTTGTCTATATCTTGCCTCTATTTAGACACCAGTTGTTTGCCCATCTCCACATTCAAAGCAACCTAACAGCTATGATGTGCCCTTCCAGCTGCAGATGCAGGCTGATTTGGTTTCCCTTTTATTGTTTACGACCTGAAGCAAAGAGAGCATAGTTTCTATTCCTTTTTAGAACAATAACACAAGCAGAACTCCCCCACTAATATATATATATATATATACATTCATATATATTCATGTTTTTATTTCTGTGATGACGAAGGCACCATATGCTTGTGAGTGCATTATTGTGCGTTTGTGTTTCTACCCAATTGCGTACACATGCTTGCATCACCAAGTGCCTGCGGGACATTTCCCATGATGCAGTGGAGCGGCACAGTGTGTGACTGACCCCCGAGTGGGGGACAGCTCGGGGGTTGGCTGGCAGACGCGATGCGTCCTGGCATTTTTGCTGAATGTGTGATTCTCCGAGGCCGACCTGGCGCACCGAAAAGAAAAATGGATCGGAAATCTACCTCATTCTCTGTAGTTTTGCGTCATTGAAGGTTGAGTCACTCTGGCCGTGTTTTCATGCCTCTGTGTCATCAGCTAATAGTTGCTCATATTGCCACCTGTCTCAGGTATAGGTCAGTCCCTGAAATATGACGTGATCATTAACAAAGACACCCGACCACTTTTGTCTTTAATTTTTAAGGCCCACATTTACAGTGCCGTCAAAATCTAATATGGCTTTGATGAATCTTCACATCGTAATCCATAATAAACGTTCAAGGCATTCTGTCTAGACTGAACAGTCCAATGAACACATTAACCTAAGATATGGGGGTCATTAAATTAACTTCCCATTTCTAACGGCTGTATTTGACTTTCCACCAGCATGCGCTTCCTTTCGGAGGCCTGTGGTGATTAGTGATTGGCCGTAGCTCACATCGCCTCATACCTCTCATCATGTGTCAACCTAATTTTTTATTTATGCTTCAAATCAATGAGATGAAGTACTTCGTTTTTGGGGGGATTTAGCAATGTGCAAACTCGAGCGTTAACTTTGATATCCGCACTAAAGAGCAGAATTGCTTGTCGGCTGTGTTCCTGCTGTCATGCGGCGCTCACCTCATCCAGCCACAGGTCTTTAAAACCAACGGCAGAGGTGCTTTGAGCAGGTGGTTACTGCGAGGGAAAGGGCATTAATAATTAATAAAATGTCACGCGCATCATCATTGCACAATTAAACCGGGGTTATTGTCTCTGAAGCACTCTTTAGAAAATGTTACTTTGTTCATTTTTATTTGTTGAATTTTAACTCTACTTGTATGCATAAGCACACTCGCAAGTAGCGTTACCTTTTTTTCTTTTTATGATTTTACAAAGTCTGACTACCGCCTTGACAACTATGGCCGTCTTTACTCTGCGCTCGTAGCTGAGCTGGAGAGCAGATGGAGCTCAGTGATAGAGGCCTCGGTGCTGCTGTAGAAACAGCTGTGGAATGATTGGTAAGGTGACATGTACAAGAATGCAGCCCGTAAGCAACTAAATGGCATCTGTCCTTCTTTCACAGTTGTAAACTATCATTGTTAAAGTGTTGACTCACAGATTTAGTAATTGATTCAGAATCAAGGAAAAAATGACAGCTGACAGGGTTAAGTTACAGCCCGAGTGTGCACTGTGATTTATTGCCCTTCACTCGCAGGCACATATGATGTGAAATATCCACTCTGTACTGTAAATAATAATAAGATCAGATAGTAAACTTTCATCACAAGCCTTTTTATTTGTATGCATCTTTAACCTAACAGAACAAGACATGTCTCCCTAAATCTCCATTCCTTCACTCTCATTGGTTGTAGCAGGAGGTGGAAGTCTCCGTCATAAACCAAAATTCAGTAAATGTGTCTTTACCCTGAACCCCGGCTAACTTGACAGCTTCAGTATTCTGAATTGATATGATGGATTGCATAGATTAACACTAAAACACTGTCTAGAATTTTTTTCTTCTCCATATTGACTCTGATTTCTGTCCTCCATTCCCCCCCCCCCCCCTCCATCAGAGAGAAGTTGTGTCGTCCACTCGTCTGGCTGCCATGCCCCCTGCCTTCGGCACCCGGACCCTGCCAGCGCAGGCCACCGAGCACGCCTTCGCCTACATCCAGGTCCCACAGGACGTAAGTGGAGATGTCGCAGCTGAAGGCTTCGAAATTAACTTTGAGATATCAACTTCCTCGCCTTCATTTGCTGCCAACTTTTGAAAGTTGATTTTTCTGGCAACACATAAAATCTGTTTGAGTTTCAGTTATCGCATGAGGTGATACGTTTGTCACTAACAGACGGGGTCGAGTGTTCAGTGTTTGTGAAAAATGACGCTCATGCATAATGCAGACAGGGCGATGAAAAGCGCGGGGCCATTGATTTAAATTTACATTTTTGAATAATTTACATAGTGGCAGAGAGATATTAATGTTCATGCACAATTTGATAATGCATACTATATTTCTTCAGAAATCCACACATCCTGTAGATAGATGCAAACCATCCAGGTTCTCAGTGGGTATTTGTTTACGCATATAAATGTCCATCTGATAGCCGAACAGCAGATACCGTTTTTTTCTTGAGCCCTAATCTTCTTGTTTTCATCCGAGTGCATTTACTGTGTGTGTGTGTGTGTGTGTGTGTGTGTGTGTGTGTGTGTGTGTGTGTGTGTGTGTGTGTGTGTGTGTGTGTGTGTGTGTGTGTGTGTGTGTGTGTGTGTGTGTGTGTGTGTGTGTGTGTGTGTGTGTGTGTGTGTGTGTGTGTGTGTGTGTGTGTGTGTGTGTGTGTGTGTGTGTGTCAGTCATGGGGTCAACTCATTCATAGCCTCCCCAGCCGGCAGCATCATGAATAGTTTGTGCCGATATAAGATGTTTACTTTTGGCATGTGCCTGATTGGCTCTGTGCTAAGACCCGTCTTTAATTAGTTGAGTGTGTGTTACTTTAAAGGGTGTCTGTTCCACAGACTAGAATGACTATATTTTTTAAATGTTTGCGTGCTGCTATGTTGCATTATTTATCTACACTCAGTTCCCAGTTCATAAAGGAGTTCTAGCTCAAGTTTGTGCAGTTAGTCCTGCTATAAATCCTTTTTTGAAGGTTATGGTGTTCAGTTTTTGTGTTCATTAAACTTAATTGTTATTTTAGACGCTGTTTGAGCCCAGTTTGTTTTTCTTTTAGAATTTTTTTTTTACGGAGCTGTGTTTGGTTACGAACCGGGAAAGTGTACATACATCTCAAAGTTGTTGTCTTTTAGCTAAATTCATGTATTCATCTATTTTGAATATCTTATTTTTAATTTTTTTTAAAAGCAAAGAATATTCTTTTGATTGAAATATGGATCTATTGGCCTCCTGTTAGACCCGTGTGTCGAGGCCTCGCTGTCACAGCGGGGGCCGTGTGGGAGCCGGTCGTGGCTGCATGCTGACACCTGTCTCATGAGTCAGTGTATACTGAAGGCTGAAGTGGCCCATCTGCTGGTCCAGCCCAGGGACAAAGGCATCACCTACGTGTTGTAGCCTCCAGAAACACACACACACACACACACATACACATATATCCACACAAAGATTTACCACATGTTGGGGGCTGACATACACCTTGCACCTCTCCTTCTCACTCTTTTCCTGTCACTCTGCATCCGTCTAACCTTTTTCCTGTTCTTTCTATGTTCTCTTGGGGTTCCTTTCATGTGTTTTGCCGGCTGCTTTATCTGAAGCTTTTTGCTGTGTCACTCACGCTGACAGCACGGCGCCCCCCTTTGCTGCTTGCACATCCGAAAGGTTGTTTCCTTTTGTCTCCCAACCATCGACCTGATGCCCTGCACAAAAAGCGTCTGCCTTCGCAAGTTATGTCGCTTCATAGTCTGTCTTAAAATCTTTCTTTTCTGAGCGCCAAAATCCCGCCAGTGGGACTGGATCTTGCCGCTGCTTTCCACAGCATTCTATATAAAATGTTCCATTTCGTGAAAATATTTGTTTCAACATTGGAATTTTAACATTAGCCTGCCAAATATGTATTGATTTCATTTATTTATTTATGCTGGTTCAGATTAATTTGATACATTATTATTATGTGATCATATTGAGCCATTCCCCGCAGTAATAATTATGTGTTAACACATTTATGTTGATGCATTTGTTAGCTTATATTGTTAAATCAATTATCTCTCTCTATATATATATATATATATATATATACACTACCGTTCAAAAGTTTGGGATCACCCAGACAATTTTGTGTTTTCCATGAAAACTCACACTTTTATTTATCAAATGAGTTGCAAAATGTATAGAAAATATAGTCAAGACATTGACAAGGTTAGAAATAATGATTTGTATTTGAAGTATTCATTTTTTTCTTCAAACTTTGCTTTCGTCAAAGAATGCTCCTTTTGCAGCAATTACAGCATTGCAGACCTTTGGCATTCTAGCTGTTAATTTGTTGAGGTAATCTGTTGAAATGTCACCCCACGCTTCCTGAAGCACCTTCCACAAGTTGGATTGGCTTGATGGGCACTTCTTGCGGACCATACGGTCAAGCTGCTCCCACAACAGCTCAATGGGGTTGAGATCTGGTGACTGTGCTGGCCACTCCATTACAGACAGCATACCAGCTGCCTGCTTCTTCCCTAAATAGTTCTTGCACAATGTGGAGTTGTGCTTTGGGTCATTGTCCTGTTGGAGGAGGAAATTGGCTCCAATCAAGCGCTGCCCACAGGGTATGGCATGGCGTTGCAAAATGGAGTGATAGCCTTCCTTATTTAAAATCCCTTTTACCTGGTACAAATCTCCCACTTTACCAGCACCAAAGCAGCCCCAGACCATCACATTACCTCCACCATGCTTGACAGATGGTGTCAGGCACTCTTCCAGCATCTTTTCACCTGTTCTGTCTCACAAATGTTCTTCTGTGTGATCCAAACACCTCAAACTTGGATTCATCTGTCCATAACACCTTTTCCAATCTTCCTCTGTCCAATGCCTGTGTTCTTTTGCCCATACCAATCTTTTCTTTTATTGGCCAGTCTCAGATATGGCTTTTCTTTGCCACTCTGCCTAGAAGGCCAGCATCCCGGAGTCGCCTCTTCACTGTCGACGTTGACACTGGCATTTTCGGGTACCTTTAAAGAAGCTGCCAGTTGAGGACCTGTGAGGCGTCTATTTCTCAAACTAGAGACTCTAATGTACTTGTCTTCTTGCTGAGTTGTGCACCGGGCCTCCCACTTCTCTTTCTGCTCTGGTTAGAGCCCGTTTGTGCTGTTCTCTGAAGGAGTAGTACACACCGCTGTAGGAAATTTTCAGTTTCTTTGCAATTTCTTGCATGGAATAGCCTTCATTTCTAAGAACAAGAATAGACTGGCGAGTTTCACATGAAAGTTCTTTTTTTCTGGCCATTTTGAGAGTCTTATCGAACCCACAAATGTGATGCTCCAGATAATCAACTAGCTCAAAGGAAGGCCAGTTGTATAGCTTATATCTCCAGCATAACTGTTTTCAGCTGTGCTAACATAATTGCACAAGGGTTTTCTAATCAGATATTAGTCTTCTAAGGCGATTAGCAAACACAATGTACCATTAGAACACTGGAGTGATAGTTGATGGAAATGGGCCTCTATACACCTATGGAGATATTTCATTAGAAACAAGACGTTTCCACCTAGAATAGTCATTTACCACATTAACAATGTATAGAGTGTATTTCTGACTGATTTAATGTTATCTTCATTGAAAAAAACAATGCTTTTCTTTGAAAAATAAGGACATTTCTAAGTGATCCCAAACTTTTGAACGGTAGTATATATATATATATATATATATATATACAGGGGTGCACATAACTTTTTCAGTGAGTTACTCAGGTGAGTACCGGGAGATGGTGTTTGGTACTCACTCCATATGTATGGGGGGGGGGTGCAAGAGACTTTTTTTCGTCCCGATGTGCGCGCACACGCCGGCATCGGAGCTCTGCGGCGCGCGAGACTGAGAGCGGAGAAGTGTCAAATGCAAATGTTGTGGCGTGTTTTTAAAACATTCGAGTGCTATGACCAGGTCTGTTCTGCACTTATGGTGAACAAGAGAGGGTCACCAGAAGGCCCTCATCAGTTTTGTATTGCCCCCTCACGAGTGTCAACGTAGTCTTGTTCGGTAAAACTGTGACAAGTTGACCAGGGGGAGAGCGGGGACAACATCGGCCCTTAGTTGTGTGCCTTGAACAAGCTTCCCTGCCCACACACACATAACACCAGACACACAGCTACCCAAGGGCGGCTAACTTGAAGGGGGTTGCCATGGAGACAAGACCAGGGCGAGAAAGAAGGGAAGCAAAGAGATGGATGGCGTCGGGGAGGGATGGATGATGGCCAGGGACTGATTTTAGTTTTTCTGTGTCCTCCTGCCTCTGAAGATGCAGCGCCCTTGTTTTTCTCTCTTTGGCCCGGCCTGCTGGAGGATGTGAAGTCGGTATTGTATTGCAGCTGGTCCACCTCCGTGTTCAATTAAATGCCGGCCTTTCACATTGAAGAAGGTTAGGGATAAGAGACAGCGAGGTAACTAACCGCAGGACAAGAAGAAAGGGACAGGAGGAGCAGGTGGTGAGTGGGAATCAAACCATCATATAGTTCAGCCAAACTAAAATATTGTGAACCGCTTGAGTAGATAATTGCTGTGCTGCATGACTGACTGTGTGACTGATCATGTAATTGTTATCGATTGGAGAATGACGTGTATGAATGTGTTCCGACTGACGACCTAACGAAGTGCGTGTGGACAAGTCTCTTTTATTTCTCTCACTTTCTGAACCGTTTTTCCACCTGGCAGAAATCAGATATCACAGTTCGGTTCATGCGTATGTAGAGTGCTTTTATCAACCTCTGCACTGCATGTGTTTGTGTGTGTATGCTTATCTGTTGAGGTGCCATTGGTGATAATATACTAATTAGCCTTCTCACCTTTTTTCCTCACCCCCCCCTTTCTCTTTCCCTTCCATCGTCTCCTCAATCTACTCTTTTCTTGCCTCCATTCCAACATCTTTTACGGCCCCTCTTCCTGTCGCCTCTTCTTTATTCCTCTTCCCATCCCTTATCAAACCCTCTACTATGTTTTTAGGAGGATATTCGTGCGGACGTGGTGGACTGCATTGTGCGGGACATCCAGAACAGCCAGTGCCTGATGAACGTGGAGTACTCGGGTGCCACCTGCCCACACGTCACAATACAGTTTGGCGACACCAAGGACGACGTGGGCCTCAACCTGGTCAAGGAAGGCTTGGTCATGGTGGACGTGCGCAAGGAGAAGCACCTGCAGAAGATTGTAAGTGAAGAGGCGGCTCTACACTCGGTGATGGGAGGCAGTGTTGCAAAAAAATTATTTCACGTCTTCAATGGGTTGACTAAAACTGAGGCTAAAAATCAAAGGCTGTTTCTGTCCCTTGCTTAATAGTTATTGTTTTTTTTACATTTAGCCAACAAATCACTTTATTTTTGGAAGTTACGGACACTTTCTGAACTCACTGGGGCTGGAGACTGAGCAGTCATGGTTAATTGTTTTGCCAAAAACTGCAGTCCACTGCAGATTTGGCTTTCTGTTGGCTGTGAAAGAAAAAATGCCCACTGACAGTGATTCATCGTTTACACTTAGGGTTAGATGGGAGCTGTTGTTGTACTTTCAGGTGCATTAAAGTCAGTCTACCTGAGCCGAGAATGAAGTCACTCTTCCTCGGTGTGGGTGTGGGTGTGTGGGTGTGTGTGTGTGTGTCCCAGCTTCAACTTGCTTTGTTGCCGGCCACACACACTTTTACTGCGTCTTAGCTCAGACTGTTTCCATAGTCTGCACTGTTGGTGCTGTTAGCACCGCTGGCTGTGAGCCACGGCCCCGCCGTCGGCCTGTTGAAAGCCAATTACAAATACTCCCCATCTCAGAACTTGCAACTTGAAAGATAATGAACTGTCTTTGGAAAATCTATTATTGAACATATCAGTGGAAGAGTTATTAGAGACATTCATAATGTCAGTTTCTGTACATTTTTCTATTGATTTTCCAGCCCTACTTTTTGTTCCCGTTTTTTAAAATAAGGCTTATTTTTCTCGACCCGCTTATTTTTCTCGACCCGCTTCTTGTTAGTCAGTGGCTCACAGTTCTCACCAAAATGCACAGTATGGATCAATATTTGTATCGTTCTGAATAGATCGATTATCTAATCAAATGGTAGAAGGTGTTTACTTAACGCACACTCTAAAATGGGCCCCTTGTGTACTTAGTGTAAAAGGAACGGTCCAGTAATCACATCTGCATGCTAACATGCAGTCGTTTCCATCTCAGAGTTCGTCGTGTGTTTTTATTCTATAAATGATGAATTAAATCTAATTTCCCACCTCATGTTGACCAGCAGAGTTAAAGCCACTCTGTACATCAAAGATAAAGAAATATGGAGGATATGTATTCCTGTCGTGATGATTGCTTCTGCATAAATCCAATATGAGCCACTCGGCAATTTATTACAACGTTGTAATTCATGGAGAAATGTGTCCGCGAGAGTGTGATGGGTGGAAAACATAATACATTTGTACAAATTAGAGTCTGGTGGGAGGGAAACGTATGTAAAGACATCCGTTCACTCGCCCGTGGAGACGTAGTTTATAACTCATTCTCGTCAATCCCAGATAAAAGCACTTCCCGCCTCAGTCAGTCAATAACGCGCTGTGCATTATTGTATTGACCCCTGACCTCCAAAGAGCAGCCAGCAGCTGTAATGGAGTCTCTGGGCAATGGACCCTATAGACAAAAGACAATGATTTAAACCTTTCAGCTATCAGACTAAAAGGCTTATAGACTGCACTGATTTAGGTTGTGTTGGATCAAATGGTTTCTCTTTAGTATTCAACAGCTGCATCTCCTGCATTTGCCTTTCCCTCGCTGGCTGCAGACCAACGTTTCGATGTGGAGAAAGCTTCACAAGCTGCAGCGTTGCCAATGGGCCTAAAGTGTGTTCAAGGAAGCCGGACGGCATTTCTAGACGTTAACTCCACCCGTTCAGGCTGGTTCCAAACGTGAAACGCGAACGAGTCGTTGTGTCATTGGGACATTTTTTATTTTGAAGTAAATGTGTGAAGTGTGTGATGATGGTTTCGTCTCCTGTAGATCTGATGTTTCCAGTTATTACACTGGCCAGCAGAAGAAGTGCTTCATCACAACTGAAGAATGCAAGTTGCGATGACATCAGACTCTGACGACCAGTCATGATGCTCCAATGATTCCCTTTCTGGTCTTTGAGGTTTTATTAGATATGATGACACTTTTTGAGTTTGATGAACCAGGTCTGTACAAATGTGACAATTTGACTTCATATGGATTAGTTGATGACCGAAAAGCGATTTGGGCAATTCAAGATGATTTAGTCTCGGGCTGTTCGGCGAAAACAAGACATTTAAAGAACTCGCCGTGAACTGTGAGACATTTTAACATTTTATTTACAAAACAATCGTTAAAATGGAAAAATCATGGTAATTCAGTTTTGGCCATCCGTATTGTATATGTGCTTTCGGACTGCTTTGGATGAAGGCATCCAGTCCGTAAATACTCGCTTTGTGTGCAAGGTGCATTTATGGCTCAAAGAATTCACGAGCGGCGCTGCAGCTGGTGCGACGACAGAAAACGTTATCTTGCATGGCGGCGATGCCCAAAAATGTTCCAAGAGACGACCTTTTGTTACCCTCTGGATCCGTGCCCTCATGCTTCCCCTCTTGTGGAAACTCGCCCTCGAGTTTTTGATCGCGTCGTATCCGAGCTGGCTCGCCCTGAGCTCGGCCCTCCTTTCTCTCCTCTCCCTCGTCCAGACTCATCAGCCTTCTTGTAAAAGTGACTTTTGTCCTTCCTATCAGTTCCATTTTGGCTCTATTCTTTATTCATTACCCATTGCAGGGGATTGGAACGGGGTCGTTGTAATCTGTACTCTCGCACTAAGCATTGCGTAACAGATGGGCCGTAATGTTCACTGGCACTTCAGTGTCTATCAATAGTCAGTCATAAGTGCACTGAAGGTTAATACCAGAGGATGGCATTGTCCCAAGAGAGGGAGGAGAGAGAGGGATATTCATCCATTTGGGGTTTTATGTCCCCTTTTTTTCCCCCGAGTGCATTTCTGCCTCCAGCCCTACATTTGCGGATTCCCGCTACGTTCACCAAATGGACGGCTTTTGTTCTAGCTATACAACACTTTCAGAGCACAGGACGAACAGTCATTGGGAAAGTGTAGGCGAAAAGATGATCTTATGCATGCCAGCTGCTGGTATCTGATTTGGAGGGAAGTGGGATATTAAGAGGAAGGCAGGAGGTGGGAGTTGGGTCGTCCATACGCCAGATCGTGATTGATAGTCTGTATTTGTTGAGGGGGATTTGACCCAGAGGTGTCGATGGATTATGAAGCACGTGCAACTGGCATTGCCCAATATAGAGTGAACTGACCCAAAATGTAACACACAGAGGGCTCATTAATGCGCCGCCTATTCCGTGTGTAGTTATTGCACAAACATTCTGAACACGCACAATTAAGAGGATTTAATGTCGTCGTATAAAGTTTAATCTGCCGTACATCTGGCACATCATGTGTAGTCCTTCAGCATGTGTTGTTTATGTGATATTTAGATTATCGTCACTGAGCGATATCATTGCTTTATCACCGGCACGGCGTGGGAAACAGAAGACATTAATGTACTTAAAGGAGGGACTGTAACTGTCATGCTCGTTTCAAATCCGGTCCTTGTCTTCCCCTCTATCTCCGATATTATCTCTCAAAGAATACATACTCTGTCGCCTTACACCTGATCACATTGCTCATCTATTTGTTTCTCCACCTGCTCTTCTTCCTCTGTGTCACCTCCCAGACATAGAGCTTGAAAACAAGCCTGTATAGAAATGGACTTGTGTTGTGGCCTCAGGCGAAGTGCCGCTGTAGATTGTCTGCTGCGGATGGCTGTCATGCAAAGTGGCAGCCAATTGTGCATATGCTGTCTTCATGTTGGTTTCACAAATGAGCTGTTCGCAAAGCTTAACAGTAATGGTTCCTCTTGGCTGCCATAGTTAGAGCAGTGTCAACCGTGTTATTTGGTCTGATTGCCTCTTGGCAGCTGTAATTCTTGAGTTGTGTGAGCGGCAATTGCTGTGTCCCCACTTTAGTCTGTAAAATCTAGTAAATGCGTGAATGTGAAGGCATTGATTTTCTTCGTCTCAAATTGCAAGAATGAAAGTAAGTGGAGAGTTTCATCAAAAGGGACCTCAGCATGCACACGTGAAGACAGGAGAAGCAGAACATTTAACAAAACGTGAAGTGTGACTAAGTATTATATATATTAGTTATATCGGAGTATTATCATTCCAGTTATATAGACTTCAAATATGATGGTTTGTTAACCAAAAGGTGATGGGTGCTTGCCAAACTAATGTAAGTTTTTAAAATTCCTTAAACTTAAATTTAAAAGCCTTATAATGCTTAAGCTCCGTATATATGGATATATTGGTTTATTTGCTTTTTTGCTGACCTCCTAGCGTGTTTTACAAGGCGCTAAGTCAAAGTCAAAATGTTGTAGTTTTGGTTATAATTCCGCACCGCCAGCTTGCAAGCGCTTGCAACAAGCAGCAACGTCGGTCGCGGGTATATACTGTAGTACTGACCCTGGTCTGGCACAGCTACGAGATGTAGATGGCTAGGTGTTTATTCAAGAAAGATAGAATAAGCTTTACTGTTGGTAGCCGCCGCCGTAAGCGACAAAACCGCCGTGAAACCTCAAAACCAGCTTCACGCTCCGGGTCATGCTCTCGATCCGAACCGCGGAACACAACAACACACACACAACAACATCAAGCTGTCCATCACAGACCGCCTCACAGCTACCAGCTCGTGAGCGTCACTTACATCCGACACATAATTTTTCCTCAGTCCGTTACAATACTGTGCTTCACCATAATATTAGGTTGGTATTATTGTGAATGTCGCTCATTAACGTTTGAAAAATGTTGAATTATTGTGAGCAGCGTTTAATAAAGTTTGATCGACTGACTTATCTGACTGTTTTTTTTCCGCGTCCGCTTATAGTCCCGATGCGCTTATATATGAAAAAAGATCGAAAATAGACCATTCATTGACAGTGCGCCTTATAATCCAGTGCGCCCTATAGTGCGGAAAATACGGTAATGTAAATATTCCCAATGCTCCCCCCTTCTTCGTCACTCTTCCCCGTGCTCCATCGCTCTTCCTTACTCCACCTTCTGCACGTCGCTCGCTCGACTCTTTACTACTTCTTCCCTCCACTCGGATTCATTCACTCCTCCTGGCCATGCGTGTGTGTGTTTGTTTCTGAACATTTATCTATTCCTGTTATCCAAACTGAGCTCACTGAGGTGCTCATTTGCATGTTGTCTTTCCGTACGATGTCACGATGAACGATAATCTCCAGTAAATTAGAGTGGAGAGGCGCTCGGGTCAGATCAGGCGTTGGCCTCATAATGAGCTGTGATTTTTAAAATGCTGTTATCTGCAATTGTTTGCAACGTGCATCAGCTGCTTCTGCCCTGTGAACTCCCACTGAGTCGACAGTCATGCCTCTCTTTAATTGTATGTGAAGGCAAACAGTAGGGAGACGCCAACTGTGTGTTCGCCTGCCTCAAGGCTCATTTTGTTTTACTACATACACGATACATATACACTACCGTTCACAAGTTTGGGGTCACTTAGAAATGTCTTTCTTTTTCAAAGAAAAGCACTGTTTTTTCAATAAAGATAACATTCATCAAAAATACACTCTGTACATTGTTAATGTGGTAAATGACTATTCTAGGTGGAAACGTCTGGTTTCTAATGAAATATCTCCATAGGTGTATAGAGGCCCATCAATTATCACTCCAGTGTTCTAATGGTACATTGTGTTTGCTAATCGCCTTAGAAGACTAATATCTGATTAGAAAACCCTTGTGCAATTATGTTAGCACAGCTGAAAACAGTTATGCTGGTGATATAAGCGATACAACTGGCCTTCCTTTGAGCTTGAAGTTTGTAGAACAAAATTAATACTTCAAATATTAATCATTATTTCTAACCTTGTCAATGTCTTGACTATATGTTCTATGAAATGTTCAATTCATTTGATAAATAAAAGTGTGAGTTTTCATGGAAGACACGAAATTGTCTGGGTGACCCCAAACGTTTGAACGGTCGTGTATTTCTCTTTCTCAACCTGATTGGGTACACAAGTACTAAGTAACTGGACTCACTGATATCTTTTGTCTGTCGTGATGACTGTGTGGTTAGAAGCGCCGTCGTTTGTGTTTCCCGCGAGCGGCAGCGGCACGACGCCGATGCTAGCCCCCAAAGTTCATTAGCGCTACAAGCTAATAATCTTCGGTTGCTAATTACAAGTCAATTACAAACACGGAAGTGTCCGTCAGCCGCGAGCCGGCGCAATTATTATCGCTCCCCAGTAGCGACGACGCCTCCCATATCGACCTCGACCCAATTTCCTGTTTCTCCACTGCAGAGATAATTATAAAGGAGGAGCATCCACGCGTCTTCGATAAATGTTTGTGAAGACTCGCTTAAGATCCTTATTAAAATGTTAGCGTTGTGTGCGTCAGCAGAGGGGAGATTGTGGGGCAGACGGCTGTGAGGTGACTCCCTTAGAGTGAGAGCCGCGGATGAGTCCTGGAATGTTTAATTACCCAGGAGCCCCCCGGGGATGATTTTTTTCCCCTCTATTGTTGCTGTATTCACACCGAGGCCGTAAGTATCTGAGGGGCCAGAAGAGCAGCCTTTTCGTCGTGGCTCACATGCGATGCGTCTTCTCATAAAGTGCCTCATGGGTCTTGTGTTTTTTCCCGCAGATTGCTGTGAGAGTCTCCGGTGAAGTTAAAAGCGCAGCGGTTGCATCGCACAGTAATTGTGTTAATGGGGGATGAAGATGAAATGGCGTGCTAAGAAGTGTAATCACATCTACAGCTGCATGTGGGGAATCCATACAGGCAATCAGGAAGGGGGCTCGCACATACGCAGGAAGCCCCCAGGGTCTGGTCGGTCCATTTACCCAAGACCAATTGTGCCGCTTGGTGCACGAAGCCGACACACGTGACGCAGTCTGCCGAGGCGCTGGCGGACACCGATACTTTACGGTCGTCTCGCTGTAACAAAATAAGGCCTCATGGGCACACACACGGTTTCATGTCGCAGCGCTGCTGTTGACCGAGCAGAGTGGACGCACACAGTACGCGTCCCCCGTGAGCTCCAACACACACACAAACAAACACACTCAATTTCAACTGTTTACAGGAGCAATGCACATATAGAATACCTGAGAGTACTCACCCGAAATGAATAATAGAACATTTAAATACAAATACAAATCGGGTATCAAAATGTATGTTTCCGTGGACAATCAGTGACCATAGCAGCACATTTCCGTCTGTGAAACACTCGTGTGTCACAGTAAAACTGTAATAGACGACTCGTTGGCACAAAGGATCAGGTCCGCTACCCCTCCACCCCAACCCAAAGGGTCCTCACCATGTATACATTGCTTTTAGCCGAATCCAGACCACCAGTCGACTGACTTTCAGACCGCCGGCCGATCTGTTCAGCCTGTCACGGCCCATCGAGACCCCCCCCCCCCCCCCCACCTCATGGCAAATACCACCGCAGGGCACACATAAACACACACACACCCACTGAGCTTCATGGGTTTGTGACAGCATGACTGCTCCCCACCACTGGCTCAATACCTCATTTACAAGTAGAGTTGGAGATGAGGCTTTTTAATGGACATTTTCTGCTCCCCTGTTATTGGCTGCACACACACTCACATACACACTCACATACACACACTCACTTTCACAGGCAGTTGCCTCCCCTGCTGCCACTGCTCTGAGGGCCCTTTTGACATGTCCTCGCTGACACGCGCCACTTCCCAAACGCCATTCCATCTTCTGCAGATGTATACACGCACACACACACGCGCACAGTCACACACTATATCCTCCCTCACACACACCCTTGAGGGCGAGTGGAGGATTGGCAATGTAGTGGAGGTGCCACATGGTTCAAACTTATATTATTTTGAGTTCTGTGACCTGGTGGGAGATGGAATATAGGTATTGGAGCAAAGAAAGAGCAACGTCTTTACGCAGCCTTAGTTAGCGTGTGTGTTTTTGACATATTTCTATAATGCATTAGTGTTTACGTAAGACTTGTTCTATCTCCAGTGCCCCCGGCAGAGCATTGGAAAATGTTCCTTGTGATATCTGTTGTTAGTCCTTGCATTTGTTGTGTGTGTGTGTGTGCACAGGTTTATGTGTGTGTGTGTTTGTGTGTCCTTCTTAACTCTATGAACCCATGCTGGTGGGCTTGTCACGCCACGTTCCCGCCAAAGCGCCTGATCTCCTCCGACAGCCATGCTGGGTGGACCAGCATGCAACATGGTGTATTCCCAGTTTACCCCAGATAAGGACAATGACACTCATACACAGGATGTGTATGTATCAGGCTCATCTTTTACCGATGTTCACAAGATACAGCCAGGTCAGCTGCTCATTACAGAACTAATACACAATACAATACTCTTTTTTTTTTTATACGGCAAAAAAAACTCCATCCTTAAAATTGAGCGAAGTCGATGGCAATCTTTTCGTCCTACGTTTAATGAAACACTCAGAGGATTCTCCTCCCTGGTTATCTCTGCTGCTAATGTGATGAGCCTTCCACCATCAAACCACTTGTACAACGAACAGTCGGAGGAGACGTTCCCAAAACCCTGGTTGCCGTGCAGAATTCCTGCACTTTGCGTGTTAAATGAGAGGCATCTCGTAGGACGACAATCCACAGCTCAGCCTCATACACTCAACTTGAAACAGTGTGAGTTACAGACATAAAAAGTTATGTTCCGGCAAACGCTCCGACGACAAGCCGTCTTGTGCCGAGTTGGCTGCTTTGAGTCAAAAGGAGGCGGGGCTGTGGAGGGAGAATGAGACGAGATGTAATGAGGATGGAGAGAGCAGGAGGACAAAACGAGCAATGCAGCAACCACGAAACTGACAAATGGGAGTGAGTGGCTTCTTTTTTGTGGTTGGAGTTTGACTGCTCGTGTCTGGGAGGCGGTGTGTGTCTGATCGTCATTGCTTCTAACGAGAGAAGTGCAACGCGCGTGGAGGACGAGCCTCGTCGGTCCCTGTGTCGCCCGACGTCCCATCTCCGCAGCGAGGACCAAGAGAGCACACCCGCTGCCGAACCTTTGATTCGTCACTTGACATTCACATGCACTCGACCCAGAATCTGGTTTTTACTTGGCATTTTCGCACGCTGTGAAATAATAATCTGCATTTTTTTTAAGAAGAGGCAACAGCTCACCTACGCACCAGGCGCGCACAACCTGTCGCAAGGCTGCCACGTTAGCGCTTCCTCAGAGCCATCACTTTCACACCATGCGGACCAGAACACCACCTGGGCACGGCGCGGGCAAACACGCCGAGCGATTCACAGCCAGGCGGACGAGTGCCAAAACACCAGACCCGCACCACCTGTCGCTGGTCTTCTGAAAAGCATCACACTTCCACAAAGTCCCCCAATAAGTCTGCAACCAGAAAGTTACCCGCGTGCATTAAAAAGGTCTCGGACAGCAGGGAGCGCTGGACCGTGTTCTAGTCTCAGAAGGCTGATGATGTCACTCCAAAGTGAACTTGTGTTCCATGTTGAGGACTCCCGAGGAGTTCAATGTCTCCGTGGCTCTAACCCCGGGTGT